>NC_138340.1:75949409-76549409 GCF_046562875.1 Panthera onca | reverse complement strand
GCAGGGGAGGAATTTACATTGTTATTAGATACCTTCTGAAATGCAGGTCCAAACTGTTCGTGGGGATCGTTTCAGTGAAACCTTACTGTACTGATCCCTCCCAGACCAGGACCCTGATTGCTTCATAGATAAACCTGTCTGAAGTGCACTTGAACTCCAAGCTGCAACCTATATGCCCCTCCTCTGCCCCGGTAACAAAACTCCTTTGTGTATAGTTATCATTCACGAAATTTTGTCAGGAGTTAATGGCAAGAGGAGAGGAGCAGACAGATGGGTCTGCTGCACGGGTAGGCCATCTTCAGAAATTCCATCATCCTTCTTCTCCCATGCTGTCTTCCACACAGTCACCTGGGGAAGCTCACCCGTCATCCTAACCCTGCCAGGGCGGCCCCCCTGTGATGCTCCCCTTTCAGAGCTGGCCCCAGAACCATTAAGATCCATGCATGTTCCATTCCTTTAGAACAGAGGTGACCAAACCTTTTCTGCAAAGAATCAGATAATAAATATTTTAGGCTTTGTGGCCATACATTCTCCATTGTAACAACACAACTCTGGCATGCTTATGTAAAAGCAGCCATAAACAGTGCCAAACAAACAAGCACGGCTGCGCTCCAACAGACCTTCATTTATGGGCACTGAAATTGGGATTTCATGTAATTTTCACGTGTCATGATAATATTCTTCTTTTGAATTTTTCTAACCACTTAAAAATGTAAAAACCATTTCTGGCTCACAGGCCATACAAACAGAGGGCCAGATTTGCAACAGTTGGTTTACAGGCCACTGTTTTAGAACAGTGCTCACCAGCCTTACCCACAGGTATAGTGTTGGTTGTAAAGGACACTGAACCATTTCAGATATTGAAAGAAAGAAAGAAAGAAAGAAAGAAAGAAAGAAAGAAAGAAAGAAAAAGGAAGGAAGGAAGGAAGGAAGAGGAAAGGGAGAAAGAAAGAGAGAAAGAGAAAGAGAAAGAAAGAAGAGAAAGAAAGAAAGGAAGGAGGAGGAAAGGGAGAGAGAAGAAAGAAGAGAGAAAGAGATAAAGGAAGAAAGAGAAAGAAAGAGAGAGAAAGGAAGGAAGAGGAAAGAGAGAAAAAAAGAAAAAAGATAAAAAGAAATAAAGAGAAAGAAAGAAGAGAGAAAGAAAGAAGAGAGAAAGAAAGAAAGAAAAAAAGGAAGGAAGGAAGGGGAAAGAGAAAGAGAGAAAGAAAGAAAGAAGAGAGAAAGAAAAAGAAAGAGAAAGAAGACAGAAAGAAAGGAAGGAAGGAAGGGGAAAGAGAAAGAAAGAAAGAAAGAAAGAAAGACAGAAAGAAAGAAAGAAAGAAAGAAAGAAAGAAAAAAGAGAAGAGAGAGAGAAAGGAAGAAAGAAAGAAAGAAAGAAAGAAAAAAGAGAAGAGAGAGAGAAAGGAAGAAAGAAAGAAAGAAAAAAGAGAAAGAAAGAGAAAGAAAGAAAAAGAGAGAAAGAAAGGAAGAGGAAAGAGTGAAAGAAAGAAAGAAAAAAGAGAAAAAGAAAGAGGAAGAAAGGAAGAGGAAAGACAGAAAGAGGAAAGAAAGAAAGAAAGAAAGAAAGAGAAAGAAAGAAAGAGGAAAGAAAGAGAGGAAGACAGAAAGAAAGAAGAGAAAGAGAGAAAGAAGAGGAAAGAGTGAAAGAAAGAAAGAAAAAAGAGAAAAAGAAGGAGAAAGGAAGAAAGGAAGAGGAAAGAAGGAAACAGGAAAGAAAGAAAGAAAGAAAGAAAGAAAGAAAGAAAGAAGAGAAAAAGAAAGAAAAAAGAGAAAGAGAAAGAGAAAGAAAGGAAGAGGAAAGAAAGAGAGAAAGGAAGAAAGGAAGAAAGAAAGAAAGGAAGGAAGGAAGGAGAAGGAAAGAGAAAGAAAGAAAGAAAGAAAAGAGAAAAGAGAGAAAAAGAAAGAAAGAAAGAAAGAAAGAAAGAAAGAAAGAAAGAAAGAAAGAAAATCAAATTCAACGTCACTGGAGAAAATGGACACAGGTTCAATGAGACGATTCCTCTGAGCAGGAGAATACTCACAGAGACAAATAAACCACAACGGGGACAGAAGAAGGAAGGGAGGCGGCAGGAGTGGACAGAGCAGGGAGAAGGGAGTAGAGGAGGAAAGAGGAGGAAAAAGGAGAGAAGGAAGAAAGAAGAGGAAGAGGAGCAGGAGAAGATGGAGGAGGAAAAAAAGGAAGACTGGAGGCAGAAGAGAAAGTATTTACTGAGTGATTCATCTGTAGCAAACATTCTCCCAAGTACTCTGTGTATCTTCTTTTATTTAATCCCCCAAGTCCCCTGAACGAGGCATTACTTCTCCCCTTTTACAACCACATGGCTATTAAATGGCAGGACGACGTTTGGAAGCCAGGTCGATGTTCCTCTATGGCCCACAAGTCCATTCCACTGTGGTGTCTAATGACTCAGATAGGTGTCATTTTTATTATTTGTATCCATGTCTCATATGGTGAGGTGCCAGTACATTGAGTTTTTAAGTCTTAAGAAATCCTAAATAGGAAACTTTTATGGCCACATAAAAAAGGTTTGTTCATTCCAACTCTTTACTAAATATGTTTTCTGACATTAAAATTCATGTATCAACAATGGGTACTCTGTGGCACATGGAAAATGTACCTCAGTTCAGTGTTTGAGAACCTGAAGTAATCTAGTGTTACTGTGCCTCTACATCCCAATTAGTTTCGTGATTCCATAAGAAACTTTTAGTTTTAGCTCACTTCACGTAGATGCACACGTTTATTGTACTCTCCTATCTCTGCTCAATGGTGTGTTTTATTAGAGACACGAAGTCTGTCTCAGGTTGGTAGACAGCTTAAATTACACAAGAACCTGTCCCCACCTACCACCTCACCCCCTAAATGCCTCTCAGGGTACTTAGCAATCAGTAGGAGCCAGGGAGAGTTCTCCACCAGTCTTGCCAACAGCAGCAGGGGAAGTGTTTTCCCTCACCCAGAGGATGCCACATAACTAACCACATGGGCCACCACTTCTGAATTTGCTTCTTATTTATTTAGTTACTTAGTTTGTTTATTTATTTATAAAGTTTATTTATTTTTCAGAGAGAGAGTACACAATCAGGGGAGGGACAGAAAGAGAGAGAGAGAGAGAGAGAGAGAGAGAGAGAGAGAGAGAGAGAATCCAAAGCAGGCTCTGCCGACGTGGGGCTCAAACCCACGAACTGCGAGATCGTGACACCCAAGCCGAAGTCGGACACTTAACTGACTGAGCCACCCAGGCGCCCCGTGAATTTGCTTATTTTTATCTCTGCTGTCAGGGCCAGACACACAGCAACAGCCAAGAAATGACTGTCGAACTGAGTCAAATCAGTATCTACCCTCACAGAAGTGAAGCCTTCAGAAGAGCCTTCTCTGGGAGTTTCTCGTCAGCAGGAATTCTGACCTATGGTAGACAAAAGTCTTCTGAGTGGTTCTCAAAAGTGTGGTTTCCGGATGGCCAGCATCCACATCACCTGTAACTTGTTAGAAAGACAGACAAATTCTGGGGTTGTACCCCAGCCCCAGTGAATTACACTCTGGTGATGAGATTGGAGTGTGCACCATGAGAACCCTTCAGGTGATTCTGAAACACAGTCTGGGAACCACTCTCGCCTCGTGAAGAACAGTATTGTGGGCTTCCATCTTTCCTGGAAAGAAGATGCATTTCCCACACGTGGGGCAAACTTACAGTGTCCCTACACATAAATATGGATGATTTTAGGTAATAGGTAGGCTTATTCATTAATCTCATCAAATGTGGAGGGCTCTACTTCATCTCAAAGTCTCAAAGGTCAACATTCCATGCTAACCCCAATGAAGTTGTCTGATGGAAAAATAATACTGTCAGGACGCATGTATCTTTTTTGCTCTTCCCCATCTCGTGGCATAAAACGTGGGCATCCTAGCAGTCAAACTGAATGAATGAGCACTCTGGGCACAACCTGTGCAGGGTGAACAGAAAGCAGGAAGGACGCTGTATCTTGAACATAATCTAGCGGGTGCCATATGGTCCCCAAGTCGCCACCTGCCAGACTTCTCTGTCCCGAGTAAAAATTATATTACTTCATTTAATTCATGCTTTTGTGTAATTCACTTTTTTGCAAGTTTCTGTCAGCTGCACACCATTCCTATCGGAGACAAAAGGTAAAAACCATTTCCCTCAAACATCTAGAAAGGAATCATTTATATCCTCAAAAAGTTGAATCAGCAACTCCCGGCGTAGGACAGGGCAGGGTCAATAGTACAGAACAAAGCAGGCATTTCTCCTCTTTGTGATTACAACTGTCTAAACATTTCTGACAGATTTCATGCGGTAATGTGTTTCTGAATGTCATCTTACAGAAGTTAAACAATAAAGAATTAAACTCAAAACTTGAAAAAGCTAATCAAAGAAAATGAACTGTAATCGGTTTTTGGGGGGAAGCGAAACCACATCAACATTTGAATATCCATTATTCCTTTTGTCATTTCAGCATTGTGCACCATCATTATCTATTCTTTCAGGGTTCTGAAAAGGCTTTAAAATCTGCTGATTGTCATCAACCAGCTACGGAAGCCACAAAGCTCTACAACGCCGCCGCTGGACCATGTCAAATGCAAAGAAGATAGTTAACTACTGCACATAGGGCTTCTGTCGCCAGACAAACGGCATCGCAGGGCTGGAGTTACAGAGCTCACATCTGGGCATGTTCAGAGAGCAATCCGTACATGAGCATGAACAAAACTGCCTGCGACCAGTCACCTTTCCAATGGTTCCACAGAGAAAACTGGGAAACCCAGAGTCTCATCACTTAGCTGCTGGCGGATGAAATACACAAGCTCGAAAGGAAAGAGCTGTGTTTCTGGGCAGCCCCGTCCTCCATACACCTTTAATCCAACACCAGGTTAATTGGTAAACATGAGTGTTTTGAATTAAACATGCCATGGACATATTTTATTATCTCCTGCATTTACTTTGGGTAAATACTACTTAATTTGACTCCCTTCTGAGTAATTAAAACTGCATTATCTCAATGGAAAATAGAATTAGTTTCATTATGCAATTCCTTTTTGAATTAAAAATAGTCAGATAGCAAGCAAATGCTTAGAGGTCATAAGCCTGATGATATATCATTAGAAAACCAGACATTCATACAGTCTAATGATTGGCATAGCGACACAGAGAAAAGACAAATCGATTCCAGATAAATTTGTTCTTTCTCAAAGCTGTCTTTTTTGACAGTTAAACATAGGTCGTAAGGACGGGCTAATGACAGTATCACCAGTGTTTTGATTTTTAAAAAAAGTTTGCGAAGGCTGTATATTTTTTTTAGAGTGGTTTTAGGGTCAAAACAAAATGAAGAGGAAGTTACAGAAATTTTCCATGTAGTCCTTGCCCCCAAAATGTCCAGCCTCCCCTATTATCAGCATCTTCCACCAGAAGGTGTACATTTGTTACCACAGATAAACTACACGGACGCACCCTAATCACCCAGAGTCCATAGTTCCTCTTAGGGTTCACTCTTGGTGTTGTATATTCCATAGGTTTGGACAAATGCGTAATAACGTGTATCTCTTATTATAATACTCAGAGTATTTTCACTGTCCTAAAAATCTTCCGTGCTCTATTCATCCCTCCTCCCCTCCCCCCAGTACTAACCTCTGGCAAACACAGATCTTTTTACTGTCTCCATAGTTTTGCCTTTTCCAGAATACTTGGAATCTTATACTATGTAGCCTTTTCAGATTGCCTTCTTTCACTTTGTAATACGCACCTCCTTTCAATGCGTAATATGCGTTCTTCGTGTCTTCTCAGGACTTGGTAGCTCGTTTTTTTTTAGCCCGGAATAATATTCCATTGTCTGGATGCACCACAGTTTCTTTATTCATTCGCCTACCAAAGGGCACCTTGGTTGCTTCCAAGTTTGGGGAATTCTGAATAAAGCTGGCAGAAACATACGTGTAAAGGTTTTTGTGTGGACGTAAGTTTTCAGCCTATTTGGGTGAATACCAAGGTGCATGACTGCTGGGTCACATGGTAACAGTATGTTTAATTTGTAAAAACCTCCAAACTGTCTTCCAGGGTGGTTGTACCATTTTGCATTCCCACCAGTAACGTATGGGAGTTCCCAATACTGCACATCTTCATCTGCACTTGACATTGTCAGTGTTCTGGAGTTTGACCATCCTGATAGGTGTGGAGTAGTATCTCGTTGTTGGTGATTTTTTTCTTTTTGGTTTCTTTCTTTCTTTCTTTCTTTCTTTCTTTCTTTCTTTCTTTCTTTCTTTTTTCTTGAGGTATAATTCACCTACAACATTATATGAGTTTCAGGTGTACAACACAATGATTCAATATTTGCATATATTGTGAAATGATTACCACAATAGGTCCAGTTAATATCTGTGACCCTCCACAGCTACAGAATGTTTTCTTGTCATGAGAACTTTAAAAAAAATTTTTGTTAACGTTTATTCATTTTTGAGAGAGAGAGAGAGATACGTTGTGAGTGGAGGAGGGGCAGAGAGAGGGAGGCACAGAATCCGAATCCAAAGCAGGCTCCAGGCTCTGAGCCATCAGCACAGAGCCTGATGTGGGGCTCTAACCCACAATGATCTGAGCTGATCTGAGCTGATCTGAGCGTGATCTGAGCTGAAGTTGGACGCTCAACCGACTGAGCCACTCAGGTGCCCCTTGTCATGAGAACTTTTAAGATCTACTCTCTTAGTAACTTTGAAATATGAAATATAGTATTATTAACTACAGTTGCCATGCTGTACATTATATCCTCATGACTTATAACTGGAAGTATGTACCTTTTGACTCCCTTCACCCATTTAGCTCTACCCACCCCCTGCCTCTGACAACCATCAATCTGTTCTCTGTATCTATGAGCTCGGGTGTTTTGCTTGGTTTTGGTTTTTTTTGCTTTTTGTTTCGTTTTAGATGCTAAGCAAAAAATTACAAGGTACATGTCTTTCTCCCTCTGACTTATTTCACTTGCAATGATGCCCTCATGATAGTTACAAATGGCAAAATTTTGTTGTTTTGTAAGGAAGATTTTGGCTGATTAATACTCGTGTGTGTGTGTGCGTGTGTGTGTGTGCCTCTCTGTCTCACGTCTTCTTTACCTATTCATCCATCAATGGATACTTAGGTTGTTTCCATATCTGAGCGATTGTAATTAACGCTGCAACGAGAATAGGGCTATATACGTCTTTCTGAGTCAGTGTTTACATCTTCTTCATAATGAATACCCAGAAGTGACACTGCTGTATTATACGGTAGTTCTATTGTTAATTTTTTGAGGAACTGCCATACTGTTTTCCATAGTGCCTCCACCAATTTACATTCCCAGCATGTCATGTACACCAGTGCCCAAGGATTCCCTTTTCTCCACATCCTTACCAATACTTGTCATTACTTGTCTTTTTGATTCTAACAGGTGTGAAGTGACACCTCATCTGATTTCAATTTGCATTTCCCCGATGAGTGATGTTGACCGTCTGTTCATGTACCTGTTGCCCATCTATATGTCTTCTTTGGAAAAATGTCTATTCAGATCGTCTGCCTATTTTTTTTATTAAATTTTTTTTTAACATCTATTTTTTGAGAGACAGAGAGAGATGGAGTGAGAGGGAGAGAGGGGCAGAGAGAGAGAGAGGGAGACACAGAATCCAAAGCAGGCTCCGGGCTCCCAGCTGTCAGCACAGGGCCCAACGCGGGACTTGAACCCAAGAACCGTGAGATCATGACCTGAGCCGAAGTTGTACACTTAACCAACAGAGTGCCCCTCCCTTGCCTATTTTTTGATCAGATTTTTTTTTTTTTTTTTTTTGCTGACTTGTAGGAGTTCTTTATAAGTTTTGTATATTGACTCCTTATCACATATAAGATTTGCAAATATTTTCTCCCATTCAGTAGGCTACCTTTTCATCTTGTTGATGGTTTCCTTTGCTGTGCAAAAGCTTTTTACTTTGGTGCAGTCCCACTTGTTCATTTTGCTTTTGTTGGCTTTGCTTTTGGTGTCAAATCCAAAAAATCATCACCAAGATCAGTATCAAGGAATTTACCACCTGTTTTCTTCTAGGAGTTTTACAGTTTGGGGCCTTACCTTGAAGTCTTTAATCCATCCTCGGTTAATTTTGTGCATGGTGTAAGACAGTGGTCCGCTTTCATTCTTCTGCTTGTAGCTGTCTGGTTTTTGCAACACCATTCATTGAAAGACACACTATCTTTTCCCCATTGTATATTCTTGCCTCTCTTGTCATAAATTAACTGACCTTATATATGTGGGTTTATTCTCTGGGCTCTCTATTCTGTTCCAATGATCTCTGTGTCTGTTTTTATGCCAACACCATACTGTTGATCACCATAGCTTTGTAATATGGTTTGAAATCAGGGAGTGTGATGCCTCCAGCTTCACTGTTCTTCCTCAAAATTGCTTCGGCTGTTTGAGGCCTTTGGTGGTTCCAGAGGATCACTGTTGTTTTAACTTGCATCTCCCTGATGGTATATTATGTGGAGCATCTTTTCATATGCTTATTTGCCTTTCCATATGCTTACTTACCCTTTGTTGTATGGCCAGTTATTAACTGTATTTGTTACATATATTTTTTACTGTATGTAAATGAGGGGAGTGATCAGTGTTTCTTTTGACCTTGCCTGAAACTAATATGTCACCACCATTCTTGGAGGGGTGGGGGAGGGGAAAGAACAGGAGAGAAGACGCAGAGACACAACTGTATCCCCCCATCCCGCAAGAGGAGCTGAAACCTGACTATACTTTTAAAGTAAAACATTGAAAAGAGTACCTGAATTGTAAAAATGGCCATAATTTTCTGAAAGAACAATGTCCTGGTGTCTAACGAAGATTTGACTGGAATCGGGAAGTCTGGAACTAGTGGTCTCAAACTAAAATGCTTATGGCGGGGCGGGGGGCGGGGCGGGGGGGAAGGGGGAGCAAGCAGTTAAAGAATGTGTGCCCAGTGAAGGAAAGAAGATTCAAGTCGGCCGATCGGGCAGCTGAGAGCCCACTGCTAGTCAGCACCAGCTGTGGTCAGGGCAATACATACCCAGTGTCGCCACATCCCCTGATTTGTTTTTAAAGCCATAAATTCAAATTTTTACATAAAGTCAACTGTTTTTAAAGTGCTGTGTGGTTCCAGGACTTCGGCGGCCAAACAAACACATTCGGGGCCAGATGTTTTCCAGCCCTTGTGATGCTAATTACTATGGAGCTCCTTGGGGCTGGCTCCTTATCTGAAAGACGCCTGTCCAAGCTTTTCTTGGCACCAGACGCCTATTCTGGTCCTCTTCTGTAATAAATGTCTTTACTTGTGAAGGAACTATTTAGAAACGTTAATTCTCAGTAAGTTAGAGTACCAAAATAATACCGAAGTCAAACAAGACAGTCTCAAAATGCTGCTGCAATCTGAGTCTTAGCGACTCGATTGCTAATTCAGGAGTATAATTTATCCACAGAAGTCTGTGTGGTTCAATGTGCCACATTCAGTTAGGGGAACAACGGCCAAAGAAGAAGAGACATAAAGTAAGTTTAGGTTTTTGAGAGGTAGTGCCCCCTAGTGGTCAGGAACACACACAGCACAGCCAGCATGGCCTGGGGTCAAGGCCAGGTTTGCCACTTACTGTGACTTATGCAACTTATAACTCAAGGTCTATTTGCCTTGATCTCCTCATGTGTAAAAATGGGAATCACAGTTCCTACGTCATAGGGTAATTATGAAGGTTAAGTTAGCGTAGAGCTTAGAACAGTGTCTGACACAGAGAAAAACATCCGGAAAGAATGAGCGGTTGTTACCACTAGCATAGGACATGTTTCATGGCTAATCCACCAAATCTCCTATACCAGTTGAGCTAGCATTTTACTCTAAGATATCTGAAAGAAATTAAGCCCAATCTTTCTCCGATCAAGGCCAAAATCAATGGCCTGCCTAAACAACGCCACTGGCAACTTGTCAGGGAGGGCCTAACATGCCACAATTCATAGAAACCTGACAGAGGTCAACTTAGGAAACGCGGGTCAATGCGGTGGAACAGGGGCCATTTGGAATCAAAGGGTGTGAACGCCTCATCCTCCGTCTCCACCCCCTTGTGATTAATTAACAGCCTTACTGCATCCACCCACCAGCTGTATCCTAGCTCGTATGCCTGACCCCAACCCAGGACCACACCGTCTAATGAAAACTGTGCTTCTAATTGTCCAGCAGGCGATCATGGCTTGGCTAAGAAAGGCTCTTTTCACTCCCCTCCTTTCTGATTAACTAGATGGCTTTATAAATCCGCTTAATAAGTTCATTTGTGTAACCCAAGGCTAGCTGCCCTTCCTTCCTGCTGCGGAGAGGGCTCAGCTGCTTATCTTTGGATGTGACCCATCAAAAGAGAATTGTTAATTTTTTTTAATCTGCTAAACTGACAGGCACCCCTGATCTCACATCTCCCCCAATTTAGTGAGGCTTCCCTACACCATAAAGGAAGTCGAAGTGTATGGAGTAAATGGAGAGACTAGCAGAAGTCTTTTCTAAGTTTATAAAAAAGCCCTTAGGACTGTCTCCTAAGCAGTGAATCTGATCATTGCCAATGGGTCTATGTAAAGGAACTAATATTTACACAGATCTTCAACATTTCTAACTGGTTTCCATATGCGTTGTCTCATTCGCCCCTCCCCCACACCCCCACCACGTCTGTCACCTAGTACTTAACTATTGCTAGTCTCATTTTACCAGCAAGAGAGCAGAGGTGCAGAGAGGTTAAGTAACATGTGCAAGATCACACTGTTAGACTTGGGCTTGGTTTCAGGTCTTGTGATTCTAGGTCGAGTGCTGTTTCCATGATAATGTTGCCTTTCAGCACCCTCCCCCCCCCCCCCCCACTGTGCTTTGTTCTCCTGGGGCCTGGAGTTTGCTAACGAAATCCCTACACTCCTTTCCCAACTGTCTTTCCATTTGGCTGTGCTAACTGGAGGTACTGGTGGGCAACACGAAAGCACGACAGACAGAAGAGTCCTGGTTCGGACTCAGAACGAGGCAGTTGATGGCAGGTGCCGCAGACACAGTGGGGCAGGTGTGATTCTGGACTCCAGCAGCCCAGGAAGGAACAGCACACTATTTATTGGTTCCAACCCTGGTCAAGACAGCACCTCTTGAGTACGTCCAGAATCAAATGCACGTGTCTGTAACCCACGTGCAAAAGCGAGAGCAAGTTCATGGGCTCCAGCCCAGGGATGTCAGCCACTTCTGCTCTAGGTATCACCTCTCAGTCCTTTTTGCACCTCCACACCCCTCCCTCTCTCTCTCTCTCTCTTTTTTTTTTTTTTTGCAGCTCCAGCTTTTCCAATCCATTCCCTTGTTTAAAATACCTAAAGTGGCTTCCACTTTTCTCTGTACCTTGTCTTATTTTTTTAAGTTTTTAAAAAAAATTTATTTACTTTGGGGGGGGGGAGAGTGTGCGTGAGTGGGGGAGGGGCAGAGAGAGAGGGAGAGAGAGAGAGAGAGAGAGAGAGAGAGAGAGAGAATCCCAAGCAGGCTGCGTGCCATCAGCGCAGAGCCCGATGTGGGGCTCAAACCCACGAACCGTGAGATCACGACCTGAGCCGAAATCGAGAGTCGGATGCTTAACCGACTGAGCCACCCACGTGCCCCCTCTGTACCTTGCCTTCTTATACACATGTACCTGCTATGTGAGAACCCTTTTTGGGAGAGGAATAAAAAGCAGAAGACACTGTCTCTGCCCTTAGGAAATTTGTAATCTCCCCAGGCAACCGAACTAACACATTCGAACCAAGAGTAAACAAGACAAAATGTATGGATTCAAGGGCTGAGGCAGACGGGATGGGAAAGCGCACGGGAAGTTCATCACCAACTCTACTTGTTCGGGGCACGGGGTGGGACATGCGCTGGTGTTCTTCCTTCAGCACGCAGGCATGTCTGTTCTCCGCCCATCCAGAAGCAGCCCCTGGGCCAGCCCACCCTCTGGTCTTCCGAATCACTTCCCCTTTTCTGGACATGCTGGGTTTATACTTCCTGCCCTGAAGCCAGCTCTGGTGCCAATTTGTCTGCTCTATTCTTGTTCAGTTTCCTGTTCATTAACTTCTGGCTCATTATAACATTAGCATCCCTTAAACCCACATTTGCATCACCATACATAAGAAACTTTTTGTCTATAGCCAAAAGGGCCACGATTACTACCCGTATATAATTTGGGACCGAACTATTCATTACAAGGGGGTTAAGAGTAGGAGAAAAGGTGTTTAAAGACCTGCTAGGCTTTCAAATTTTTTCCGCCCTTCCTACATCCACTAGTTTCACTTTTTCCTCTTCTAAAATGGGAGAATCCTGTATCACCTGGGATTCCATTTTATTTATTGTTAAATTAAAATTTTTTTTATCATGTTGATTTATTTTTGAGAGAGAGAGACAGAGACAGAGAATGAGCAGGGGAGGGAGACAGAATCCGAAGCAGGCTCCAGGCTCCGAGCTGTCAGCACAGAGCCTGAGGCAGGGCTTGAACCCACAAACCGTGAGATCATGACCTGAGCTGAAGTCGGATGCTCAACCAACCAAGCCACCGAGGTGTCCCTAGTTTTACTTTTAAAACAGCTCCTTCTTACTGGGGGCTTACTCTATACCTGGTCCTTTTCATACGTTAAGTCTCTTACACCTCTCCCAAACCAGATGTCTTCCATCCTACAGACCGGGAAAGTGAGGTCCACGGTGGTTAAGTGACTCCTCCATGGTTCGTACGTGCTATTGGCAAAACCAGGACTCGTGCTGAGTAGGCTGTCTGACTCTTGAACCTGTGCCCTGGAAAACAAGCTAAACCATCCTTGTTTCCATGGATGGAGAACAGCATTTGTGACACCCACCACAGCAACTCTGTGGTCAGTGTCCTGAGGTCAGTGTCCCCCACTGCGGTCAGTGTCCTATATCGGGGCATAGCATCGTGGGGCAAAGCCTCATCAGGGCACTGAGGGGAGGCTTCAGAAAAGGGCGTCTGGAGCAGCTGGGCTCCTCTCTGGTTTATAACGTGGGATTCTGCACATGACTTTATTTGAGAAGGGCTCGCCAGAGCCTGCTGAAGGAGGGCCCCAGGATTGTGGTCCACAAGAAGCAAAGGCTAACTGTGTTTCACACGGTTACTGACAGGAATCTACGCTTCTGCCTGATACACTTGCACACACTTCCAAGCCTTAAGAAGGACTGAAAAAAACAGGCAATTAGAGAACCACAGGTTTTCAAGCAACTGGCATCCTTTCATCTTTGCAACTAGTGGACAAGACCAGATTTCCAGAAAGTTAGGAACCTGAGGAAGTTTCTCTATTGCACTTTGCAGTCGTGCACTTTTTCTTACACAGGTGCTAGCTTTTCTCTCTCCCGTCTGGTACTGGGGAGATCTTTCCCTGGAAAGAGCTGAAATATGGCACCACTGAGGCACTGCCTATGAGACTCCTGAGGTTTTGCTCTGGCAGGAATCAAAGCTTAAAGTCCTTGGCATATGGGACACTATATAGACAATCAAGTTGTCCCCGCCCCCCCCCCCCCCATCGCTGATAAGTGACTGAAGCTATGCAGCACAATAAATACAGAAGTGAATCAAGGGGGCGCCTGGGTGGCTCAGTCAGTTAAGCATCTGACTTTGGCTCAGATCACGATCTCCCCGTTTGTGATTTCAAGCCCCGCGTCTGACTCTGTGCTGACAGCTCAGAGCCCGGAGCCTGCTTCAGATTCTGTGTCTCCCTCTCTCTCTGCCCCTCCCCTGCTCATGCTCTGTCTCTCTAAAAAGAAATAAACATCAACAAAAAAAAAGGTGATCAAGGAAACCAGCTCTGGCAGAAGTTTAGGTATTAGCCAACAGGCTGGGGTATGTTTTTAAGGGACAGGGAGGTTCTAGGGGGGCTCCTAGCATCCTGAAGTCACTGCGTGAATGCGGCATCAGGGCGGGCGTTGGGGACTGACAAAGATTTTTATTGTATTGATAGGAAGCATGCTAGTGTCAACGTTCATGCCACAAAACACAGACCCAGTAATTGGGAGGTTGTTAGGAACATTATTCTAATTCATACAGTCTCTTGTGGTTTGACAACTGGCAAATTAAATGAATTACAGAAAAAAAAACCCTCCGAAACCAAAAAATGATAATCCCTCTCCCCCAAGATATCTACTTCCCTCTGCCAGTATACAAACTACTATGTCTTTGGCAGAATCCTTAATGTTATTTGTATCTTGAGCAATACATTATTTTAATCTAAAAGAGAGCACTACGCAAAAAACTGAACATCTTTGAGGACAAGGGTCTTTACTGAAAATATGTGTGGCTGGGCCAGTTCAGAGCCTCCTCTGTGTCACTGCCAGGAATTAGTCACAAGGCAAATGCCCAATCAGTTTTTGTAAACTTATGATTAGCTTTCATCCCCACAAAGCCCGTGTTTGTCACTAGGGTCCTCGCTTCTCTAGCTACTGGTTAAAGGATCAGTGACATACTTCAAAGATTTGGGGAACAGTTTCTGTTCTTTGCAGAGAGCATTTGTTCTCCCAAAAACAAATGCTAGATTTGTTCATTTGCTCCAAAAAAACGAGAGGAACATTTCTTTTGATTGTTTTCCAACTCCACCTCCGCATTTAACAATGGAAAGTCACACTACCCTCTCCTCCAGCTTAGCAGAATCTGTGAGTAAGCTGAAGTCTACACTATGACATTTCTGAACCTTGGGAAGTCACTGTTACACAAAAGCGAGGCAGGATTTATTCAGCTAATGACATTATCTGACAAAGGGCTGAAACTTTAGATTTCCGTAAGCATGCATTCCTCCCTTCATTCATTCATTCATTGAGCAAATGAAGCATCACTACATGCCAGGCAATATTCCTGGTGCTGGAATTCAGTAATGAAGGCAGCAGACAAAAGTTCCTGCCTTCATGGACTTGATGACTCCCGCGGAGAGAGACAGACAGTAACAAAACAAATTGTAAATTACACAGTTTGCTAGGTCATAAGTGCTATAAAGAAAAAAATAAAACGAGAGAGGGAGATAGGGGGTTCCAAAGTGTGTGTGTGTGTGTGTGTGTGTGTGTGTGTGCGCGCGCGCATGTGGGGGTGTACGGGTGCCCAAGCACACTTGCTCACCACAGCATCAAGAACTAGCTCACCAGAAAGTGGTATTTGAGCAAAGACTTGAAGAAGAGGCAGCAAGCTATGGGGACATACATAGGAAGAGTGCTCCAGACAGAAGAGACCACAGCGCAAAGGCCCTGAGATGGGAGCGTGCCTAGCTTGTTCAAGAGACGTCAAGGGGCCAATGGTCCAAGCGCAGAATCAAGGGAGAAGAATAAGGGCAAGGACAGGGTAAGAGCTTTGGCTTTATGCAAACTTAATTAGGATACAGAAAAAGGTAAGTAATATCCAGAATGAATCACTTGGAAATAAAGAGATAATTAACAAAATGAAATAAAAATTTAAATAAAACGCATGTTGCCAAGCCATCCTTTATGACTGGTGATCATATTTAAAAAGTACATGTTTATCGTGATCGTTGTCTAAAAGGCCTCACTGAGATTATTAAAATCTAAGGAAGCAGGAGGTTTATGAGTAGATAGTTTTACTGTGTAGTGATTTAAGGGATCTGTGGGGCCGGGCTCCCCTGTCCAAAATGGATAAAAGCTCAGTGTGGGATTATACGACTTGGGTCTAAAGAGATGAATTATTTTTCCTTCCTTTAGATCTTCAAGGCCATTTATTTTCTAGATTCTTCTGTTAAAATACAAACACTAGGTCAGGATGGGAAGAAGCCAGGTAAAGAGTAGGAGGAAGTGACATCTAAAGCAGGTATCGGGTAACTTCTCTTTTTGTTTTTTTAAGTTTATTTATTTTTGAGAGGGAGGGAGGGGCAGAGAGAGAGAGGGAGGGAGAGCGAGAATCCCAAGCAGGCTCCACGCTGTCAGTACAGAGCCTGACTTGGGGCTTGAACTCAAAAACCGTGAGATGATGACCTGAGTTGAAACCAAGAGTCAGACGCTTAACCGACTGAATCATCCAGGCGCCTCTCAGGTCACTTCTTTTGAGAAGCAGCAGACAGTGATCCGCCCTTGAAATCCTGTGTGAAGGGCACATACAGAGGTTCCTGGGGAAGAGCTCTAGGAAGGGAGAGGTGTCAGCGGACGACAAGGGACAAAAAGCAAGTTCTATTAGTGTGGACAAATGTCATACCTGCAAGCAAACCACACTGCCACCAAAATTCCAAAAACATTTTGTTCCAGATGTGGTCAGCCACACTAGTGAAAGGAATGCCCAGAACTATGAAGCCACCTTGCTGCAGACAGGCATTTCCAACCATATTGCATCATTTGGCCTAGAGTTGGTTTTTTTTTCTCTTTCTGTAGCAGACATTTATTCCATACAAGGTGCATGAACGTGGAATGGATATTTAGAACCACAGGTGCAGTGTACCAGCCGTGACAGCCTTCAGATTTATTATTTGATGTGAATGGGCGGCAGGGTAATAGCTTTGACTTCCATATGAGACTTTATTTGTCATGTACACACAGCACACTGACCAGAGCTCCAAGGCCAAGGGCTTCCCTTGTGAGCTAATTAAGCACTCGGTGGGCACATCTCCCACTCAGACAGAGGTGTGGGTGGTGAAGCATATCGCTCTGGAGTTAGACTAACCTGGTTTGAATCCCTGCTCTGCCATTCACTAGCTGTATGTTCCTGGCTATGTGAACTTCAGTTACTTCATCTATAAAATGAAGACAGTTACAGAATGATGTGGACAGTGCTTAGAACATGTCTGGCACTTGGTAAGTCTCATCAGTGGTGACTGTTTTTACAGTCGAACATAATGGTTTTCAGAATAGGTCTTAGTGGGAACATTCAGTTCCACTAGTCATATATTAAAGTCTGCGTACAAATTTAACACTGCTTGGGTTTCTCTCTCTCTCTTCCTCTCTCAAAATAAAAAATAAAATAAACTTAAACCAAACAAACAAACCTTTATATATATATATATATATATATATATATATATACACACACACATATATTTATATATATATATATATACATATATTTATGTATATATATATGTATACACACACACACACACACTGCTTTGATTACTGTCAACTGTTATTGTAACATTGTGTTAATTTTACCTTATTAAATATTGAAAAGGGCCATCACCATTGGGAAGACATTAAAATATATGAAATTAAACTAATTTGTCTTTATGGAATATGGCCTTAGTGGATCCCAGATGCTATTTTTACAACAAACATCTATTTTCTAAAAAGGCCATCATGTCAGACACGTAGGAAACAAAACAGAGAAGCATTAGACAAATGTATCCCTGGGTAAGTTGAGACCTTTCAAGAAAATGACTTACTCCATGTCAGGTTCACCTCGGGGCAACACTGAAACAGGAACAGGCCACATGGGTAATTTCAGAGAAGAACGGCCAAGGTCTACCCTGGTTGAGGCACACAGACCAGGAGGAAACAAAATTTGTATCCAATCTGGCCTTACAATATAGAGGGGTTTTTTTTCTCTTTAAATGTATTGTAAAATTGAAATTATGGTGCTCATTTTGTGGCACTAAAATGCCTTATGAGTCAATAGAAGCTCAACGGTGAAAAAGAATGTCTTTTTTTTTTTTAATCTCCTAAGACCTTTAGTCTACACGCACTGTGCCTGATGCCTTGTCCCCAAACATCACATCCGTGACATTGGGGAACAGGCAAGAAAAAGAATTGTCTTTAAGTTCAAATACTTTTGGCCAAAATATAATACTGTCAACTCATAACAAAAACTCTTTTTTAGGAAACAAATTGCTTTATTTTACATTTTATGTAGGAAACAAATTGTACTTCCATTGAATTGTATATTTCATATAACTCGATTTCGGTAACTCATAAAATTGCATTAAAAATAATTATTTATAAAAATAGAAAAGGGAACAGCAGAAGATTCTCCATATTCTATAAATAGACATAAAACATTAATTACAATGAAGAAGCTATATAATGCCAACAAGAGAAAGCATACTTTTGATTTAAAAAAATGAATTTAAATTGTAATGAACCCTCTAACATCACTGGCAAAGAATTCTGTATCATTTGAACAATTTGAAAAAGAGTGCCATTGTATATCCTAACAAACATCTCCCATTCCTTTTTTTCAGGAAGCACATTGTGGACTGAGGATAAATGTAATTTCACTACAGGTGCCGAAGTGTGTTATAGGCCAGCCAGATTGAAAACGAGGCAAGTAAAATGTGGAAAACAAATCAGAAGCATCTTGCCACACACAAGACTGACGGAACAATTTTAAAGTATTAGATAGTTTTCCAGAAAATAGGTTCCATGGCCCACTTGGGTCACCAATGTGACTTCTAGAACAGGAACTAATGAGGAGTTGGTACAAGGCACCCAGGGGTCATTAGGAACAAGACTAGACACGGTTCAGCTACAAAAGAGAAGCAGGCTGGGTGCCCCCCACCCCTGCATGAACCACACGATTGTTGGCTATCTCACGCCACGAGCCTGGATTAAATGAAAGGAGTGACACGTCAGATTTGGGGACTTTTCTCTGCTTCTCCTGTGTAGATGAGAAATAAGAGGAAAATCAGGTAATTTTTCTATTTTTAAAAATCGATAGTTCTTTTCCATGTGATTGATTGCATAGAAGATGAATGGACAGTGGTATGAGTTTTGATTACCCAGGAGCTCAAAATAAAAAATTTATGAATATAAATTATGATTTGGGCATTTAAAATTATGATTTGAGGCATTAATTATGCCAGAATTTGTCCGTGAGTACACATGAATTCCCTCTGCGGCCAACGCATCACTTGAGGACAAAATTTCTGAGCCTTGTGATTCATCTTCGCACATGCCCTAGGGTTAAGCCGTTTTTCATCTACAAATATGAAAGAATTATTAAAATGGAAATGTTTCGTGGAAATACCACCTCAGTCATTTGGCATGTGTCGAACTGAGCACCCTTTCCAATAGTGACCGTGGGACAAACAAAGCCACCACCAGGAACACAGCAAGAACAGAAAGAGAAACAAACAATGCAGCTCTTTCCCCTTACGCTGGGCTCAAATTTGTCTGCTTAGTAATAATGACATATTGTCTCATGTTATTGCTTCAAAAAAATGTTTCCAGTGACCCTTGGGAATGCTATGTACTGTTTTCCTTCAGCTTTGCCCTTGGCAAAATTTTCTTTGTTCAGATCGCTCTCTGAGAAAGTCATTTCAGTCTGAATTGTGTACATTCTAGGTCTTTCGGTTAATAAGAGTTTTTGACCTTTTGGTTTCTACAGCCAGTTCTTCTCTTGGACATGATTGATGGCATTAATTCTTCTCGCACGTGGTCTGGGGGAAACCACTCCCCCTTCCTCAAACAAGCATCCTAATTCCGGGGACAACCTGGGATGACCGCCTTTCGCTGCTGCCCACCCAGGTCTCTGAGCTCCAGAGAGGAAGCTCATCTAAGGCAGAGATGTCTGCACGAAGATTGTGTTTGTGAACAACGGGGCAAAGGCTCAGTGAAATTTAAACAAGACAACGAAAGGCAATGACTCTTGGCATGTTTGCTTGTCATTCTCCGGGCCTCTCTCCTCATTCTGGGGTCTCTGTCCTCATGCGGCCACCCCAGCACTACTCACCTACCCGCTTTCTTCATCTTTAATGGACTTTCACTAAAGTGTCCTAAAATACTGATGCCAGGTGAACTTTCTCAAAACAATGGTTGGGCAGACGTCACGTCTCATTCAAGAACGTGACAGGTTCATAAGTGAACAGAATTCAAACTCAGCACAGTATATTCACAATCACGCATTTCAGACTTAGTGTATTTACAACAGAACTCTATCTTCTTCTCGAAAGCAGCCTTTCTGCCTTTTCCATTCCGCCTGATAGCACCGCCATCCACCCCATCTCTCAAGCCAGAGGTCAGGTCTGGCTCTTTGTCATTTCTCGTTCCTAACTGGCATACAGGTCCATTCAATACACTGTGAGGTGTCTTCTCCGCTGGGATCCTGTGTCAGGCTCCCCCAGCTCACCAGCTCTCGCCTCCTGTGCGTTTCCAGCTTCTAGTTTCACCCATCTGTGCTACATACAGTCACCAGGGTATCTGTTCTATACTCAGATCTGATCATGTGACTCCCTTACTCACGATCCTCACATAAGATCCCACGAGCTATCCCAAACTCCTGGTCCAGACAATACTCTCCATCGTGCCTTCACACTACCTCTGACGTCGTCACTTTGGGTCACACCAGTGCACTTGAAGTGAGTGCATCAACCGCAAGGCTTCTAGAGGTATCTACTGTGCCTCTTCCCACAGCGGGGATGTTCTTCTCCACGTCTGCCTCAAGATGCCAGCTCATCTTCAGTGTTCTTGCTCAAGGATTTGCCTGCAAAGCTATCTCGTTTGCCTCTGTATCAACATTACACCTTTATATGTATATAGACACAGACATAAATATATACACATATATGTAATTTTTACTCTTTTGGGGCTAATTACACCACACTGCAATTCATGTATAGTTTGCTTGTGACCCTTTGATCATATCTGAAATACAGCAGCTCATGAAAGAATGAATGAAAGAATGAACAAACGTTTATTCATTCATTAAAGAAAGAAGGAAGGAACAAACACCTCTCCAAAGTCACTTTCAGCCGCTCCTTTCTTAGGTCTATTTTCTGCTTTAAAGTGGTTTACCATGGGGTGCCTGGATGGCTCAGTCGGTTAAGCGTCCAACTTCAGCTCAGGTCATGATCTCGTGGTTCGTGGGTTCGAGCCCTGTGTCGGGCTCTGTGCTGACAGCTCAGAGCCTGGAGCCTGCTTCGGATTCTGTGTGTGTGTGTCTCTCTCTCTAGGCCCCTCCCTGGTTTACACTCTGTCTCTCTCTCCCTCTCAAAAATAAATAAACATTAAAAAAATTTTTTAATAGAAAATAAAAAAATAAAGTGGTTATTTTCCTTTTGCCATGTAAATACTACATGGCAATCTCTCCCTCCTCTGCTCAAGACTTGGCTGTTTCCTCCACTCAACTTAATTTTTCTGGACTAGTTTTAGAACCATTCTTCCTTCAATGATCAGTTCAAGTTCAAATCAGGCATGATTTGAATCTTTGTCAATCTCCATCTAGTGATTGGTCACCACTCCTTCGAATTCCCAGAGCGCTTTCAGTCTGTACGTTGAACAGTCAATAATGCTACTCTGTGCTTTCTTTTTATGTGTATTCCTACCACATACATGTGCATGTGAACAGTCTATTTATTTGTATATAACTAAAGGGTATGAGTCACTGAGGGCATGAGCCGTATTTTATAATGCAGGCTGCATTATCAGAACTTCTCATGGTTCCCTACATAGAAAAAGCAACCAATAATGTTTATTAATGAAGATGATCACCAGACCTACTATATGTAAGTCTCATAAGTAGTATTTTATTTGTATTAATGAAGCCTAAATAACTACAGAATAAACTTTGATTTATTCTCAATCAAGTGGTGAGATTCTAGGTTCAGATATCGGCAATGGCCCCATAGGTCATTCAGTGTTACTGAACATTCTACTAGTGAAGAACTGTGTTTGACTCTCAGCTGAGGAGAAGGTGTTTTATAAAAGAAAGTCGTCTAGTTGCTCACCAAACAAAGATCTTTCCAGGCCCTTCCCATGTTCACTCCAGCACTTACTGGATCAAGGCAGCTATATTTCAGTAATAAAAATAATTTAGACAAATCAGTCTATTATAACGTAGATATTTGAAATCTACTTTCTCACTGAACTTGTGTATTGTTCGACAGAAAAAAAAAATCCTAGTGTTCAAAGGTTTGTTTTCAGGAAAATGAAAATGCCTATTGATTTCCCATAAAGTGGCTCTGGGTAACCAGAGACATAGAGAGAAAATCAAGGACAAAGTTTTCTTTAGGGATGATTTCTAGTTTTGGTCCATAACAGGTATTTCATTTTCGTTTAACAAATGTTTACAGAGCATGAACTGAGTACCCAGGATGGTGCACGAGGCTAAGACGTATTTATTTTTTTCCTTTCCTTCTATGGCATGAGCACTTTTAAGAGCCTTCAAAAATATGTACCAGATAATTTATTATTTTGCACAACAAATCAACTTGAAGACCTTTTTTTAAAAAAAAACTATTAAACCATATCTGTAGTTGGATTCTCTAAAACAGGGAAATGGTACTCAACAAAGAAATATTTTACAGGACACCTGGAACTTAGATGCATTTTCCAGGTCCTTTGAATAATTTAATTATGGTAGTTTTGTCTAGTTACATTCATTAAATTCTTTCTCGGTGTTTTTGGTTTTTTGTTTTTGTTTTGCTTTATTTTTTTCTTTTCCCCCAGGAACAAAGCCATTTAAGAAACTACCTTAACTACGTGTTTTCTGTGCTTAGTGACAACAAAATAAATACAAACTTGCAGAAACCACTTCCCATGATCTCCTCCATGTGGATTGTTCTCTGTTTTCCATTCTCTCCTTTCATAACCTGTTCCTATGGCCTCTCCTTCACCAGGCTAACAGCTTCTGTCAGCAAAGCTTTTATTCAGTACAGTATCAAAAGCTTTGCAGAAAAACGGATTAATCATGTTCCCTGCTTCTCTTTGTTTACCCCTTCAATTCTTGTGGAACTGAAGCACACTAAGAAAATGCATGTCTAATCACAAATGGGAAGCCCCTCTTAGTTATTTTGGTGCATTTCTCTTTGAAACGTATCATATAATTAAAGGCCCTCTGAAAATCAAATTGATGAGTTTGCCCAAATATGCCTTCCACATCATTATAAGGATTTAAACACATATTCTGTGTCCCTCGAGTTTCAAACGAGAAGCTTATGTATACCAATGCCGAGGGAGTGATTTGGTATTTTACTTCTTTATTTTCAACAGATATTCCTTGTGAGACAGACATAACTAAGCATTTTTAAAACATAGTAGATTGGGGGTTAGATGTCATTAGGCAAATAACACAAGTCACGTATTCTATGAACCGCCAAAGTAGACCTTAGAGTGGTCTTGTCATTACTAAGTCTAAATGGAATAAAGCATCTTCACTCAAGTCTTATTCCTGAAAATCTCAGAATGTCATCCTCCACCATTAATTTCATGCCAATAATTAAATGGGATAAATACTGGTGACTTCACCACTTGTCTATGTCATAGTTTCATATGGTAATTCTCTCATCCATAAGGCCCCACTTGCTCAGGAGGAACTCGTTCACTTGGCCTTTCCAAAGTTGAAAGTAGCTTTTCTCAATAGCACTGATGGTTTCCTCTATTAAGATTACCCATAGGGGCGCCTGGGTAGCTCACTCTGTTTAAGCATCTGATTTTGGCTCTGGTCATAATCCCATGATTTGTGAGTTTGAGCCCCACACTGGGCTCTCCACTCCCAGTGCAGAGTCCACTTCTGATCCTCTGTCTCATTCTCTCTCCGCCACTACCCTGTTCATGTGCGCTCTCTCTCTCTCCCTCTCTGTCAAAAGTAAATAAGCGTTAAAGAAAAATGCCTCCTAGCTGGAGCCCTCAAGCCACAGCGGGCAATACCACTGAACCATTTCTTCTACATTCAGACATTCTCGCATCATTTGAGAACATGGCTTTCTCATCATTTTTGCCATCTTGCTGAGAATTGTAGGGTTGATCGGAAAATTTTTAAAGTAGCAATAGAATTCTTATGTCTCAAATAAACAACCAAAAGATACTAATCAAATAAAAAATTTCACAGGCTCATCTGTTTCAAACCATTAGCCAGGCGGAACCCCAAAGAGATGAGCCCTTCTGGAAACGTCTACGGAAAAAATAAGTGGTTTGATGGAATCCATAATACAGCAAGGAAAGTCACAGCCCCGAAGGAAGCCGACTGGAAAGGGAATTACCCTCTCTGGGCTAATGGGAATCCCTGTCCCTGGGAAGAGCAGGTGTCCAACCGAGATGCCAAGTTCACCAAGTGTCCATCTGCATATATCTTCCTGCATTATTCAAGTGAAAACTGCCCTCTCTAAGTATTTTCAGCCTTTTCCCTTTACAAAAACGTTGAGAACGACAAAAATGAAAAAGCAGGGTGGGATCATCCACAGGACACGCGGATGGCACCAAGCCCTTGTTCAGCCGGAAGGGCATTCCTTCTATGAACTTCACAGTTTATATAAAATCTCTGGCTAGATTGTAGGGCAGAACGCTTTTGTGAGAGGCCAGTATTTCCGGAAGAAGTCTGCTAGATGTGTGGCTGTATTCGCAACGGCACTGGTGTGAAACGTACACACGCAAGACCCATGAGCACATGGCCCCATGCGAGTCACCCAGCCGCCGGCGAGGAGGCCCATCCCGCACACCTCAGGTGCAGTCTCGGCTTAGGACGTGCGGCAGGAACACATTAATCAGCACGTTCAAGGAATGCATTAATCAACGCCACCACGTCGGCTGGCCTGCCCTATTGTTTAACCGTGCATGCTAACGAACGCGAAGGCAGCAATATGAATGTGGATTTGCTCCGTGCCGCCAGAGACAAAACCCTTTTCACCACCATATCCCACTCGACTCTTTCAATAGCAATCATTCTCTCCTGTCTTCGTGCTAGTTTATGGACTTGCCGTCTGCAACAGTCAACCAGAAACAAAGACGCTTTACAGACCAGCTAAGTTAGACAAAAGCTGTAAGAAACGCCTTCTGCAGATATGAAAACTTGAAGCCTCGCAAGAGATTTTTTTTTCTCTGCCTCGCAAAACAGATGCTGTCGTGAAAAGGCAAAATAAAACAAACAAAGCCAAGCAAAGCAAAAAAAAAAATTAAAAATTAAAAAAAAATAGCCTAAGCATCTATTTGTGTATGCAGTCAGATGTGACAGCAACATACTGCATCACCAGCAGGGGCCTGGGCCTGGCTTCCTGCTCCACACTGGGCTTCATTTTCCTCCTGGGTAGTTCCCTAGATAACCGTCCTGTCAGGATTCGACTCCCTCCAAAAGCAGCCAGGGATGAAATGTCCAGATGCTGGAAGGAAGGGTCTGATAAAAGCACCCGCAGTTTAGACACACATTTCTACCTTTGTGTGCACAGTCTGTGGGCCCGAACACTCCAAGGCTTTCTGGTGTTATCCCACTCGGTTGGTGGTGGTCCAGAATGTTCAGTAAACATTAATTTTGGTCATGAGGTTGCTGGACATAAAGATCATAATTCTGAACGAACGAGGGATGCCCTTTTTTTTTTTTATTATTAAAAAAAGTCTTTTTGCAATGTTTATTTTTGAGAGAGAGCAAGAGAGAGAGAGAGAGGCAGAGTATGAGCAGGGAAGGGGCAGGGAGAGAGAGGGAGGCAAGCACAGAATGCAAAGCAGACTCCAGGCTCTGAATTGTCAGCAGAGAGCCCGATGCGGGGCTCGAACCCACGAACTGGGAGATCATGACCTGAGCCGAAGTCGGACACTCAGCCAACTGAGCCACCCAGGCGCCCTGAGGAATACCATTTCTAATTATCATTTTGAACAGGCTTCCTCTCAGGGGCAGAGCTATTGCAGCAGAGCGTGTGTTTGCTGGGAACAAGGGTCACAGGGCAATGACCCCCACCCTAGTGGGACAGTTCTAGGTTCTGGTCGTTTCAGTGAATGCCCAAGTTAAAGTCCCGTTGATCTGGCCTCACCTCACCACCTGCTCTACCTCTAAACGTTTAAAACGAAGTGTTTTAAACATTTAAAACTAAGCCACAAGTGCACCAGGGAGAACAAATCTGACCCAGTAAGTATCTGCAAAGAGCTATTTGCAAAGGTCACCGCACCAACCCTCTGGTGTATAAGCACTAAGTCGCTACACATTTCCTGTATGGGAGTGACTCAGGCAATTTTCTCCTTCCAGATCCCAAGCAGATCTTTCTGTCCACCAGAACACAGAGGGAAGCAGAGGGGAAGAACACAGGACATTTGCAGGGTTCCCACTACTGACAACGGGCATGATTGTCACAGCCATACAAACACGATGTGACCTTTCTCACCTCTCTCCCACCCTTGTCTGATCGCCCCCTCCCTCCACCTCCCACGAGAGAATACAGACATCCTTCTTCAGGTACCTTTCTGAGCCTTTGGAGACAGCCATCAGACTGAGCAGCCAGGGTAGTGGGAGGGGGTCTAGGGTGGGTTTCCAGAGACAAATGGTTGCATCCCCTGTGAATTACGAAGATCAGGATGCAAGGGGTAAAAGGAACGTAACCAATAAAGGCATCTCCATCACAGATGCCATAACAACTGGGAGATAAACATGGGGACATGTATTAGAATTCAGCCTCCCCACAGAAACTCTGCGGGTGAGATGTAATATGCTTTCCCCTGACCACAGGTCACAGGGAGTTACTCAGGCTCCGCATGGTAATGGCAAGTGCGGAGAATGCCGGGATGGAGAAACAGAATGTTCTCTCTCTCAGCTTCCAGGAAGGTGGCACTTCAGTGCGGAGCCAACATTCCATGCCCAAGGTGGCCGCGATCACAAGGCAGGGCCTGTCCACTTGTGCTAAGGTCTCAAGAGGGCCCTGGCCCTCAGCGTATGTCAGGGTGAAGAGGGAGGAAGGCAGCAAGGGCAAGAAAAGATCCTTCTGGTTTTCTAGCTGACCAAATTCCTAGTCAGCTCTAGCCGGTGTCAAACCATAAAGAGGTGACTATCCTTTGCTTAGACTGAGATCCCTGGCTTGGTTTTCGTCAGCCCCAGGCTTCCCCGGGGAGCTTTTCATTCATGTGCTTCATTCACAGTTGCCTGGTGTCCAGTAACAAGAGACAAAACTTCTGCGCTTTACAGTGACGCTGGAGGACAAACCTTGATAGATCTCGTTGTTGTTGTTGTTGTTTTTCAGTTATTTATTTATTTATTTAGAGTGCACAGCAGGGACAGGTAGAGAGAGAGGGAGAGAGAGAGAGAGAGAGAGAGAGAGAATCCCAAGCAGGCTCCGTGCCATCACCACAGAGCCCGATGCGGGGCTCGGACTCACGAGCCGTGAGATCATGACCTGAGCCCAAATCAAGTGTCAGACGCTTAACCGACTGAGCCGCCCAGGCACCCTTTGATAGATCTCTTTATTGTTAAACAGTATTAAAAACAGTGATCCCCTTGTGCTTTGTGACAAAATATTGATGCACATTCACAAATCAACTTAATTATAAGATAAAGTCTTTTTACTGTGATCCGTTCTACTATTATCTACTTAGAATATCAATACCCTTCTCCTAATGTATATACATAATTTTGTAAAAGTTAGTACGGTGAGGCCAAGGGGAAGAACAGCTTTTGAAACATCAACCTAATCCAATCGTTAATAACTACCATAGCCTGTCAGATTTTCCTTTTTATACAGCTCGCCAAATGGGAACGTGCCTTAAAGTGGAACAGGGCACGATTCTTCTTCAGAGTTATGATAGTTACAACCAGGACCACACTAACACAAATGCCAGCACGGAAAAGCAGTCCTACACAGTGATTTTGGGGGCATTTCCCCCTCTTTGCTCTGGTTCGCTTGTTAGAACTCCATCATTGGCTGTCCTGCATTAAAATTTTTTTTTAACATTTATTTATTTTTGAGAGAGAGAGAGAGAGAGAGAGAGAGAGAGAGAGAGAGAGAGGCAGAGCGTGAGCAGGGGAGGGGCAAAAAGATGGAGACACAGAATCCCAAGCAGGTTCCAGGCTCTGAGCTGTCCACACACAGCCTGACGTGGGTCTCGAACTCATGAACCGTTGAGATCATGACCTGAACTGAAGTTGGACACGGAATGGACTGAGCCACCCAGGCGCCCCAAGCTGTCCTGCATCTTAGCCCAAGGTTTTCAAACCAGGCAGAGGAAATGGAGAGTATTCTTTTCCTTGGAGAGAATTTACACATCAGTGTTAATGATGGAGGTGAACACGGTTTTTCTACATGACTGGATACCAATCAGTAAGGGTAGCACTTTCCGGAAAGAAGGATGTGGGTGTGGAAGTGTGGGTTCACAAACCACAGTGGTGGTCATTCACATCTCATGGATACCACGGCACAGCAGCGAACGTGGGAAAGACTACTGAACACTCAAGTAGCTACAAAAAACTTTCTTATTCCAATGTCAGAGGCTGAATTCTTGAATAGCCGGGGGACATTCTGAATACAAGAGTGCTTCAGAATTTGGGGAAGTTTCAGGGCGCCTTTGTTTCAGGGAGACGAGAGGAAGAAATGGGGAAGACACTCCGTATTTAGTTTCAACCGGATTAAATTCTTCACAAAGATAAAATGAGATATTTCTGTGGCTCCTGACCACTAAAAGTTCACTTCAGTCATTTAACAGAAGACTGGCCAAAAAGATCAATGAGAATGTACCCCGAAAGGTAGAATTCGACCTTGTCGCTTGTTCCTCTCAAAGACTTTAAGTGAAACAGCCCTCACACAATGAATGAAGAGAACACAGTGCATCTAGCCAGGAAAACTTCCCTAGAAACCACATGAGAGTGCCCTTGAAAGTCGGAGAACCCCCTTTAGGGAACTCTACCACGGCCCCCCTCAAGGGCACCACACACTCCTTTTCAGTGGTCCCTTCGCTTGCCTGGTCTTCATGCATTTTCCCTTTTACTAGAAACCACCATTTACAAATAAGCTCCCGGTCTTGCTGTCTTTCTATCTCCCCTAGGTACGCACAGTTTAAAACCTACAGAACTTGCCGTAATTTACCAGTGACACTAGTGATTTCTTGTAGGCTACGTTCCTTAACGGCGTTACTAATGATTTCTAATTCCTAACAACTGTGATTTGGCATATCCAGACTTCCATGTCCCTGTCAGCATGGAAGGGTCTTACTTTTCCATTGTTTTACCTTGTAGGTGTTATTTTACAGACACTTGTTGGAGGACGTGTGTATAGGTGTATCAAAACTTTATAAAGTAAGTCATTTTACATTAACGAAGGGAGGTTTCTATTCAGAGAGCCATTGATAGAAAACTAGGCTCTTTTGGTATTGGTCATAGGTGTCCAACTCAGCACTTTTGCTAGTGTTTACTAATTTTCACTTTTCAAGAACTCTTCAAGCCGAACAAAATATATACTACTTGATCTACAAAGCAACGTTCTTAGTTTCCAGGCTACTGATTTGGGGATTTCTGGCGGTGTTTTGAAACACCATAGTAATTAGTTATATGAAGTCAGTTTTAATACAACACAATGGAAGCAAATTCAACTGAGGCATGAGTCATTTCCTCTTCGACAGAAAACGGCATCTGAATGGATCAATTTAGGCATTTCTCAAGGACAAGAGACAACATGCTTGCAAGATTTTCCTACCTCAAAATCTTGCAGACAATCTTCTTTTCATAATTAAAGTCCGTGAGAGTCTCTTTATTTATTAAATGAAACCTATGAGGCAGAGGACTAAGTGTCTGAACAATCACGCTCTCATAAATTCCTTATGAGACAGAGTTCTCAGAACTATGTTCCAGATCTCCAAGTAAGATACCCTTCATCAAATTCAATACTGTAACAGATGGCTTTTCAGAAGGCATCACAGGCCGGGAAGAGACAGTTCTAGAGCTGGTAATTCTGACCGAAATGGGAAAGTGGTGGGCAACGGGGGTGGCAAATTGATTTACAAAGCAGAAAGCACATATCAAAGTAATATTCAAAGTTTCCAAACAGACTTTTGTATTATATGGACTTCATTGTGAGACAACAAAAAATTCATGTGCGGATAAGTATATTCTCAGGAGAGTTTTCTGATACATGATTGAATAAGAAGGAAAACTCTTTTCTTGTAAATGATTCCTTAGCCTTTTAAATCTTTAATTCCTTCAGAAACATATTGCTTACTAGCAATGTGTTCACTCTGGTGTCTATTTGCTAAACTTTATGATGCATGATTTAGTAAAACAAAAGTCTCATTACTATGGAAGGACACGAAGGGCTGGTTTTCTCCCCCGTATATTTGATCCAGCCTCTTGGATAAGCAGTATGACTCATGTTTTCGCATCTATATTCCTACCTCCATCTTTCATCATACGCTTCGGATTGAAGAGTATTAATTATGGCAATAATATTACATAATCAGATCATTTTATGGTATAACTCCCTTTATACTAACTTAAACCTTTCCAGAAGACAAACCCCTACCTTTGAAGAAGGTCTTCCTGTCTGAAGAAGTTGTTCTTTTAATTCTTTAAACCAAATGTCTTCTTAGGGTAGCCCTGTGGGTCGAAGAGTGGGGGAAATGTTAACAAGACAGTCATCGTCAATCACAGCAGATTGTCAATACATTAACTCCAACTGACTCCCTGATGGGAAACACAATTACCGGGGGAGCCCTGTAAGGAAAGACAAATTATGAATAGATTTGCCAAAACACATCTCTGCTGGTTTCAATCAAAAGTGACAGCAGAGAGGTGACTAAAAATAGTTCTGGTGGCCATCCCCTTAATGCAACCCAGCCGAAAGCGACATGCTTCTTCCCTCTTTCCAGTTCAGAAAATGGAAAATTTTGTTTTGTTTTGTTTTGTATGCACTTATACAGTGAGGCTAAAATACTTCCTTGCTGCGGGCTCCCTTATTATTGTTGCTATTCTTAAAATTTTTCATTTAGGGGGTGGTGCCTGGGTGGCTCAGTCGATTAAGTGGCCAACCCTTGATCTCGGCTCAGGTCATGATCTCACGTTTCAGGAGTTCAAACCCTGCATTGGGCTCTGCACTGACAGTGTGGAGCCTGCTTGGGATTCTCTCTCTCTCTCTCTCTCTCTCTCTCTCTCTCTCTCTGTGACTCCCCCACTTTGGCTTTCTCTCTCTCTCTCTCTCTCAAAATAAACAAATAAACTTCAAAAAAAATTTTTTTCACGTAGGAGAGTAGGAATTCTTTTGACTTTGTTTGGAAGGCCCCCCAAGTTCTCAATGAAGGTCATAAAGGGATGGTGGGGGCAGCCAAGGGGGAGGATCCCTATCGGGGCTATGACAAAGACTCAGCTATGGACAGCTCCAGAGCTCGACCAGCTCCAAACTCCCCGTGCTCCTCAGCCTGAATGCTCCCTTTGCAGATACTCCAGCTGAGAACTAGCCAGAAAAGGACAGCACGGACAGGGAAGACAATCGCAGCTGAGTCCATTAGGGCTCATTTTCTTAGACAACCAATTCAGTGACACCCAGGGCTTTCTAAGGGAGGATGTGTGGCTTTTTGGACTTTGGATTTTTGGAAACAGAAGTCATACTATCAGACCTCTGAAAAAACCTTTCAGAGAGGAGAAACAAGTGTCAATTCAGGAACTCCCGACTGCATTGAAATATGAAGGCAACTTGTGAAGTGCAAAGAGATCCCATTAATAAGATAAAAACATGTGCAATCATCTCAGACGTTCCTGTTTACGTGTGCGCCATACAACATTTTCTGTGTAAAATTGCAAAGACCTTTACCTCAGTGACAGGTAAAACCACTCTTCATAATTTTCATTGGATCTGATGCAATGACATTTTATTAGGACAAAAAAAATGTTGTTGAGGGGCACCTGGGTGGCTCTGTCGGTTAAGCGTCTGACTTTGGCTCAGGTTATGATCTCACAGTTTGTGGGTTCGAGCCCTGCATCGGGCTCTGTGCTGACAGCTCAGAGCCTGGAGCCTGCTTCGGATTCTGTGTCTCCTCTCTCTGCCCCTCCCCCACTTGCACTCTGCCTCTCTCTCTCTCTCTCTCTCTCAAAAATAAACATTTAAAAAAATATTTCTTAAATGTTGCTGAGGTAAATGATTCCTCCCTGGAATTAAAACCAATTTTAGGAAAGAAAAAAACAAAACAAAATAATTTTAGATTAATCAAGAATTTCTTCACTTCTATTTAGTTCCCACCTTTTTCTTTTTTAAGTAGTCTGTACGCCCAGCACAGAGCCCAATATGGGGCTCGAACTCACGACCCTAAGATCAAGACCCGAGCTGAGATCAAGAGTGGGATGCTCTACTGACTTAGCCACCCAAGTGCCCCTAGTTCCCGCATTTAAAAACCTCTTTTGAGGTGTGTAAGAAGGAGTTTGCAAGAATCTGAAGTTATGTCTACAGTAACAAGTTAATTCAACAAACATATGGAACATGTAATATATTCTGTCAATGCACTGGATAAAAGAGGATAAAAGAATATATATACAAGGATATGTGAGGATGTAAGAATATAAAATAATATAAACGAGGATAAAAGTATAACACATAAGTAAGTGCACCTTTACAGGTGAAACTTTATCAGGTTAGCATGTAGATCTGTCTCCTTCCTCCCCCTTCACCTCGCTGTCTCTCCATCTTTCCACCATTTCTCTCCCCCAGGGCAGTCTGGGTCTGCTTCTGGCTCTGCCCAGCACCATAGTGGACATGAGGGAAACCCCTCCCACTGAGGGATGTGGACCTTGGGTTAATGTCTGACCTCGGTTTGGGCCTTAGGGAATCAGACCTAAGGGAGTACTTTGCTTCCAGGTCATTTCAAGCCAACGTCACTCAGGGGAAAGGAGTCCGTCACCTCTTCTAGACCAGTGTAATGGAGTTCTGCCCTGGGACTCAAGACCAAAGCCTCAGCCAATATACGTCATTATTTGTCTTGTTTTGTCAATGTCTCCCCTGCAAGTATCTCCTTTGGGAACCACAAATGTACGCATTCCTGGGTTGCCGGCCAAAACGTATCACCATCTTTCACCCCCAAACAATCAGGGTAAGGCGAATTTGCAACTCAGAAGGGTAGCTCGTTCCTTCCTTCTTCAAGTCTCTTCTAACACGAATTTTTGCGTATGGCAAAGTCAACAAAAACTCAAAGGGTGCTTTAGTTCGCCGAACCAAGTCTCTTCGGGGAATCGTCACCCCAGCTACTTGGTTCCACTCCTTGCGTTTGAAGCATCTACACACGTTGCTGTGGAGCTACTGCTGAAAATCTCTATCACAGATGACTTCAGGCTACAGCTAACTACTGGGAAGTGGACCTATGAAAGACACATGTCAACAGAATTAATCTTGCCCAAATTTTACCTGGAAGAGAAAGAGACCTCACATTTTATGGGCTACTACTGTGTCCCAGGCCCTGTGTATATAGGTGACGCACCAATTCTGTAAGTGTCATCATCACCTTGACACAGAGGCACGAACTGAAGCACAGAGAGGGTGAGTAAATGACCCTACTCCCATGACTACATCCACTTCTGAGTCAATCCAAAACTTGTACTTCTTTTACCTCCCCGCAGAGCTTTTGAGAGAGGCCAGGATGAACCTGGAGACGGGGTGCTCCTGAGATTTATGGGGAGGAAAGCAGCAGAAGAAGCTGTTGGAAAGGGCGGTCAGGTTGATGGGAAACACTGAGGGAGCCAAGAATCATAGGGTTGGGGAGGCAGGAGGGAGGGCCACAGGGTTGAGACCTGCAGGAAGGTCTCATGTAAATGGCATGTAAATGGGGGGCATGTAAATGGGGCGACTCCATTTACATGGAGTCAGCAGGAAGCGCCCACACCACAGACGGTGCCAGCGTCTCCCGTGGCCAGCAGTCTCCGACGGGCAGCGACATCTACTGCACTATCATTCCAATGCCACACACCCCCCCCCTCCCCCGCCAAGAATGCCCTTTATTAGCAATGTTTCACAAAAAGGGCAGGTCTGAAAATACCACTGGGTATGGTGTAGAAGAAGACATTTTTGAACACAGATTTTAAAGAGAAGTCCAAGGAATGGGGTGCTTTTGATAAACTTGAATTGCTTTTAGTATAATTCAATTCAGGGCAAAGTGTCCTGAAAAGAACACACACGTCTGTGGGTGTGGTTTCCCACAGACGTTGTGTGGGGAAAACTATTTCGTCTTTGCTTATGTGTATTGATATATATGTGTATTGATAGCGCGTGGCCTCATTTTTAACCTCCTTGTGACGACTGAAACCCCCGAGCCTCTGCAAAGACCACCAAAAGACTACGTATTAATTGTATTACCATGTCAGCAATTATGCCAAACATTTCTAGGGAATGAATTTTTGGTACATTCATTACTCTTGCTTTGACAACTGCATCAATGGGCTTTCATCACTCTGAAACACATCTAGGTTGACAGAATGGGGTAATACATCATTGCTAAAGGATTATTTTTCCAATAACAAAGTAACAACTCAATTTCCTTTAACCAAAATACAATCAACTTATCCTATTAAATAAAACCAGTCCTAAGTCAAAAGGTCAAGATGAGATCTGATGTAATTTAAAAGTAGCCTTCAGAAAAGATAAATAATATCTAGGTAAAAAATACAGAAACCCAAAGGACACGGTACACACAGTAAATCAATTACAATAAAAGGAATTCAATGGTGCATAAGTATAACATTAAAACATTCAATAATTCAAGAAAGTGCACATTTGCCTTGGCCACTCATGGAAAAATAATGCATTTCCTGATGGCTCCAAAGGAAATAGAACTATTGATCGGCACGGATGTTTTGCAGGAATTTTGTTTTTGTTTTTGTTTGTTTTGGTTTAAAATGAGAACCTATAACATTGCACATGCAGCTGAAAATCTGTTATTGCAAATGCTACGGGGTAAAAAGTAACAGCAAGCAAAAACAGTCAAAATCTCATTTGGTTTAGACTCTGGCATAACTGTGAGGACATTAAAAATGCTAATATTACTCTTTGGTTTCTGCAAGGTAGATTTCTAACTACTGGCTTTAATGGATGATACAGCAAAAGGCAGATTACATTAAAATGCCAGGCATTTGACCCTCAAGCCAATTCTGTTTTCCACTGTGATGATTTTATTTCCTGTTTACACTCTTAAAAAATCAATATGACAAAGCAATACTTTTTAGAACACTCAATTTGAAAACCTTACATGTAACAACGTATTTATCCACCTGCACTGTTACGTGTTTATGGAGCATGCAAAATTGTTTTGCGCTTTTACCATTATGAAATGATGATGATTCACAAACTTATTTTTAATATTTGGTCTTCACAAAACTTCAATAGTATCAAAATCATGGACTAACTCCCCCCACCAACTCTTCTTTTTCTCTCAACTTCCTGCCTTTGACATGATCCTTGGACTGAATTTGGGGTCCATTCATACTTATTAACTGGAGAGAAAAGGATAAACAAACAACCCTATTAAAACTGGCATTTATCTTTGGTTTCCCTGGGTATGCCTGCCATCCAGCAGCCTAATTCAGTTTGTCAGGGGCGAAAAGCCCAAATCATCTTGAAACCCAGTTCTCTGCACTTCAGCAGCCTCTGAAACAAAATACATTCCAAAAAGCAGAGTATGATCTGGAATGAAGCGGGTTCAACCAGATGGCACCAGAGAGCAGCCTCGGTGGCTGGGGTTCCAAGGATACAGGGTCCTACATTCCAGACCCAAGTTTAGCATCTAGTGCAGTTTACTCTTGCAAGACTAGTAAACCTGTTGGAACTTGGGGCCGCCTCTGTGATCTCTTAAACGTCAAGGTGGGGGCAGGGCAGGGATCCACTGTGATCAGGAACTTGGAGGTAAACCCGTGTGTCATGCTCTACCTTTCAGAGAAGTGAAACCACTCATCCCTTGATCAATCACATTATACAGATGGAAGACTGACCGCCCCGCCCCCAACCCCAGAAGCTTAACATTGTTTCAAGTAACATCACCATTCGCTACATTGTAGACCGGCGCGAACATCTGCCAGTGAGCAAATTACATTCATGTCTGGCATGCTGGATATATGCCATCTTGCTGTCGGTCAGGGCACTGGCAATCATGCTGTCACGTACACTGTTGCAGTATTTTAACCTACATGCATGGCACATTTCATGGTTTAACAGGAGCAACTACTATAAATAGAAACCTCCAATTCCAGTGTGCAGTAACGGCTCGCCTTCTACCAAAGAGCCATGCCCCCCTTTGCCATGCAGAGTGGCCATAGGGAAGAGGCCCCTGTCCAGGCTCTACCTTTCCAGCTCCCCTTGCCCCTAGGCGAGACAGTGAGATGTAAGGGAGTTAATATGTATCAATTCCTCGCCCACATGTTTAAGAAGCAAGTGTCTTTCCCATAAGTCATCTCTCTACTGCTGGCTGGATGTCAACGCCCAGTGTAACTTTGGAAGTCACATGGCATGGCCTGTGTCAACACAGGTCCCTGAAGAGGGACAAGTAGAGACCCTTCTATCCACACAAATGGTCTTACATTACCAGTACTGGACTGGTCCCAGAATGGGAAGGGAATTCTAACCCAGTGAAGTTTCTACAATGTGGGGGTTTGTTACAACAGTTAGCTTTGCCCTAGCTAATCGAGTCAGTGTGTTGTGAATATAACAGAAACGTTAAAGTTTTGTTTAAGTTTATTTGTTTATTTTTTGAGACAGAGAGAGAGAGTATGAGCAGAGGAGAGCCAGAGAGAGAGGTAGAGAGAGAGGATTCCAATCAGGCTCTGCACTCTCGGTACAGAGTCTGACGCGGGGCTTGAACCCATGAGCCGTGAGATCATGACCTGACCCGAAATCAAGAGTGGCATGATGGGGTGCTTGGGTGGCTCAGTCGGTTAAGCGTCTGACTTCAGCTCAGGTCATGATCTCACAGTTCATGGGTCTGAGCCCTGTGTTGTGCTCTGCTTCGGATTTTGTGTCTCCCTCTCTCTCTGCCCCTCCTCTGCTCACACTCTGTCTCTCTCTCTCTCTCTCTCTCTCGAAAATAAATAAACATTAAAAAAAAAAAAAAAAAGAAAAGAGAGTGGAATGTTTAACCAACTGAGCCACCCAGGCACCCCAGAAACCTTAGATTAAATCTATCCCTCATTGGTCCTTTTCCCGTGCGTATAATCTAAGGGGAAAAGATTTAGTTTTAAAATAAGTTCTACTAGAGACAATTAAAGTAACAGTGCTTATTTTGCTCCAGAAAGAAAAAGCTTAAAGGAGGCTAATTAAACTGTCATTGAATAAATGAAGGTCCTGAAAATTTTACGGAGCAGATAGTTGAAAAAACTTCACTAAATACAAACCAAACAAATACAGAGCATTTACTTGACAGCACATAAAATAACACACTACCCACAACACGGGGAAGGTTGAAAATAGTTTTTGAGAGCATCTGATTCAGTAGGTGTAGGCGGGGCCTGGAAATCCACTTTTCTAATAGGCAGCCCCGGGGGTTTCTGATGCACTTGGTCTTGGGCCACACTCTCAGCAACGTGGTGGAAAAAGGTCTCTGATGGTTAAACCGTGAAATGTACCACGTTGTGAGGCTGTCAGACTTCCTTCCTAGAGGAAAGTCAAACTGGGGAAGTTTTTTATCCACGGGGTAGAAAACATGCTGTCAACAAGCATTACAGAGCTTTAGGAATCTAGACAAGTTTGCCATGATCCCAATCTTTAAGCAGCTCACGGTCTCAGGACAGTGACTATAAATGTATACCCGTGTGTGTGTGTGTGTGTGTGTGTGTGTGTGTGTGCGCGCGCGCACACACACACACTCACGCACACGTATGTGTGTCTGCAGAGGAGGTAGTGAAACAGAGAAGGAGGAAACAAAGATACCCTCCGGGTTTGAACTGGGGGAGATGAGACCTCATCCACGGCTGTGCAGATGGATGTCTGTGGCCCCAGGTAGCACACTCACCTCCCCTGGGCATCCCTGTCCCAGAACAGTCTCCAGATAATGTTACCACCAACACGATACAGAATGAAACAGAGGTAGGGGAGGAATCCAACCCTATTCAAGAAGCAAAAGCAGTTATGTTCACCTATTTTGCGCCTCGAACTTCTACATAATGTGCTGGAAGAAAAGATTCTAAGGCAAACAAATAAAACTTTGTAAAACCACATGGCTACGTGGGGAGTTATTGTTTTATGAATAGTTTCAGTCAGGAATGATGAAAAAGTCCTGGAGATGGGTGAGTGATGATCACATGATGACTCGAAGGCACCTAATACCATTGTACGCTTCAAAATGGTTAAAATAGTAAGTTTTATGTTATATATGCTTTGCCCCAATAAAAAAAAATCATGGTTATAGGCTTCCCTCCAACTCAGTACATTAATGAATATGATAGGGTATTTGCAGGAAAAAAAATGAACCTAACCCTACACTCTCCTGTACTTTCTATCTCCTTGAGAAGTTAGGAAACCATGAATGTATTCAACCGATGTTTAAGGAGAATTATTGTGGCCTAGGCAGGCACTGTTCTAGGCACTAAGACCTAGCAGTGAACGGAATAGAAATGAGTCCTGTCCTCGGACAGCATTTACTTATTCATCCCCTCATACACTCAGCAAGTATTTATTAAATGTCTGTCGCTTGCCAAGCTCTATGCTTGGGCACCAGAAATACAACGGTGAAAAAACAGCAATGAAAACATCAGCAAACCAGACCCTTCTTTGGCCTCATGAAGCTTCTAGCTGGCCACAGGAGACATATATGAATCTAAATCTAAAATATCCACCTTGGAAAGTCATCAAAGCAGAGATGTGTGGACTCCTAGAGTGTGTTGTGTGGTGATGGGAACTGGCTCAGTCAAGGTCTTTGTGAAGGGACTGATGTCTGAGTTGAGATCTGACGGACGGGGTTGGGCAGGGACAGTGTGGCACCAGGGAAGAGGGGAAGGAAGTGGAGAGTGGCCACATCGAGGCTAGAAAAGCAGGCGGAGGCCCAGGGGCCGCTCAGAGCCCCGTGGATCTTTCCGTTTCTGTCTTAAGGGCAATGGGGAGCCATCGATGTACTGTAACGAGGCTGGGGGTGGGAGAGGAATGATCTGATCAAAAATGATACTTCCTTGGCTGCTCTCACAATTTAAAAACGACCAACAGAAAATGAGGGCAAAGGACTATAAGTAAAGTCCTATACAGTTATGAAAATAGGTGAAACTCTTTGAAGCTCTCAGATGAAAGACAGTATTTAACATTTCAAAGAATTATCATGATCAGATAAGGAATTCTAAACAGCATGCCAAGTTTTAATTTTTTAGTGCTAATCAAAACATAGTCTCTTAAGGTTCTATTATAAAACCTACTAATGAAGTTGAATATGATCAAAACAGTCACCAGAATTTGCAAGGTTAGTAAATTAAGTTGCCCACACTTGATCAACACTGTTTAAAGTGCATACTTTGGGGGGGGAGTTAAACAATTCGATCAAAGAAATGAAGTATATTAGACTTTGCAAAACATGATTGCGTAGGCACCTTTCATTAACCTATAAGGTGACAACAGGACATTTAACCAAATGCTGTACAAATTCAATTAATATTTAAGAACTTGAACAAAGAATCAAATACATCTCATTTCTTCCTTTAAAATATGGTTATTGATGCTAATATATACTGTTGAATGGGGAACAAAACTCAGATCTGCACAATACTGTGCGTGCTAAGGGCAGATACATAAAGTAATAACAAGGGCACCTTTTACATATAATCAAATTAGCCACAGGCTATTTTAATTTACGTAGATTAAACATTCAAGAAGTAGGTGACAGACATTTCTGCATTTCAAATTCCGGATAAAAACAGGGAGTAGGAAACATCACGCTTTTAACTGTACAGTGAGTTCATCTGACCTTAGAACAACAAAGTACTTTCTAGACTATCTCTCAAAGTTCAGAAAAGTTGTATAGACTTGACCCACATAATTTACACAATTCACCTTTTCACCAAATTGTCATTTATACACTTCAGATCTGTCAATTCGTGGTTCTGCTTAAATTACCTTAAGAATGTAACGTAGCTAGCAAGAAGGCTCTCAAGGCAGCTCCGGGTACGTTTTATCATAAACAACCAAAGCCCCCTCGGTTTTATAGGGCCTGGGAACCACAGTTTATTTGCAGAGGCCTCCAACACCATCGCTTTTTGAGATTTAGCCTTACAAAGATCTTCATTTTAAAGTTTAATCTGACTCAGTTTAAAACCTATTATTGTTCTATCAATTTACACTTTGGCCTAAACAAATTTAATATACTTGGGTACAAACGCGTTCCTAGATTTCCCATGCAGCATCTTTCTGATGTTTAAAACGGTGTTTTTAAATGCCCAGTGAAACGGCATTTGTTTCAAAACTGTAGTTCATATTCCTAGCAGATGCCACAAATCATATGTCAGATTGCAGAGAAAGGGATAAAAATGCAACAAGTCAGATTTAGCCAGAGTAAAAAAAAAATTGAATACATTTACCATAAAAAGAAGGGGACAATCTCTTTTTGAAAAATTAGAAGCATCATTTGCATTTTTACTGTTGGCGCTAAACAAGTCTCACTAAAAAGATGAAATGATAAGACGTCTGAAAAACTTTCAAACATTTGGATAAAGACTAGACATTTCTTCTTCTTTTTTTATTTTTTTCACTATGAGCTTTCAAAGTTGGCAAGTTATTCCTTATTCAAAATTCTCTTTAAATGCTCTGGCTTTTTAGTCTCTTCTTGATAGAGACACGAACTCACAAGTAGCCCCCACTGGTGAGTGGGGCTCTTTATTTCCCCTCCACGCTTCCTAAGTAGCTGCCATGGTCATTGAACGAAATCTGAGGTCTTCTCATCATACTGCTCTGGAAGGAAAAAGGAATGAGCCACAACTGAATCAGAATAAAATGGGTTCCAAACACAACTCTGATGTAGTGTCAGTGGTGTTCATCCCGTGGTTCCCACAATATTTACTGACTGGCACCCGGGACATCCTAATAAGGTTTTATCTCCATTTCTTAGTTGTCCATGGAAGCACTGATTTTCAATTTTACTTGTACTGATTTTTTCAACCAAAAGGAATGTGATGAGCGTAAAACACACACACACACACACACACACACACACACACACACACACACACACACAAAACGGCAAAAAGCAAAGAAATTCAAAAGGGATTTAAATGCTAAGCCTACCTTAGTAGATTTCTCCATAGTAGTATCTGAGCAGAGTGGCCCAGTCCTGGTCAATCCCAAAATGGCTTTGGGAGTCTCAGATCTCTCTGTTCTCTAGATCAGTCTCTCAACTCGAGAATTTGAAACGCTGGTCTTATGGAAATCTGGAATACTATTAGTTCCAGGTCACTAACTAAAGTTAAGTTCAAATATGAAGCTGCCCACTTAAAAAGAGGTCATCTTTAATGCAACATGACCTGTATTAAATGAGCCATTATTTCCAAATAAAGCAATCAAGTTATGAATTCAATAGCTTACCAGGTGACATTAGGCAAATTACTTCCTCTCTGTGTACAAAATGGGGTTAATAATCCTGACCTATCTCTTAAGGTCTCTGGGGACAATTCATTTAGGAATTGTCTAAGTGCTGTATAAATGTTTCTGGTGTTATGAGAGCTTGGTTTTATTGTCATTGGAACGCCACCATCATAAAAAGGAATTGAGAGGTTTAGTCAGAGGTGAATTAACAAAGCAAGGTCTATGCTAATACAAGTGCCCTCTGACCTTGGATCACTGAGCTTGAAAAATCGCACAGATCAAAATGTAAATGAAGTTTGCATTTTCAGAGACAGAGTTTTTGTTAATTTCTTTCCTATTCAATTCCTTTGCTTTGAAAATCATTACTTTGGAAGCAAACCATTTTCAATTTCTACCTCCCCCCACCCTTTTTTTCTTTTCATTATTTCTCATTGCTGTTCCCAGCTCCATTTGCATTAAAGCATGACATTGGAGGTATCCAAGGCCTTTCTTTCTCAATCCACTATCTGGCACACCCAGAAAACAAGCCTGTCAGGAGGCATGAGCCGTGTGGACAACAAACTTTTTTCATTTTATCGTTTTTTAAAAAATTGTGTGATCTCCAGGGGCGCCTGGGTGGCTCAGTCGGTTGAGCGTCTGACTTCGGCTCAGGTCATGATCTCGTGGTCTGTGAGTTCGAACCCCGCGTCGGGCTCTGTGCTGATAGCTCAGGGCCTGAAGCCTGCTTCGGATTCTGTGTCTCATTCTCTTTCTGCCCCTCCCCCACTCATGCTCTGTCTCTCTCTGTCTCAGAAATAAATAAACATTAAAAAAAAAATTTTTTTTTAAATTGTGTGATCTCCAGACGTTCACTACTTTCAGAGGAAGTAAGTTCTCTTTCCCCAGCTAAATTTCCATGGTTCATTCATTTACTTGACAAATAGTTACTGAGCACCTCGTACGTATGTGCCAGCCAGGTGCTGTAGGTGCCAGAAGGAGCAGTGAATTTAAAAAGGCAGAAATTCCTGCTCTCGTGTAGCTTATATTTTGGGGGTGAAGACAGATAGTAAGCAAAATAAATAGGTAAACAAATGTAATATGTTGGAAGGAAAAGAGGAAGTGTGGTGAAAGCAGGGAAGTGCAGAGATGGAGAGGGCTGTAATCTTAAACATGATGGCCAGAGAAAAACCTCCTTGAGAAGGTGTGATGTCAGGGAAGACTTGAAGGACGTGACTGTGAGAACCATTGGGGAAGGGCTTTGCAGGCAAGGTGAGGGTTCCAGGCAAGTATAAAGGCCCTGAGGTAGGAGATTCTGTGTTTGAGAACAGCAAGGAGGTCAGGGTGGTGAAGGAAGAAAGAAGAGCTGGAGAAGAGAGAGCAGTGAAGGAATGGGGGTAGCAGATGATCTGGACCCGGAACATGGGTGCAAGGCATCCGACTTTCACTGAGTGAAAACCCTTGAGAGGTTCTAAGCTGAAAAGTAACATGATCTGACTTCCATTTGAAAGGCTGGATCCGGCTGAGAATAGGCTGAAGGGGAACAAAGTTGAGACAGGAAGGCCACATAAAAGACAACCGCAGTAGTTCAGGCAGACATCAGGGGTTTGATCCCGGGGTAGCACCTGGGTAGAGTTTCACCGCTTTCAATTATGAATCACAACCTTCTTCTTCATCTCGCCGTACTTTATTTAATTCCTTCACTCCCTAAGAATATTTTTCCGTAGAAGCCTTCCCTTGCACCCCCTCCCTGTGAATACTAAGACTTTCTCTCCCATCAGACCACCTTTTGAAAGGGTCAAAGAATCCACATTTGGATGAGGTCAAATCAGCAAGGACACTACTGTTACAGGATAAGCTGAGGCATGCTGAAAATTTTTTAAAGAATTTATTTGAGGAAAAATCTATGAGAATCAAGCAGCACCCAATCCAGCAGTAGAACGGAGCTCCAAGGAGCCGCAGGAAATGAGAGGCTGCAACAAGGAAGTCATACTAGGCAGGAAAGCTGTGTGGCTACTGCAAGGTCGTTTTCCTTTAGGAGATGGCAGGTGTCTATCAGGCGGATTTCCTCACTAGGGCGGATCAGGCGATTCCTGATTGACTGGTTCAAGATTCCATGTCTGATGGTCAAAACTGTCAGTCAGTCCTGGTTTGGTGACAAGAGACATAGCATAAGCGACTCTAGTTTGGGTCTGTTGTCTTCTTTTTAACACTACTCTCCCAAAGCACAAATGACCAGATGTGTTCCACTGAAGTTCTCAGTAAAGACACCTGCCACTCATCAAGGGCAGTGCGTCACAGAACTGATGACTGCGGGGAGAAAGCCTCCCTTAGAAGCAGCGTTGGGTACAAAAGTCTGGGAGGAGGTGAGGGCTTCCGTTTTCAGTAACCTCTACAAACCTGCTTCCATTTTGAGTCAGTGAAGTCCCACCAGGAGTGCACACGTTTTTTAAGTAAATTATTATCCCGTTTTCATATGTTCTTATGTCTGTATAAAGCAAAGAAATGCTAACCGTCCTCTAACTCTTGTGTGTGTGTAAAATTTAATATTTCTTCAAAAAAATTTTTTAAAGTTTATTTACTTTTGAGAGAGAGACAGGTTGGGGGGGTGGGGCAGAGAGAGAGGGAGACACAGAATCCGAAGCAGGCTCCAGGCTCTGAGCTGTCAGCACAAAGCCCAACTCGGGGCTCGAACCCACAAACTGTGAGATCATGACTTGAGCCAAAGTTGGACGCTTAACCACCCAGGTGCCCCTCATACCTTCTTTTTTTATGTTTATTTATTTTGAGAGAGAGAGAGAGAGAAAGAGAGAGAGTGCATGCAAGTGGGTGGGGAGCAGAGAGAGAGAGGGAGAGACAGAATCCCAAGCAGGCTCCATGCTGTCTGCACAAAGCCAGACCTGGGACTTCATCTCACAAACCTCGAGATCATGACCTGAACTGAAATCAAGAGTCAGACACTTCACCAGTTGAGCCACCCAGGCGCCCCCTGTACTTAACTTTTTATCTTTAGCTGAGACCATTCCGATCAGACACCATATATCGGGCAAGCCTAAGCCCGGAGCCCTGATGGCCAAGAAATAAGAACAGACTTGACTTCACTAAACAGCAAGGAGGTGGCTGCATTCCAGTACAGGTCCATGTCTCTAGAAACATGGTAGCAACAGCCACTATCCAAGAGGAGATTCTGGAAATGGCCCTTGTGGTAAAAGAAGGGAGATACACTAATCTTTTCAACCAGCCTAGAAAAGCTCCTGGCAACTTCAGAGCAGTGATAAAGGAGCCACGTGTAACCAGAGAGATCTTGGACTCTGGCGTTCTGGGACCACGGCACCTTCTCCAGGTACGTGGGAGGACTCTCACTTTTTTATCTGGGTCTCGTTTGCAGAATAAATAAGAATGCAATATTTTAACCTATAAATGAAGTGATATATGACTTCTATTAATGGATCACTACTTTAAATAAGTTATTTCTCTTTTCTTCATTTGGGGTGACTTAAGAGAAAAAATACCTCTTGCTATGCCATTTATTTTTTTAAATTTTTTAATGTTTAGTTATTTTTGAGAGAGAGAGAGAGAGAGAGAGATAGAGAGAGACTGAGCATGGGGGTGGGGCAGACAGAGAAGGAGACACAGAATCCAGGCTCCAGGCTGAGCTGTCAGAGCCTGACGCGGGGCTCGAACTCACGGAGCACGAGATCATGACCTGAGCTGAAGTGAGATGCTTAGCTGAGCCACCCAGGCAGCCGTACCCCTTGCCATTTAGAAAAAAAAAAAAAAAAAAAAAATGTCCTGAGCTTGAGGTCCAGCAGGGGGCTCCAGTTTCTCCAAACACTTGCACTGCCCACTCTCTCACTCCTTCAGGGCGTTACTCACATGTCATTTTCTCCGTGGCTGGAGCCACCTTCTGTGGCCGCCCTCTCCCAATGGCAACATGCATCCAACTCCCAGCTCCTTTCCCTGCTTTGTTTTCCCCTGAAGCACTAATCACCACCCAACATATTATATATTTTACTAATTTATTTTATTTGTTGTCCAATGCACTAGGACCTATGCTTCATGAGGACAGGGATCTTGTCTGCTTTGTTCATGCAATACACCCTGTGCCTAGACCAATGCCTAACACACAGAGGTCATCCGTAAACATATCCCTTAAATGAATGAACTCCGCAGAGCGATCAGATTATAGGGTTAACTTGAGATGTCATGGTCAAAGATCAGTTTTGGCTAGCACACGCATAGAAAGTAGTTCTGGAAAAATCCACAAGACTGATAACAGCATTTACCTTGAGGGGGAGAAATTTACATATGATTTCACAGCTGTATGTACCAGTCATATCTTTAGATCATTGGAATATTTTTCTCACTCAGAGATGTCTGGGTGATGTGAAATATGAGTCCTGGGAAATGTTGTTTTTTTGGTTTTTTTTTTATCATCTTCAATAGTAAAAACAAAAGCCTAATAAATAGCCACTTAAAAATAGTTAAGCACATACATGTGTAAAAATCTGCACACAAACACATGCAATGTGTTGAATGAAGTATGCAAAGTTAACACAAAAAGATAATACAGCTAGTAACTCTTCTCCTTTTTTTTAAATGTTTATTTTTGAGAGAGAGAGCGGGGGAGGGGCGGGGGGCGGGGACAGAGGATCTGAAGCAGTCTCTGTGCTGACAGTGACGAGCCCAGTGTGGGGCTCAAACTCATGAACCGTGAGATCATGACCTGCGTCGAAGTCGGATGCCTCAACTGACTGAGCCACCCAGGCGCCCCAACTTTTCTACTTTTTGAGTGCTCAAAGATCTCATACCCAACAGGATGAACAGATCTGACTTGAGTAGTATGTTGGTACCAAAGACACCCGTAGCTAACAAATACTTCCCCATAAGAGAGACACTCGGAACCCTGAAGGAGGCAGAAGAGAGTGTCTCCTCACAACATTACACCAAAGATATGGTACCAAGTATTTCGGTTGGGTCCAAGGCTTGAAAAGCATTTCAGTTTTCCTTTGAGGTTCATGGCCAAGCTATCATTATAGATTACAGTCTCCACAATGAGATTTCCCGAGAAAAATAAAAGAAACCCTGAAAACCAGAGTAACAGTCAGGAATGTCCCAGAGAAGTGAGCTAGCAAAGCAGGAGAGTTCAGCTACAAGATCACAGTTATTTACAGAGTCAGAAGATCCAGAACAGAAACAAGGCAGTCATGACCAGTGAATGCGACTCAGCAGCAGAAATTGATGTTATTCTCTCTCTCCTGCAGGTTACGCGCGAGAACGAGGCCATTTGTTATAGAAAGGGAAGATTTACAGAGTTGATAGTTCATTTTCTGGAAATGAGATGTAAATATCAAGTCTGGGAAAGGTGCCCTACAGTCCCATTGGGTAACGAACAGTGGCCCATGGTGACCAAGCATGGTGAAGTTCTCAGAGGGAACCAGGGACAGGGAAAGAAGCAAAAAAGGGATGGAGACTTGTTTTGAGGGACAGAAAGGAGGGACGCGTGAGCTCCATGAGTCATGTTCCCTATCCCACAGTTCTTTTAAGGATCATTCAGTTATTTGGGATCTTTTCTCTCTTTTCTCTCACTCTCTTGATTACTCCCCCTTCCAGCCAAGGGCTTTGATTTTACTTTTAATCTACCTAACACCAGCTGTTACCAGAGCCTTCTTAGTAAAAGGGCTTAGCTCAAACAGCCTGATCATTAGAGCAAACAGCAAGTACACGGAGCCTACGCGGCGTTTTGGAAAGAGCAACTGGTCCGAACGCCTGCGTCAGACCCCAGCTCACGTTCCTAGCTTGAGAGCCAGGGTCACACTGCTGAAACGCACTCTTCTTCAAAAGGGGGTAATAAGACTTGTCCTTTCCACAGAAGATTCTTAAGAGGATCAAACTAGACCATGCAGACTGAAAAGCACTGCATATAAACGTACAAGTTATTTCGATGGTGATGGTTGTGCTCTTTCGCAGCACAGGGAAAACTGTCCTAGGAAAATAGAAGAATGTCTTTCGGTACATTTGCTCTGGGTCCAGCTGTAATAAAAGTCAGACCATGGGTATTCCGAGGTGTGTTTTTAGGGATGCAAAACTTTGCTGCATTAGTATAACCACATGGTGTTTAATTTCATGAGGTTCAAAGAAACTGAGTGACATTGAATATAATCTCACAGGTGGTCTTTGAAGATATTTCATGAGCTAAAGCTAACAAATCCAATTATGGCATTTGGCATTAAAAAAAAAAAAAAGTGCGCCTAATCCAGCTTTCCTTATCCTCTTGACCACTAAACTCTCCAGAATGCAGAATGAATACAGAAAACTTGGGGGAATCTTTCAACCTAGTGCAGAAAGAATGAAAATAGAATCTTCTTGTAAATCAAAAAGGCACATTGATAAAGCTTACGCCACACTGGAAATGAGCATTGCAGGAAGCACTGCATTACAGTATGAAAAAAAAAAAACAAAACAGGAGTGCAGTAGCTAAGGGTGAGTATGCCCTAGCTGGAAAATTGTCTTCAGGTAATATAAAAATGGCCCATGAGACCCCTAAGAACAAACATCTCTACACAGAATGACAAATTATATTGAAATCACATGTCAAGACACCCTGCTGCTATATACCCTTACAACAAACATAAACTCACTAGCTTCTAGTTTTCTTTAAACTGTATTCACATTTGCTACTAAAAATACTTGAACTAAATCTGCCGGGCACCGCCCCGCCCGAGTCCCTCTTCTAAGGGTTTAACAAGCTACGTGAAAGATACTGACTTTCGATACAAACTCCACTAACCAGATCAGCACGCTAAATCAGACCAAATCAATGAACAGACAACAGAAAGCTTCGGACAAGCCCTTACGGTTGGAATACAAGTCTAATCTTGGCTTCAGTTTCAAACAAATCATTAACACGATACCTGGGAGGGGAATCAAAAATCAATGGGTCCCAGGAAGCACACATCCCTTCCCTTCACACAGAAACAAGCACAGGCATTACCTTTCGAACCAAGTTCTCCTACTGCTTACTGCTTCGCACCTGGAGCAAAAGGAAAATCTTACACAAAGTGCCCATCACGCACATTTCTGCATGTAAAACACTGGTGACCGAAATCCGCTGTGGCCGGACCATGTGCAGTAAAATGTTAAAAGTCCTCTCAACAGCCAATTCAAAGCTGCTCAGACCTCCGGGGCCTCCCAGGGTGATCAGCCGGGCTTTGTGGCAATACAATGGGGGTTAAACATTTCCTCGTATCCACTTAGAAGCAAGAAAAATCGGTTTAGTTGCTCACAACTGTTTAGCAAAATACACGCTAGCTTAGGTCTGGCGATGCTGTTTTAAGAAAGTAACTGCCGTATTTCCACCTATGGGGAGAAGATGTAAGGTGTTATGTAATTTCTTCTTTATTTTTAGACTAGTATAACTTGAAATGACATTTTTGACTTCCTATCTGGTTGCTGTTTTAAATATTCTTTCTGTACAGGACACAGTGATTGCTTAGGACCGGTTTGCTTAGTTTAGCATCAGAACCTACTTCACACACATGTATAACCTGCCATCCGCAGGACTCACAACCGTCACTTCTGCCTTTTTTCCTTTTATGGTGGCCTCAAAACTCTACTTAAGTTTACTGTGAGATCTTACAAAAATAAATATTGCAGCTGTTTTTGTTTCTTTCCCCCTATTTCTTTCTCAGTTGTATTCCTTTTTCAGGCCTCTCTGCTACCCATTATCATTAGTACTTTACCTATCCAAGCTGGAAAAACTTTTAAATGTTGGTTACGACTATTCTTGTAAGCTAGGTGTTATTGACACATAAGTACGTACAGACAAATAGTAAATAGTGAGCAGGTATTTTCACTACAGTACTAAATATGCCAGAGTTATATTGTAGGCTAAGAAGACCCAAAGAAAGTAGCGGGAGATGTTCTAAAGCGTACTAGATATATAAGAGGACCTCATTGTGGGGGTTGCCGCAAATCTTTAAGCCAACCTGTTTTTGCTTGAATTTCTAGTGTTTATTTTTCAGGCTTTAAGGTTCTTTGGAAAAACTTCAAGAGAAGTAGGTTTATAAGTCATTCGCTGGCTACGACGCAAGTTTAGAAAACGTCCATTTAGCATATTTTCAGTTAAAGGTCCTCGCTTCCTAAGAACAAACCTAAAAATCTGTTCCCCGCTTATTACAATGACTGGCGTGAACAATGGGTGGCTATATTTCTTCGAAGCTCTTTTCAGCACTTCTTAAGACCTGGTGGGAATAATGCCTTTCCTCACAAAAGCAGAACCAACATGTAACGCAATCTCCTTCAAAGCATATTGTCAGGAGTTCAACAATAACCATGGCCACATGACCTTCAAAACCCAACCGAGTAGAGACATCAGAGAATCCTGACGGGGTCCTATCTCTGCACATCTGCTTCTGCTTAAAATGTCCTGATTAGTTTTGAACTGTGTTCATAAAAGCTTTAAAAATAGGAAATAATTTTCCGGTTTTTTGTTTGTTTGTTTGTTTGCTCTTTTAAAAGATGGAGCAAGCAGAGGCAGGGAAGCCTCTAGAGTTATTTCCTCCCAATTACCTACCTGCTGCTCTGAATGCGTTACTGGTGGTACCCACTCATCAGGAACAAGATAACCAGATGCTTCACCAACCAATACGGCACACACTGCTGGTAGCGGAAACCAGGCTGGGGACTAGGATTTAGATTTGTTACACCTTTTGGTATTCCCCAATCATTTCTTTGGAGTGCCTCTTAAAAATTTAAACATTCCCACTGGGAAGGAGAATGCGCCTGTGTCTCTCTATTAATATGTTAACACAACCTTTTCTTTTCCCAGTTAGTCATTCCCACTGGTATATAAAAAACAAAACACAAAAACAAAAAAACAGGCTCAAGCAGCAATCTGAAAGAAGGTTGTATTTTGGAGAAGAGTGTGAGGACTACTTAAAAGGGGGCTTTAAACTGCGATTGTGCTCCTCACGGTCCGGGGCTGAATGGAGGAGAGAGGAGTCTAATTATGCAGCTTGACTGACTGAGCCTAATCAGAATTATTTCGGCACACTGCTTCACGCCAGCCTCAGACCCATTAAACGCTAAATGCTGCTGCCTGCCCACGTCTCCCTCTGTCTCCCACTGTGACCTGTTACTCTTCAACAGGGGCGACTCAGTGGGCCACTCGGAACAGTTTTCGGGAAACGGAGGCACGGGGTTTAACAGGCTCCTCAAAAATCCACGAGCAAATCTGTCCTGTCATGATGGGAATGGGTGCAGTTCCACTTTACAACAGCACCACTGAGACTGCTTTCACCGTGCTGTATTTTTTTCTTCGGAAAAGTTGAAGTCGACAGCTGTTGCTCCTTCCGCAAGACCAGCTCGGTCTTCAGAAATCGAATTCGGGATATTTCATTTTCCACTCCTCAGGCTATTAACTCCTGCCATCCTGCTTAGCAAACATGTAGTTCCCATCATGGGGACCAGGTGAGGTGACTTATAGCACCAAAGGACGCCTTCTGCTTTCTGTTCCCCTAATTCAATCTCCCACGTCGTCCAGATTTATCCACTACTGGCGTGTAACTGCCTTTCTACATGCTATGACTTATTACCCATTTTAAGTATATAAAAATGTTTAGATGTGAGCTTTTAAAAAAAAAAAGTTTATTTATTTATTTTGAGAGAGAGAGAGAGGCAGAGAGAGAAGGGGGAGAGAGAGGGGAAGAGAATCCAAGGAAGGCTCCTCACTGCCAGTGCAGGGCCTAATGCAGGGCTCGAGCCCACGTGAGATACGTCAGATACGTGAGATACGTGAGATCATGACCTGAGCCTAAATCAAGAGTCAGGACACTTAACTGACTGAGCCACCCAGGAGCCCCTAGATGTGCTTTTTTTTTTAATTTTTTTTTTTAACATTTATTTATTTTTGAGACAGAGAGAGACAGAGCATGAAGCGGGGAGGGTCAGAGAGAGGGAGACACAGAATCCGAAACAGGCTCCAGGCTCTGAGCTGTCAGCACAGAGCCCGACGCGGGACTCGAACTCACGGTCCGCGAGATCATGACCTGAGCCGAAGTCGGATGCTCAACCAACTGAGCCACCCAGGAGCCCCTAGATGTGCTTTTTAAAAGATACACCTCTTCATATAAACCTAAATCATGTATCTAACTTTTGATCTGAATAGATACAATTGGAAATTTTCCGTCTTTAAAAATTACTTTTTATACTTATACTGTAAAAGTTACAGATTTTATACTTCTAAATATCATAATGTGTGTGTAGACGCATTATGAATGTACATGATGCTATGCATTTGCACATGCAATAAATATGAATGTGTATATGCATATATGAAATAAACATGTTTATGAAATATATGTCTGCATATATGTGAAATAAAACATACCTAAATCCTCAAAAAAAATATGTATGATGCATATTCAACCTCAGTCCCTCAGTCTCCTCATCTGTAAAATGAAGATAATATAGCACCTTCTTCGTAGAGCTGCTGAGAGGATTAAATGAGTTAATGTTTTTAAGTCCCTTAGAACAATGCCTGGCACATAGTAGATGCTGTATGCACGTGTGTGTATTAAATAACAATAAATCTGATATCATCTATGAATGAGGAAATGAGAACAGGATTCAAGTATTCTTCCAGAAGGCAAGAGTTGTACCCTGAAGTATTAGTTTACTTTCATGATCTTTGTTTTTGTCATTATTTAGCAGGCTTTTATATTTGACCCAGTTCACATGCACCGCCAGCTTTCTGAAATATTTTGTAAGTTCTTTTCTTTTGAAAGATGCTTTTCTTTTGAATTCCTTTATAGGAACTAAAAAAAAAAAAAAAAAAAAAAAAAAAAAAAGAGGTCACTTAGCTGATTGAGAAATAAAGAATCTTGCTGAAGTAGCCTACGAACTGGGTGGGGAAAAAAATGAGTTAACCGAGTAATTCTTTCCCTCACTCTGAAATACTGTGCCATACCCACATGGTCACAGGCATCACCGGGCATGTTTCTCAAGGATGTGGATCTGCAGAGTGGAGACAAGTTAAGTGGCACTGTCATTTGGTGAAAGTGTCATTAAGAGCCATCTGTTTCTGTAAATACAGTACAGAGACCCAGGAATCCAACAGATAATTTGATGGCACAGCAGACTGGCATCCTAGTGCTTTTTTATAATTTGCTGATAGTCACAACGCCAAGATTCTAGAAAGGCATCACGAGGCTGAATTAAGGAGGGAGACTGAGAGAAAATGTTTTTGTGGCGAGTTGTGTACTTTTCGATATCTCAAGAGACCAGCCGACACTGCTACTCTTTTTGAATCTGTGCACCAACGAAACCAACAAAACATTCACTAATTCTCACCCCGCACTTTCTCTTTCTTTCAATCCTCCTCTCCCTCTCACTCCTGACCCTTATTTTGAGTATGGACAGATTTTACAAGCCACCGCTTTTAAAAAGGAACTCTAGTATTATTACAATTAAGAACGATTCTGTAAGAAAAGAGTTTTTGCAAATGAAAGTGGTCAAAAGCTCTGATACCTTTAACAAGAGTACTAAAATAACCAGAATTTCTCGTACACTATATCCCCATAGTGCTTTCATATAGAGTTATTTTATGGTTATTCATATATGTGTCAAAATATGCATTTTATTTCAAATGTATCTTTTTTATTTTTTAATGTTTATTTAATTTTGAGAGAGAGAGAGAGAGAGAGAGAGAGAGAGAGAGAGAAGGACAGAGTGCGGGTGGGGGAGGGGCAGAGAGCAAGGGGCAGAGAGCAAGGGAGACACAGAACATGGGCGGGCTCCAGGCTCTGAGCTGTTACCACTGAGCCTGACGCGGTGCTCGAACTCGCGGACCACGAGATCATGAGCCGAAGCCTAACATTCAAGTGACTGAGCCACCCAGGCGCCCCTCAAATGTATATCTAATTGCACTGCATTTAAAGTCTTCTTAATTAGAATAGTCTTTATACACATGAAAATCTATTGAACAATTCAAAGAATAGCAACGATGAAAGCATAACTGAAATTTGGAAGGATATAACAACAGGGAAAGAAATGAGAACAGAAAAAAAAAGGAGGTTGTAAGGAATAGGAAACGTATTAGGGTTCAAACTAAATAAAATTGCCTCTTTGTAGGTCACAAAGGTCAAATATCAGTAATTTCATATGATGGACCTAACTACTTCCCTGGGACTTACCAGTTCCTGTAACATTCAAATTATTTAACAGAAATATAGTCAGGGTTCCCAGAGCAAGTAATTTCCATTTATAGGACCGGCTGTAAAACAAGACTCATCAACATTTTCTGGAAGTTTCAGTTGCTATAAGCAATGGCCTCTCCCCCTTTCCCCATCCCCTCACAGGCATTTGAGTATCAAAGTAATCCCCTACCTCTTCTTAGTTATATATTTAGTAAACACACACACACACACACACAACACACACATACACACACACACACCCCTAAATATACCTTTGTATAAGAATATACTGTATTGTAAGTTCATTTTTCAAAATGACATTACTTCTGATCTCTAAAACCTCATTTGAATAATGTAGAAGTAATTCATTCATAAAAATAACAGAGAAAGAGGTTTGATAATCCTATGCTAACAAAATTCACCAAAATCACCCCAGCTGAAAGAGATCTTTTTAATCACATATTTTCAAATCTTTTCTGAACTGTACAAAGCACCACCTCTTAGAAAAATTCTTAACGGATGCTCTCATTACTGCTGTTACAATGATGTTGGTGGGTTCATTCACAACCAGACTCCCTTAGATTTATTTTAGTCATCCAAGCATTGGATGAGTCATGAACGAGTTTATGAATCTGTTGAAAGTTATGGAACCCTACCCCAAGAGAATTCAGAAATCCCTAAGTACCAATTGTTCGTGCAATAGGAAGTTTAAGAACCCAAGAGTCCCTAAAAGGTCAATGAAATTCTTTCAACGGCTTTTACCTTTTCTGCCACAATCCCTCCTATTCATCACTCATCTGTCTTTTTCTTAGACCACACTATAGGAAACACTAATAAAATTCTTCACAATCCCCCATCTCCAATATATAAGGGTTTCCTTACAGTTCTTGTCCAAAACACGTGGGTAATTTCAACAAAGTTGCAATCTTGAAATTTTTAATTTTTGAAGCTTATCAATATTTTTTGTAATACTAACAGGATTCAGAATTATAATTTCAAGGGAACACAAATTATCATCAGACACCAAGGATTTCTGAAAACTTTTTCTTAAACTAGGGCCACCTGGGTGGCTCAGTCAGTTAAGCATCTGACTTCGGCTCAGGTCATGATCTCACAGTTCGTGAGTTCCAGCCCCGTGTTGGGCTCTGTGCTGACAGCTCAGAGCCTGGAGCCTGCTCCAGATTCTGCCCCCCTCTCTCTCAAAAATAAATAAGCATTAAAAAAAATTGAAATTTTTTTTCTTAAACTAAATAGAAGTGGAAACATCTTTATGGGTGTGCATCCCACATTTTAAAAAAATTTTTAACGTTTATTTATTATTGAGAAACAGAGAGACACAGAGCATGAGCAGGAGAATGGCAGAGAGGAGAGACATAGAATCCAAAGCAGGCTCCAGGCCCTGAGCTGTCAGCACAGAGACTGACGTGGGGCTCGAACTCACAAACCGTGAGATCATGACCTGAGCCAAAGTCAGTCGCTCAACCCACTGAGTCACCCAGGTGCCCCCCACATTATTTTTTAAATGGCAACATCGATATTTCCAGTGCGACCAGAAGTATATGTGGCAACCTTTATAATGTTGCTGTACTGTAAATTCTCTTAACAATTTTTGGCCATTTTCAACAGATGTCAGACATGTTCATCTTCCCAAACACCAATGTATTACCCGAATGCTAGGAGACTTCCGTTGTCTATGGAGTAAAATCCCTAGTTTGTTTTTCAACATTCTTTACAATCCAGCCCCTACCTGTGACTCCATGAGTCCGAAACACCCACAGGCCCTTCCATCTACACAGGCCTAGGGTCCAGCCCCCCACCCCCACCCCATGCCAGGCTCGGTCCAGCTTTGCCCCTCTGTTGACTCTGTTTCCAAACACCACTCTTGGGATTTGTCCCTCACTCCTCTTCCTTTGTTTAAATCTTTCCCTTCCATCAACACCAAGAGCAAATCTATTGGCCCCCACAACAATTTAACCGAGGGGCACAGTCGTATCAGAGAAGAGCCCCTCTGCCCTTAGACCTTATCATCTAGCCCTTCTCTTACATTTGCCACCTTGACTTTAGCTTTTGAAAAAGGCCATTTTGTCTTCTTCCCATCTTGAGTCATAAGCTATTTTCTGTTAACTCTAACACCAAACACCATGCTTCGCACAGAGCAGGTACTTATTAACTGTTAGACCAGCCAGTGAATGTCTGAATATGGCTGTGTTTTCCTGCATCCGCTTCTGTATGTGAACTCGCACACAATGTGAGAAAAATATTCGTTAAATTCCAGTGGGACCGTCTTTGCCTCCTCACATATTGATTAGCGTGAATAATGAGGCCTTGGCTCCGGGCCCTTCTTTCCCTGCCGCACCGCCCCCCCCGCCCCCCGCCCATTCCTCCTCACCTCCTGTCTTCCCTGTAACACCCGCTCCATCATTCCAGCATCTCCATCAAGACATTTGCCACTAGAACTTTCTTCTTCCTCAGTTATTCTGTCATGTCTCCATTTCCTTTTCAGCTCATTTATTCTATATAATCATAAAGGGGCACAGTGATAAAGAACTCTGGGGCCAGCCTGCCCTGGGTTCACACTCTGGCCCTGTCCCCTCACTCATTCATAACCTTACACCTTTGTGCCTCTTCTAAGTTCACTTTCTCCAGTTGTAAATGGCCCTAAGGGTAGCAGTCTACCTCGCGGAGTCTTGAGGAAACAATATTACAGTACACACAAAGCATTATCTTATTTATTAGCAAATGCTTAATAATGTTAACTTTTAATAGTCACCGTATAGCTCACCTGCCCATTTTATAAATTCTTTTAAAATTTTGTTACTTCCCCGAATCACGCTTATTTTCCTAATATTTATCATACAAATCCTCTCTACCTTATCTTTCCTTTATTTATTATTTAATAATTGAAAAAGGAAATAGAAAAAAGAAGTTTAGTGAAAAAAAAACAGCACCATGGAAATAACAAAATAGAAAAACAAAACTGGAAGCAATTTTGTTTACCTGGATCTCCTTTCTCTGGCACTCTCCATTAGCTTTATTCTTTCCAAGTTCATTGCATATCTATTATTTTATATGTATGTGTGTGCATAAATATATCTATATCTATATACAGCTATAGGTAGCTATAGATGGTTCTGGATAAAAACGTATTTGCGCCTTGAGTCCTTTTATTCACAACCATATCCCCAAATATAATGTATATTCTAGTTAGCCTTTCTAAAGCTGATGACCGTACACAAAGCCATCCTTTTTAAAGTAATGAAATATCCACAGAGAAATAGGAAACTGATGAGATGTTTGCCCGTGTCTGGGAAAAAAACAGGATAAGAAAAGGTGATAGGGAGGGACAGAACCTGGCCTGCGAAGGAAAGAGAGCTTATCAGTACTGGGCTTTGTCATCTGTGATCAGCGTGGAAGGTGACAGGCATGAACAGATCACCATCCTGCTGAGATGAGAAATCTAACCTGAGGCATGATGGACACTGGTCAGCTGTGCCCATGAGTGGCTCACAGACACCTGAAAAAAGGCTTCCTACCAAACAGCAGACTCCTATCGGATTTCTTTCAATTATTTTAAAATAAAAATAAAACAGTATCTAGTAAGCAAGGAATGATAAAATGGGATGCCTCTGATATAGTTAATATTACATATAAGATGGGGAATGAGAAATGAGACCAATTAGAAATTGGGGAAATTTGATTATGGGGTCAGGATTCTGTAATAAAAGGTGGTGTTTACTGATTAATTTAATTCTTTTTTTCAACGTTTTTAATTTATTTTTGGGACAGAGAGAGACAGAGCATGAACGGGGGAGGGGCAGAGAGAGAGGGAGACACAGAATCGGAAACAGGCTCCAGGCTCCGAGCCATCAGCCCAGAGCCTGACGCGGGGCTCGAACTCACAGACCGCGAGATCGTGACCTGGCTGAATGATTAATTTAATTCTTATTTAACTTATTCTATTTGTTTTGAGTGAGAGAGAGAGAGAGCACGTGCGCATGCAAGTGGGGAAGAAGGGCAGAAGGAGAGGGAGGGAGAGAATCTCAAGTAGCCTCAGCGTGGAGCCCAATGTGGGGCTTGATTCCCCCAACTGTGAGATCATGACCTGAGCCGAAATCAAGAGTCAGACGCTCAACCCACTGAGCCACCCAAGCGCCCCTCTATTAACTCATCTAATCCTCACAATCACATGATGAGGTATTTCCTATTCCTGCCGCCACTTTACAGAAGAGGATGCTGAGAGTCAGAGAGGTTAAGTGACTTGCTGAACATCACACAGCAAGGAAACTGGACTCTGTGGGCAAGCCTTCGTGTTGTGTGCGGCGTGAACGCCTTCAGCTCACAGGTGTCATCATGTCAGTATCTGAATTAAACCTCACGCTGACCACGCCATTCAACTCAAAACTGGCTTTATGAGGCAATAAATGCTTCCACCAGTGACGTCTTTCCCTTCACAGGACAGGAGAGAGGAAGGAAGAGGAGAGGGGAGGAGATTCTGTTTGCTTCCTCATAACATATGAAGAAAGCTGAAGACAAGAGAGTGGCGACCTCCCCCTTTCGATTCCTCACCTGGCCGGTTCGCGTCCCTTGAATCTGTTCCACCAGCCTTTTTTGTTCGGTTTTTGTTTTGTTTTTAAGTTTTCACTGCCGAGACAGGGGGCTGGCTGGCCGGCGGCCAAAGAAGGGAAAGTAATTTTGAGATTTAACTCTTTCGATTTCTCCTCCACCCTTCAGATGCGGCAAGTGCCCAGCTGCGTACCTCCCACAAAAGTCCCCACGGATGTCCCCCTAGAACCCATTCCAGAGCGGTCATGAGCAAAATGTTCTTCGGTGGCTTTCGGATTTATTGTTTCCTCCAGCCACAGTACAGAAATCTAAGTATTGCTATAAAAGGGCTGTGCAGTGTCCCCCCACACGTCCTATTACATTCCTGGGAGAGATCACAGCTCACACATAGGGTGATGCGTGACTCAACATCTCTCTTAATGGCCCGCCGGCTCCCTCCCTGGCTTAGCTCTTCTTCCTCCTTCCGTTTTCCACAGGCAGCACAAGGGGCTACGTTCGATGGGGATTAATACCAAGAACAAAAGCATATTTTCAATGATCTACCTTGAAATCAAGACCCTCATTCTGAAAATGCCTCTCTCCCTTCTAGTTGATTTGAAATGACCTCGCACACAAAGGCAACCCTTAGACCCATTTTGTCGTGCTCCGTATGAATTGCTTGCGGCCCATGACCCCTGCTTCACTGCAATGATCTCTCTCTAGTTCAAGGTTTTTGCTGACCTCATTTTCCCTAGTTAATTACTCATATGTAAAAGGTTGTCTGATACCACCCAATTCATTTACATAACTGAGGCAGGCAATCCATGACTGGGAACCTTAAGCTTCTTCCTCCCTCCAAGTGCCCCTTCCCAGCTGTCTAATCCAATTTGAAGCTTTCTGTGGTAGAGAGTCTGTCATTTGGTATGTTTGGATCCATCTGTATGTACTCAGAAGAAAGGATGCAGTGTTTACAAAAATACAATAACGAAAAGCACGGAAGGCTTGAAAAAGTGCAAACTAGAGAGATTAGCTGATTTTAGACGATCTGCAGGAATTAACAGCTAAAACTGTCTTTCAAACAGTATTTTACATCGAGTTTTTAAAAATCCTAGGTATTGAGTGCATATATACTAAACCTCGCAAGATTTTCCTGATTTGTCTTCCCCACAATATTGTGCTAGCCAATCATGCAGTCTTCCAGATCCTTCTAAAGTTCCCTAGAAGTTTAAAAATGTTCTGAAGGATTTTATATGAGAAACCCATCTAATTCTCTGGAGGCCCATTGCACTTACACTCCCCCACATCCTGGTACACTTTTTTTTTTTTTTAAGTTTATTTATTTATTTTGAGAGAGAGCAAGTGGGGGAGGGGCAGAGAGAGACAGAGAAGGAGAGAGAGAATCCCAAGCAGGCTCTGTGCTGTCAACACAGAGCCAGACATAGGGCTCCATCCCAAGGACTTGTGAGATCATGACATGAGCCAAAACCAAGAATCGGACGCTTAACCGACTGAGCCATTCAGGTGCCCCACATCCTGATACATCTTAAAAATTTTCCAGAAACACTGAAAATTCAAGGAAAGAACTGAATGGAAGGGGTATCTGGGTGGCTCAGTCAGTTAAGCATCTGGCTCTTGGTTTTGGCTCCGGTCGTGATCTTAAAGTTTTGTGGGTTTGAGCCCCAAGTTGGGCTCTGTGCTGACAGTGTGGAGCCTGCCTGGGATTCTCTCTCTCCCTCTCTTTGTCCCTCACCCACTTGCTTGCTGTCAAATAAATAAACTTAAAGAGAAAATTAAATGTAGAATCATTTTTACCTAAAAAAAGGTATCTCTTAAGTAATTATAAACAAATAATTTCAAGCCGTTAAACAGATTACTCTCCAAATTAAGACACAATTTTAGTTTACCTAAATAAGTCATAAAACTCTTAAGAAGGGGTGGTTCCAGTAACTTATTAACAATAAAAATAAATAATAATAAAAATCAAACATTTTGTGTTAGAGTGGAAAACTGCTCAACATCTCTGACGTTTCCATAATTCTCTTCTCCCTGCTATGGAAAGTCACAGAACATATTGCTATCCTAAAGTAGCAGAGGTTCAGGCCAATTTATAGTAAAATTCAAGAAACTACTCATACTCTTTAGTTCTACTGACATTCTGTTCGATAAATACCAATTCCCTAAATAGTTATGGAAAGACTATTATGTGAAATGTACCATTTTCAGGGTTGTTGACTATATGTTGGGTATGGATAAAAAAATTTGTAGTGGGAGGAGCTATATAAACTATTTAGCTTAGTTTTCTCATTTTATAGTTGAGAAAAATCAAAGGAGACACAGACCATCAGAAGCTGGGTCTGAGCAATAAGGTCTTAAGCTTACTTCTCAACAAAAATGCATTTTAGAAATCAGGGTACCCATTTTGCTGTCTTTAATTAGACAAAGTAAAGAATAAAGATGAAGGAGAAGCTGAGAAGGAAGGTTTGATTTTGACTCTATCCAGAGAAAAGGATGAGCCTCAATCTGTGGAAGTCTTTTTGTTGTTGTTGTTATTTTTTAAGATTTTTAAAAATTTATTTATTTTGAGATAGAATGTATACATTGGGGAGGTGCAGAGAGAGAGAGAGAGAGAGGAGAGAGAGAGAGAGACAGAGAGAGAGACAGAGAGAGAGACAGAGAGAGAGAGAGAGAGAGAGAGAGAGAGAGAGAGAGAGAGAGAGAGAAAGAGAGGAGAGAGAGAGAGAATCCCAGGTAGGCTCCACATTGTCAGGGCAGAGCCCAACGTGGGACTCAAATTCACAAATTCATGAGTTCATGACCTGAGAGGAAGTTGGATGCTTAACCACCTGAGCCACCCAGGTGTCCCTCAATCTAGGGAAGTTAATGAAACAAATTAGCAGCACCTGATGAACTGGAGACGGGGAATGTGGGCCCAACAGATTTTGTTTTATAAAGAAGGAAAAAAATGGAATAAGGAAGGTGAATTCAAATGGAAAAACTGATCTGTTTTTACTGTTGTTATAAAAAATGGACATAAAAGCAAACTGAAATGAAAATATGAAAAAGTCTGGATTCCAGGTTCAGTTACGAACCTTCATGAGCTGTGCTGTCCTGGCAAGCTACTCTACCTTTCTGGGTTAGGACTTCCTCAATTATTCAGGGAGGTGTTTGGCTAGGTGGTTATAAATCTTAAATCTAGTACAAAATCCCCAGAATTCCATGGAAAGACTTTTGTCCCCAAATAAGGAAAACCTGCCTTATGAAGCTGTCCAAAAATGACATGTACATCATTATGAAATAGTGAATTATATGTTGGACTTTTTATAATAGTGACCAATTAATTATTCCCCAAATCTCCTTGAATGCTGATTCCTGCTATGGACTGAATACTTTGCCCCCCTCCCCCCAACTCCTGCCAATTTGATAGATTGAAGCCTGATTCCTCAGTGTGATGGTATTTGGAGGTAGGACATTAGGGAGGTAATTAGGTCACGAGGGTGGAGCCTTCATGATTGGGATTAGTGCCCTTATACGAAGACATACAAGAGAGGGGTGCCTGGGTGGCTCAGTCGGTTAAACGTCCCACTTTGGCTCAGGTCATGATTTCATGGTTGCGGGATCTAGCCCCACATCGGGCTCTGTGCTGACCCTGCTTGGGATTCTCTCTCTCTCTCTCTCTCTCTCTCTGCCCCTCCCATGCTCACACTTTCTCTATCTCTCAAAACAAATAAATAAACTCTAAAAAGTAAAATAAAATAAAGTAAAATAAGATAAAATAAAATAAAATAAAATAAAATAAAATAAAATAAAAAGACGTACAAGAGAGATCGTCTCTCTTCCGGCCATGTGAGAGAGGATACAGCAAGAAAGCAGCAATCTGCAAACCACGAGGAAACTCTCACTAGGGACCAAATCAGCTGGCCCTTTGATTTGGACTCAGCCTCTACGACTGTGAGAAAGAAATTTCTCTTGCTTAAGCCTCTCAGTCTGTGGCATTTTGTTATAGCAGCCAGAGCTGACAAAGACAGTCCCAAAACCTAAGTCACACACTGGCAGCTGCACTGGTCCCATAAAGCTAAAACCGGGGATGTGTAGGGGAAGCCCAGGAGTCCAAACTGGGGAGCAGAGAAAAGCAGGTGGGGCCAACTGCTATGGACATGAAGCACGAGATGATGAGATTTTTTTTTAGAAAGATTTCTTTGGCAGCAGTGTGGAGGGCCGGGAAGATTCCAGAAATTGCAAGAAGACTGGCTGTGGTCGTTCAGAGATGACGAGGTGGAGAGGAGACAACAGATGAAGAATGTATTTACGAGGCACAGTCAACCTGACTTAGGAGTGGAAGGAATTCAGAGATATTCCACCCAATACCTTTATTTTGTGGATGAGGAAATTGAGGTCTAGACAGACTGATTTACTTGTTTAAGAATCTAAAATTTAGTCGTGGCAGACCTAAAATCAAAGTTTCAGTCTCCAATCTCTAGCACTCCCTCCCCCAAACACAGTAGACTTGTTCATTTTTTCAGGGAAAGGAGGAATTTTATCCTCTTTAGCATTAGTTTTCCTCGCTATTAAACATATCTGTACAGAATAAGTATTTTGTCATTGATTCATTCATCCATGTTTCTACTCACTACATGGTCAACTAGCTGGTGAATTCCATTAGGTTGATTTTTAAAAAATTTTTTTAATGTTTATTTTTTGAGAGAGAGAGAAAGAGCATGAGTGGGGGAGGGGCAAAGAGAGAGGGAGACATAGACTTTGAGCTGTCAGCACAGAGCCCGACGTGGGGCTCGAACTCACAAACTGGGAGATCATGACCTGAGCTGAAGTCAGAGGCGTAATCGACACCCAGGTGTCCCCAGGTTGACTTTTTTTTAAAAATACACAGTTTAAGGGGCGCCTGGGTGGCTCAGTCAGTTAAGCATCTGACTCTTGATTTTAGCTTAGGTCATGATCTCACAGTTCCTGAAATCAAGCTCCATGTCAATCCCATGTTTGGGATTCTCTCTGTCTCCCTCTCTCTCTCTGCCCCTCCCCTGCTTGCACGCATGCCCACTCTTTATCAAAATAAATAAATAAACATTTTTTTTTAAATACACAGTTTATTGGGGCACCTGGGTGGCTCAATCGGTTAGGCGTCCGACTTCAGCTCAGGTCATGATCTCACAGTCTGTGAGTCTGAGGCCCGCGTCAGGCTCTGTGCTATCAGTTCAGAGCCTGGAACCTGCTTTGGATTCTGTGTCTCCCTCTGTCTCTCTCTGCCCCTCCCCCACTCACGCTCTGTCTCTATCAAAAAATGAGTAAACGTTAAAAAAAATTTTTTTTAAATACACAGTTTACAAAACCATAGTATAACAAAAAGTAAGTGGTTATTGCTCAGTTTTTCATAAAAGAAAGTCAACACTACTGTCTGTAATTGAAATTTATCATTAAAAACTAATTAACTCAACCCCTTAATACAAAATATGTTCTCTCAATTGTATAAGAGTCTTTTACGGTGCACCAAGGTGGCTCACTTGGTTGAGCATCCAACTTTTGATTTGGGCTCAGGGTCGTGGGATCGAGCCCCACATTGGATTCTGTGCAGAGCATGGAGCCTGCTTAAGGATTCTCTCTCTCTCCCTCTCTCCCTCCCTTCCTCCCTTCCTCCCTCCTTCCCTCTTCCCCTTTCCCCCACTCATGTGGTCTCTCTCAAATTAAAAAAAAAATGAAATGCATCTTTTGGTGCATATTTTATTTGAATATTTAAGAAATGTAAAAAATAATACACAAATTTATTTTGAGGCTTAAAACATTCTTTCATCCTACCACTTACTTATTTGTAAACAGAGTACAGAAAGTACTTGGTTTGATATCCCCTCTTACAGCGATGGTATCTTTCTGGCCTTTATGTCTTTACATGACATTTGGAAAAGTGAAGGGACAGAAAGGCTAGAGTGGAAGTGCGCAAGTCTCGCTGACATCCAGAGCTGTGCCGCCCAATCCAGCAGCCACTAGTCACACGTGGCAACTGAGCACTTGACAGGTGGCCAGTCCACAATGAAATGTGCTATATGAGCACACATATGCTGGATTTTGAAGATTTAGTCGGAAGAACAGAATGTGAGAGATCTCACGGATGGTTTCATATTCAATACAAATTGAAATAACATTTTAGACTTACTGAGATAAGTAAAACATAATGATTTCACCTGTTTCCTTTCCCTTTTTAAAGTGGATGCTAGAAAGTTTTAAATTAAATATGTGGCTATTTCTGTATTGGACTGTGCTACTCTAGACATTTTGCAACATCGTTTGAGGCGGTAAGGCATTCCTAAATAACAGCACAGCTGCCAGGTACATGGTATAAGAGGCTGGGGAGATATATTATGTCTAGACTAGTCAAGAGTCAGGCACCAAACCCCCAAAGCCTAAGAAAAAAAAAGTCCCAATAAAGTCCTGGCTTCCATCTCAAATCCTAGAATGAAAACCAGCCCCTGAGGATTTGATCCAAGAGGATCTTCTAAGGATAGGAGTTTCTCAACTAATTTCCAATCTTCAAACCCTGCAAGTTCATAAGTTGAAGCATTATTTTCCTAACACAAAGGGATCCAGGTTATGTCTAACAAGGGCTCCCTTAAGCCAGAAACTCTTGCTTCTCAGGATAGAGTCTCATACAAAGTTTTGAGCTGCTTCCAAAAATGTGCAGAATGCCCCAAGGCTCCGTGCACGAGGAGCTCTCCTTGGTACTGACACCTCTGCTTTTGGTTGATCTCCGTCTTGGCTCTCTGCGCCTGCAAGCTGAACCCCTCTGCCCTGGCCCTGCCTATTTGCTCTGCCCGAACACGCCCAAACCCATACATACATATCCTGTTCATATCTCAATCATCGCACTCGCCATGTTCTATGAGGGTATGTTTCTTTCTTTATGCATTCATCTCTCCCACTGGAATGAGCTCCTTGCGGCTAGCAATAACATTCTGTACCCATCTTCGTACACCAAGTACGTCACTCAATAAATGAATAAATGCCTAGCTAATACTTGCAATTGTGCTACTTTATGATCTGCTATATCTCCTCTGCTGGGCTGCACCAAGTATAGGTTAGGCTTTTTAAAAAAAAGACTTGCAGTGTAATTTTGTTGTTGCAAGCAGAGATGGTGTGTGTGTGTGTGTGTGTGTGTGTGTGTGTGTGTGTGTGTAGGAGATACAGTGGAAAATTCCAGGGGAGAGGAAGAGAAAGAGCAGAATCAGAGCATGACAAGCTGAGGCTGAGGGTTGGGGGGGGGGGGCGGGGGGAGGTAGGACATAAGCCTTATCTAGCAACTAAGGAGATTGTTATTCTTAGGCAAGGAATAGGAGCCTCAGAAAGATTTCATTTAGGGGACTGATAGGATAAAAAGAGTATTTTAGGGAACAGTGTGCTGTGGGGGAGAGGATCAAAGGCAAAACCAGCAATTAAGAAGCTACTGGGGTAATTAATAAGTGAGGGGGAAGGGTGTGGGCTCGATTTTGTAGGAAGAGTTTCCAGAAGTTTAGAACTGGGAAGGGAAGTGGGTGAACTATCTCATGCAAGGGATGTACTGGCAAAAGAGCATTTGGGGAAGTTCTGCTATATGATGGGCAAAAAAATTCCCATGCACAAAAACCTAAGTACGATATATGTTATTCTTCAGAAATTTCACAATTGGACACATGAATAATAATTCAGTGTTATTCTCTGGTCTAGAGACTGGCCAAGGAGAGCACTGGCCCGCCAGGTTTCAGGTTGGCTGCATTTTATTTTTATTACTGCTCTGAGCCTCAGCTCTTTCAACTATTTTCACAGTTAAGTCACTATCCTTGTTACTGCTCTTTAAGTGTGTACACAATTATCAACTCTTAGATCTTGTCCTTAGTCAATGATCCGACCTATTTTTATATCTTGTTCGCTATATATTTCATCCTTTAATTATTAATGGTTGGATACCACTTTTGCATGAGCAGTGATACTCCCCTGTATCTTAAGAACATTTCTTACAACCATACATCTATTTCTCTGCTCTAAGCCAAAATAGTCTCTCACCTGGATTGTTAGGACAGCCTCCTAACCAACCACCTGTTCCTATTCTTGCTCACAGTGATTGTTTAAAACAAAACCAGATTAGGGGCACCTGCCTGGCTCAGTCAGTTAAGCGTCTGACTTTGGCTCAGGTCATGAACTCGCAGTTTGTGAGTCTGAGCCCTGCCTTGGGCTCTGTGCTGACAGCTCAGAGCTTGGAGCCTGCTTCACATTCTGTGTCTCCCTCTCTCTCTGTTCATCCCCTGTTCTCTCTCTTGCTCTCTCTCTCTCTCTCTCTCTCTCTCTCAAAAATAAAGATTCAAAAAGTTATAAAACAAAACTAGGTTACACATACTGCTCAAGACCTTCTAATAGTTTCTCACCATATTCAAAATAAAATCCGAATTTCTTGCAATCGCTACAAGGTTCTACATGATCGGACGCCCTGTCTACCTCACCAAAGGCACTCCCACCATGTACCCTGCTGTTGACTATGCTCCACCCATAATGGCTCCTTTAACTCCCTGGACCTAACAAACTCTCTGCCCATTTTAAGGCCCTTCCACCAGCCGGCCCCTCCACTGGAGACCCTTCCCTCCGGTCTATCCATGCGTCAATTCTCAATATTCAGGTTTCTGCTCAAATGTCACTTTCTCAAATACCCACATCTCCCACCTCCTACCATACTCTAAAATTCCCTTTCTCCCCCCATCTCCACACCTTTCCTCCACTTTACTGGCTTCATGATATTTACTATAATCTGAACTTCCTGTTTAACAATCCTGAGATGCTCATTGTAACAGACATTGCTGGTGTCCCTCCAGCATCCCCGTGGTACTCATCCCTCCATGGCTTCCTGCTGTCAGGATCTGCCATCTCCACCTAAAGGGTTGCCTTGGAGTGCTCACAGTGGGGTGCTGCCCCAATGTGGGGCTGGCCTGAAAAACTGGGATTTGACACACTGGCTGAGTTGACACCTCGACCAATGACCAACAGGACTTGATAGATCAACGTCCCAGCCTCCTTACCCCTTGGGTGGGATGATGATGAGATATATTCTAAACAATCTTCCAAAGTTCACAATGGGACTGAGTTCCAGTTGCCCACAGTGGTTGCCTGCTCATTATTACACCCTGATTGGCTTTCTCTCTCCTCTGTCTTACACACCTACTCCCCTGTGTGTGCTTCCTGGGACCAACTCCCAAATGAACTGCTTGCACTCAAATCCTCATCTCAGAGTCCTCTTTGGAGGTAACCCAGCTTATGTTGGGTTTTTTTCTTTTTCTTTTCCTTTCTTCTTATTTTCCTCCTCCTCCCCCTTCTCTCTCTCTCTTTTGAAATTTAAATATTTTTACTACCTTTTGAAATTAATCTCTATTCTTAACGTGGGCTTGAACTCATGACCCCGAGATCAAGGGTAAGATGCTTTACTGACTGAACCAGCCAGGCGCCCCTCTCTCTTTTACAATTTAAAATCACTGAGGGGCATGTGGTTGGCTCAGTCGATTAAGCGCCCGACTTCGGCTCAGATCATGATCTCACTGTTTGTGGGTTTGAGTCCCGTGTCAGGCTTTATGCTGACAGCTCAGAGTCTGGAGCCTGCTTCGGATTCTCTGTCTCCCTCTCTCTCTCTCTGCCCCTCCCCCATGTGCACTCTGTCTCTCTCTCAAAAATAAATAAACATTAAAAAAATTAAAATCGTTGAAGGTAGAAAACCACCTTTCAGTACATGGTGTATCATAGTTCATGTAGCATGTTTCTTTCCATGGGGTTACGTAAAATAGATTACTTGTCAGTTACTTGTTGACTGGGACCCCCAATGGAATATATGATACCTGCGAAGCTTGTCTGTTTTGTTTTTTATTGTCTGCTATATTCCTGGTATTCTGAACAGTGCCTAGCGCAGAACTGATGCTTTATTAAAATACTCGATCAAGTGTGGCTGGCGTTGAGGTGGTATCGCCTCCCTTCAGGAGCCACAGCTGACTACTCAGGGAGATGAGACATCAAGCTCTCCTATGGAGCCGACCAGCTTCATCACTGGACTGTGGAGGACCCAAAGGGAGCACTGTTTGGTTCAAGGAGCAGCAGCATTATTGGACTGACTAGATTAAGAGCCGTCTCTACCGAATACAGATTTGTAAACAGACTTTAGGAATGGGGTACGTAAGACCTATTTGTTTCACTTCAGTTTGTGACACCTCAGGAGAGGTGAGCCTGTGGAGGCAGACGCTAGACTTACTGCTAACGTGACAGGCTTAAACAATCAACAAAGATTTACAGAGATGCAACCAATTGTGCCTCAAGATTGCAGAGCGGTTCTTTTTGGAAGAAGATGGAATATAAGTTTAACAAACGAAACCATTGGTCTTTTTGTATTTCCTGTGCAAACACCACAGTGCAATTATCTGAATAGCACAAACCCATTAGTCATCCATAGTGAGGCCTCCAAAAGACAATGTCACATAAAGCAGAGACAGCTGGGCCATCTCCCTGAGAGTGCCTCGGGGCCTGAGGGACCCCTCTCAAAGCAGAGATTAAAAGACCACTCCCTCCCTGACTGGGGAGTCGTTAGTGCTTGAGTGGCACTAAAAATAAGGCCACCACTATAAGGATTATTATTATGATGATTTGTCAGAATGGTCTGTCCTCCAAGAATTGGTTTCAAACTACTTTTTTTCTACCCGGGTCCTCAAAAGCTTGCAAAGTTAGGTTGTCAAAGAGTCAAAACTGTGCATTTTGCTCCCTTGGAATACAAGATGTTGCGTCCCATTATCAAATCCCTGGAGCTCACCGGTCCATTAAAATAATGAGAATTGTAATGTTTCCCCTGCAATATTAAGAGCATCTTAATTACTTAATCTCCAGTGAGTGGCATACATATAAATTTTATGCATAATCCAATCAAAGAGCTACTGAACAGTGCTCTGTGTTAAAGCCAAAGAGAATTTTCCTTCAAAGGTGACACTTGTTCGGCCAACATCAGACCCACTGAAAGAAAGCAAATGCGGACTGTCACTCTTGCCTGCATGTCAGAAAGGCTGTTCTGCCTGTGTTGTATGTTTCCACATATGTGGTTCTATGGAGGAAAGGTTCTATGTTTCCACATATGTGGTTCTATGGAGGAAAGGTTCTATGTTTCCACATATGTGGTTCTATGTTGGTATTTAAAAAAAACCACTTTATAGAAATAATTTTATATTATCTTGTAAAAATTTTACTGATGATATTTTACTTGACAGGCACAAAAAATAAATTTATGGACAATGTTTATGTCAATGGTAATTAATGAGATGTATGTGTTTACACACATACACTTTCTTTCAGTAGGCACTGTATTTTAAAATATTCCATATTTTTATAAGAAAGTGTCATTGAAAATAAAGAGAGAAAACTGATTTGTCAACAATATTGCTTCACTTACATGTCGTATTTGTTTTGAACTAAAACAGATTTTACCTTTTGTTCCCTTTATGCAAATTTATACATATTCTGGCTCACCAAAAGAGAAGAAAACAGTAAGGCTCAGAATACATTGCAAAAATCGAGAATAACTGGTGGCTGATTTTTATTGACAATCAACTCATATTCCCCCTTGGGGCAAAAAATCTGTTCCTCCCCTAAACATTTGGATCTTAGTGAAGAGTACAACCCAGTTGTTCAAACAAAAAGACTAGGAGTCATCCCGGATTGTTCTTTTCCCACACCTGCTTCTCTCTAGTAGCCACAAACAGCGATACAATGTAAGCTTTAAGAAAAACTCCTAATATTCACCCACGCATCTAATCCATCAGCAAATCCCACTGATTATGCTTCCAAACTATACGCCAAACTCACCCATTTCTTCCCAGTCTGCTGTTAGCACCTTAGTCCAAAGCACGGCTGTGCCGCCAGGATATAACACTGGGGCCCCTCTACTGTCTGTTCTCCACACAGCACCAGGTAATCTCTTTAAAATATAAACCATGTTGGGAAGCCTGGGTGGCTCACTCGGTTGAGTGGCTGACTTCAGCTCAGGTCATGATCTCGCGGTCCGTGAGTTCGAGCCCTGCGTCGGGCTCTGTGCTGACAGCTCAGGGCCTGGAGCCTGTTTCAGATTCTGTGTCTCCCTCTCTCTGACCCTCCCCTGTTCATGCCCTGTCTCTCCCTGTCTCAAAAATAAATAAAAACGTTAAAAAAATTAAAAAAAATATATATAAACCATGTCATGTCACTCCTACCTGGAAATCCTTCACTGATTTCCCAGTTTCCTCTGTATGATTGATTATCTGTCCCTCCCAGTGTATCTGTCCTACACTTCTTGAAAACAAGCACCTCTTCTGTCTTATTTTCTATTACATCCTCAGTTCCTGCAACACGTGGCAGGCGTGTTACAATTATTTGCTGGATGAATGAATGGAATGAGTTCTCCACCATGTGCTAGGCACTTTACATGCACTTTACTTTTTTTTTTTTTTTTTTTTTTGAGAGGGAGAGAGAGCGTGGGCGCATATGAGCAGGAGAGGGGCAGAGAGAGGCTCCGAAGCAGGGTCTGAGCTGACGGCATAGAGCCCTATGTGGGGCTCAAACTCAGGAACCATGAGATCATGACCAGAGTCGCAGTCAGATGCCCAAGTGACTGAGCCACCCAGGCGCCCCCATGCATTGTTGCTTTTAATCACCAACAACTACATGAGGCAGCGGCTGTTACGATCGCCATTGTACAGAGGAACACAGGGTTCCCAAACTAGTAAGTGGCAGAGCTGTGAAAATCCAGTAAGCATAAATACTTCACGTAACTCCATTTCCAACGGTGGTGTCAGATTGCTCATTTGGTATTTCCAGGTTTCCGTTTCCTGAGGGAAAAGTATTACGTACAGGCCCTTCCCAGCATTTTATATAAAGCAGAGACTCCTTGAAACTAAATCACGGATTCATGAATTCGCAAGTCACTCTGGACAGCTTTCAAAGTTCGTCTCCCAACTCTACTAGATATTGCTAAATGAAATCTCCAACACTGCATAAAAATGTATAATACATGCATAAACTGTAAAATGCATAAAAATGTATAATGCTTAAAATGTGTAAGTATAAAATAGGTTTCCAAAGAATATATAAGTGGTTTGACATTAGAATATATATTAGGGACGACTGGATGGCTCAGTCGTTTGAGTGTCCAACTCTTGACATCAGCTCAGGTCATGATGAGATCAAGCCCGGCGCAGGGCTCCGTGTTGGGCATGGAGACTGCTTAATTCTCTTTCTCCCTCTCCCTCTGCCCCTCCCCCCTCGCCCCCTGCTCACACACTCTCTCTCTAAAATATTAATAAATAAAATAATTTAAAGTAATACAATAAAAAGTGTACATTAAAACAATCTGATACCACATACAAGATACCTAAGAACAAATATGACAAAAGATGTGCAAAATTGTTGGGTAGAAAATTATAAAACTTCATTTAAGAATTTTTAAGAACCCTGCTCATTAAAAGAAAGCCTCATTGTGATAAAAATATCAACTACTTCCACATTAATCTATAAATTCAGCAAAATTCCAAAGTCTCATGCAACTCATCCATGAACTTTGAAAAGCTAATTCTTTTTATTTACATTTTTTTAATGTTTATTTATTTTCGAGAGGGAGAGACAGACAGAATGCCAGCAGGAGAGGGGCAGAGAGAGGGAGGCACAGAATCCGAAGTAGGCTCCAGGCTCCGAGCTGTCAGCACAGAGCCCGACGTAAGGCTCAAACTCACGGAGCGCGAGACCATGACCTGAGCTGAAGTCGGATGCTTAACTGACTGAGCCACCCAGGCGCCCCGACAAGCTAATTCTAAAATGCTTATTGAAGAGCAAAGGGACAGTGCATTTCTAAATGTACAAATAGTGAAGGTAACGATAAGATCCAGAGAATAGATACAAGATTGATAGCAGTTGTTTTCTCTGGAGAGGAGCATAAGTTTAGAGGATGAGGGCAACAGAGGTGAAGAACTTTTATATCTCAGCTGTACGGTTACAGATGAAATATTTTTTAAATAACGGGAACACATTTACATATTGCCCAAGCAATATTTAAAATAAAGGGTGATGAAAAATGCATGTATGATTTATAAAGTAATCGGCTAGAAGCCCAGACGTGGACAGGAACAATGATGTATATACTCCCTTTCTGTGGATGGCCCAGCCGCCAAATGTTATGTGGCTGTATGGTCTGACAATCTGTTTAACCAGGAACTGCAAAAAGAGTGATTATTTTTTAAAAGTGATTCTTACAGCCTGTCAAAATATAATGATACTGACCAAAGAGGAGCCAGAGGGCTTGGCTGAGATTAGTTTATAAATCATGTGCACCACACGATGAGGTCTGTGGAGGCTGACTGTTCCCCAGTCAGGAAAGGACCTGGGTCTGGGGAAGCGCCTGCAAAGCTCGGGCCTGTAATGCAGGCATCGCTACTTTGCTGAGTCATCACTCTGGCCAGGCAGTGAGGGCAGAAAAAAAGGGAGGAAAAAGTCTCAGTTGGGAGCTTCACTTTGCAAACAACATTGTAAGTGCAATACGAATACTTCCCCAGGCTTTGGGTCTTTTGCCTTTTTTTAAAAGCTCTTCCAAGATTTTCTTTGTTCTGAAGTCCTTTCACGATGGAATAGTACTGAAAAGTTTCCTTTCGCTAAGTGGGACCAAACATTTTGGCAAATCAAACTCTTTTCATTGGCTTTAGAATGTACATAATATGGTGGGGCGCCTGGGTGGCTCAGTGGGTTGGGCGTCCGACTTCAGCTCAGGTCATGATCTCACAGCTTGTGAGTTCGAGCCCCGCATCGGGCTCTGTGTTGACAACTCAGAGCCTGGAGCCTGCTTCAGATTCTGTGTCTCCCTCTCTCTCTGCCCCTCCCCCGCACATGCTCTGTCTCTCTCCTTCAAAAATAAACATTAAAAAAACTTTTTTAAATAAAAAAATGTATATAATATTGTATATGAATATGTATGTACACGAATGAGGCTAAAATAGTATTCTTTTGGTTAGTAAGGTCTTCACCCATTTAAAAAAGTATGTATGGAAAAGAAGATTAGAGAAAGCCCTATCATCCATAAGAACTGGCTTGTCCTGACAGACTGTGTATAAAATCTCAGGAAATAATTTTATGAGTGGAATCTAAATAGGCCGATGATGAAAATCACAAATACTCTTTTTCCCCTCACCAAATGTTCTTTGGCTATACTTTCTTTTTCAGGGTTTAAACGCTTCCTGCCACCTTCTGGATATTCTTCTATTCTAATTTTTAAAAAGGGTATGGAGGAGATGTTAGCTTTAGCCGGTACGTTTCATAGGGTGGTTTTGCCGATGTCAGGTGATGTCAAGTTCGCATTCGCGTAGATTCTAGTGACCCTGATGCACCAGCCTCTCCTGAAAGCCCACATCTCTTGAGCTTGAGCCAGGGTTTCACGTCCAAAGACTGCATGATGGCCAGATCTCTGCTTGCTTCAGCTTCAGTGTGCTCCCTGAACCTAGTAAGTCACTCCCTCCCGTCAAGGGAAGTTTGTTTACCCTATTAGCAAAACCAACTGAGTACTGCCTCTGGGCACATCAATGTGCCAGATGCCTTGGTTGGGAATTACTGCCTGAGGACAAAGTCTGAGGGCATTGCCAAGATGAGGACATCATAAAACCCCCAGGAGTTGGGGGATTATAATGGGGGAAATCACTTAATAGATTGCACAGAAACCTTTAAGAATCATTCCAGGGGCTGTCATGTTTTTCAGATTTGCATAGATATGTTATAAGCTCAAGACTTGGCTGACGGCCACCAAAATTTTATTGAGTTCCTGTCACATTTCATCTCGTTCATTATACCTTACAAGTGAGACATGGGGAGATTTTTAAAGCTGCTTAGATGGCTACCCCACACCAATATTCCCCACTGTCCCATACCCTCCAATGAATCCATGCATCCATCCATTTAATAAATGCTTATCTAGGTCTTGGGGTGATAGAAATGAAGTAAATTGAAGTCTTGCCTTCAGTGGGATTTACATGCTGAAGTGGGAATAGGATGTTCATAAACAGTGCAAGGTACACCATAAACACTCTACAGACATAGCAATAGAAATACTACAATAAAACCAGGGGAAAGTCAAGAGTGCCATAAGAGAGACACAAAATGTAACCAGGATGGGTGTTTAGAGAAGGGGAATGGCTTCTGATATGGAATTTCAGGGAAGATCATTTTGACACGTGGTGATTGGCAGTCGGTGACTGGAGGACGTTCTTGACTGAGGGAAAAGTGATAACAAAGAATTGTGAAGACACGGTGCATGTGAAGAAGAGAGAGAGAATATTCTATTTTGCTGGATCACCGGGCATGGAGGGGAAATGCCAAGAGATACTTGGTAAGTTATATAGATGTCAGATTTTCAAAATCCCCAAAGACAAGTTAAAGAGTTTGAGCTGAAGGCAATAGGGAGGCACCAAAAGTTATTTTTTACTATAAAAAAGATGAAGTATGATCCTACACACAAAATGCACAGATCATCAGTATCCAGTTGAATGAGCTGTGACAAACATCGCATCCATATTAACAAATGACCCAATCAACTTAGAACACTTCCATTACCCTAGAAAATTTCCGCTTGTCTCATTCAAGTTGGAATCCAGCAGCAATGTTCTGGAGTTTATTCCTAGATATCGGTGTTCTTGGACTTTATAAAATACGGTCCTACAATAGGTACTTTTTCATGTCTGGCTTCTTTCACTCGATATCATCTTTCTGAGATTCAACCATGTTCCCAAATGTTTGTAGGCAGGAAAAATAATATGACAACTATGCTCTGGACAATTAATCTGTCCCTAATGTATGGAAGTTTCTGAAGATGGGAAAGTAATTTCAGCAGCATATTTCCGATAAATGGGATCTGTAAATATGTACAAAGGGATTTGATTCAAATGATATTGGAGTAGGTAGAGGGTTAAGAACTTGTCAATTAACTGAAGAAGGAGAGGGAAAAAGACAAACATCACTAAAAACATATCCTCCCCAGGTGAACTCTCTGCAAGGTCCAAGTTTAATCAGCTGATATGTCCAACAAGATTAACAGCTAGCTGACTGGTCCTGAGAAAGGGGCCTTGGTAAGTGAGTGTGGAAGAAAGGGAAGGGGCAAATACAAATTAACATTACATAGAAGGATAAAAAGGAAGACAAGAAATAAAAGATAAATTTCAAAGGTTAAAATATTTCTAAGGCTAAAATTCACATGGACATGCAAGGGACCCACAATAGTCAAGACAATCCTGAAAAAGGAGAACAAAGCGGAAGGAGTCATACTTCTCGATTTCAAAAGTTACTACCAAACTACAATAATCAAGATAATGTGGATACTGGCATGAAGCTGGATACATAGATCAATGAAACAGAATTGAGGGTTGAGAAATAAACCCTCATGGTTAACTGATTTTTGACAATGGCACCAGAACAATTCAGTGGGGAAACAAGAGTCCTTTCACAAGTGGTGCTGGGAAAAGTGGATATCTACACCACAAAAGAAGCAATTTGAACCCCTACCTCAAACCACATGGTGGGATAAGTAGATATCTACACTGCAAAAGAATGAATTTGAACCCCTACATCAAACCATATATAAAAATTAACTCATAATGGATAATAGACCTGAATGTAAAAGCTAAAACTATAAAGCTATTAGAAGAAAATATGGACAAAGTAGTTTTTTAGATACACACCAAAATCACACATGACAAAAAAATTTTTTAATTGGAATTGGAGTAAAAACATGTGTGTTTCACAGAACACAATCAAGGGGCACCTGGGTGGCTCAGTCGGTTGAGTGTCCAACTTTGGCTCAGGTCTTGATCTTTGTGCAGCCAAGCCCCGCATTAGGCTCACCACTGTCAGCGCAGAGCCTGCTTCAGATCCTCTGTCCCCTTCTCTCTCTGCTCCTCCCCTACTTATGTTCTCTTTCTCTCAAAAATAAATTAAAAAAAGAAATTTTGATTTAAAAAGTAAGTTAAAAAAAGGACACAATCAAGAAAGTAAAAAGACAACTCACAGGATAGGAGAAAATATTTGTCATATCTAATAAGAGGTCTTCTATCCAGAATATATAAACAACTCTTCAAACTCAACAACAAAAAGACAAATAGCCCAATTTAAAAATGGGCAAGAAAATCTGACCAGACACCACACCAAGGAAAATATACAGATAGGAAGCAGACACGTGAAAAGACGCTCCACATCACTTGCTATTAGAGAACTGTGAAATAAAACTACAGTGAGATGCCACATACACCAAGAGGGGGACTAAACTCCAAAAGGTTGACAATACTAAAGCTGACAAGGAGGGAGAGCAACAGAAACTTGCACCCAAAACTAGCGGGGATGCAAAATGGTAAATAAAGCCACTTTAAAAAAGAGTTTGGCCAATGTTTACCAAGTAAAGCACAGTCTTCCCGCGCAATTCAGCAACATGCTCCTGGGTATTCATCCGATTGAGCTGAAAACTTATGTCAACATAAAAACCTGCATACAAATGTTGATGGCAGCTTTACCCATAATCACTAAACACTCGAAGCAACCCATATGAATGGATAAGCGAATTCTACGTAACGGAATATTATTCAATGACAAAAAGAGATGAACCTATGAACGGAGAAGCAAATTCTGCATAACGGAATATTATTGAACGACAAAAAGAGATGAACTATTAAGCCACAAAAAGATACAGATGAGGGGCGCCTCGGTGGCTCAGTCAGTTGAGCGTCCAACTTCAGCTCAGGTCACGATCTCACGGTCCGTGAGTTCGAGCCCCATGTCGGGCTCTGGGCTGATGGCTCAGAGCCTGGAGCCTGCTTCCGATTCTGTGTCTCCCTCTCTCTCTGCCCCTTCCCCGTTCATGCTCTGTCTCTCTCTGTCTCAAAAATAAATAAACCTTAAAAAAATTAAAAAAAAATAAAAATAAAAAAAAGATACAGATGAATCTTAAATGCATAGTGCCAAGTAGAAGAAGCCACTCAGAAGAAACTACATATATATTCCGATTATATGACAGTCTCTAAAGGCAAAACTAGAGAGGCAATAAAGAGATCAGCGAAGGCCAGGGGTTTGGGAAGAAGAGAGAAAGGGGTGAATTAGTAAAGCACAGGAAACTTTTCAGGGGCAATAATACTGTTCCATGTGATACTGTGGAGAGGATGTATAACATTATGCATTTGTCAAAACCCACTGACCTTTACCAAGAGTGAACCTTAATGTAGAAAAATTTAAAAAAAAAACACACACATTTTTGAGGCCAGGGGAATCCCAGAATGAAATGCACACTCTGACAGCTGCTGTTACAAACGTGTCAAACAACCTCACTGAAGTGGGAGGAGAAAAAGGTCTGAAGTCACTTTGGAAGTGAGTAGAGTCTGCACAAGTAAAGGCATCGGAAACTGAATGTAAGTACTGCCCTGTTGACAGATACATCCCAAAGGAATAGGGGTTAGCAATTCTGATACTTCTACACATTGTACACTGGAATTGGACAGTTAATTAAATGGATGGTGGATGACGGGAGCCAGGCTTCTCACTGTTGGAGTGAGTTTACGGACGAACAGGGGAAGAGACTAGAATGAGCCACGTGGCACTGGATTAGAGCGAAAGATGTCAGTATGAATTCACGTTTGGCTTACTGTTGATACAGGTGGTTACACAAAGGAACATTTACAGGTGTGTAGATCACACAGCTTCCTATGCTCCTGTGTATTGCTTTGCTCTGTCACCTGAGAAGAATTAGAAGCAAGGCCACCCCTCGTGGCAGTGAGCACACCTGATGACCAGATCTTGTTTCTAATACCATCTTCTAATAAAAGGAACCAGAACTCCTGGAGAAATGGCTGATTCTAGGACAGGGACAGGAAATATAAAAGGTGAGCCTGGAGGACCTAATGGTGCCCCAAAGTAAGTAAGTCTTAAAAGAACCCGTCATGGGAGAGGTATGAAAGGGGCACAGGAACCAACTGAAAGAGCTCCCAATAGCTAAATGTGGAACGATCAGAGAGATAACATAAATAAAGTAGTGCTGGATTATAACCTAAAGCGTGAGATAAATATCCATGAGTGCACACCGATAGAAATAAGTGAATAAATCAGCACATGAATAGAAAGGCATAAATCTCTTGGGGAGAAGAATTCCAAATAATTTGTGTAGATATTCCACCCTTGAGGAGGTAGAGTCTAACTCCCCACTTCTTAAATCCGAGCTGCTCAGTGTGACTTCTTTCCAAAGAGTACAGTTTGGAAAGGGGAAAGAAGAGAGTCACTTCAACAGCAGAGAAACCTGAGAAACTCTATCTCAGCTGAGTGACGGAGGCCAGGAGCAACAGCGATGTTGCATTGATAGTATGTGCTATCATACTATCACCCTTGAAATGATGTGTGACGATGGTGCTTTGCCACTGCCGTCTTCCTCCCCAAAACCCATCACCCCAGTCTCCTCGTGGAAAAACATCCCACAAACCCCAATCAGGAGAACATTTTATAAAATATCTGGCCAGGGCTCCTCAAAACTGGCAGAGCCATCAAAAACAAGAAAAGTCTAAGAAACATGACAGCCAACAGAAGCCTAAGAAGATATGACAACTAACTATCGTGTGGTATCCTAAACAGATCCTCGAACAGAAAGGGAACGTTAAAATCAAGACAATCTGTGGGGCGCCTGCGTGGCTCAGTCGGTTGGGCATCCGACTTCAGCTCGGGTCATGATCTTGCGGTCCGTGAGTTCGAGCCCCGAGTCGGGCTCTGTGCTGACAGCTCGGAGCCTGGAGCCCGCTTCGGATTCTGTGTCTCCTTCTCTCTCTGACCCTCCCCCCCACTTGTGCTCTGTCTCTCTATGTCTCTCAAAAAATAAATAAAAGTAAAAAAAAAATTTTTTTTTAAATCCAGGGAAATCTAAATAAGTATAAAGTTAATAACAGTGTACCAATATCGGTTTGGTAATTGTAACAAATGCACCATACCAATGTGAGATGTTAATAATAGGGGAAACTGGGTGTTTAGGGGAATTCTCTGTACTACTCAGCGATTTTTCCTCAAATCCAAACCTGTTCAAAAAAAGTAAAATTTATTTTTTTACGTGGGCAAAGATTTGCATAGACAATTTTTCCAACAAAGTTACACACACGGCAATAAGCGCATGAAAAGGTGCTTGGCATCATTAGTCATTAAGGAAAAGCAAATCAAAACTACGGCCAGATACCACTTCACATTTGCTTAGGATGGCTATAATAAAAAGGATATATATAATAAAGATATAATAAAAAAGGTGGTATCAAGCATTGCTGAGGATGTGGAGAAAACAGACCCCTCGGACATGGCATGTGCGACTGTACAATGGTGAGGCCACTATGAGATGTAGTCTTGCACGTCCTCAAAACGTTAAACGGAATGACCCTAGGACCCACGTGCCACTCCTAGGTATAGACCCAAGAGATGGAAAAATGAATGTCCACACAAAACCCTTCCCACGAATATTCCTGGGAGCGTTATTCATCATAGCTAAAATGTGAAACCAACCCAAATGTCCATCAACTGATGAATGAATGAACAAAAGGTGGTAATCCATACAATGGCGTATTACAGAGTCATGTAACTGGTACAGGGCACGACGTGGATGAACCTTGAAAACATGATGCTGAGCGAAAGAAGGCAGTCTAAAAGGCCACTCCATTCATATGATGTGTCCAAAAATAGGTCGAGCCATAGAAACGGAAGGTAGATTAGTGGTGGCCAGGGGCTGGGGGAAGGGGGGGAAGAGGGGTGCTAATGGGTACGGAGTTTCTTTGGGAGACGATGAAAATATTTTGAAATTAGATTAATGGTGATGGCTGCACAACTGAACTGTGCACTTTCAAAGGGCGAAGCATATGGTATATGGATTTTCTCTCAATAAAGGTGCAGTTTAACAAAATACTTTGCTAAGGCCGGCCAGTCGCTTGCTCACCCAGAGCTAAAAGCAGGAATATGTGCCTGGGTGCTGCTCGTGGTGCTGGAGAGGGAAATCCACGAAGACAACTATACACACCGCCCATGCCTCATAGTCAGTCCAAGAGGTGGGTGTTATTATCTGCAGCTTAAAGATCCAAAGACTGCATTTTATTTTATTTTATTTTATTTTATTTTATTTTATTTTATTTTATTTTTTTATTTTATTTTAAAGAGAGAGAGAGAGAGCATGAGTGGGGGAGAAGGGAAAAGGGAGAGACAGAGAGAGAACCCCAACCAGGCTCCACATTCAGCACAGAGCCCTACGCAGGGCTTGATCCCACGACAAGGGGCAAAATCAAGAGTCAGACACTCAACTGACTGAGCCACCCAGGACCTCAGGACTGTCTGCATTTTAAGGAAACTGAGGCAGAGCTGGATTTTAAAACTAGTCAGAATCATTCCAAGACCAGCTCTACACCATTGCGTTTTCACTGCATCTCAATTTCTCCAACGTCAGCTTTCTCATCAGTGACCTATTCACCTCATGGAATTGTCTTTAGGATCAAATGTGATAACATAAACATGATTTGTGGCATATGAATTATTAATTTGTTCTTCCTTTTGGTATTCAGATAAATACATATTCAGAATGGAATTATACAGATAAATCATACAAACAGCATACCCTCGTGGTTACAGGTACAAAAAGCCTCAATATGGATACTGTGAATAAAAGGGCTACAAACATATAGAACTGCTTCAAATTTAAAGATCTTATTTTCCCAACTCAGGGGTGATTTACTTTTCTTTTGTGAAAACCCATTTCCTTGGATATTTGATTTATGATTACATAGAAGTTATATGTACCCAATTACATGTTTCATAACCCAGCCACTGAGTTACTAATGTAAAAAGCTTGTGAGATTACATACTCTGAATATCTGATTCATATGGGGGTGCTGGGGCGGCTCAGTCAGTTGAGCATCCCACTCTTGATTTTGGCTCAGGTCATGATCCCAGGGTTGTAGGATTGAGCCCTGTGTCTGGCTCCACACTGAATGTGGAACCTGCTTTGGATTCTCTTTCTTTCTCCCTCTGTCCTTCTCCCCGCTCATGTTCTCTCTCGCTAAAATTAAAAAAAAATTAATAAAATAAAAGTTACACACAAATGTGTGTTTCCTAAACAGAGGTCTGCCAGTGTAATGCAGAGATTCATCTCCACAGTCAGATAACTTGAATTTAAGTTGTAGCTCTGCCCCTTTTGGTCAAGTTACTTAACCTCTCCAAGTTTTGGTTTCCCAAAACTAAACACATGAAATTAAATAGTTACAGCGTTGGAATTCAAACCCAGATCTGACTCCAACTCACTGTCCTGTACCATGCTATACCATTATGACCCTTTATTATCTTAGAATGAAGCTTGAGAGATAATTAAGTAAACCTGGTGCAGAGACTAAAGATTTTACAATCCTAGATCAAAATGCATTATCTTCCATTTTTGTTATTTTTGTACTCTGGAGCAACCATATCCAAGGATAAATAAGAAGGAAATGTTGAACTGAGTGTGGGGAGGGATGTCATATGTCTGATCCCAAATATTAAGATAACATTGGCTCGATTCTGTGGCAATCAGCCTCTTTGACGAAGATGGGAAAGAAGGCGGCGAAGGTGGTTTTCTCAACCAACAATAAGCATGGAAAAGTACATGCTTGACTCCAAGCAAATAATTTGACTACTACACCCAAAAAGCAATTGCCTTGGAATAGTATCCGGCTAAAACTCGAGGTTCCTATTTTTAACAAGTAAAATTGAATACTTGTGTTATTTAGAAATTATGTACATAGCATGTTCAGCTTGAATTTATACCTGATTTTGAAGGTATTTGGTCGATTACATGGCATCGTACAGAACATCTGAGTCTTTAGGACTGCTAACTCCAAAACTCATAACTGGTTCTACTCTTACTGCACCTGCTAACATTTACTTTTTTTTAATATTTTCAAAAGTTTATTTATTTTTAAGAGAAAGAGAAACAGAGGGGATGAGTGGGGGGGGGGGGCAGAGAGAGAGGGAGACAGAGAATCCCAAGCAGGCTCTGTGCCACCAGCACGTGGGGCTCAAACTCAGGAACCGTGAGATCACGACCCCAACCAAAACCGAGAGTTGGACGCTCAACCGACTGAGCCACCCAGGTGCCCCTGCACCCACGAACATTTTAAAAACCAAATCCATTTTCTGCTCAGTAATCAAATTACCTATACTGGGAACTTCTAGGAATGTTAGACAGATATGTCATAAGTGGAGTCAGGTGAGATTTGGGAAATTTTTCATATTTAATATTTTTTGGAAGCATGATCTCATCCCTAAATTCAATTTTCTTTTCTTACATGTCTAAAGGAGATTCTTCACAGAGAGACACGTGAAAGAAAGATCAGATTTTTGTAAGTGAAACTATTTTGAGGAGTGAAAACAAAGTTCTTATTCCCATGCAGGGTGCTGTATAAATATCCATTTATCCCAAATGGTTGGGAAATGAAGAAATGCGGTTAAATCAAATATTTGCATCTCTGAGAAGTTACCACATGCACCACATACTGCTTTTCTACCGATGTCAAGCAATAACATAAAAGAGACCCAAGCACTCGCATACCGCGCACTTTAATATTTGGTGCTCGCGCTTCGGGGAGTAATTGGGATCTGCACCTGCCTCAGTGCCACTATTATGCTTTTTCGTCCTCACTCTATACACTTTCGTGAAAACACACTTACTATTAAAGCTTTGAGGTTGACTCTCTTCCAGATAGAGAGGGCTTAACAGGATTGCTATTTGTATCATGCTCCTCCCCAGGTTTTTGAAGTTCTGCCTAGATCCTACTGGGGTATATTTAGCTCTCCCTGCAGCAGCCTCACCCATGGATTCACGCTTTCACACCCCCTCCTCCCTCCTGCTGCATACATAATTTAAACCCTGAAACACAGTTTCCGAAAGATTAATCTCTGCACACAGAAACATGGGGAAAATAGTGGTTTTTTTTAATATGACTTGACTTGCCAAATGAAGTTTATTAAAACTTGTCAAAGGCCGTCTGACTTGCTAAGCACGCGCGGGCACACACGCACATTCAAGATCTCTGCGTTAAAATAAAAAATATTCTGCCTGATAAAGGAAAGGCTGTAAGGGAATAGATGAGCAGCGTGGATTTCAGATACCCCTTCCTAGAGCACACTTACGTGTCTGTTTGGTTTGTGCCAACAGTAGCCCAGTAAATGCGACCGGACATATATTTTACTCAGATGTTGCTATGGAGCCCTTTCCTAACTGAAAATTAAGTTTCTCCATCTGTTTGCATGACTCTGTATTCACGGCAGTGCCGAGGGGCAGCTGATCTAACAACATGTCACTGAACAGATTCCTCAAACCAGAAAAAAAAAAAAAAAAGTGTGAACTAGAGCAAATACCATGAGAAACCACATAATTCTGAAAGATTCAGAACTCTGGAAAGCACATGAGTGTTGATAAAAAGTGGTGCAACTCTCCTTAGGGATACGCACTCACACAGGCAACCTATAATATACACTTCTCACTAGTACGCTAAATACACCCTGTTTAGCAAATGCTAAAATTAAATGCAAATATTAAATTGTCCTACGGTCAACTAAGGAAGGGACACTTAACAATTTGCTCCTGCTTTGGGCTGTATTTTTATTTTTTATTATTATTATTTTTTTAACGTTTGTTTATTTTTGAGACAGAGAGAGACAGAGCATGAACGGGGGAGGGGCAGACAGAGAGGGAGACACAGAACCGGAAGCAGGCTCCAGGCTCTGAGCTGTCAGCCCACAGCCCGACGCGGGGCTCGAACTCACGGACCGCGAGATCGTGACCTGAGCCGAAGCCGGATGCTTAACCGACTGAGCCACCCAGGCGCCCCTGGGCTGTATTTTTAAAGCACCAACAAGATACCAAACCATATTAAAGGTACTAGATTTATTCCATCTATGTCTACTCTTTGTGAACCTGAATTAACGATTCCTCAGTAAAACAGAAGCTTGTGATACAGACAATAAAATTTTAGCTTTACTTTAATTTTTTAACTTATCACACATTGATAATGTAATTCCTGGTAACAAGTACCTTAATTTTCAAAGGCTATAAGCCTATTCCAGTTAATTCTAATTACCTGAGTACATAATTTTATATTCATAGAGTTATAATTACAAAACTATGAACTTAATCTGCCCACAACCACATACATTTTGTGACATCAATTTGCAATTGGTTATTTACACGAATAAGTTTATAAATTTTTCAAAATATTATACAGAATGAATTACTGATAATGTTTTCTTAAAAATTTGTGTAGCATTTTATGAAGTATAGTCCACTGAAAAATCTTTGAAAGCATTTTCCTTAAAGAAACTTAACAAAGGGGCACCTGAGTGGCCCAGTCGGTTGAGCGACCGACTTCAGCTCAGGTCATGATCTCACGGCTCGTGAGTTCGAGCCCCGCGTCGGGCTCTGTGCTGACAGCTCAGAGCCTGGAGCCTGCTTCAGATTCTGTGTCTCCCTCTCTCTCCGCCCCTAACCCACTCACATTCTGTCTCTGTCTCCCTCAAAAATAAACATTAAAAAAAAAATTGCATGCAGTTGTTTTTTTTAATTTTTTTAAAATTTAATATTTGTTTTCGAAGAGAAAGAGAGCACCAGCAGGGGAGGGGCAGAGAGAGAGGGAGACATAGAATCTGAAGCAGGCTCCAGGCTCTGAGTTGTCCACACAGAGCCCGATGCGGGGCTCGAACCCATGAACTGTGAGATCGTGACCTGAGCCTAAGTCGGACGCTTAACCGACTAAGCCACCCAGGTGCTCCGAATTGCATGCAGTTTTACTTCTGGGCAAGTTTTCCTTCTCCAAGTAGACTAAGAAATCCTGAGTGCAAACTATTATTGTGCCTTACCTAAAATGTTTGTTAAAACAAATTATCCATCTTCGATGCTCCCACATCAATAAACTTATTTTCTTATAATAAAATATCTATGTGCTGACTAGCTTTAACATATGCTCATATTAAATTCCCCCTCTGAATCCAAAAGAAACAAAAATTGTAAAGAAGAGTATATAATTTTTCCAAGTGGAACTTGACTGTAGGCATCATTAGAGAAAATGCGATCTGATAAACACAATAATCAATCTTACTTGATAATTTTATAGCAATTAAAACTAAGGGTTTTGGGGGTTTTTTTAGATTTCTTAACAGACTGTTAAGATTTAAAAATTCATTCCAGAGGCACTTGGGGTGGCTCAGTCGGATAAGCAAATGATTCCTCGTTTCGGCTCCGGTCATGATCTCATGGTTTGTGGGTTCGAGCCCTGTGTCAGGCTCTGCAGCTGGCAGTGAGGAGCCTGCTTAGGATTCTCTCTCTCTCCCTCTCCCTCTTCCCCTCTCCTGTTCATGCTGTCTCTGTCTCTCTCAAAATAAATAAACTTTCAAAAATATTTAAAAATTCATTCCAGCTATCTGAAAATATTTAGAAATAGAACCATTCATTCTGGTGGTACTATTGACTTGTTCTCTTGAATGAGAGATTCAATCTTATTTCTCTCTACCTTGCCCTCATTTTTCCAACATAAAATTATCTGAAAGTGGCCCAAAGATAGGATGGAATCAGGGCAAATGATTACTGAACAGGAATTCAATATAGTACTATATAATCTTGGGAAAGAGGCAGTCTTGAGTCAACGTTTTCCAACGTTCTAAGTTAAAAATTTTCTGCAGAGTCTAGGCTTGGAGTACACTATTGTATACTTGGAGGGCTTTCTTTTCATCTCACTTGCTTTGTCAAGTGTCTCGGACCTCAGAAATAAAATCAGAGTCAGGCAGCGGAGAACGTTTTCCTGTATGGCTTAAAGACTCTTGTCGTTTTCCAGTTCTGCTATAAAAGTATCATTTCCAGGGGCACCTGGGTGGCTCAGTCGGTTGAGCGTCCAACTTCAACTCAGGTCATGATCTCACGGCTCGTGAGTTCAAGCCCCGCATTGGGCTCTGTGCTGACAGCTCGGAGCCTGGAGCCTGCTTCGGAGACTGTGTCTCCCTCTCTCTCTCTGCCCCTCCCCCGCTCATGCTCTGTCTGTCTGTCTCTCTCTCAAAAATAAACATTCCAAAAAAAAATTTAAAAAAATAAATAAAAGTATCATTTCCAAAAGATAATAGGGCATGTGCGGCAAAGAAAAATTATTCTGATGAGAGTGATTAATACAAGAAGAATATTTTGTCAAAACTGCCTAGAACAATAAATTAGCAATCACCACATCACTTCCACAAACATGAATACAATCATAACACTTTTCAGAGAGCCAAATATTTCATCTGTCAGCCCCCCCTTTCCTTGCTAAATAACTCTTTCTATGTGCTCCAAAGTAGCAGCAAAAGGAGAACGGGTGAAAGTCCAGCATTTGCTGTTGCTATTTCTGTAACACATCTCCCTACGAGTTAAAGCTTCAAGACTGTGGTTAATTTTAAATCTAGGCAAGATGGCAGCACACCCACGTTTCCAGGCTTAAAATATAACATCTTTCATAACTACTTCGTACCTTGCCAAACGCATATATGCTTGCAGCCACCCTAATGCTATTTCTCCAACCCTGCTTTGGCTTACATCAGCCTCCAAAGATTTGATAGGTTTTCACGCACTGATATTATCCACCAGAATTGGCTTTCCTCTTTGAAAAACTGAGAGATCTGTCACAGACTATAGACTTACATAAGATAGAACTACAGAAAGGCCTACTGCCTCCTAGAAAGACAAAATTGTGTTTTTTCAGATTAAACACCTAGTAGATGTTAGACGCCAGACATATTAGTCATAAAAATGCCTTAGTGGAAAGTTAGGGTAAGAAAATAATGAAGACAGGGAAAACTGGGCTAAAATTTATTTCCTTGGACATTTCTTAAGAGAGCGAGAAGAGGAACATTGTTGTTTTAGCTCTCGATCAGCAACACTCCCCCACCCAATTCTGCCACTACATCTGTCTAGGAGGGGGCGGGAGGAAAGGGGAGAGGACTAAAAGATCTTGGCCCTCCCTACACATCTGCAGGTGGCCTGCATGAGTAATATCCTCGGAGCCTGGCGTGATAAAATTTGAAGCAACAGGCCCGTGGAAGCATGGGCCTGATCCAAAGTGGGGTAGAACTTTATTCACATGTTTTTGTTCCTTGGGCTGACACAGCCCACAGGAGTGTCATAGGGGTGCACCTGCATGGCTCAGTAGGTTAAGCATCTGCCTTCAGCTCAGGTCACGATCTACAGTTTGTGAGTTCGAGCCCCGTGTTGGGCTCTGTGCTGACAGCTCGGAGCCTGGAGCCTGCTTCGGACTCTGTGTCTCCCTCTCTCTCTCTGTTCCTCCCCTGCTCATGCTCTCGCTCTCTGTCTCTCAAAAATAAATAAACATTAAAAAAAAATTAGAAAAAAGGAAGTTTAAAAAGAAAAAAGGAGTGTCATAGGATGCCAAGGCTATCTCGCAGTGTTCCAACATGCCAGCCATAAGCCATCAGATAGCACTCCAGTCCCTCCTATGATCAAGGAAAATAATAATTAAAAAACAAATTTTTTTAAGTTTATTTATTTTTGAGAGAGACAGACAGACAGAACATGAGCTGGGGAGGGGAAGAGAGAGGGGAGACACAGAATCTGAAGCAGGCTCTAGGCCCGGAGCTGTCAGCACAGAGCCCAACACGGGGCTCGAACTCATGAATGTTGAGATCATGACCTGAGCCAAAGTCGGACGTGCAACTGACTGAGCCACCCAGGTGCCCCAGAAAATAATCATTCTTCTCTTCCCCAAAGCAATATCTGTGACCATCAGTCACAAAGGCCACATGGCCAGCCAGTAGGCAGTGCAGGTGCCAGAGCACGGAAGGCGTGTTAATGCACGTAAGGGTCCCCGGGGCTGCCCTGGAGGAAATAATATGTTTCCTCTGCGGGTTTCAAGGGAACTTGATGCTATAAAAGCATTCTTAAAAGTCTGGGGACGTAAACATATTTTTGTAAATTATTGATAACTACTTACTGAGCACCCCTAGTACAAGGCACTGGAATGACCGCTGGGGATACGCAGATGAATAAGACACCACCCCTTGTTCCAGAAGCTTATCCAGCTGCAGCAGGAGCTCCATTAATATAAGGTACATACTTTGGACAAAAGCAAAAGCTTTTAGGGCCAATGAAACAACCGTATAAACTAAACTATTCAAAATCACAGCTCAAATGCACCAAGCAGGTTCACTCTTTACAGGAACTTGTTCATGAATTTTCTGGTAAAACATGAAACAGCCTTTTCAAAAAGAGGCGCAAGGACACTGGGTGATCAAGTATGTATCAAGGTCAGTGCACAGGGCTGGTCTAGAAATGAAGCTAGAAGGCGGGGAACTTGGCCACACAGTCCAGACTGCCTGTCTTGGCAGGTGTGGCTCATTTTCAGTAATGATAAAACAAATCCTCTTTTTTTTTCTTTTCTTTTTTACTAAGGAGCGTCTAACTAACAGCACACCGAGCTGTTTATACACCTACTTCCTCCGGGCAGACCATGAGCTACTTGAGGGCAGAGACCCACTACATGACATAGAGAACGTGCTCAAAATCAGTGTTGAATGAATAAATGACTCTCTACCCAAAGCATCATTCTCTGTCCCCCCAAAGTAATTGATACCATCTTCAAAATCTTCCAAGGGAGAATTTATCACAACTTCTATGAATCAGGATGTCTTTCCATGTGACACATCTAGAAGGAGAGATTGTTAGAACACTTCTTTGTTGTATGACGTCTATGAGTTTGAAGCTACCGCGAATGAACTTGCAAATAAAAGATTCATAACCCTGAGACACTCATGGAGACACCACTTTTCTCTATTCTCAGATAAGTAATTCCTACTGAAAAAAAAAGGCAAAAGAGATAAGTCAAGGGACAGCTGTCCCTCTGGAGACATATCAAACTCAATAATCAAACTATAGCCCATCTTGAGTCCTAGGCTGATCTGATACACAATCAAAGCAAGACTATCAAAATTAGTTGACTTCATAAATACCATTATGCTAAATAGACTCCTCATTCCACGGACCTTCAAACAGATTCTTCTATCTCATTTGCTATACACAAACTTGTGAAGTTTAAAAAAAATGTCATCTGTCCAACCTCTTGCAGAGGAAATCACGTGACAGACGTGGCTAAAGGCCAAAAGAAACAGAGGAGGAGAGGGCACCTGGGTGGCTCAGTCAGTTGAGTGTCCGACTTGGGCTTGTGAGTTCGAGCCCCGCGTTGGGGCTGATGGCTGGGAGCCTGGAGCCTGCTTCAGATTCTGTCTCCCTCTTTCTTTGCCCCTCCCCCCCCAAAAAAATAAATAAACATTTAAAAAAAAATAGAGGAGGAGAACACATACCTGAGGAGCATCTGAGAAATTACTGATAAACCCCAGGGACATTTAGAACTGACCTTGTTACTCAGAGGCGCTGGGTGTGGCTAGTCTGATTTTGATCTTCAACTGCCATTACACCAAACATTCTAGTGACTCATCATTAACCTGAGATGGATATCTGTTGGTGTTTGGTCGCCTAGAACCCATGCTTTGTTTCTAAGGGCACCACGAATTTCTTTCCAGGAGTGACTTCAACTTTGGATATAACCCAGACGGCCTCAGAATGCAGCTCCCTGACCCTCAGCCTCTGCCCAGGCCTGGGGCAGCTTTGTAAGGCAGCTCGATCAATCAGGCGTCTATCTGCCTGGAATTCAAATCCTGAGCAGAGTGCCTGTGAGATGAAATGGTAGGTTTCTCTGTGTGACCACTGTCACCCTGTCCACACTGTTCCCATTGTAAGTTAATACCTACGGGCCCTGCTTCCTGCCCTCTGGAGGTGACCTGGTTCCCACCCAGAGGCAAGTCTGCTCCCTGAGCACCCTATGAATCCTGTGCCGTCCTAGCGGCCCTCCGATAAACTGCCTTTCCTTTAGTTTGGTCAAGGCTGGGTTTTGTTATATGTAAGGTAAGCGCGGCCGGGCTCTTACCACTGTCCTGGGAGAGGGTGAGTGCAAGGTGCTCCTGCTGGAGAGGTGGGGCACCTGCTCTCATTACTGCAACATCTTCTGGAAGCCTGAATCTGCCAGTGAGTACACACCAGCCACATCAGGGGCTTTTGCCTCATCTCCCCTGCCTACTTCCCTTGTCTACCTTCTGCCCCGTAAAGGTCTAGTTAAAGAGGTCCCTCTCCACTTAAGCAAGGTCCATACGGGGAAGCTGGTGAGAGAACAATCCTAATTTCTTCCTCACGTCTGTCTTAAATCCTAGCGAGAATCAATAGTGACATAAAAGCTACCACTGAGCGGTTCTTCCCGAAATATCCTGACTAGCACATCTCACAAGTGAGACTTTGGAGACGACCTTACTGCGGCATTCTCAGTGCCCTGAAAGCAGACAGTTAATAGAACAGCATTACTGGAAAGTGAATGGACCATACAGGCTGTAAGCACATCTGCACGTCGTAATCTCAGAACAGAAAATCTGAGCATCAGGAATCTTCTAGCTAAGACAAAACACAAAAACAAAAACAAACAAAAAAACAAGCTCCTTAGTAAACAAAACAAATCCCAGTGCAGCTGCAATACTTTCACACTGGGGAACCTGGATTACAGTCCTGTGAATAGAAAGACACATGAAAAAGAATAATTAAAAGACAGCAGAGACAAGTGTCAACAAACCAGGCTATAAATATCCTCAATAAGATTGTTGAATTTCCTTCGGGAAATTATGAAATTGACAGCGGGTAGTATCAGTTAAGAATGGGGCAGATCAAAATGAAGAAAATACTTCAGAACCTAAAGCAGTCCCAGGAGTCTTACGATATAATTATGGCCTCACCACTATTCCTAGACAGTCAAGAGGTTGGAAAGGGTTCCAGATGGATGAGAAAACTGCAGCCCTTCAAACCGCCCCAGAGCAAGGGTACTATCTTTACTCACCTTAGTTACCAACATCAGGGCAAAACTGTTCCCAGTACTGTTGAGAATTGGTAGCATTTTAAATGCTCAGGACTTTAATTCCCAATAGCATTGCAGAGTACATATTCTGGAACTCAAGTAAATACCAAAATACTCTGGGTAGAGGATAAGAGACATGTTTATAAAAGAACAGCTGAGTTCTAATAGAAAGGGAAATATCAGAGGATAACAGTCGAGCGAAAACACTGATGGTAAAAGGCTCAGCCAGACCTGCAACCAGCAGTTACTTGAAGGGTAGTTTTCCATTGTCCATTTCTGGGGAGGCAGGGGGAGGGACAAAGTGTCAAGAGTAAAGATCTTGGCGGGGCGCCTGGGTGGCTCAGTCGGTTGGGCGTCCGACTTCAGCTCAGGTCATGATCTGGCAGCCCGTGAGTCCGAGCCCCGCGTCGGGCTCTGTGCCGACAGCTCAGAACCTGAAGCCTGCTTTGGATTCTGTGTCTCCCTCTCTCTCTGCCCCCAGCTCCCCCCCTCCCCCCCTCACCGCTCATTCTCTGTCTCTCTCAAAAAATAAACATTAAAAAAAAAAAAGATCTTGGGCCTGTGTCAGGAGAGAAGTCTGGATAGAAGCAACTGCATGAAGCCTGGATTCCCTAAGGGCTATGCCCTTATGAAGTTAGGGGAAACAAACAAACAAACAAACAAAAAAATAACCACCTCACCCTGCAAAGCAAGATGGCCAAGAAACTGTCGCTCTTGACTTTGATACTGAATGAATGATCAATTTCCTTGACAATCTGTAATCAGAAGTCACCAGAGACACCACCCCGCCCCCAGCTTTTGGATTTTAGGTTCCGATTTACTCTCTCTGCGTGATCAACCCAGTCTAAAGGCAACAAATTAACTGAAACCAGTCCTGTTTCTCTCCAGAACAAACCTAACTCCTCTATGTAGGAAAGGACTCTCAAACCAGTCCTTACTGAATTCCCATAAAGTACCAACAAATATGATATCATAACAAAGACGCTCTGCTCTCTCTCTCTCTCAAAATAAGTAACATTAAAATTTTTTTTAAAGAACTGAAAACCAAAAAACGTAAAAATAAACAGATTCCCGGACCTAGAATATTGTGAAACTTCAGAATTCCAAAGGCAAGGAGAAAATCTCAAGAGTATCCAGACAAGTCAGTACCTTGAATAAAGAGAAGGCAAATGAAAAAGGAATTGGGAAGGGGGAAGAAGAACTAGAAAACAGAAGCAAGGAGCATCACACAAAAAGAACAGAGGGGTGCCTGCGTGGCTCAGTCAGTTGAGTGTCAGACTCAACTGACTCACAGCCATTATTTCTGTCAGGCACCCAGGTACCAATAATCTGAAACCACGGTGTCAGACTTAGGCCTCTCTCTCTCTCTCTCTCTCTCTCTCTCTCAAAATAAATAAATAAACTTAAAAAAAGAAAAAGACCACAGAAGGGAGGAAACAGGATGGAAGGGGCAATGGAAACCAGAATGGCACTAATTACAAGCTTAGAAATCAGGCTCTTGCAAGGATGATACCCCTGAGATTCTGATCATAAGCCAGCAAGGTACCGTGGTTTCAGATTATTGGTACCTGGGTGCCTGACAGAAACAAATTGAAATCCTTCTTGAGGCAGGTCTCGGGATTCACAGATATTAAGTTCAATCTATTACAGGCTCATAAATAATACCACCAAGCACTCAGGGGAATAGGCTACCATGAAGGAAAATCAGAATAACAGATCTAGATACTCTAGAACTTCAAATGTTAGTGTTATCAGATACTAATGAAAATTATTATATCTGAAATGGTTTTTCAAAAAGTATGGTAAAGAAAATCACAAAAGAGGGGCACCTGAGTGGCTCAGTCGCTTAAGCAGCTGACATCAGCTCAGGTCACGATTTGACAGTTTGTGAGTTCGAGCCCCGCATCGGGCTCTGTGCTGACAGCTCGGAGCCTGGAGCCTGCTCCACATTCTGTGTCTCCCTCTCTCTGTCTCTGCTCCTCCCCCACTCACGTTCTGTCTCTCTCAAAAATAAATAAACATTAAAAAATTAAAAAAAAAAGAAAATCACAAAAGAACATATAATGGAATAGTATTCAGCCTTAAAAAAGGAAGGAAATTCTGATACATGCTACAATACAGATGGACCTTGAGGACATTATGCTCAGTGAAATAAGCCAGTAGAAGAAACACAGACACTGTATGATTCCACTTATCCAAGATCCCCAGAGCAGTCAAGTTCATGGAGACAGAAATGGGCCAGTGGTTGCTAGAGACTGGGGTAAGGGAGGGTATGGAGTTGTTTAATGTGGATAGAGTCTCTGTTTTTCAAGGTGAAAAGAGCTCTGGAGGTTGGTTGCCCAACAGTGTGAATGTATTTAAATAAACCATACACTTGAAAATGGTTAAAATAGTAAATTTTTGTTATCTGTATTTTACCACAATTAAAACATCTTTGTAATCACAAAAATCTAATGTTATAAAAGTGAACAGACAGATTTGCAAAATAACAAGTGAAACTTTTGAAAATGAAAAATAAAATCATTAAAAAATTTTTAAACACTTAATAATACGATAAACATATCAGCCACAGCTGAAGAAAGTATTATTAAAAAGAAAATAGAGCTAAATAAATGATCTGTACTATAACAGAAGCAGAAGAAAAATATGAAGGAGAGTTTGAGTCATAGAAAAATCAAATGAGAAGGTCTAAGTATATGTAGTTAGAAGTTCAAGGGGGAAGAACAGAAGTGAGGCAACGTTCAAAGAAATAATGGCTGTGAGTTTTCCAGATTTGATAGAAGACACGAATTCAGTGCCATAGGAGCCATAGTATATACCAGAAGGATGAATGATAAAAAGAAAATACCACTTAGACATATTATAATAAAACTACAGATCTCCAATAACAAGAGAATATGTGTGTGTGTGTGTGTGTGTGTGTGTGCGCGCGCGTGTGCGTCAGCTTGGTTTCTTTTTGTTTTTAATTTCTAAATTTTATTTAAATCCAAATTAGTTAACATATAGTGTAACCATGGTTTCAGGAGTAGAACCCAGTGATTCATCTCTTACATATAACAGCCAGTGCTCATCCCCACAAGTGCCCTCCTTCATGCCCATCACCCGTTTAGCCCATCCTCCCACCCACCTCCCCACCAGCAACCCTCAGTTTGTTCCCTGTATTTAAGAGTCTCTTACAAGGGCACCTGGGTGGCTCAGTCGGTTAAGCATCCGACTTTGGCTCAGGTCATGATCTCGCGGTCCATGAGTTCGAGCCCCGTGTCGGGCTCTGTGCTGACAGCTCGGAGCCTGGAGCCTGTTTCAGATTCTGTGTCTCCCTCTCTCTCTGACCCTCCCCCATTCATGCTCTGTCTCTCTCTGTCTCAAAAATAAATAAACGTTTAAAAAAATTTAAAAAAAAAACATAAAAAAAAGAGTCTCTTACGGTTTGCCTCCCTCTTTTTACCTTATTTTTCCTTTCCTTCCCCAATGTTCATCTGTTTTGTTTCTTAAATTCCACATATGAGTGGAATCATATATTTATCTTTCTCTGACTTATTTCACTTAGCATAATACACTCTAGTTCCATCCACCTTGTTGCAAATGGCAAGATTTCATTCTTTTTGATGGCCAAGTAATATTCCATTGTATATATAAACCACATCTTCTTTATCCATTTGTCAGTTGATGGACATTTGGACTCCTTCCATAATTTGGCTATGGTCGATAGCGCTACTATAAACATTGGGGTGCATGTGCCCCTTCAAAGACCAGAGACTATCTTAAAAACAATCGAAGAGCAAAGGCTTACCTCTGCACAGAGCGAAAGTTAAACTGCCTACAGACTTTGCTTCTGTTACTCAGCCTAGCTTAAGTACATACACACCGGTACATCCAACCATTTTGGAAAACAATCCTCCATTATTTGGTAAAGTCAGAGATGCACATACACTGCTACCCAGAAATTAGACACCTTAAAAAAAAGCAGCAAAAGAAAACAATGACAACAACAGCAATAAACATTGCCCGTGTGTGACAAGAGACATACACAAGAAGGTTCACAGCAGCACTGCTTGTAATCATACAAAAACTTAAAAATAGCCCAAAGGGATATAAAATTGTGGTATGTCCTATGGGTGCTATATACTGTCCTAATTTTTGACATTGAAAAACAACACTTTGAAGGAATCTCACAAACATAATATTAAAAATTATTATGACATTAATTACATGTGGTTCAAACTATGTAAAACGAAATGCTGATTTAGGGTCACGTTCACTTCTTGGCAAGGGGCTGTGACTGAGGAACAGAACACAAGCAAATAATAATGTTAGATTTCCTGTGTTGTTGTACCCGTTTTTATTCTTCTCACCTTACGTATATGTTATATTCATTTTAAAAAAATAATAGTCAGCAGTTTACTATTTAATTGTAATAACTCCATGAATAAGTACTATCTGATCCCCATTGTACAGATGGGGAAACTGAGGCACAGAAAGATTAAGCAACTTTCCCAAGGCTCCAGTCTAGCAAATGGTGTAGCCAAGAAGAGAATCTAGGCGTTCAGTATCCATAGCCTCTCTCTCTTTTGTATCTATGTAATATTCCATTCTCAAGATAAAAAGAAATGAAAAGGAGAAAAAGCCTTGACATCAACGCTCCAAGGACTAATGCCATTTAAAATGTTTTTCTTTTTTTTTTAATTTTTTTTTAACATTTATTTATTTTTGAGACAGAGAGAGACAGAACATGAACGGGGGAGGGACAGAGAGAGAGGGAGACACAGAATCTGAAACGGGCTCCAGGCTCTGAGCTCTCACCACAAGCCCGACGCGGGGCTCGAACTCACGGACCGTGAGATCATGACCTGAGCCGAAGTCGGACGCTTAACCGACTGAGCCACCCAGGCGCCCCTAAAATGTTTTTCAAAAAGCTCAATATGTTGCATGTATCTACCTATATATGTGTGTGAGCATCACAAGAAATATGCATCAAAAAGCTAATAATCATTTTATCTGTGTAAACTTTTTCTTCATTTTTTAAAATGATCTGTGATGAATCTCACTTTATACTCAAAGGAAAAAAACCAACATTATGTAAATAGACTCTTGCCCTTGGCTTTTAAAAAAAACACATATCCTAAATCACGTGGCAAATTGCATGGTAAGCCTAATTACATCTTGCCTGGTAGATAACAGATAACTGTGTTACTGGTTCCAAAAAAGGGCCCTCATTTTATATCCAGAGGCAGCCAGTGTTCTAAATTTCACAAAAATTTTAAGAGGCTGGTGCAGAGTTGCTTTGGGCAGGTCTGAATACGCACCTCGGCCAATTTATGTGGCTTCAGGGCAATCCCACCAGTACCCAAGGCAAGAGGGTACCCGGGCTGGGGGCGGGGGATCCTCTGTGCACAGCCCCCAGGCTGAATGAGAGACACAGAGGGAATTTTATGCAACAATCAAGAGACAGACTCACGGTACAAAGAGATTAGCTGCCTGACTAGCAAGTTTAGAAAAACAGTCCGTCAACGGGGGTGCCAGTTTCCTGCTGACATTCAGGAAAGCAAGGGAGGCTGTGACGGGGCTGTGTGGAAACTGCTAATTGCGTAGTTGGTGCCCAGCCCGCAGGGTCGCTCAGGAGTTGCATCTGTTTTGTTTTCCAGAGGAGGGGGGAGAGAATGCATTTCTGCAGAGTTTTTGTGTTCTGAATATATAATGTAGTTTTCTGAGTACAGCTGATGCCCGATGTTACGTTAGTTTCAGGTGCACAACTTAGTGATTCGACAAGTGCAAACATTATGCTTCTATTTGCCGCAAGCTTAGCTGCCATCTGTCCTGACACATCGCTCTTACAACAGCACTGACTGTATTCCCTAGGCTGTGCCTTTCATTCCCATGACTTATTCCTTCCATAACTGGAAGCCTGTATCTCCCTCCCCGAAGCTCTCTTGAAGGTAGGAGAAAGCTGTTTACAGACAGGTAATGGTAGAGGCTGGTAGAATTCGCCAGTAAAGGAACATGGAGTCTATCTCTCAGGATTCTGCGGAAAGCCAGGCTCCACACACACACCCAAGAAGTCTGGGTTTGTAACATTTTTCTTTTAACAACTTAATATATCAAAATAGAAACGGCATCGACTTTCTAAAGGTAATTGCTCCAGATGTACCCAGCACCACTGTCCACAGAACAAACCAGAAGAGCATTGTGGAACATCTGCTTTTCAAGGACATCTATCTTGACGGCTCCTTCGCTTACAGCTTTGTGAACTGCAGCAGATTGCTAACTTTTCCTAAGCTTTGGTTCCCGGCTCGTGAGACGAAGATAATACCACCTGCGGATGCTCTGGAAATATCCCTTCCATTCCTGTCCCATTTACTCACCCCAAGCCACACCACACCACACACACACCATGCCTTCTCAGAATGACGTAGCCCCAGAAAACAGCCTTCAAAGGTCACTCTTGTCTGGCTCACCACCTCCCAAGTCAAGATTAACAACTCAAATGTATTAAAGTGAGAATTGGGAGTTATGTTTCACTTTAGATTTCATTTAGAAATAACAAATTACAAAACAGGAGCTGGAAAGGGAACGTGCTAATGAATATTTATGAAGTCGGCTAACCAGAAATAAAGACAAAAGCTGCCTTTTCTTGTCACATTAAAGTGAAAACAAACAAGACCTGGAGGAGGCGGCCAGAGAGCCAAAATGAAACTCCGAATGCAGGGAGGAAGACGAGGAGTGCAAGCCTGATATAACACAGAGCCAGGACTGGGTGATACGAAACCCCAGGAATTCTAATGAACACCATCCCAGGAACGTTAATGGGGTTCCGTCTTCCACATCCAAGGGCAGTCGTTTTGGCTCGGGGTGAAAAGATCTAACTCTTGGCTTTCTAACCAGAGAAGATTGGGAAATTTAAATAAATATTAAGAACAAGAGGTTGAGAAATGTGCCTTTTTAATGAAGTACAGTCTCATACTCCTCCAACACCCGTTTTTGCCAAAGACAACTGTGTGTCACCGGGGGCAATGGCCTGGTGAAATATAATGAATAGAGGCTGAAGTTTCCTTGTTATTTTATATGGGGTATGTGCGCTTGGTTTTCACTTCCAAGTCTGGTGACGACTCGGTGGGGCAAACAGCTTTCTTATTCCGAAAAATGAACATCGTCGTGATATGTCGCTAAGTGTCAGAGCTTAGAGGTGGTACTTCGGCTTAGGAGCAGGGGATGTACAGGGGAAAAAAAAAAGTTGTTGAAGGGCACAGCTGGCCTGGGGGCAGGGGGAGAAAGCTTTCATTTCCATAGGAGTCTGAGGTTTTGAAAGCCGGCTAGAGTGTATTAAACTTTTAAAGCCTGAAAGTCACTAAAAATCTATCAGATCTGCTAGAGACCTCTTTCAAGGGAAGGGAGATTAGACAGAGGAGATTTGACAGCAACAATAGGAACAGAAATAAAACCCTTTCATGTTATCGCCTCAGAGGCTTACGTTCTAGCACTTCAACTTGAGAGTACATAGGAATCCCTAGGCATCTTGTTAAAATGCAGATTCTGAGGGAGCAGGTCTGGGATGGGGCCTGAACTTCTGCATGTTTAGCAAGCTCCCAGGTGATGCCCTTGCTGCTGGTCTGTAGCCCATGCTTTTAGTGTGTGGAACACGAAAATGGAAGCCAGAAGATTTGAGTTTTAGTGCCTGCGGCCACAGTAGATTTTGGAGGCCTGTCCCCGGGGCTCAGTTTTCTTGTTTGACAGACATGAGCTTGCCCTAGTTACCTCAGGGGTCATTGTGAGGCTAACATTAAATAACATGCAAGAGCGCTTTGTAAATTGTGAAGAACAAAAGGGTGGCGGAATTATCACCATTATTAAAAGGAAGATCACGAAGGATAAATGACTGAAGGACCGACCCAAAGAGAGAAGCGGAATTAAGCTTAAATCCTATGCCATCTGATCTTAAGCAAGTTGAAGCTTTGAGCTTCAATGTGTTTAAGTTTAAGGTAGTAGGAGTAGCAGATTATCTTTATTTCCACCCATGCTGCTGAAATTTACTCCCCACCCCTCACAAATTTACCTTCCTATCTCAATGCATATATTGTATTGAAAATTTACAATTGGGGACGACGATTCAGGTACGTGTACTTCCCTAGGTGCGGGGCAGTCACTGTGACCGCTGTGACCTTGATGCCCCCCCCCCCCCAGGGGATGACAATAACACTCTGTGCATGCACAGTCTCCACAGCACCAATGTTAACTGGGTAAAATGTAATGTAGGCTCGTATAAATGCCCAGATGCACCAGAGAACTTCAGAGACGGGTTGGAGATTGATACGGGTTAGAACAGTCAAGAAAGGCGTTTTGGAGGAGTGTGTTGTTTCGAGGGGAAGACAATGGCTTAAGGTAGCTTAGAAGCAGGACAGGAACAATGTGGAGCAAAACCGAGAGGGAACTCCATTGCAGGAGTCCATCATGATGGCATACGGTGTCAGGCATCAGGCGTCGTACTGGATTCTCATGTGTTCGAACACTGATGCCCCTCGACAGATGTGGAGGGGAGGGTGGCACAGAATACCAGGGTAAGGACTGTCACATTCTCCTTATGAGACAGAGAGCCATCTGAAGAGTTTTAGCTTGGCACTAACAGGAGGAATGAAACTGGGTAATTTATTTTTTTTTTAAAAGGCCCCACACCCAGTGCAGAGCCCATCCCAGGTCTTGAACTCACATCCCTGAGATCAAGACCTGAGCTGAGATCAAGAGTCAGACGCTTAACCCACTGAGCCACCGAGGTGCCCCAAAACTGGGTATTTTAATGAGTTCTATCAGGGAGAATACCGAAGACATGGGAACCAGTAAGAATATCTTTAAAACTCAGTTTTCTAGCAGTGGATCCATTTTTTTAATGTTTATTTTTATTTTTTAATTTCTTTTTATTTTTGAGAGAGAGAGAGAGAGAGAGAGAGAGAGAGACAGAGCATGAGCAGGGGAGGGGCAGAGAGAGGAAACACAGCATCCGAAACGGGCTCCAGACTCTGAGCGGTCAGCACAGAGCCCGATGAGGGGCTCAAACTCATGAGCCATGAAATCATGACCTGAGCTGAAGTCAGACACTTAACTGGACGCCTGGGTGGCTCAGTCGGTTAAGCGTCCAACTTTGGCTCAGGTCATGATCTCATGGTTTGTGAGTTCTAGCCCCGCATCAGGCTCTGTGCTGACCACTCAGAGCCTGGAGCCTGCTTCGGATGCTGTGTCTCCCTCTCTCTCTGCCCCTCCCCAACTCACGCCATGTCTCTGTCTTTCTCAAAAAAAAAAACAAAAAAAAAAAAACAAAAAAAACAAGTCAGGGGCGCCTGGGTGGCTCAGTCGGTTAAGCATCCGACTTCAAGTCAGGTCACGATCTCACGGTCCATGAGTTCAAGCCCCGTGTCGGGCTCTGGGCTGACAGCTCAGAGCCTGGAGCCTGCTTCCGATTCTGTGTCTCCCTCTCTCTCTGTCCCTCCCCCGTTCATGCTCTGTCTCTCTCTGTCTCAAAAATAAATAAACGTTAAAAAAAAAATTAAAAAAAAAAAAAGTCAGACGTTTAACTGATTGAGCCACCCAGGCGCCCCCACAGTGGATCTATTTAATCAACTGAAAATTGAAACAAAATTTCTATTTACATATATATATACATACATATATGTATGTATACATATATTTTGTTGTTGTTTTTTGTCTTTTGTTTTAAAGAATTATAGCACAGCACCTTTAGGTCAAGGTGCGATGGGACCCCACGCGCCGAACCCTCAGATCTGCTGGACTTATTTTTGAAGGAAAGTACTATAGTGTGATAAGCATGTATGATAGCATGCTGGAACTAGATAGAAAGCCAAAGGAAACCTAGGGAGACAGTTCCGGGGGAGAAGAACATCATCTGGCAGCTGTGGCAGAACAAGGCCAGGCGTTCTGGCTGCTGGTCCAAGCGCTCTTTTCACCTCCACTATCCTGTCTCTGCCTCTTCGTATTGACACGACATGCCAAGGAGAAAATGCAAAATCCAATATTTTTAGTAGTAACTTAGAAACTTCTTAGTGGCTTCCCCTTATGTTCTGACACTGAGGTCTTAAAAGAGCATTTAGTTTAAAAACCTAGTCCCATATCCACCCTTTAATCTTATCTCTGAGCAATTAATTGATTGAAAAAGTTTTTCCCCAGAGCTCCAGACTTCTTGCTGTTTCTTCTAAAGCCCTTCATAGCGATTTAACATTCATGAATATTTTACCAGTGTCCTCCCAAGATCGGAGTCTCAAGGTAACTTAAATTGGGTACAAATAAATTACTCAGGGTGGTAGGCTTTAATTTATTTTTACAGAGAATATAAAGAAATGATATATAAGATTGAAAATTATCATAACATCTATCAGATTTTTGTAACATACGGAAAGACACCTATTCAATGAAAAAGGTTTATTACATTATCACAAAGCCACATGCTAAATGTATATGGACATTTTCAAAGATACTATAAGAAATCTTAGTTATAAAGACAATGAATGTGGAGGCGCCTGGGTGGCTCAGTCGGTTAAGCGTCTGACTTGATTTTGGCTCAGGTCATGATGTCACCGTTCATGAGTTCCTCAGGCTCTGTGAGGACAGTGTGGAACCTGCTTGGGATTCTCTCTCTCTGTTGCTCTCTCTACCCGACCCCCTGCTCTCTCTCTCTCTCTCTCTCTCTCTAAGATAAATAAATAAACTTAAAAAAATCTTTAAACAAAAGAAAATGACTGTGGATACATGGTAGTGATCCATAAATACTCAGGGAAGCGTCTCAGTGACTCAAGACTAAATGCTGTCTTTTCTTTCTTTGAAGATTTTTTTTAAGTGTATATTCTACCAGCTCCTTCCCATGCTTTATTGGCCAAGAGCAGAGGAATTCCCTTGATACAAACCCAACTATCTTCCTCCTTTAGGTCCATTTTCTCTTGTTCTGTCCTCTGTGAACGCGGACAAAACATGTCCAGTGTCTTCCCTAAAAAGAGCTCCATTAACTTGAAGATAGAGGGAATTATGTATGCCCGAATCCCCCAATCTGAAACAATTCCAGATCTTTCACTTTTGCCCATAGAACTTTCTTTCCATCTCTTTAGTCATTTCAGGTTCCCTCTGGAATGCAGCCCAATTTCTCCACACATTTTATAAGGGGACTAACAGTGTGGAAGAATTATTTCAATTTGTAGGTGATGCGTCTTTCATTAACCTCCATTCTCTACCAAAGCAAATGTTGTAATAAAAATGACATAAAAATGCATTCTGTATTGGAGCCAATTGGTCAGAAATTGCTGGTGATTACAATAAAGGTATAATTGAATGAGTATTTCCTGTATCCGGGCACTGAATACTTTGCTGTCAAATCCTGGCAACAGCTCTAAGGGGTAGGGGTCGCCATCTTCATTCTTCACAGAAGGACCTGGGCTAGACTGTCCGAGATCTTGATTCTTGATTCTGACCTTTTCGAAGGGCTAGATAAAGATGCATAATCACAGACCCACACATACATATGCATGGCATGGACATGTACGGTGGCTGCCAGAGGTCAAGCTTCCCTAGAGCTAGATTCTGTGATGGGGATTGCCATGCAGGGATTTTATGGGGGACAGCTCTTGGGTTCAGCATGTAGGGGAGACTGAACAAAGGAACCAAGGCAGTGGGGGAAGCTGGGCTGTGGTGCAGTCACAACAAAAGCCCCAACCGACCCTACACATCTTACAGAGTTGTCCTGAATTGGGGCAAGGGTCTTTGGGTCCCCAAACTGGCCAGTCATTGAATGTGCACTGCCGTCCTGGGTCAGGTGGTATAACCTTGAGGGAGGCAACTCTCTGTAGCTGAAGCCTGGGGACAACCAGCAAGGAGGGACCCAGCCCTGAGCTCTCTCCTGTCAACACTCCCAGAAGTTGGGCAAAGATTGTCTCTGTCCTAAAGGGGGCAGGGGACCTGGGTGGCACATCACACAGCTCAACTACAGTGACTATTTTTTTTTTTTTTAGTTTATTTATTTTGAGAGAGAGCAAGAGTAAGCTGCAGAGGGGCAGAGAGAGAGAGAGAGAGAGAGAGAGAGAGAGAGAGAGAGAGAATCTCAAGCAGGCTCTGTCTGCACTGTCAGCACGGAGCCCGATGCAGGGCTCGAACACATGAACCGTGAGATCATGACCTGGGCCAAAGTCAAATGCTTAACTAACTGAGCCACTCAGGTGCCCCTACAATGACTATTTTCTGATCCCCAACTTAGGATATGGTTCTATGTACCTATTTATGGGTTTGTAAGGGATAGAAATCACATAGCTTTAATGCTAAAGAAATAAAAATAATAATAATAATAATAAAAGATCAAGGCGGGGGAAAGAACCACAAATACTGCTTTGGCTTATGTGTAGGAAATGAGGAATCTGCCTCTATTCTGTCTCTTTGCTGTGACACAGTCTCCATGTGACACACACACACTAAAATGACTTTAAACAAAACACGGAAACTTTGCTAGCAAAGAAGGGACACAGAAAGGGCAGAGAATAATCTGAAATATCAGTAACACGATTATTACCCAAGTGGATAACCACCATTTTGAACAGTCCTGGTCAACATTAATATACATGTCCTCCAAATGAAAGATGTTACAAGGGATAAAAAAACAAACCCAATTAGTGGTTGTGCATCCTCAATAATTTTTTTTATCTTCAATCTTTCCTCACAGTTTTTACCTTCTAAATGATATTAAAAGGACATAATTGCCTAGGATGGTTCTTGCTTAAAAAAGACCATACAAACAGCACAAATACTTATGCTATTGATCATGAAGTGCAAGTTCTGTTTCATTTTCCATTTTATAATGAGAACAGTCAGAAATATTTTTAGAGTTTCAAATCAAAAGTATGTATTATTTATTGTGATCTAGGTAGCCGTTATGCAGAAGCTTTTAAAAAGCTAGAAAGCAAAAATGGCTTAACAGGGCATGAATTTGAAATAGATCCCCAGGGGATAACGAATCCAGCTTATATTGTGGGAAAATGCAAAGAGCCATTAATTCATATTATGCTGCCCGGCTATTCTATTGATGACTGCGAAAATAAATTCTCCAGCCACCATTCTCGTTGAGACATGAGGAGTCAGATATCGGTGCAGAAGCTGGAGTTCAAAAAGTTAATAATAAACCTGAATCCAGAATAATTTCGAAGCGTGCAAACAACAAAAGGCAGTGGAGAATGAAAATTCAAACGTAGCAACGTCATCTGATTAGAAATCCGTTGTCATTGTCCTCCACCGAAACGGTCCACAAATTGCTGATGTAGTCTATGACCTCTGTAGAGGGATTGAATTTAGTATCCAAAGTTGGTGGCTCAGCATTTCCTCTCCCCTTTCTTTTTAAAACCCCACACTACAGAAGGGCACAGGGTAACACATTTTACTGTTAAATATAATTTGAGCCTGCTGGAAGACGGCCCGCTCACAAGTGTCACCCTGGCAACTCACCTCTGACTTCGGCTTTCTGATAGGAGTTGTTCCCAACTTTCCTCACCACCCCCCGCCCCCAGCACCATTCTGTGCTGTAGCCACAGGGTAAAGCGAGGCAGGGCGGTCTCGAATACCATTTCAAACTCGAACTACTTTTTCTAAGTGCCAACTCCAAAGCTCACAGAAACTCTATCCCGTGCTTCATTTTTACATGATAGTGCTTGCAACACTCACTCTGGGTTCTGAGTGGAAAGCAGCCAGCCAATACCGTTGCACTGTGTACCTGGCCCACAGTAAGAGAGTTCAGAAGAAGACCCAACCACGAATCCAAACAGCAGTGGTGAAAAGAGGTCACGCCCTTCCCTAACCGTCATACCGTCTTGCACTTACTGTCTTCCATGGCTCCCATGTCTGTCCGTCCCTGTTCACGCTGTCGTTCTGCCAAGACAGCCAAGCTAGGCAGAGGGGAAACCCGTCAATGTCTCCCTACAACTGTCCCCCACGTCCCAAATGAGGGGCAGTGCCCCAGCTTCCCATATCCGTGATCGACCTTTCCCACTGCCGGTTCCAGCAACACCAACTGCCAGGGGTTGCACGTTTTGGAGACATCGTGTTAGTATGTGTCTTTCACCCAGAGAATACAAGGGAGAGAGAAAAAGAGACACAGAGACAGGCAGAGGCAGAAAGAGGCAGAAAAAAAAAAAAAAAAAAAGACGAAAATAGGAAGGCTCAGTTCTTGGGTCCTGCACATAATTGAGTGTAAACTCTTTTGTTACTGGTGGCTTTCGGGATGAGTGAATCATGTTCTGTACACGCACTCTGACCACTTACAGCCCACTGCTTTCACAGCAATGACTGACCATTCTGTGAATTTCAGAGAACAATGCCTTGTCCTTGAGACCAGCTACAACTCGCATGCACGTGCCCTCATTCTAAGCTACACCAACTCAGCATTTCCATAAATTCATTTTCTGTACCTAAAACCCATTGGGCGTTGCAATGTATTTGACCAAATCAGAACTATCCCGGGCTGAAAAGAGTTGGTTTGAAAATAATTAGTGAGCATCTTTTATTTTTTTTTTAGGTATGAAAGTTGCATTTTCTCTAAAAAGGAGGAAATAAAACTGAGAAAGAAATAGGATGTTTCAGGAAACTGGGCTGGGCGGCCAGTATTTGCACTGTGTGTGAAAATGCCTAACACCCTGTTACTGAAAGTACCTAGTAGGGAAAAAGTGATGAACGGATGTTGAGATGATTGTCCTTTTTTAACTAGAATTTTTTCTTTTTTTTAAAAAAGGCTTCACTCTTAGCGTGGAGCACAATTGTGGGGCTTGAACTCATGAACGTGAGATCAGGACTTGGATGCTTAACCCACTGAGCCAGCCAGGCACCCCCTCTTTTAACTAGAATTTAAACATGGGTGGTGGTTTTGATTCTACACTGATCCTTCATGTCAGGAGTGGAACCAGCTTAGAGAAAATAAAAACAAAAGCCATGTTAAAATTTTAAAATCACAAAAATTAAAAATAAAACCTTGGGGCTCAGTCGGTTAAGCATCTGGACTCTTGATTTCAGCTCAGGTTATGATCTCACGGTTCATGGGACGGAGCCCCGAGTCGGGCTCTGCGCTGGCAGTGTAGACCCTGGTTGGGATTCTCTCTCCCTCTCTCTCTGCCCCTCCCTCATGTGCACACATGCTCTCTCTCCCTCTCTCTTTCAAAACAGGTAGGTAAACATTAAAAAATAATAGTAAAATAAAACCTTAATCAGAGCCTAAAATAATAAAGCCAAATCTGTTCGTTGAATATAGAGCGATTAGCCAAGGCAAATGCCATCAATGTGAACGGATTTCCTCAGTTCAAGTCTTATTATTTTAAGACATTTAGGTAACTTGACACTACAATAAAAACGTGCAATAAGAGGAAAAAAATGAATCGGTGGAAGGGGCAGCCTGAGTGTGAACAGACCAGGCCTCTGCCTCTGCCTCTTAGCATTAGGTCAGCTGCTTAATTTTGCTTCAAATTCATTTCCTTATGTGTAAAAATGCAAGTGATAGATCAGCTGTTCTTTAAAGCTTCTGGAAAGTCGGTAGAGAAACAGACTAGAAATAGTAAAAAGGGAGCATTTTGTGATCATCCAACAGGTCTTAAGGGAAAAAGTCAGTAAGCTAATCAAGGCCACAGTAATCAAATAAAATTCACTCAAAATAGTACTATTGTCAGTATTATTTGAATTTAAAATTTTTAGCCATGCCATTCCCTCAAAGAAGGCTCTGAGTAACGTCTGACTCGGGGAGACGTCTCTGAAACAGTGCAGCCTCTGTTATAACAGGCTCACTTAATGACGTTCTGGATGATGCTGGGAAAATCCAAAGGAAGGGACCCTGATGTACCCTGAGGAATGTGGGAAAAATCCTGCTCAGTCCCCCATAAGCCATACTCAAGTCTGCACAGAGCAATGAAAGTAAGGAACAGACAAGAAACCATGATTTCAACAGAAAAAGAATCATACTTCGAAAAGCAAAGCTTGTTTCTTAGATAATTTCTGTAAATACTGCGAATTAAAGTGGAGAATGGCACTGGCTTGTAACTCCTAAATTTTAGGGGTTTCTTTTAAGTTTATTTTTTATTTATTTTGAGAGAGAGAGAGAGAGAGAGCATGAGCAGTGTAGGGGCAGAGGGAGAGAGAGAGAATCCCAAGCAGGCCCACTCTGTCAGCGCAGAGCCCGACGCAAGGCTCGATCTTACCAACTGTGAGCTCATGCCCTGAGCTGAAATCAGGAGTCGGACTCTTAACCGACTGAGCCACCCAGGCATCCCAAATTTTGGAGTTTTCACTGTTTTTTAAATACTGGTTTCGATTTCCTTTCATCAAACTGACAAAGCCCCCACATTTGTCCCTAGGAAAAAATCCCCATTTATTCCACTAAGAAGACCAACAGGCAGAGATACAAATGAAATGGTAGGCAATGTCAAAATGAAATGGACATTGAGAATGCAGCGAGTTGTGTGTTAAGTACCCGAATGAGTAATTTTTTTGCTGAAGGACGGTGGACATATAACGTTCTCCCGGCATCAGATGTACAACATCGTGATGCAGCAATTACATACAGTACGAGACGCTCACCAAAATCCGTGTGTTACCATCTCTCACCGTACAACGTTATCACAATATTATTGGCTGTATTCCTTATGCTGTAATTTTCATGATCTATTTATTTTATAACTGGAAGCCTGTACCTGTTAATCCCCTTCCCCTAGGTCACCCACCTCCCCACGTTCCCCCATCTGGCAACTGCCAATTTATTCTCTCTATCTGTGAGACTCTTTCTTTTTTATGTTTCTTTGCTCATTCGTTTTGTGCGTTAGAGTCCAAATCTAAGGGAAACATCTATGATGTTTGCCATTTTCTGTCCGACTTCTTTTGACAGCTTAAGTACCAAATCAAATTGATAGTTCACAAAAGATTTGTAACGATCGCCTCTAGCTCCCAAATCAATGTTTCTAGCCTGGAACCCTCCCCTAACCACCACACTTAGTAACTTCCAGCTGCCCAGTGGCCATGTCTATCTACATGTCCCATGTATACCTCAAAGTCCTTTCCTCCCCAAGAACAGGTCTGCTTCCCTCCCCTAAATTCCTAAAAATGTCACCAGAGTCAGAAACCTGAGAATCCCAGGCCCTAACATTTCTCACTTCCAAGGCCCAAACTATCACCAAATCCAGCACAGTCTAGCTCTTTCAAAGCTCTCTTCCTCTCCGTTCCTCACTGCTTCCTCCCCAATGTCAGCCCTCCCATATCTTTGCCAGGTCAGTGCAAAACAAACCTTTCTTCAATCTTGCTCACCTCCAACTGTCCCTACACTCTCTCCAAGGCAACATACCTCAAATACCAATGACTGGGGTACCTGGTGGTTCAGTCAAGCAGCTGACTTCAGGTCAGGTCCTGATCTCGCGGTCTGTGGGTTCGAGCCCCACACTGGGCTCTGTGCTGACAGCTCGGAGCCTGGAGCCTGTTTCAGATTCTGTGTCTCCCTCTCTCTCTGCCCCTCCCCTGCTTGCACTCTGTCTCTTTCTCTCAAAAATAAGTATTAAAAAATTTTAAATACCAATGAATGCCATCTTTGAAAAGATTTTTTTTTGATGTTTATTTATTGTTGAGAGAGAGAAAGACAGAGCGCAAACAAGAGAGGGACAGAGAGGGAGAAGGAGACACAGAATCCGAAGCAGGCTCCAGGCTCGGAGCTGTCAGTATGGAGCCCGAAGTGGGGCTCGAACCCATGAATGGCGAGATCATGACCTGAGCTGATGTCGGACACTTAACCAACTAAGTCACCCAGGCTCTCTCCAATGACTGCCATCTTAAAACCCCTCAGTGCTTACACACACACACACACACACACACCTTTCATACCCTGTGGTTCAATAACCCTAACAACTTATTATTCCGCATGCAGATTTCACACCCGCATCCCGCTGCTCCTGTCTACAAGACCCTAGGTCACTCCACTAGGCCAACTCCTATTCATCTTTCAAGGGCCACTTCAGGGGTTACCTCCTGTAAGCAGCCTGCTTTTTATACACACAGTCTCTGGCCCCAGGCTGCCTCAGCTTCTGCTGCACTCCTTAATGCAGTCTCAATATACTTTCATCATTTTGGAATTGGTTATCTATTCATGTGTCTGTCTCTTGCACATGACAGATATTCCTTGAAGGTAAGGACTCACCACCTCTGCTCCTTGAGATCCTTGCAAAGTTTACGGAACCATATTAAAAATGAATCAAACTATATAAAGAAAAACAGATTGGAGGATATAAGGGTATTTTGGAGGATTCCACATAGTCATTGTCTTTCTTACTTATGCAAATAAATCTTCATGGTTTACAAAGTGCTTTCACTGAAGTTGTTTTGTTTTGTCCTTAAAACATTCCTAAAAGGCAAGGTAAGGCTATTATGAAGGCTCTGAGAGACACTAAATACGTAAGAAAGTCTTTTGAGAAGACAAATGTTATTGATTTCTCAAGGTGTGTGCGTGTGTGTGTGTGTGTGTGTTCAAATAAGTCTTCTTAGATCAGAGCCACAACATCAAATAAATTCCTGTTCTGTCAAAATAACCAAGTGATTTCCTTCATAACTACTGAAAAAGTCTCCTGAAAAAGAAAAACTCTCAATTCTATGCAGAGAGGTTTCAACAACCTGGTCTCTTATTCACTCTTTTCCAAGAAGTAGATTTTGGAAGACAGAACAGCTAATTTAGATTTCTAAAGACAAAGAGAGGACTGATTAACTCTCACCTTCAGAAGATCCACTGGGGCCCACAGTCTCCTGAAAGTTTCCCTGATGTGTGAAAGCTGTCCTTTCCTCAGGATGATGCCAACAGCTGAGAGCAGCTTTGGCCAAAGTCTTCAGCAAACAGGGGTAGTAGGCGCTAAGGAAGAACACCACAAGGATTCCTGAGAAAGAAAAGAAAAGAAAAGAAAAGAAAAAACATAGAACAGTGTAAATTGTTTTGGGTTAGTTAATTCTATTAAGCTGATATTTCACTCTACCTACCACCTTAACATCGGCAAGGGGAACTTAATACATCTTAAATTCCGTGATTCATTTTAACCACACTGTTCTGCACTTAAGATCATCAATGTCTTAAGACTTTAAGCAATTTAATGGCAACAGTCAATGAAAACAGGTAACATAATTCCAATTACATCTTAGTGTAGGATGAAAGCCCGAGTGACCCCTAAACAGCAGGAAACAACTGTGCACACAAATTAGAGGGGGGGTGGGAAAGGCACTTGATCTTATTCTATTCTTATACTTCATGAGAACACCATGTGCTTTATAATCACATCGACACACAGGCTGTGGCCGGGAAGAATCTAACACCGACAGAAAAGAACAAACAATGAAGAACGAAGTATTTGATCAAGGTTGACAATGTCAGAGAAGAACTCAGCAATGCAATTACATTTTAGAGGTGGCTTTGAAGGCGGTAAGAAAAGAAGGCATTTGGGAATAAAGAGAGTTGCTAAACACACTAAGAAAACAAGTGTAAGGTTAAGGTAGAGCTACACATAATGAAGCCTTCGTTAATCGGAAACCAACTAACAGAAGTACTCAACTACTGTGTTTGTTTAATGCCTCACTTTTATGAGAAAGGGTAAAAATCGCAGAAGGGAGCATTCAGAAAACCTCTTTAAACCAGAACTTGGGGGTCAGTGTGTAAGGAGGAGAGCAGAAGCCAAGAGCGCTACATCTGCTCCCAGCACTAATGGTCTGACCTTGGGCTTGCTAAGTGCTTCTCTACCCTGCGGGCACTTTTAACGATACTCGGAGAGCTTGTAGAAAGTATCTCTGGCTTGCCTCATCCAGGCCAAATAAATCTTCGACATGAAATCAGAATCTCAGGTGGGATGGGGCCCGAGCACAGGCATTTTTTCCAAAGAGACAAAGTCTGAGAAGACAGCTCATCTAGCTCTGACATTCTGCCTCACCCTCATGGTTTGCACCTGATAATTCAAGTTTGCTTAAAACATTATTTTTAATGTTTATTAATTTTTGAGAGAGAGAGAGAGAGAGAGAGAGAGAGAGAGTGTGAGTAGGGGAGGGGCAGAGAGAAAGAGCCTGAAGCAGCCTCCAGGCTCTGAGCTGTCAGCACAGAGCCCGATGTGGGGCTCGAACTCAGAGACGGTCAAGTCTTGACCTGAACCACCGACTGAACCACCCATGTGCCCCTCAAGTTTGTTTTAAAACAAATACAATTCAGGGGTGTCTGGGTAGCTCAGTCAGTTAAGTGTCTGACTCTGCATTTCAGCTCAGGTCATGGTCTCCCAGTTTGTGGGGTCAGGTCCGGCATAGGGGCTCTGCACTGACACTGCAGAGCCTGCTTGGGATTCTCTCTCTACCCCTCCCTGCTCTCTCGCTCTCTCTCTCTCCCAAAATAAATAAATAAGCATTAAAAAATAAAATGAAACAAATACAATTTAAATTAATAGTATCCAAAGTTTAAGACCCTATAAAATCACACCGGTGCCCAATTTTCAAGAAGAAGGGACTGATGCCCTGAGAAATATGGTGATGTAGGTAGGGTCCAAGCAAAAGAACACCACTAGGACAGAATCAAGTCTTTAGGGGAGGTAAAGTTGGATCCTGAGCTGGGGCTGGACTCGATCTCTCCCAGGCCGGGCCGTATGACGGGGAGACATGGAGTCACATGCTTGACCGAGGATCAAGGCCACGGGCTCTCTGGGCCCCCACTCCTTACAGAACAATAGAGATCAAAGCTAATCCTACTCACTAAGTTACAGTCCTTCATATGAGCTGGACATCGTGCTTCTAAGAAGTGCTTTCATCCAAACAAACTTCTCAGACCTCACTACTGGTACCGGAACAGTTTATTTATAATTTCTAAGTGAGGCAATTGAAGCCCAGCGAGGTCAGGCTCAGCCCCAGGATGGAGGAAGTAGAGAGTTCACAAAGCTAGTCTCTCTCCTAACCGTGGGCCGGCGGGCGGGGAACACAGTGACCCGCAAGCCAGAGGCGAGGCTCCTCGGCTCTGGGTCTACTTAGGCGGCGCTTGCCCCCCGCGCATGCGCAGTCGCACCCTGGGCAGTGGCGCCAGAAGCATCCCGCGGGCTTCCTGGTGGCAGCAGAGCTCCTCTGATGAAATCCTACTTCCGCTGTTTCCGCCAGGAGTAACATGGTACGGAAGGATTTCCATTCTCCCTGCACAACACACACACACACACACACACACACACACACACACACACACACACAACCATACCCACCACACCACACACACACACACATCTACGCAGACCCACACACACACACGACTATACCATACGTGCGCATGCACACACTCCCGAAGATTTAATGACACTATTTTGAGGGACGTCAGCTTGGGCAACTATCTGAAGAGTCACCACTGAAATCTGCCCTAACTGCCTCAGGCCCTCACGAATATGAGTTTAAAAGCCTACCCGAGGGGTATCTGGACCACCATTTACAATTCACCGAAACGTTACCGAACATTTAAATATTTAATTTAAGAGGCTGAGGCAAAAATACTACTGTTTCTGACACCTCAGGCATATTCCAATTGTACGGTGGCAGAATTACCTTAAGTTTAATGACAATGCAAAAAGAGGATTTTCATTAGACATGTCTGGGAAGACATGAAAGAATGATGGTCAAAATAAAAGCACAAAATTTTGGGAATTGGAGGGGGCCTCGACGGTCACTGTATCCAACCACCCATCTGCCTATGGCCCAATCCATTTTAAGGGACTCCATATGGAGACGAACCTTGCTTCCTGTAGCTTTCACTCATTGGTCTCAATGCTGGCCTTTGGAGACATATCCAGATTTGCATTCTGATGTCAACTGCCCAACCACAGCCCGCTGTTCTGAAAAGCAGGGATAAGTTGTGGTTTTAGCAAGGCGGCCGCTGACTGGATACCCCTGAGTATCCCACAGAGGCTGGCGGAGGGCCCATGAGGTGGCTCTGTGCAAGGGTCTCGCCCCAGAAGGGAGACGATGATCAGCCAAGTCCATCAAACTAGCTCTCTCTGGGATTTGGAGTGGACATCAGGTGTCAGAGGAGGACCTCCCGAATATGCAAAGGTAAGCAGAAAGGCCAAATGAGAAACCGGGAGAGAGAAGAGTCATCCCTGAAGTTGCCTGACTCTGACAGCTTCCCCCTTTCCAGACCCAGGCAGGGGAGCTGGGTGGCAAGTCCCTGCTCCTTAGGGCGCCCTGAGTCTCTGTTCTCCACAAGTCCAAATGGGCAGTACGTATGGAATAAAATTATAGCACCTCATTTCCCGGCCGTTCTTACGGCTGTTTATCAGCTTGACAATGAAGATCTCCCTTATCGTTCTGTAGGTATTGTTGTTAGGACCAACTAAAGGCTTTATTTTTACCCCATTAATATTGCACCTTTAAAAATGGAGCTCATTATTCCAGCTTGCCAAAAATTCGCGACCTCTCAATTCTACCCCTCCAAAATATTTGTTCTGCCTTTCACCTTCATGCCGCCTACAAATTAGACAAGCATACCATCCAGAATGATGTTCATGCTATGATAAGAACACTGAATAAGACACTACTTCACAGAGCAAATAGTGGTATGGAAAACAGCAAAAACCAGACCGGTCAAGAAATAAAAATGAATGTAGTTTAGTGTTGAGGTCATTACTTAAAATTAATAATTCCCAATTCTCCAAATTGACTGCAAATCATCTGTAAGATATAAATAGCTATGTAAACTGACGGGACCACGCAATTCATCTGCTGGATAAAGGTTTTACCATTTCCTTGGTAAAAAACCGCAAAACCCAGAAGGATTAGATTTCAGCATCATTAGAGAAAATTAGGCCATAGTTGCGATAATTGGCAACATGAACTTTGTAGTTAGAATAATTACCTGTGCAGCAGACCAAGAAGTTATGTTTGAGAAACATATTGCAAAACCAGAGCCACGTTAGTTTCATCCTTCCCAGAGGCAATCATGGAAATTAGCAGAGTCTGTCATTTTAGGTCATCTGGTATACCCCTGCCAAAGTGAAATTGTTCTCCAAAGATCTCAATTGCTTTGTCTAATTCAGCTTTCAGGAAGCCTCATGGGATCTCTCCTTAGAGTAAAAAGCCCCACACCGAAGAGCTTTTTAAGTTCTTGTGTCTGCTTTTCTTAGTTTTTCTGTCTGTACCCTTACGGTCAGACTGTCAAGCTCCAGTCTCTCATGGTGGTCAGTGTGCCCTCCTGGAACAACCCAACCCGTCCTCTACCTGGGTACCCCTGGTTGTCCCAGGACTGACTGTGTAAATAAGACTGGAAATCTTCAAAGGGAGGGCTCCTTGGGCCTGTCTACAAAGCAAACACACGAGTGTGTGTGTAGATTTCCTGCCATCTCTGTTGAAGACACAGAGGCCTTCTTGCCTTGCTTCTTTTTTCTCAGCTGTGTCGAATTGTGACACTGTTCTTTCAACAATTACCGTCTGATCCACTGGGGTCAAGGTACTGCCCTGCGAGCCACAAGAAACACAAAGACAACTAAGCAGCTTCTGCTCAAAGACAGGCAGAGATGAGAGATAATAATACCATCTTGGGTCGTATGGCATTTTGTGGTTTATTTTTCACAAAAGTAATCTAACTTGACACTGAAAAATAGGTATTTTTCTTGCCATCTTATGGATAAAAATAAAGGTTGAGCAAAGTTGGGCAAGTTATCGATAATTCATTACAGCTAGTGAGCAGCAAAGCCAGGACTTCGCAGAGACGAGCTTTGGAATTGCTAGTCTATGTTACTCGCACAACCCCACAGGTGCATTCATTGTTCACGCAGATCGAATGACTACCCACCAACATACATTGAAAGCTTACTCCATACTGGGTACTTTGGGCATGTATTTGATCCATATATTCAATAACAACTTTCCGAGGTGGGCATTTTCGTGTCGCACCTAATAGGAGGGAAAAATGAGAACGAGGCACAGAATGAGAACTCATGGCCCAGCGTCGCATGGCTAGTGGGTGGCAAAGAGTAATAAACACCAAGAGAGCAGTGCCACCCGGAAGAAATGTGGAGGAAGTCACTGGATCTGTTGCTAGGAAGGACGCTGAGAAAGTTTTGGAACGTTTTCTAGCGTTTCCAGAACAGTGAGACTTTTCTTCTCTTGTGAGTCCTGTGAGAAGACACTGGCATGGGAGACGAGAAAAAGATGGCAGTTCCAAGAAAAGAAGGAAACGTGGCGCTTCCCTTTCCCTCTGCTGTGGCCACGGGCACAGCCCGGCCAGAGTCACCCGATGGGACAGAGAACTGCCAACCCGTGAGTACCATTCGCCACTTTCATGCCTGCAATGTATGTTTTCTATTATTTTAAAGTCTTTGGACAGATCACGTTGGTTAAGCAAAGCAGAGAGAAGAGACCCTTGGCGTTCACGGCCTCATGTGTGTGGTTGGTGATTTTACAGTGACCACCTGGGAGGCTCATGGGATGTGACTTAGCAGTTTGCCGGGACACCAGTTTGAAACACGCAAACTCGCTAGCTGCTCCGTACTCACACCTCAGTGCAGTTTCCTTATTCTGAGCCCGATTTCAGGTTTGAAAGGAGGGAGCCAGGAAGAAAGGATGTGCGCTCCAGTATTCAGTGAGAAACGTTCATGGCCCACAGGAGGGGCTAAGAGGTTCCTACACAAACTTGTTAATCCTACAATAATCCCACAATGTGGCCATTATTGTACAGATTTTCTACGTGGGCACACTGAGGCACAGAAAAGTCCAGTAATGCATCCCGAAGTCAGAGAGCTTGTCCATGTCCGAGGATTTGACATGCGGTCTGCCTAACCTGGGATTATCCTAACATGGGATTTGAATGCGGTCTGCCTAACTCTGTGCTATGGCATCCCTCTTCTATTTCTGCTGATGTCATTGAACAAGCAAACAAATACACAAAAACTGTGTGAGGAGGGGAAGACACTAGCCGAGACATAAAACCTCAGTTAATGTTGGAAAGCCAGTTAACTTCAGACATGAGGGCAGACAGTCCGTGACTTACGATGCTTCAACGTACCATTTTTTGATTTTACGATGGTATGAAAGCAATATGCGTTCAGTAGAAACTGAACTTCAAGTTTTGAATCTGGATCTTTTCCTGGGCTAGCAATACATGGGACGCTCCTCTCGCGATGCCGGGCAACACGTAGCAGCTCTGTGGGCCGTGGGATCACCAGAGTCAACAAGCCCCACACTTGTAACCATTCTGTACCCACATGCCCATTCTGTTGGTCACTTTAAGTACCGTACTCACTAAATTACATGAGATATTCACCACCCGATCACCAAACAGGCTGTGTGTTAGATGATTTTACTATCAGCTGATGTAAGTGTTCTGAGCACACGCAAGGTAGGCTACAGGCTAAACTGTGCTGTTTGGGAGATCAGGTGTATTAGATGCATTTTAGACTTAGGATATTCTCAATTTGCGACGGGTTCATCAGGACGGAACCCCACTGTAAGTCGAGGAAGATCCATATATGACAAAAAAAAATAAAAAATAAAAATAAGGCCACAGCAGTATGCCCCACGGGAAAAGCCAAGCACCTTACAAACTTTCCATATTCTTGGATTGAGAGATGCCCCGAGGTCTTAGAAATCAGTCCCCATAAGGCCTGCTGTGCTCCCTCGAATTCAGAAGCCAAGGGAGGAGGAACGTGTCTGGCCTCACAGCACGTGAAGCGTGTGATTGACACACATGCTGTGAAGTGCCAACAACGTGCAGGGGAGTCTGGAGGTGGGAAAAAGCACCTCTGTCTGGGATGGGCCGTAAACACGGCCCACCTCCCTGAATCAGAACTCTAGGGAGCAGCGGAGCAGTGAGCACGTTTGTGCACCATGAGGACAGAGGGATGAATAAGGGAGACCAAGATGGCGGCGAACCGCCGGTGGCCAGAGCGGTGGCCAGAGCGCAGGCGCCGTGCAGAGGGTCTGGTGCAAGGGACGCGCACGGGGCCTCGGGGAGTCCCTGCTGTACTTCAGCCACTTAACCTCAACATGAGGGGCGCGCGGACCCATGTCAGGTCTTCCCCCACGTCGGAGAGAACACTCCTTCGAAATCAGTTTTCAAGAACCGATATACCACAGCCCTTGGGCAGAAACCCGCTTATTTGCATATCGCCCAGTCCTCTTGCTAAATAACAGTTGGAGTCAAGTCAAAACGAAATGAAATGCCAACACCCTTCAACAGTAACACAAATGCTTTGCAACCTCGAACTTGAATTTAATAGAACATACAAAACAAATCTGCTTTGATGACTCTGAAAAGCAACTGAGCGAGTTCCAACTTGAGCAGGGGGTTTATTTATTTTGTGTCGCTCCTGTCATTATTCAGATCGCTCAAGAAGCACTTAGCGGGTGCCTACAGGGTAACGCACAGGAGTTCGAAGCAGGAATGCTAATGGTTTTTATTTTTGTACTTCATTTTAACTGGATTGTTTTAGGCAGTATTTGATTTTTATCTGGGAGAAACTTTGACAGCTGATTTTTAGCAGCATTTATTAAGGTGGTTTCGCTTTTCGACATATGGAAAGTACAAGAAAATTAAAGGAAAAAAATTAAAATGGCATGTTGTATTCCACCACCAGAAATAAAAATTGTCAGGACGCCTGGGTGGCTCAGTCGGTTGAGTATCCGACTTTGGCTCAGGTCATGATCTTGCAGGTTCATGAGTTCGAGTCCCATGTCAGACTCTGTGCTGACAGCTCGGAGCCTGGAGATGCTTCAGACTCTGTGTCTCCCTCTCTCTCTGCCCCTCCCCTGCTCACGCTCTTTCTCAAAATAAATAAATAAATAAACAAACATTAAAAAAATAAAAACTGGCCTTTATGCCTTATGAGTGTTGTTTTTGTCTGTATGTATGTGTGTCTGTGTATACATTTTTCAATACAGAAGTAGTGTAATACATTATGCACTGATTTAGTAACCTGCTGTACCCACCTAACAAAATGAACATTTCCCCAAGTCATTAAATATCATACAAGATCAATTTTGGTGTCTGGGTAATAGTCTACCATATAAATAAGTCATATTCATTTAATCAATTTCCTAGTTTTGGCCATTAATGCTATTCCATTTGGCTGTTTGGTTTTTTTTTTTACATCACTTTCTAAACATGTATCATTTTACTAGCACTGGCTGAACAGCAGTCAGCAGAGTTCTTACCCAGTTGATTCACAGAGCATTAGTCGATTACAAAGTTCCATCTGCCTCACTGGGATCTGTGATCCCCTGACTGCAGTCCCAGTGCCTTAGAGAGCCGGCACACATTCCCCGTGCCTTAGAGAGCCGGTTCCCCCTGGCTCCTTCACAGCCCTGCCCCCGCCCCTTGCTGTACATCTGTGGCTCGGCAAGGAGTAGTCTGCTCCATTACGCTAGCTCAGATTACTAGGAAAAGCTTGCCTTTTCCAATGAACGTATCAGAGCAGGACCCATGGACAAACGGTCCCCAACCCCAGGCTATGTGTGGAGACCGTCCTTCCGGGGCAGAAAGAGAGTTTGAGGGAAACACTGTTAGCCCAACATAAAAAAATAATAATGTTTCTCACTGTCTTGTTAATGCGACTGTATCTTGTCTCAAAAGAGACAATGGGCTAGACTGGGAAATTGTAAGTAACTAGTCTCATTGATGCTGTTATTATTAACTGTTAGATGAGAAGACACTACAAGTTACGTGCCTTAAGCAGCTCATGATTTTGAGCCTTTATGGTGGTCGTTCTCAGCCCTGCTGGTTCTTGGGAATCCACAGACAGTGCCGTGGTTGCCTTGATTACGGTGATGGATGCACAGGGGAATATGTAAGTCAAAACTCCTCGGACTGTCCATTTTAAATGGATGCAGTTTGTTGTATGTTAATTACACCTCAATAAAACTGTTAAAGAATTAAGACCGCTCCTCCCCGCCCCCCACAAGCGCCCAAAACCCACATCTGGAATTCTGATTTAATTGGTCTTGAGTGAGGCTCTTAATGTGAAGCCAAGAGCGATTGCTCTAATTATATACTGGGGACGAAGACAGCACTTACCGTGGTGAGCGCTGAGTAATGTACAGAATTGTCGAATCATTATCTTGTACACCCGAAACTAATATAACACTGTATGTTACACACTTCAATTAAAAAAGTAAAAAAAAAAAAAAAAAAAGTGACTCATTATACTTTACAAAGGCAAAAAGAAAAAAATGATACATTGATGCGATTCGTCCGAAATTGATAAGCATCTTTTTAGAGACCTAATTTTGTCACGTTCGAGTGCAAACAATAACAAATCTTGTTTTTTTTAAAGTGCTACCCAGCAAAGAAACTCAGAGGCTTTAATAACGTTCAGTAGTTTCTTAACCAAACTTTTAAGAGCCTACTGTATACTAGGTATGACTCTAGGCAGAGCATAAATCATGCGTATGCGTGAAACTGGTAACTTTCTATGAGCCCAACATTCTCTTAAGTGGATTTAAACTAAATTCACAAACTAGTTTAAACATTTATCTAATAAAAGCTAAGCATGGGAAATGTAAAAATGAACCTGTTATGGCCCACGGCACAACCACAGATTCTCGGTGAGAGCAGCTCCAATCCAGGAGATTTTGTTGTATTTGCCAAGCCGCTGAGCTACCCACAGGCTTTTAGCAAGAATGTGGGAAAAGCCGTCCCAGAAAATTGGAAGCTTCCTGCCAGAGGGCACCGGCATCCCCTCCTGACATTTGACGCTCTATGCCAATGCCCCACCCATAGATACCAAGATAGCTTCACATCCATAATAAAATAGTTAAGGCCTTTCATTAGCGAAAATTAATATTCAATATTCACTCACATATGTCTTTACTCTGTTATTAATAAGAAACTTTGAGCATAATTAGTATTGGCTTTGAGTGCACTTTAGAACTGCACCCAGCTGGAAAGGGGCCATGGAGGATAGGGTTTCATTACTCTCCAAGGCTGAACACTCCCTCGAAGGGATTAGAAGAAAAAGAAATGGGACCGTTCAGGAAGAAATGGTCTCCTTGAGTTACCTGAGATGACGGTGTGTGGCAGTGGGGACAGGACTGTGGCTGTCAGTGACATGGCCCTTCCCAGTCCCTTGTCCCTCCCTGCCCCCCCCCCCCGCCCCACGCCGGCCTCCATGATGCACCGCAAATGAAATGTGAGAAATGAAGCCTCTGGGTCAGGGGACGTCACACGGTTGGTGTGACATGTCCAGAGAGCAGCTCATGGTGAGGCAGGACGCGGAACACCTGGCCAGGTGAAAAAGGAGAATGAAGAGCACCAGGATTTTCCGACAGACGCAACCCGTTTCATCAGGGATGAGTGTGTGAACACCGGGCAGGAAATCAGGAGTAGGGCTAGCATCGGTAAGTGCAGAGCAGTGCAAGAAATGTAACCTGGGCTGAGGTATGACTTCCGGACTCCTGACCACTATCAGCACATCAGCTAAAGTGAAGCGATACTGGACTTGTTTTTGCCTCAGTAGAAATGGATGAGATAGTTTACATCCTTTATGGGGGAAAAAGGTAAGATCAACTTGCAACTTACTCGCAAAACCAGCCTTTCACAGCTCCCTCCTCCTAACAGCCTGTGACAGCTACACTCTTCCTAAAACCTGGGGATCCCCTCCAACGCTTCCTCCCCAGATTTGCCATCTCTCCGACACCCACTTTGGGCCTCTTTACATCCGTGCCTGGGTCACACTTCAATTACGTTTCTCCTCTGACACCATCTCTCACATTATGCCAGTCTCCAGGTGCCATGTTTGAGGACCAGATCAGCCCATCTTCGTCCCCGTACCCAGCTAGGGGTCCAGGAACAGGGCATTTTCTGGAAGGGGGCACAATGCCTTAGACACAAACACACACACACATACACACACACACACACGCACACAATGTTCTAAGTCTCTCTCTTATGAGAGACCGTGAAGATGAGAAAATCACTTTTAACATAATTTCCCCAGGCAAAAACAATCCTCACAAATCACAGAAATTGTGAATACAAGGGTAGGTTTATCTTAACTTGCCATATAAAATAATATGCACAGATTTCTGGAGGAAACCTAGATTCTACACTCTCCATATCATAATTCCTGGTTCTCACCACCAAACTCAAAACCAAATATGTGTGTGTGTGTGTGTGTGTGTGTGTGTGTATGTGTGTGTGTGTACACACATATATATATACACATATATATATATACACACATACACATACACACACACACACACACACACATGCTGTCTGTTATATCCTTCTTTTTAAAATGCAGCATTTGGTTGATTGAGTTCCCACTAAATCAAGCCAAGTATGTGTCCTACCTTTGGCTTATTTCTGCCACTACCCTGGATTGGTTTTTGTTTTTATTCTTATTTTGAGACAGAGAGAGAGAGAGACGGAGGGAGAAGGACAGAGGAAGAGAGAACCCTCTGTCAGTGCGGAGCCTGATGTGAGGCTCGATCCCATGACCTTGGGATCATGACTTGAGATGAAATCAAGAATTAGACAACTGAGCCACTCAGGTGCCGCCTGGGTTGGTTTTTATTTTTTATTTTTTTATTTTTATTATTTTTTTTTAAGTTTATTTTTGAGACAGAGAGAGACAGAGCATGAACGGGGGAGGGGCAGAGAGAGAGGGAGACACAGAATCGGAAGCAGGCTCCAGGCTCTGAGCCATCAGCCCAGAGTCCAACGCGGGGCTCGAACTCACGGACCGCGAGATCGTGACCTGAGCTGAAGTCGGACGCTTAACCGACTGAGCCACCCAGGCGCCCCTGGGTTGGTTTTTAAATCATTACAAAAAGCAGAACTCTTTAAAAAAATTTAAAACTAAAGGCAGACTCACAAGCACCTGCTCAACACATAGAGTTTTGACTCCAAAAACCCCCAAATCTGTGTAGTCCTACGTTGCATTTTAGTCTACTTGCTACAACCAAGTAGACCCCGAATTTCAAGTTAACAAACTTTATTAAAATATAGACACACAAATACAAGCCGATGTGTACATACTAAACAGCCCATGATCAAATTTTGGTCTGTTTTCTCGTAATATGATGTACGTGGCTCTAACTGTATGTCAACCACATGTCTTATAAAGAAAAGCCCCCTTTTTAAATTTTTTTTAAAATGATTATTTTCGAGAGAGAGGGAAACAGAGCCAAAACAGGGGAAGGGCAGAGGGAGAGGGAGACACAGCACCTGAAGCAGGTTGCAGGCTCTCGGCTGTCAGCACAGAGCCTGATGCGGGGCTCGAACTCACAACCGCAAGATCATGACCTGAGCTCAAGTCCGACGCTCAACCGACTGAGCCCCCCAGATGCCCCGAGAAAAGCCTTCGTACGGTGATTTCAGTGTGCGTGGATACTCACCATACAGACTTTTACAACATTACAAGCCATTTCACAAGAAGACTGGCGGGTCATTTTCTTGGAGAAGATACGAAATTCAAACAGGAGAGTGCTCTTTAAAAATCTGATGGGCTTCCAGGAGTAGAGTGGTTGGCAACCCTCACGGTACAGACAACTCCCCGGGGCACTTAGAGAAACGAGCTGATGCTTGGGCCCCATTCCCAGGGACTTAATTGGTCCAGGGTGGGGACTGGGCCTTGATCAATTTTTAAAGCTCGTTCTAATGTGTATTAGAGGTAAACCTTCCCCCGAGGTAAATTTTACTTTCATAGAGTACTAAGAACTTTGTAAGGAGCAGAGCATTCCAAGGAAAGAACAAGTTACCTCATGGGGCAGGGGCAGGGGGGTGAGTCCTGCCTTACACAGCGTGTGTGGAAGGAGGGGTTATGTGTCTGAGCCCTGATCAGGGATGGGGCAGAAAAGGGTCCTCGGCGCTTTGAAACCGATTTTTTCTACATACTCGGTCCACCTAGGTCAGTATTTAAATTAGAGTAAGAAAAGAAAAATGTCTCATTTGCAATGTCATGCTTACAACAAAGCAGTTTGTATAAAAATCTTTCATCGTGTCCACAGAAAACCTGTTAATCTACACCATAAAATCAAAATGTTTTTGTTTCCAGTATTAACCTATTTAAAAAAAAATCGGTCTTTGCACAATAAGTTACATTATTACATTTCGATTTTCTTATACTCTTTTCTGACTTTCTACTAAAAGGCTTTTTTAGGGGAACCTGGGTGGCTCAGTTGGTTGAGTGCCTGACTTTGGCTCAGGTCATGGTCTCACGGTTCACGAATTCGAACCCCACATCGGGCTCTGTGCTGACAGCTGGGAGCCTGAAGCCTGCTTAGCATTCTGTGTTTCCCTCTCTCTCTCTTTCAAAAATAAATAAACATGAAAAAAAAAAAAGGTCCTTAAAATCAGTTGGCATTTGTTTTTCTTCAATTCATAAAAAAGAATTCCTCATCCTAAATGTTCTGTGAAACATTGCTACAGAACTACCGATGGCTTCCTTCCCAATTATCTTTGTTTCCTTCTTCTTTATTCTTAAGCATTGACGTGGACATTTCCTCTGACCCTTTCTGAGACATGGACTTTGGTTCTTCTTTAAAGGATGATACCTTCGAGGGGTTTTTCTGCCTTAAATTAGGCAAGGGAAAACATGCAGAAAGAAACACAATAAATGTCACAATCCTTAGGTTGAGATTTTAATTTTTTTACTTTTTTTTTTTTTTTAACGTTTATTTATTTTTGAGACAGAGAGAGACAGAGCATGAACGGGGGAGGGTCAGAGAGAGAGGGAGACACAGAACCGGAAGCAGGCTCCAGGCTCTGGGCGGTCAGCACAGAGCCCGACGCGGGGCTCGAACTCACAGACCGTGAGATCATGACCCGAGCCGAAGTCGGACGCTCAACCGACTGAGCCACCCAGGCACCCCAATTTTTTTAGTTTTTTTTAAATGTTTTTAACGTTTATTCATTTTTGAGAGACAGAGAGAGAGACAGAGCATGAGGGAGGAAGGGGCAAAGAGAGGGAGACACAGAATCCGAAAGAGGCTCCAGGCTCTGAGCTGTCAGCACAGAGCCCGTTGCGGGGCTCGAACTCACGAACCTGACCTGAGCTGAAGTCGGCCGCTCAACTGACTGAGCCACCCAGGCGCCCCTTAATTTTTTTAGTTTTGCTCCTTGTTGTTTCTTATATCTCTGGGATGATACCATGCATGATCTTTTACAACTTGCATTTTCAGTGTGTCTTAAGATCCATCCACACCAGTACATAGGGTCTATCTCTTTTACCAGACACATAACATGATGTGCCTGATATGCCTTTGTTCGTTATCCATCCCACTGCTGACAGATATTTCATTTGAACCCGTTTTAGCTACTAGAAACAAAATTGCAATGAATAAGCTTATAAATATATTTATGTCCATATAAACTCCAAAAAAAGGAATTTCTAGGTCAATAATTTGCATTTCAAATTTGATAAAAACATCAAACTGCCTCCCAGAGGGCTGTGATTATTTAAATGCTTCCACGAATGTATAAGAAAATTGTCCACTTCTTTGCCAACTTAGATACCATCAACGTTAATTTTGTTCATGTGAAAGGCAAAAACCACCTTTTATGTTTTGCCAAAATTCGGATCATGAGCCAAAGTAGAAGTAGGAACTTTCTAGCTTGTTGTTACAATTATTTAAAAAATGATGAAGCTAGGGGAGCCTGGGTGGCTCAGTCGGTTAAGCGGCCGACTTCAGCTCAGGTCATGATCTCACGGTCCATGAGTTCGAGCCCCGCGTCGGGCTCTGTGCTGACTGCTCAGAGCCTGGAGCCTGTTTCAGATTCTGTGTCTCCGTCTCTCTGACCCTCCCCCGTTCATGCTCTGTCTCTCTCTGTCTCAAAAATAAATAAACGTTAAAAAAAATTTTTTTTTAAATGATGAAGCTAGCGGCGCCTGGGTGGCTCAGTCAGCCTGACTTCGGCTCAGGTCATGATCTCATGGTTCAGGAGTTCGAGCGCCGCGTCAGTTCTGCCCGGATAGCGGGCAGCCTGCTTCAGATTCTCTGTCTCCTTCTCTCTCAAAAATAAACAAAACAAACAAACAAACATTTTTAAAAACGACACAGCTAAACTATCATAGCAGATGTCTAACATCTACCCTAAAACCTAGCATTTTGCTTAGATCCTAAGATTCCAATAGACCTTTGCAGACAACTCCCTCCTCTTTACAAATCCTTACCATTACAGCCCTCAAAGACACCTCAAAACTCACCTCCTCCAGGAAGCCTTCTTCGATTAATTCCCTTGATCCCACTTTTTTTAAATCCTTCCTGTACTCTGATCCCTCAAGACTTATGTATTTAGTTTGTGTTAACTCTTAAACCCCTCTTCGTCTATCCCAATAACACCCGTAAGGTAGAAACACAGAAAGCCAACAGAAATGAACAAAGATTTATTAAGCATTTATTCTATTTAGTTATTAGGCTCATATCTATCTATTGGCTGCTGTATTAGACCCACTTTATGTGCTTTCACACCTTTGCTTGCCCCTCCCCACACTGTTCCTCTGGCTGCTTGCTCTATGTAAGGTCCCTGCCCTTGCTGTCTGTCCCCTTGTCTCCTAACATCGCCTGCCGCCTCAGTCTCCCTGGGGTGATGGCTCTGGCCCAGCCTCTGTCATGGTTAGTGTGGCAAGAGCTATAGCAGCGGGGGAATCCTGGTCCACCTTAACTGCTATTGTGGGGGCTCTGTCTCCTCCCACTTCTTGTGGAGCACCGGGCTCTGGGGTAAAGGATCTGGCCGCCCCACAGGCTAACCACAGGCGCTGGGTCACCTGGAAGCAGGGACTTAAAGCCCAATGGGGTAACCTTGGCCAATGAGAGACCGGAGACAAGAACCCCTTGCCCTGTGACAGATTGTTGTGAGGGGAGGGGTTCCAAAGACCTGTCTGCAGGACAGTGCATGTCCCAGGGCTTAACTAGCCATGTTTTTCTGAGAAGCTCTGAGCAGTGTGGTGGCTAATCATCCTGTATTTGTCTGGCCTCCCCTATTCCCTCGGCACCGCTGTTCTGGAATTGTCCCTCCTCTTAAAACCCTCCCATGTGGGTTCTGCCGCAGAGTCTGTTTTCTAGAGAGCTCAAGATAAGACACGCCTAGCACCCACAGAAGCACTGCACCACCCATCAGACTAGCCCCAGGAAGGGGCACAGAAGACAGACGACACCGATTCTGTCCCCAGCAACCCTACAATCTAACTGGAGAGGCAAGACATCTACACCCGCAACCCTAAGTGAAGAAGACGAGACGCAGGCTGGGAAAAACCAGAGCGAATGGAATAAAGGGATAAACGGTGCAGACGTTTGGAAAACGGGAACGGTTGGAGAGCAGTCTTTGAACAGGGCACAGTCAATACGAAAGGCATTCTCGGAAAAGAGGAAAAGCATGAGCTCTCACCGACAGCCCGTCCTAGGGAAGAGGGGGAGGCGACGTGGACAGGGTGTTCCCTGGTGAGGGCCTCGCACCTGCAGGACATGTGCTGTGCTGAAGGGCCAGGACAAGGACAAGGTCTGGCAGAGCAGAGCGGCTTGGTAGGCAGTAGCGGGACAAGCCCCATGTTCACAGCCGAGAGCTATGGAAGCACAGCACAGGGGTCTAGAGGGTGAAGGACCTTTCCCACTGTGCCTCGTCCCATGGAAGAGATGAGGTTTCCATTCCTTGTCTCTGGAGGGTCAAGTGCTCGCCCCCTCTCCAGCTTCTCCCGCCCCCTCCCTCACACCTGAGCCAGCCGCAAGAAGAGTCTTCGAGATAACCTCCTGCCTCCCTTTCGGCTCTCCCAGCTGGCTAAGAAGGTGCCTGTACTGGGCAGGCTGTGCCTGCTGGGGGCTCGGGGCGGGAGGCAATGCCCCAAGGAGGGGGAGCCTGGGGAAGCCCTTGGTGGCTGTCCCTCTAACCGCACTCCCCATCAGCTGGGACTGTCAAAGAGCTGGCATTTCGACCTCCATCTCTCTGGTTTTGTGTCCTGCTTCCCCGCTGGCGCAAACTTAGGGGGTGGGGCAGGGAACAGGACCATTATTTAAGGACTCCTTAAATGACTTTGACCTTTGAAGCATGATGCAATGAGAAAGGTGATAAAAGAGACAATAAATGCTTCTTAATGACGTGGTCGTCCCACATCCTAATTTCCACCCACCAAAAGGAAATGAGCGGGCTCTGTGGCTTCCATGTGGTTTCCCTCATGTGGTTCTTCTTACCCGCGAGTGTTTTTTTTACAGCGGCCTTCTCTGGCTGCCTGAATTTCCGCCACGGACTTTATTTTTTCCTCCGAGAGACACCACAAGGGCATTTCAGAGACGTTCCATTTGTTTTCCGCACCCCCGAAGAATGGCTCTTCCCTGACCGCTCACGGGAGCCCATCCCTCCAGCCCAGCTCGACCAACATATTCGTCTCCATCTGGTCAGGATCACTCCAGGAGATTTACATGACATATTTGCTTTAAATAAAACTGCCAATGCAATTCTAGGAGTAAGACGGAGACACAGAAAAGACAATACATTCCTGTGATAGTACCATAGTGTCTATTTTAATCAGCATTTTACAGATGTTTGGAGACCCTCCGGTAAAATTGACATGGTTGACCCCGCTAGATGGAACTGCCTTGGGGAGAAGAAAAGAAAACGTTAACCCTTAGGCGCAGAAACCTGCTTTACCAGAACTCCGCTCTGTCATCATTTCTCTGATCAGAGAGATGTTTCTATGGCAGCAGGTTACACATTCTGGCCAGAAGGCAGTCGTGGAGGCATTTTTTTTTTCCCCTTTCATTTTGTATCTCATTGCCTTCCTCTCTGGGAAGGAAACAAATAATAATAATAATGATAATAAAAGCCTTTCTTAACTGGATAGACTAATAATCAAAGGAAAACCTTGGGTTTTTATAAATGCTTTTCAAAATTTGAATGTTAAGTGCACGTATTTTAAGGCCTGGGACCTCCTCCCACAAAGCAGAATGAAAAAGCAGTAAAAGGGGGAAGGAAACTTGAATGAAATTTCAGGCACTGTAGAGCAGTTCATACATCCTGTTAATCACTATTGCCACTCATTATTAATGGAGGTCCCCCATGGATCCTACTAGACCCGCTGTCACATAGCACCTCCTTCTATGAACTCTTGAAAAAAGCTGTGCTTTGTGACAGTCCCCTCTCATTTCATCTCCATGTTGTTGAGTCCTCTGCCCAATTAACTGACAACATTACTTATACTCCTCCTCCAGAGAAGATTCCTAGTGTGGGGACATCCCTTTTCAGGGGTGTCTGCTGTCTCCACTGGCCATTTATTTCAGTTTCCCATCTTCCCTGAAGAGTAACTGACTGGGGGTGCCTGGGTGGCTCAGTCGGTCGAGCGTTCGACGCCAGCTCGGGTCATGATCTTGCGGTTCGTGAGTTCGAGCCCCGCATCAGGCTCTGCCGTCAGCACAGAGCCAGCGCTGGATCCCGTCTGCCTCTCCCCTGCTCACGCTCGCTCGCTCTCGCTCTCGCTCTCTCTCAAAAATAGGCATTAAAAAAAAAAAAAGAGTGACTGGATGCCTCGTGATTTCTTTGCCACACAACATGTTTCCCACAATTTGATCAAATAACACTGGTGCTTCTAGGGATAGGGCAAGGTTACGGCCAACGGTAGCCTATTACAATTGCTATGGAGAAAGGAAATAATTTTCTGTCAACTTAAGTAAATATTCTAGCAATGCAATGAATTTGGGAGTTCATGTCACGATCACTTACAGAATTTTTGTTTGTTTGTTTTTTCTCAGGCATCCAGACTTTAACCTCAAAACCTCTGGGCACCTTCTTTTTTTCTTTTTTCTTTTTCTTTTTCTTTTTCCTTTTCCTTTTTTTTTTTTTCCTTTCCTTTCCTTCCTTTCCTTTCCCCTCTCCTCCCCTCCCTTCCCTTTCTCCCCTCCCCTCCCCTCCCCTCTCCTCTCCTTTCCTTTTCCTTTGGTCTTTTCTTTACTTTCCTTCTTTTACAACTCGCAGAGGACACACTTCTGTATGTACGTGGTTAAACACCACGAGCTGACAGCTACTCACTGCTCATCCTTCTGATATGGTGACGGCCCTTGAGCCAAGCTGACTTTCCAACAGTGTGTACATAACGCAAGTGGCAATTCTCAATGTCTCACACCGGACTACAACCACAGCAGCACCAAAAGCAACCGTCGCTCACGCCGGGCCAGTGGGCTCCATGCCCATTTCAGCAGAGAAACAAAAGCACGGTCCTCTGAAGCCACATCCAGAGAAGCTACCCCTGGGACACCCAGAACAAGAAACAACCTCCAGTGATCGGGAGAGGTGCGGGCACTCACCTCCTTGACAGTCGTGGTACCCACAGGTCTGCACCTCACTTCTTGGGTCTTCCGAAGATTTATTTGACCATCAGTATAGTGGCTTCTAATTGTGACACAAATACTTTCCAGCAGCTCAGTGGCAAACAACAATCAGCTTAAAAATTCTGCTCTGGGGGCGCCTGGGTGGCTTAGTCGGTTAAGTATCCGACTTCGGCTCAGGTCATGATCTCGAGGTTCGTGAGTTCAAGCCCCGCCCGCGGAGGGCTCTGTGCTGACAGCTCAGAGCCTGGAGCTTGCTTCGGAGTCTGTGTCTCCCTCTCTCTCTGCTCCTTCCCTGCTCACACCCAAAAATAAACAAACATTAAAAAAATTTTTTTAAACTTCTGCTCTGAATTTTGAAAATTACTTTGAGTTTTCCAGAAGTGATTCTTTCCTACCCATCACCTCTAAAAATATCTCCCAGCCCTTGAGATAATACACAGGGGCTTAATTAGTTTCATCAAAGGAACTGCAGTGTGTCTATCCTGGTTAGTGCTCATCACATGGATTTTTCTTTCATCCTTCTCTGATTTATGGGTTTTTGGTTTTTGTTGGTTTTTTTTTTCTTTTTAAGTAAAAGAACTGCTGTCATCCCATAACTGTTCTTACAAGATAACGTTAGTCATTGTCTTCTCACAATATGCTTCTCATCTGGCAGTTAATTTCCCCAGGGAGTGCTGGAGATGTTTTATTTTCAGATAATCTCCAATTAGCTGCTTCTCTCCATAATCCTGCTCAGCTCACATTCATAATTTTCTCCTGTACCTCCTGTTCCTCCTCTTCACGTATTTCTCCTCCTTTTAAAGAGGAAGATGGATGATTTACATGGTTTATCATTCTACCTCACTATTTTCTCGCTCTCTCGTACTTACAAGAGATTTTAGATTTTAATGCTCAAAATCCAAATAAAATAAAACAGAACGTCGGGTCTTTCAAATGTTGCTCTTTCCAGCTAAGCTCAGTCACTCAGCATTCAGTCTCTCTTTTTATGGTTGGAAAAGGTAACTCTGAGATCTAGATTGAATATGATCCTGATAAATAAAACATGGCTAAGACCCAGAGAATTGAGAGCTCACTTCAAACACACCCTTCCCCTGCCCCCCAGAAAAGTTATATGTGCCATTCCTATGTCAACATTGACAACTTCTCTGGATAAGACAGAAACTTTTTACGCCCCAACTAGAGATATAGTTTAAAACAGAGCACGTATAATGACTGAACTTTGTGCTAATGGATTAAAGTTGGGCCCTTTCTTGAGAATGGGTTTGAAACTGAGGGGCATGTCCAGTGGGTACGAAGTCCCTTCAGTAGCACAGCACAGGAAGAGAACTGAGTGAAGACAGGGGAAGTGGGGGGCCCGTGAATGAACTTCACTTCGCTTTTCATTTTTATGTACCATCTTCCAGTAATTCGCTAACAGATAAGGTACTTAAGTATTTATATAATGTTTCCATTTCATAATAATATATGTTTAAATTTTCAGGCACTTGCATCTACAGCAGGTATATTCTTTTATAACATCTGTGCAAGATTGAGGAATCTGGGAAAAAAGAACAGAAACTCCCTGAAACGTATCGATCGTATCTTTCTTGGGCTTTGGTCAATATTTACTTCCTCCATCAATCATTAACAACACCTGTTCTCAGTAGATACTATGACAGAGATTTTGCTTTCTGAACACACACAAAACAAATTTTGCAGACGCTTAATGGCCGGTGAGCATCCTCTCCGTGCACCTGCTACTTCTTTATGCATTTCTGCATCCCCAGATAGTGAGCAATGCTTTGCCAAAAGAAGAAACAGTCTGTGTGTGTGTTGAATGAATGCAAACTTCTTAGCAACAGATGAACTGCCCATTTTTAAAGTATAAAAGTGTACAAGTTAGACCCACGTTTCTTGTGGCCATATATTTCAAGGGTTTCCTTAAGTCCTACACAGGAGGAGTTTCTCTAAAACTATCTAAAAAAAAAACTATCTAAAAAAAGTGAGAACACTTCCTCAATTCACAAAATACTTCCTACCTCACACAGGACCTACACCTAACTACTCATTTTACACTTATTCTGTGTGAATTTATATGGTGGCTTGACTTGTTAAGGTATCCAGGGTTCCACTCCCCATCGATTCCACTGGTCTCCTTTCTTTAGTCTCACGGAATCTCCCACAGCCCAGAGTAGAAACACAAGGAACACCTGGGTAACACAGACGTCTCCATACCCTTAGTCTCACACTTTCCATTACATCACGCTGTCTTGCAGCTCTCCAAGACTTGAGCAGGGAGCCTTTTGGGGGGACACAACGAGAAGAAACTATTCATGGTAAATATCTCCTTAATTTGGAAAGAGCATTTTGGTAAAAGAAAAGTGTCTGTTAACTAAGGGTTAATGAAAATCACAACTGTTTGAAAGTGAAGACCTAATTCAAGTCCCCCAATATACCCTAAAATAGCACATACAGAAGGGAATCCACACACAGACAGAGAAGAAGTATTCACTATACTATGAGTTCAACATCACAGTAGGTGCCAGGAAAACAAAACTCTGTGTGTGTGTGTGTGTGTGTGTGTGTGTGTGTGTGTGTGTGTTAAAAAACATAAAAGAATCATAAACTTGTGTGATATGGAATGGAATGTCTAAAACATTATGAGAGAAGTTAGCGTGAGCTAAATATTAGCATGCTCTGGTTTAAATAACAGAAATTCATCCTTGACATATCATACTAAGACACTGCCTACAATATCATATGCCATTTATTAATGTTTATGTGTTTCATGATCATATAGTCAAATACTTGAAAGTATGCCATATTATAGACCACTGCAACTTTATTCGTAATACACAAATGTTGGGGCGCCAGTGGCTTATTAGTCAGTTAAGTGCCGACTTCAGCTCAGGTCATGATCTCACGGTCTGTGAGTTCGAGCCTCACATTGGGCTCTGTGCTGACAGCTCAGAGCCTGGAACCTGCTTTGGATTCTGTGTCTCCCTCTCGCTGCCCCTCCTCTGCTCATGCTCTCTCTCTTTCTCTCAAAAGTAAATAAACATTAAAAAAATTATAATACACAAATGTTACCTTTTAAAGGGTTCAAAAATAAATATTATTAAACTTTGTAATAGAATTTCCAAGGTTGTGAGCAAGTATTTATCAGTCAGCAGCAAAACACATTAGTACTTTCTGGTGAGTTGTTTCTGTCACTGTAACAGCATTGAAAAGCAAGGAAATAGGTTAAAAAAAAAAACAATTTCACCATTATCTGCCTGGTGGATTTCTAGTACTCTACAGATTCTGCATAATGACTATAGAAAGGAAGAACACATTTATGAAATTTATTAGAAAATTACATTTCTCATTAAGAGAAATGTAATTAAAGCCTATCAACACTGGGTTTCTGAAGATGAACTGAGAAAGAGTAGGAAAGCATTTTTTTGAGAGAGAGCGTGTGCACATGAGAGAGAGCGGGGGAGGTGCAGAGGGAGAGAGAGAGGGAAAGAGAGAATCTTAGGAAGGCTCCATACCCAGCACAGAGCCCAACGTGGGTCTTGATCTCATGACTGTGAGATCATGACCTGAGATGAAATCAAGAGTTGGATGCAAGGATTCCGACCTCCTGTGGAGCAATATGACATTTCACAGATACTGAGACACTCAGGTGCCCCTGAAAGCATTTTGCAAATAGAAAATCATTTATCACAAAGTAGGTGTTAAATCATCATGGCCATTTTAGTTATAAAATTGCTTGAAAAAAAGCAGCACACAAAGTCAATATGCAATATGACCCCAATTCTGGTTTTGTTGTGTTTCTCAGTAATACTTGGGCATCATTCCCTCGGCATTCCAGATTGGGCACTGAAGCTATTCAATCCACAAATGGAGGAAAATCAATGGGGTAGTAACCCCTGACAGAATAAATCATTTTGCTCTTCAGTCAGCTTGCTTTCCAATCAATCTGCACAGCTGATTTTGAGAACTCCGTGGTTTGAGCTACCATTAGGATCTAAGAGTTTTACAGGGCCTTCTGACCTGCCCTGTGATAACTAATGACATAGGGAATCACATTCTTTCTAACAGGAGGGCAAAGATCTGACAGATAGATGGTGGCCGACCTCCCCAGAAAACGAGGCATGTTTATGTCATGTCATATGGAGTGCACCGGCAGTAAGAACAGGTGTATGGGAAGCAAGGGTCCGACTTCCTCTGCAGCAAGATGACATTTCACAGATACAGCCTCCTCCAGGGGCCACTTCACAAGTTCTCAGGTCAGAAAAATGTTGTTTCTACGCCTGCAGGTTGAGAGCATGTCTCTCTTTTCTCCTATGCCTCCTATTGTTTCTGAGCTTGCCACAGCAACCACACAGCCTTCAAATGCTATGTTCGATCCCCAAATAAGTGCTTCAGATACATTATATCTCAACTTAATGTTCTAAGCTCAAAACCCTGTGTTACTACCGCTAACATTTATTTAGTGCTATACGCCAGGCTCCACAACGAGCCCTTTACATACGCTCTCATTTCATAAACAGCTTTGAGACCTGGTCCTCTCCTTATACCCAGTTTTACATATTACAAAAATACCAAGGCTAAGGGAAACTAAGTGACGTACTCAAGGTCATCCGACCAGGAAGTGGCCGAGCTTGGGTTCTAGCCCCGTGGGTGTATGCCTCCAGTCCAAGCTCTTTTGTGTCTATGAAATATTTCAAACCTACTAAAAGGTAGAGTGGTACACATTACCCAGCTTTGAATACAAATACACACAAATTGAAAGATACAGACAATCCTCGACACAAAAATATATTTTGAAGTATAATTGAGTTTCTCTATCCAAAAGAAAGGGGCAACAGGAAAGTGAATAGGGAAGTAAATCCAGGGCCCCATAAATAAAGTCCTATTAGGAATAGTGCTGATCATTGAGAAGGTGCTTACTGAAAGTTCATTGAATGCAACAGCCCTTTCTTACTCAAATATGTTAAAGAGGTGGGGACAATTCATCTGAATATAAACATGGTTCTCAAAGGGGTCACATTCAGCCACATTCTGCAGCGAAGGAGTGACCCTTTCCATCTGCCCCACTCCCCTCCCCTGGCTTCAGTGGGGGTCATTCCAGCCCCCTTGTGCCCGACCCCCTGGGCTTAGCCTCCAGCAGCCAAGAGAGGATGCCACTGGAGAGGCTGAGTGCTGGGGACAGGGTCCTGCCTCCTGCCTCTGGCAATAGAAGAGGATGCAAAATAGGAGATAAGACAGTAGTTACTTCTAGGTAGAAATGGGGGAATAGAGTTGGGGGTAGGGATTCAATTAAATTGGTGATGTTCTGTTTCATAATTGGCAGAGAGGACAGCAATGCTCCCCTATATATGAAATAATGACTTGTAATACGTAATACAAAAAGCAGAAGTAGGTAAGGGGAGAAAGGAATGTATAGTGGGTTAGAGGGGGAAGTAAATGAAAGCATAAAAAAGATAAAAGGTAAGAAGGAAGAGAAAGTGAGAAATCAAGGTGGACAGGATAGGGAGGGAGTCTGAGGCAAGATCACAAGCCTCAGCAAGGATCTCTTAAAAGTAGGAGAAAAAAATCAGCAAGGTCAGAGAGGCAAGAAAGATACAAAGACATGAAAGTGAGGAAATTATTGGGGTGCCTAGATGGTTCAGTTGGTTAAGTGTCCAACCTCGGCTCAAGTCAGGATCTCGTGGTTCGTGAGTTCGAGCCTCACATTGGGTTCTGTGCTGACAGCTCGGAGCCTGGAGCCTGCTTCCGATTCTGGGTCTCACTCTCTCTCTGCCCCTCCTCTGCTCACGCTCTGTCTCTCTCTCTCTCAAAAATAAATAAACGTTTTTTTTTAAGTGAGGAAATTATGAACAAATGATGGGATAAAAATAAAAATAAAATAAATTAAAATGGGGTGAAAATAAAATTTCCAAATGGGATTATATGCTTCAAGCTTGCTTTAAAGGGGAACTTCAAAAGTGCAAACGTGAACATTTTGATTGATGATGCTCCTGAACAAAATCTGGTGGTACCTCAGCCATTGCATAAGAGTCAGTATTTCTGATAACGGATTTATCACTTTAAGCTCTGGACCTTGTTTTTTGGTGGAAAGCTTAACACACTACACTCTGCAGCCTTCTTATCTTCTTTTAATTAATTTATTTATTTTAAGAAAGAGAGAGAGAGCACCTGCAAACAGGGGAGGGGCAGAGAGAGACAGAGAGAATCCCAAGCAGGCTCTGCACTGCCCGCACAGAGCCCAATGAGGGGCTGGAACTCATGAACCGTGAGATCATGACCTGAGCTGAAATCAAGAGTCAGATACTTAACCAACTGAGCCACGTAGGCGCCCTACGCTGCAGCCTTCTTAAACAGAGTGTAACCTTTTCTCTATCACTCAAGGTTATCCCCAAGAACACGGGGGAATACACGCAGAGGCTACTAATGTTGAGGAGCTGGAGCCCCCTCCTTCTGGCGGGCAAGGGTGTGTGACATACCAGAGAACGGAACACACTGGCTACAGGGAAGCCACATAATTGATACGTGTTGAGGTCAGAGTGTAGAAATCCCTTTCCTGGAAACTGACTTCCAAGTCAGTTTCCCATCAGTTTCCTAAATGGAGTGACAAGTCTCACACCTGATGTGCCACTGTCACCTCCTCTTATCCACAAGCTTGTCCCTCCCTCCAAGAGGATCAGCCAGCACACAAACCCCAAAGGTGCCCCAGGCAGTTGCTCTGACTGGCAATCACGTGCCTCTGTAAGCCCGTCAGCCTCCCATTGGTGCGCTCATCTAAAGAAAAGCAGCCCTTGGGGCGCCTGGGTGGCGCAGTCGGTTAAGCGTCCGACTTCAGCCAGGTCACGATCTCGCGGTCCGTGAGTTCGAGCCCCGCGTCAGGCTCTGGGCTGATGGCTCGGAGCCTGGAGCCTGTTTCCGATTCTGTGTCTCCCTCTCTCTCTGCCCCTCCCCCGTTCATGCTCTGTCTCTCTCTGTCCCAAAAATAAAAATAAAAAATGTTGAAAAAAAAAAAAAAAAAAAAAAAAAAAAAAGAAAAGCAGCCCACCCCATCACAGCTACAAATCTTAGGACTCCAATTTAGCCCAGTGTTGACCAACGGGGGTAAAGGCATATTGTGTTTCCTACCAGGAATGGAGCTTTAAACCGAGTCGGTGAGGAGGGAATGAGCTGGAAACTGCTGCTTCAGCTCCACATGGGCTTTCCCGCAAAATACCCAAAGAGGAAACCATTCTGTCCACTGAGAAAAATGAAGTATTGGAAAATCCGCCTGGGCCGTGGCTTTCTAGAAGCTCTGGAGAGAATGAAGTCAGTCAGATGTACCGTTGGCATCGCAAACTGACAATTACAGCGTGTCTACTAATCATTTTGAATAAAGGGATGTGTAGCCTGTCAGGCAAGAAAACAAGGATGTGGGGAAGCAGAAAGGGGTCCTTTACTCAGTACGTGAAACACATCATTTTCAAACTTCTTAGCTTTTGTCAGCGGGATTTACACTATTATTCCGGATTCTGAAAAATCAGATGTAGGGTAGTATTATCTATAGCTGGTGTGCAATGGTTCTCAAAAGTGCCAAAGTAAATAGTCATTTCAGTGAAATTGAACATAATTTATTCTAACATGAAAATATCAGGGGGAAGAGGACATACTGGAAACTGATCCTCCTCTGAAATGTATAATTATTAAATCTCAAACTTGTGCATTATTTTGAGCAGTAGGAAGACCGTAAATTTAGCACATACACTACGTTAAGGTTTTTGTTTGGTTTCACCCACAGCCTTTCTCAATCAGGGTTCCATTTAATTTAATTCTGAGAGAATTACACTGTATAGAAAATGATTTGTGTGATTCTGTCTCAGTTCTCTCAAGGACAGTACATTCCATTCTGTTAATGCCTTAAGACATTAGGGTTTGATGAAGTCTATGAACCACCTCCAAATTTTATGGAAATATTTTGTAAGGATGGGCAGGTGAGCAATGGTCTGGGGTGAAGGGTCATAGTTTTTACTAGATTCTAAAAATGATCATGACCCAAAAAATTAAGAACCACTATACCAGAATATTAGCAAGAGTACAAGAAAATACGATGTTTATGGTAAAAATAACTCAGACAAATGAAGCATTAAAAGACAGTTTTGGGATGCCTGGGGGTTTCAGTCGGTCAAGCGGCCAACTTCAGTTCAGGTCATGATCTCGTAGTTCGTGAGTTCAAGCCCCGCATCAGGCTCTGTGCTGACAGCTTGGAGCCTGGAGCCTGCTTCAGATTCTGTGTCTCCCTCTCTCTCTGCCCAACCCCCCCACCGCCCCCAGCTCACATTCTGTCTCTCTCTCACACACAAATAAACATTAGAAAATTTTTAAAAAGCTCAGTTCAACTCAAGCCAACATATTCCTTACTGTTTCACAAACTCTCCTTCCTCCTAGAATTCCCGCTTTCTAGCTCTCTCACTCCAAACCCTAGGGCACCTCACGGCCCATCCACATTTCTTTTTCTTCCAGGAAGGCTTCCCCAATCATTGCCACCTCCAGGGGTTACTCCCTTCCCTGAAGACGACAGCCTGTGTGGCCCTACCCCATGGCCAGCACGTAATTAACCAGCCATGCAGGCACAGGTAATTGTTTCAGGTGAGCTGGCTCTCTCTCTCCTCACCCAGATGAGTTCCTAGAAGGCAAACACGCCCTGTGCCTCCCACAAGGCAGCCGTAATGAATAAATAATGGATACGCTGCCTCCCCCGTGTTTTTACCGGCAAAGAAATGTATTGTTGAGGTCAGTGGTTCTCACGCTTGAGTGTACCTGGAAAGTTTGTGCAGTGTAGGTGGCTTCCCCCAACCCCTCTCCCCACCCCCCTCCACCACACACACACCAGGTTCTGAGTCAGTATGTCTGAGAGGGAGCCGGAGAATCTGCGTGTCTAATAAGTCCCCGATGGTGCTGATGATTCTAGTCCTGTGACCACACTTTGAGAATGACCCCTCTGGTTTGCTGCAGACTCTGATCGGCAAGAGAAGGAATGCAGCCTAAAAAGACCGGGAAAGGCACAGGACAGGAAGCCAGGAGAACTGGCGTCTTGGCTCCTTCTGTTTGACTAGCCACTATCTGGCCTTGGCAAGTTCATGGTTTTAGTTTCCTCTCCCATCTGTCAAGTTGGGATGATACTGTTCTACCCTATTGCTTGAAACTGTCATGAGGATCAGATACGATCAGTGGAGGATAATGAGGAGCAACAGCAGGTTGTAAAAGTAAGTTACTTTACAAGTGGAGCCGGCCCGTAACTGGCATTCAGGAAATATGTGTGGCACTTAACTAGTGTTTGGCCTGACATTTCAATTCTAAATCAAGTTCTTGAGGTATGGGCTGATTTTTGTTCTTCAGTGCAATTTCACTGGTTGCAGATATATTTTATATGAGAACTGCTCCTTATAAGTACCACCAATTTTAGCTTTGAGAGAAAGAGAAATTTATGATTACCGTGTTCATTTTACTCAAAGTATCTGAACTGTACCATATTTTCTGCATATATATATACACATGTGTATATGTGTGTGTATATATATATAAATATATACAAATATGTAAATATATAAATATATAAAAATATATATAAATATAAATACATATATAAAATATATATAAGTATATAAAGTATATGTATATACTTTAAAATATATTATATGTATATTTGTATACATATATTGTATGTATGTACATTCATTATACGTACATTATATGTATATTTGTATACATATATACAAATATATTTATAAATATATAAATTGTATATATATAATATAAATATATAAATTTGTATATAAATATATACAAATATATTATATGTATATTTGTATACATATATCGTATGTATGTACATTCATTATACATACATTATATGTATATCTGTATACATATATACAAATATATTTATCAATATATAAATTGTATATAAATATATAATATATAAATATATAATATAAATATATAAATTTGTATATAAATATATACAAATATATGTATATTTGTATACATATATTGTATTTATGTACATTCATTATACATACATTATATGTATATTTGTATACATATATTTGTATTATATGTATATACTTTAATATATATTATAAAATATATATAAGTATATAAAGTATATGTATATACTTTATATACTTATATGTATTTAATATACATATAAATATATATATATATATATATATATATATATATATATATATACACACACACACTTTTCCAAAAAAAGAGATCAGAACCTTAGAATCCATTACTCAAACAGCAAGAGATGGCCACTTTTACAAAAAGCCTGCTAATTCTTTGGATAGAAATTATTAGCTGGCAGTGAAAGCGATTTTTTAAAAAACAGACAACAAGCCTGAGAAATCCTGCCAAACGTAATCTGATCTTACTCTAGGTTTGTTGTTCTTAACTCTTTTACTGCCATGTCTCATTTACTGGCGTGATTAATCATTAATAAAATTTTAAGATTCCCCTGTGGTCTCACAACCACAAATTAGGATAATAATATGTCTCCTTTGCCACTGAATTAAGATCCATGACCTTCTTAAGTATATCTAATAAAAGGGGGTCATGGGTCATTAATGACAAATGCATGTTGTGATGGATGGCTCCAACCAGAGAAAGGGCAAGAAGAAAAACATTCTACAATTTCACAGAAATAGAAAGAATACAAAATCTCTAGGTATCTTGGTGATATTAGTAATAACTCCATCTATTCTACATACAAAAATACACATTCACGGCTTTGCTGCACACAGGTGGAAAAGGAGAAGTGGCCTTTACATCTATTTTTGCTAAATTGTAAAAATTCCTAGGACTCTAAGAATTAACTGATGAAAGAGCCCATGTGAGCTCTGCCTCAATACATTAATAAAAGTCTATAAATGTTTGCACTGTTGACCTCTTTGTTTTCCCCATGACACATATTTTAATGTCCTAATGAGGAGGAAAAGCATGTGGGCCAACCTGCTGTCCTAAGGGGTGCACATGTGACATTTTGGCTTGCAAAAGGGCTACGCAGTCTTGCCAACAAACTCACAAAGGCTGCGCATCAATAGAGCTGGGATCCTTGGGCAAAAGGAAGGCAGAGGAGGAGAGGGCAAGGGAGACGGAAACAGAACTGAGCAATGATCATTACGCACTATGACAGGCTCAACAGACAGGGCTCCCCCACTGTGGGTAAACGCAACACACACCAAGGATAAGCTGCTTTTACAGGAATTGTTCTAAACATCGACGGAAATGACTTTATGTGGTCTCCACAAGCATGTTGAAAATAGGACAGCACTGCTTTCCTCTCGGACTTTGAAACATTTCGTACTCTTTCTTTCTGGTTCGCCTCACTTCATCTGTACCTGTTTTTCAGCTCCTTTCTTGGTTGGCAGAGGAGTAGAGACATTGCTTTTTTTTTTTTTTTTTTTTTTTTTTTTGCTCTCCCTTATAAAAATTCTTGGCAAGGACCAAGAGTAAGAAGGAAAATGGGAATTCTGACATGCTGTTTTGACCTAAATTGTATTTTCTTCTGCTTTTGAAAAGGGGCTGCAAGGATTATCAAGCAGCCCAGGCTGTAAAGAGGAGACTTGGTGGTCTCATGTAAGCTTTTTTTGTTCAGAGGGCCTAGTGAAATATGTGTTATGTTACAGGTGCTCAATTAATCACATTTAATTTTTTAAATTTTGAATTGCAAAACGAGACCATGGAGTTCATGTGAAGGAGGCTCCTGTTGAACCTGATGTGTGTGTGGTTTTTTTTTAAGTTTATTTATTTTGAGAGAGAGAGAGAGAGAGTAAGGGAGGGGCAGAGAGACAGGGAGAGAGAATCCCAAGCAGGCTCCAGGCCTACATCACAGAGCCCGATACAGGGCTTGAACTCATGAACTGAGAGAGCATGACCTGAGCTGAAATCAAGAGTCGGATGCTTAATTGACTCAGCCACCCAGGCGCCCCAAACCTGATGTTTAGTTTTCAAATACACACTCCCCACACAGAAGAAAGACCTGAGTGCATTTTTACTTCCCCTCATTGGAGACCTTTGATGACTTCCAACTAACGACGGTACAATAATTAACTGCAAATGACCCAAGATCGTGCAGGATTGTTTCAGAGGAGGCCCCCCACGTTTCCTCACATAGATAAGTCCCTCAATGACATTCGCGGTGACTTTTTTCCTTTACCCATTCAACAAGTATTTACTAGGACCCTCATATGGACTGGGTACTATGTATGCTCTTGGGATGTGAAATTGCTGGTCTTGGGAAGCTTAAATTTCTATTGGGGGAAGACAGATTGGGAATGCAGATTGTGTAGTATTTAGGAGGTAGTAAGTACCATGGAAAAGGAAAAAAAAAAAAAAAACTACAGCGATTTAAAGAGAACCAGAAGCAAGGGGTGGGGAGCTGCAATTTAAACAAGGTGACCGGATTAGCTTCATTAAAAGGGGACTTTTGAACAAAGACACAAGAGGGGTGAGGGAGTGCCTCCCAGGGAAGGGAGGTCCAGGCCCACGACCAAGCAATGCCTGGAGAGTCCTGCTTGGACACGGAGAGAAGTGGGTTGCGATTAGAGATAACATGCCCTCACTTTGATTTTAAGAAGATCCTTAAGTTTACTGTGTTGGGAATAAAATGTAATGGGCAAGATGGAAACAGAACAGGAGGTGGAGGCTCGGGGGCACCTGGGTGGCTCAATGGGTTCAGTGTCTGACGTCGGCTCAGGTCATGATCTCGCAGTTCGTGAGTTTGAGCCCCGCATCGGGCTACACACTGACAATGTGCAGAGCCCGCTTGGGATTCTCTGTCTCCCTCTCTCTCTCTGTCCCTTCCTCCCTCTCTCTCTTTCAAAATAAATAAGCTTTTCAAAAAAGAAAAGAGCAGGAGGGGGCTCTTGTGGTAATGCAGACAGCAGCTCGGTCCCGGGCAGAGTCAGTAGTGCTAAGAAGTGGTTGGATTCTGGATCTATTTAGAAGGTAGAACAAACAGGGTTTACTGACAGATTAGACATGGGGTATGAAAGAAAGCAAGGACTCAAACATCACTTCAAGGATCTGATTTAAGCAACTAGAAGGATCGACGGAGATGAAGCAAGTCTGGGGTGGGGAGAAGAAGCGAGCTGTACTGGGTATGAAACCTTGTTGGTAATCTCTTTGGTGCCTAGGACACAAACGAATACCATCGTCTGAATAGCTAAGACAATTGTAAGTAAGTCCGTGAGAGCAAGACGCTCACCTACCTCCTAGTGCCAAATAGTGGGAAACTAAAAAAAACATTTGCAGAGGGAACTGATAGGCTCACTAATGGCCCTCAGACTACGTCCCCGGCCTAATCCCTGGAACCCGTAACTATGTCACCCTACATGCCAAAAAGAATGTTGCAGCTATGATTAAGTGGAAGACCTTGATCTGGGGAGATTAGCCTGGATTATCCAGGTGGTGTCAACGTAATCACCAGGCAGGAGAATCAGAGAGACAGATGTGATGATGCTCCACTGGTGGCTCTGAAGATGAAGGAAGGGCCATGAGCCAAGGGATGCGGGAACCCTCTAGACGTTGGAAAAGGCAACGTTGGAAAAGGCAAGGAAAATGATTCTCTTCTAACACCTCCAGAAGGAGGCAGACCCAGCCGATGCCTTGATTTTAGGACTTCTGAACTCCAGAACTAGACGGTAGTACATCTGTGTCGCTGTTAGGCCACCAAGTTGTGATGATTTGTTACAGCAGCCGTAGGGAACTAACATACTGAACAAACAAATCCAAGAGCATGTAGGGACTCGGGACATTTTATTCACTGCTATTTCCCCCAGCTCTTAGCAGCGTCTTCAGGGAGTAGGTACTCAGTGAGTATCTGTTGGGTCGATTTTAATTTGATGATAACATTTTATGCACAATCATACCTCTGTGCCTTTGAACATGCTGGTCCTTAAGCCCAGAATGCCCTCTCACCCCCCACCCACACCCCCCACTTTCAGTCGGGCAAACTTCTGGCAAGAGCCAGATCAAAACCCACTGTCTGTGTAATGAATATAACAGCTCCACCAGGCAGACTTAGCCCAGGCCACTTTTTTTTTTTTTTTTAAGTTTATTATTTTAAGAGATAGAGAGTGGGGGAAGGGCAGAAACAGAGGGAGAGAGAGAATCCCAAGCAGGCTCTGCACTGTCAGCAGTGAGAGTCCGACGTTGGGCTTGAACTCACACACCGCGAGATCATGGCCAGAGTTGAAATCAAGAGTCGGGCGCTTAACTAACTGAGCCACCCCGGCACCCCATCCAGGGCCACCTCTATCCTCCAGCAGCGTCTCAGAGCCTCTGAAGCTCTAAGTACAAACATGATGCACCATAAGGATGTGGCTGTTGGCTCACATCTCCACCACACCGAGAACCCACAAGATCCAGCTCACCGGTCATCTAAGCATCCCCCAAGGTGCGACTGAGGATAATGCGTGCCCGTCACATACACGTTTGCTAAATGAATAGATAAGCAGTGCGAATATTCGCCAGCGTGTTCCACTTTTCCAAGGCACTTTGACTTATTATCTCATTTTATCTCGGTCATAATCCCGAGAAGAGAGGGTAGCATTGTTTCTGTCAATGGGGAAAATGCTTGACTTGCCCAAGGTCATGTTATTCGTGGCGCACTAAACTCCAGCCAAAGCCTCCTGACTCTTCGCCCAGTGCTCTTTCCACCAGCTTGTGCTACTTCCGCTGCTACAGGGTCCGATCGGGCTGCCAACATAAGCGCCCCCTTTGTTACACGCACGTTGTGTTGGGCAAACTCAGATCCTGCATGGCACTGCGGCCAAAGGCTCCAGTGACTCAACAATTGACTACTGTCTTTAGTTTTGATCGTGACTCATAATTCCTGTCAAAAGAGCAGTGTGAAAGAGTAGCATCAAGCTCGCAGGATTTTTCACAAAATGCGTAGCCAAAACCTGGGCAAGGTAATATGCCAAAGGTTAGATTCCCGAGAGTTCCACAGGGCCATGCCAGCCAGGTCAAGGTGGAGGCGAAGGTCACCTGGCTTTAGTGAGTCGAGCTGATTTATGCACCTGGCACTTCTTTGACTCAACTGGCAGTTTTGGAGTTAGCTGCCAGCTCCAGCTTTTGGCAGATGTTAAGCACCAAGTTTTGGCAGAGATTAAGCTCCAAGTTTTGGCAGATGATATGCCAGGGAGGCAAGGGGACAGGCAAGAGGAGGCCCCGCTCACAAAGGTATTCAGAATTCTAGTGGATAGCCGCTGGTCTCAGTTGCCACATGTGTTTGCAACACTGTTCTGCACATGTTGTCTTTATAGAATGTTCACCATCTCAGCCGCTAACCTTCATCTCGTGTCTACGGTTGGCTTTTCCCTAAGTTTTCTAAAAGAGTATGAGACATACTCTTACCATACATTCTAGCAATCGCACTCCTTGGTATTTATCTCAAGGAGCTGGAAACTTATGTGCACACAAAAACCTATGCGTGGATGTTTAGAGCAGTTTTATTCCTAATTTGCAAAACTTGGAAAGCAAGATGTCCTTCAGTGAAGGGATAAAGAAACTGTGCTACATCCCGACAATGGAATATTATTCGGCACTGAACTGAATGAGCTTCAACCATGAGACATGGGGGAGACTTAAATGCGTATTACTAAGTGAAAGAAACCAATCTGAAAGAGCTGTGAATGACGGGATGCCAAGCATATGACATTCTGGAAAAGACAAGACTATGGAGACAATAAAATGATCAGTGATTACCAGCACTGGGGGTGAACAGGCAGAGCACAGGGGATTTTCAGGGCAGTGAAAATGCTCTGTATATTATAATGACAGATCTGTTATTACACATGTATCCAAGCCCACAGAATGTACGACACCCAGAATGAACTCTAAGGTAACCAACCATGGATGTGTCCACGTAAGTTCATCCGTGGTAACAAAAGTACCACTCTGGTAAGTGATGTTGATTATGGTTTCATGTGTGGGCCACTGGGTATATGGCAAAGCTCTGTACTTTCCTCTCGATGTTGTTGTAAACCTAAAACTGTAAGAAGAAAAAAAAAAGTCTCTGGAAAAAATAAGGAATGAAGAAAAGATTAATGGTATTGATCTCCTCCATATGGAGCGCTTAAAGGGCAATTATTGGCTGTTTCCACCAAATCTTCAGAGATAACGTTAGAATGCTTTAAGTAACACCAAACGACGCGCTTCTTCGTGTTCAAAGAATTGAAGTAACAAGACTATCGATTTCCACCAAACAGCAAGCACATGACATATCATCGCACCAGCTACTTAGAAAAATGGAAGATTCTCAGATTCATCAAAACACAGCGAACAAACCTGTCGGAAATCTGTTGGCCAACTTCAAGTATTCACGTGCACAGTGAAGAGAAAATAAAAGTGTTCTCTCGGACTGCAAGAGTGGCATGAAAAAAAAAATGGAATCTGCTCTTTTTGTGTTTAGGTCCAGAGATCAAATAATAAAAAATAATAATAACAAAGTTTTAACCAAAGCCTTCCTGAGGTACCCACAAGCAGGCCCACTCTTAGCCTGGAGCATGAAGAAAAACGGAGGCTCCCTTTCCTTCCCATCCCATCTCAGCCCTGCACCATGAAGGCCTTTATACTCCTGTGCATAGAGTTCCAGCCTGAAGGTCCAAGCTTTGTCTTATAACCCACCCACTGCACCACACTCATATACACCCAGAGCCACCCCCTAGCTACCCTGGGGGCCTGTGGGTGTGCATACCTACAGCAATCAGTCCCCAGAGACCCTTACAGGTCTTGGATATGGGCTACAGCTCTTTAGACAGGGAATCCTAGGGTCTCTCTGGCACTAAGCTACTCAAAGTGTAGCCTGGGGATCAGCAGCATTCCTGTCCTCCGGGAGCTTATTACAAATGCAGAATCTTGGGTCCCGCCCTAGACCTACTGAAATCAGAAGGATTTCCATAAGATCCTCTGGGTGATTCAGGGTAAAGTTGGAGAAGCAAAGTAGATATCCAGTTGGCCTATGGATTCCCCAACCCTTACAGAACAACCAGACTCAATGAGTAGCCGAACAGAGCCCAACAACCATAGGCTCAGGACACGAGTGCCGGCTGCCTAAGCCTAAGAGCCATAATGCCCATGGAGGATTTTCTCAGGATATACACTGGTAACCTATACATGCCATTTCTTAGGCTTTAGAAATACAACAGACTGCTCAGGAAATGGGATAACTGGTAAGTTCAACGTTATTTATCATTTGGGGGTGGGCAGATGTGTAGTTGTGTGTTGGCACTTGATCCTTGACCTGCTGTTCTAATCCGCATTCAATTGCTGGGGGGGGGGGGGGGTTATTGCATTAGCATCTGAGCAACCTCAGTCAGCCACGTTTATTGACTGTCTAGTCAGTGTGTCAGAGACACTATAATTCTTTTCTAAATTAGACTACCCAGGGAACTAGACAGTTCCAATCTTTGTTGAAAATCCTTCTAAAATTCATTAGTCCACTTTCCTGGGGGGGGGGGGGGGGGCGGGGAATAGGCAGCCTGCCCTGAATGTGCTCTTTGTTGGGGAGGAAAGATCTTACAGAGGCTTGAACTCATCATTCTGAACACCTATCATCGGTGTTTGGACCTGCTTGATAAAGACTGTGAAAATACTGCCCAAGCCATCAGCCTGATCGTAAGGTACGTGACTTGCTCCACCACATAACTGCTCTGTGAGCTTGGGCAGTACCCTTTCTGGGCCTCAGTTCTCATCACCAGAGTCAGGTGGCCCACTGGCCATCTTTCCTGTATCTCAGTATCAGTACTCCCATGGCGACACTAGAGTTGGCCAATGAATCCTTTCTCTGTGGGGAAAGAGGCTGAGAGGTGACAAGCCTGGCCTCAGAACAGAGTGTCACTCTTCATCTGTGGGGCTCATGCGGACGTCAGCTTGGGTGACAACTTTATGGAGAGCCTACACCCACAGATCCACCCTGGACTGGGAAAAGTGCCTAAGGAATGAGGAAGGAAGGCACAGGGCAGAAGCTGCCTCCTAGGGTGGTCGTGTCAGAGCACCTGCCCTGAGCACAGCACTGGACGAGGCAGTTCTGAGGAGGCAAAACATGGAAGACAGTCCTCATTGCCAGAGGATCTCCATACTAGACAGAGCTAAAGACGTGTTGGCAGACAGGTGTTATTGGTCTTTCCTCTTTGTGTCAATTCTCTGGTTTTCTTTACAACCCAATGTCCACCTCTAGCATTTCCATAAATTTCTACATCTCTTAAGTCAATGTCCTTCAATATTACATCTCTCCCTGCATTCTGCTCCCAATTCTTCTTTTTTTTCAATGTTCATTTATTTATTTATTTTGAGAGACAGAGAGAGAGAGAGAGAGAGAAAGCACGAGCAGGGCAGGGGCAGACGGAGAGGGAGAGAGAGAATCCCAAGCAGGCTCCATGCCATCAGCCCAGAACCTTATGCAGGGCTCGATCCCACAATCCATGAGATCACAAACTGAGATGCATCGGGCACTTCACCAACTAAGCCATGAAGGCGCTCCAGTTCCAATTATTTTAAACCTTTCTTCTAACAGTCTAATTTTCCAATTGTAAAAAAAAAAAAAAAAATAGGTGCTGGAGTGTCACTCTTTAAAGAACAAAAAATCTGTTCTATAAAGGTCAATGTTAAGCACTTGCCAACCCTATATAAGAGCAAGTAGTATATATTGGGCTTTGACCTATGTTCTAAGCCATGTCCTAAGTAGTTTTAATGATCTCAATGAAGCATCACAACCTTATTATAAGGTAGGTATTATAATCTCTATTTTACTGATGGAGAAGCTGAGGCTCTTAGAAGTTAAACAACTAGTCTAAGGTTATAAGAGTTGTAGCAAGCAGCAGAGATGGGCTTGAACCCACATTTATCTACACTTAAATTCTTTTTTTTTCTCTATTCTATATATGCCATGCTTATAAATGCACTTTAGAAACAAATCTATCCTTTCAATAATGGGACCATGTACATTTCACAAATTTATTCTTTGGTGCATTCACTCTGATGAACGAGCCTTCAAAAAAACAAACAAACAAACAAGCAATTATGATGAAGACAGTTAAGGAGGTTGACAAATTCTCTCCCCCAAAAAGCAACCATCGAACTGGACAAAACTATCCAAGAACCACAACAAGTCAAGTGCTCTGGAAATTCACCAAAGGCATACAACAATGCGAGCATTTATTCCTAACAACCTACTGAACTCAGGGTCAAAACAGTGAGTGTGTGGCAGTGTTTTTGCCTGAACCTGTCCCCATCACATGCCCCCCACTCCCCACCCTGGCTCTGCCATCATGGTAACTCATTCAGCCAGGGCCGAAAAGACTGCAAAACCCACCAGCTTCACAGCACCCGCCAGAGGGGACTCCTTGATGAGAACATTCACAATTAAAGTGGAAGTTCTTACTGGAACACAAACAGCCATGCCAGCAGTTTGGATGGCCTGACGTTTAAGTCCCATTTAGCGCACAGAACTGGTGGACCAATCAGGGATTTAACAGGGAGTTCAGTAGGTGAACCAGACATAGTGGGGGCTAGAAAAATTTCTTCCCGTCGACTGGGTCAATGAGGGCTGTGCAAATAAATGCACAGGAGGGGCCGGAGGGGCCCAAACCACCCACACAACCGTGGCCAATGCAGTGCGCACACCCACACAGCAGACACACGAGAGTCCAGCAGAATGTAAAAGCTGGGGAAGAGCTGAAAAAAGGTCTGAAGTTTGAATGCATTCCCCAGGCACATGTAAACCCAGCAAGCAGCAGCTTCTTATTATCTGGAGATATTAAGCACATTTTCCGATCAATCATTGGCTGACTACTAAGCTATGCAGACATATGAGCGAACCCCAAGAAGCCAGGCTAAAAAAATTCTTTAAAAATAAAATAAAACTGAGTGGAGACATCAGCAGTTGCACATTGCTGGTGGCACATTCCACAGATTTAGCACAAATATGTCACCGAGCAGATAAACAATAACTATGCATCCCTCCTGGGGAAAAAGGCAAAATCCATGGTTGCTACCACATATCTACAATGCCACTATTCAACAACAACAACAAAATCAGAGAAAAAAAGAGAAAGAAAGTATGATCCACACGTGGTGGGGTGGGGTGGGGGGGACCGGCAATAGAAAATGTCACTGAGTGGTCCTAAAAGTTGGATTTAGCAAAGACTTCAAAAGCGGCTATTGTAAATATGTTCGAAAACGAAAGAAAAGCATATTTAAAAAGTTAAAGGAAAACATGATGACAATTAATCCACCAATAGAGAACCTCAATAAAATGACTGGAATTACAAAAATAAATCAAATGGGAAATTTGCGATTTGAAAAGTTCAATATCTCAGGGGCGCCTGGGTGGCGCAGTCGGTTAAGCGTCCGACTTCAGCCAGGTCACAATCTCGCGGTCCGTGAGTTCGAGCCCCGCGTCAGGCTCTGGGCTGATGGCTCGGAGCCTGGAGCCTGTTTCCGATTCTGTGTCTCCCTCTCTCTCTGCCCCTCCCCTGTTCATGCTCTGTGTCTCTCTGTCCCAAAAATAAATTAAAAACATTGAAAAAAAAATTTAAAAAGAAAAGTTCAATATCTGAAATGAAAACTTCTGTAGAGGCCCTCATAGCCAAGTTGAGAAGGCAGACGGGAATCGGTGAACTAAACTGAATCAAAATATATGATTCAATCTGAAGAACAGAAAAAAAGGATGAAGAAAATTAAGTAGAGTCTCACAGATTTGTGGGACAACATCGTGCATACCAACCCAAGTACAAGGATGGTCCCAAAAGGAGAGAAGAGGAGGAACAAAAGAGGCAGGAAAAAATATCTGAAGAAATAATAACCCCAAACGTCCCAACTTTGATGAAACGTTAATGCTCACGTCAACACGTTCGATGAACCATAAGTAAAATCAACACAAAGAGATCCGCAACTAGGCATAGCGTGGTCAAACCTTTGAAAATCAAAGGCAAAGAAAACAATCTTGAACACAGCAAGAGAAAACGACTGACTACCTACAGTGAAACAATTCAAATGATCTACGACTTTCTCATCACGAACAGTGGATGTTCCTGCGGGCAGCAGAATGTCTTAGCATTCTACTAAATGAAAGAAGCCAGGCTCAAAAGGTCCCATATTGTAGGATTCCACTAATGTGAAATGTCCAGAAAAGGTGCATCTGTAGCAACAGAAAGCTGATTAGTGGTTGCCTTAGAGTGGAAGAATAGTCTGAAGCCACAGGGTCTCAAGGAAATTTGGGGGCAGTGATGGAAATACTCAAAACTGGCTTGTGGTAACAGATGCTGTATTGGCTGCTTACACTACACAACAAGCTACCACAGACTCAGATCCTTATGACCACACATATTAATGATCTCACGGTTTCTCACAGGTCAGAAGTCTGATTATGGCCGAACTGAGTTTATCAAGGCGTTGGTCAAGCTGCTTCTCATCTGGCGCCTGGGGTCCTCCTCCAAGGTCATTCAGGTTGTTGGCTGAACTCAGCTCCTTGTGGTCGAAGGACTACGGCTACCCTTTACCATAAGTAATTCACAGCATGGATGGAAGCTTCTTCCAGGACAGCGGGAGGACAGGAGAGTGTCTCTCGTATAACTGTCCCCTTTTAAGGGCCTATGCATGATTAAGTCAGGCCAGCCAAGTTAGTCTCCCTTTGCATTCACTCATAATCGAGTGGTTTGGGAACCTTAATTACATCTGCAAAAGCCCTTCACCTTTGCCGTGTAATACGTTACTCCCTGACCATGGGAGTAACATTTCACCATCTTCACGGGTACCATGCACATTTAAAGCAGGGTATCACACAGGGTATGCATCCAGGAGAAAGACTCTTAGAGGTGATCGTACAAATCTGCTTACTACAACTGCACCATTTATAAATTTATGTTCACAAAATCACTGAATAGTATACTTACCCTGGACAGACTTTACCATGTCTAAGTTATACCTCAAGACCGCTGTAAAAATCAAATGCCACGAAAAATAAAAAGTTGTCTATAGCACCATAATTCAATTTTTTTAATTTGGGCTACATTTTTGTTTTTCAACTAAATGAATGAAGCCTAGGACCATCTTTTCTAGGAAATGATTCAACAGAAAATTTTTTTCCACATTTATCGACCATGCCCTTTGTAATTTGTTATGCCAATTAATTCACAGTAACCACGTCCCACGAACATGCAGTCAACTTTTCCCTAGTTGGGTTTTATTCCTCCCTCAGCTTTGTTAGTGATGAATAGAGGCTCACTTAAATTCAAAGACTTCGGATTTCCAAAGACAGACTAGGGTTACCTCCCCGGGACGGTTTCCTTTCTCTGATTTCTCCACCAGGGAGTGGCTCCATTTTGAGTTGCCCTCAAACAAAGTACCAGCAACAATGTTGAGTCACATGAAGCCTCCATTTTGCCAGCCGCATACTTCCTAAATTTCACTCACCCAGAGGTCAGGAACTGTGAGTTCTGGAGCTCTTTAGGATGTCCTGCGAACGTCTTTGAAGTCTGGCAGGTCATGGTATTTTCTGTGTGCTGAACTGAAGCCTAAAACTAAATGTTTCCTAACTTTGGTCCTTTATTCTAAGAACCTTCAGCCTTAAATAGAGCTGGCTGTATAAAACAACACAGCAAGCCTGTGTAATTCTGCTTCAGAGGCTATTTCGACACAACGACGCCCTGCAGAGTCCCTAAGGGCGTGCCCAACAATGTCAACTGGATGGTTATCTGGTAGGTGTTGTTCTCAAGTAGAAACATAACTGTTACCATGGAAATAAAACACAAAAGGAGCTGTCCATCTCAGAAAATAAAAACTGTTTGGGAATGCAAGCTGGTGCAGCCACTCTGGAAAACAGCATGGAGGTTCCTCCAAAAACTAAAAATAGAACTGCCCTACGACCCAGAAATTGCACTTCTAGGCATTTATCCACGGGATACAGGTGTGCTGTCTGGAAGGGACACATGCCCCCCCCCATGTTTATAGCAGCATTATCGACAATAGCCAAAGTATGGAAAGAGCCCAAATGTCCATCGATGGATGAATGGATAAAGAAGATGTGGTGTATATATATATGAATGGAGTATTACTTGGCAGTCAAAAAGAATGAAATCTTGCCATTTGCAACTACGTGGATGGAAATGGAGGGTATTATGCTAAGTGAAATGAGTCACTCAGAGAAAGACAAATATCGTATGACTTCACTCATATGAGGACTTTAAGAGACAAAACCGATGAACATAAGGGAAGGGAAACAAAAATAATATAAAAACAGGAAGGGGGACAAAACAGAAGAAACTCATAAATATGGAGACCAAACTGAGGGTAAGTTACAGGAGGGGTTGTGGGATGGGGGGATGGGCTAAATGGGTAAGGGGCACTAAGGAATCTACTCCTGAAATCACTGTTGCACTATATGCTAATTTGGATGTAAATTTAAAAAAAATAAAATATAAAACAAGTTAAAAAAAAGGAAAACTGCTGAAAATTCTCATTCAAAGGTTTTATATTAAATGCGGAAGGAACTCTTCTGCATAATTAGTTTTTGTGAAAATAAAAATCACGGGGCGCCTGGGTGGCTCAGTCAGTTGAGTCACCGCCTCTTGATTTCAGCTCAGGTCATGATTCCAGGATTGTGGGATAATCAGCATGGAGCCTGCTTAAGATTCTCTCTCCCACTCTCCCTCTACCCTCCTCCCTCACTCACATGAACACTCTCAAAAAAAAAAATCCTTCTTGGGACTTTGTCAAAGTTATCTTACTACACAACACATGGGCCATCAATGTGTAAGCAAATTTTAAAAAGTAATAATTTTCATTTTTTTTAAATTAGAGTACTTTTCCTTCTGCAATCCTATTGATGACAATGGCCACAACATCAGGTCACTTGGAGAATCTTAAAAGCTTTATTCATTATTCAAGGATGTGGTCCCATTACTTGAATGTGCTATAGATTAAACAATCTACATTTACCTAAATAGCATCTTGAGGACATGGTTTGATGTTCTCCCCTACACACAATTTTTTTTTTTTTGAAGTTTATTTATTTATTTTGAGAGAGGGAGTGAGAGCTGGGGAGGGGCAGAGAGAGAGGGGAGGGAGAGAATCCCAAGCAGGCTCTGTAAAGCCCAATGTGGGGCACGATGAGATCATGACCTGAGCCGAAGTAGAATGCTTAACCGACTGAGCCACCCAGGCACCCCCATACATCATTTTTTTGTATGTTTATTTTTGAGACAGACAGGGAGAGAGACAGAGCATGAGTGGGGGAGGGGCAGAGAGAGAGGGAGACACAGAATCCGAAGCAGTCTCAGGCTCTGAGCCGTCAGCACAGAGGCCAATGCAGGGCTCGAACTCATGAGCCATGAGATCATGACCTGAGCTGAAGTCAGACACTCAACTGACAGAGCCACCCAGGTGCCGCATCCTATACATCATTTCTAAGGGAAACAAATGTCTCTCGTAGATGTCTGGGTCATAATCTCTAACTCACAGCATGTGGAAACTAAAATTCCACTCCTTGTCATTTCTCATGGCAGGATAATAGTAGCTCATTGGGGTCAAGACTAAGGGATAGGGGGCTCAGACCCCTTGGGTTAGAATCCCAGTTGTACAACTTAACAGCTGTGCTATTTTGACCCATTCCTTAAACTCCCTAAGCCTCAGTTTCCTTATCGATAAAATGGGTATAATAACATAAAGTAGGGGTTGGCAAACTATGCCCCACCAGCCAAAGCCGGCCACTACCTGTTTTGTAAGGAGAGTTTTATGAAAACACGGAAATGCCCATTCACTTACATATCATCTATGACTGGGGAGGGGGTGACATGACCTACAAAATCTAGAATATCTATTCCCTGCCCTTTACAGAAAAAAAAAAAAAAAAAGTGCTGCCCTGGAACATCAAGGGTTGTTGTAAGGATGAGAAGAGATACTTCATGAAGGTGTTCTCTACAGTTAAGCAACCCACGAGTGTTGTGAATTCGTGTTACCGATTGGTAGAAAAGTTGTAAAATCACTGGGACCTCGTTGCCTAAAATTCGGAGAGGCCTCTCGGTCTGCACCACCTCAGGAGCAGACTGCCCAGGAAGAAATGCCCGGGGATGAGGGGGCTCGGCCCTTCTCTGGGATGGAGGTGGCTGAGGTGGTGTGACGGCAGGATGTGCCGTGCAGCTGTCAGCGCAGGGCAGGGAGCCCGCCGGGCCACAGACAGCAGCTGCCGCGAGCCATCCATTTCAAGTAACTGATCCCCTGCTATTCCCTGATGGAGGAGCTCTCGGTCACAGGTGTGGGACACATGCATATTCATCACTCGCCCCTCTCCTGACTGTGCCAATGAGATGGGAGGAGGGGTGGGGCTGGGCTCAAACGTATGCTTCGACCACGACCCCAGCACAGCCCCCTTCCACTGTCCGCAGCAGTGACTGCTTTCCCGAGACGGACTCGGCTTGACCAGAGTTGGAAAATTTTCACCGTGAGCGTGACGTAAGACAACCCAGGCTCACAAGTCAAAACTCATAAAATGGATCTAAAGCCGGTCATTTATCCTGGCACTGGCGTTGCTACCTCCATAGGAGTACGTTTGCAAACAAACGTGGGTACACACCTAATGTTACAATGGGTCCCACACACCTCACAGACAATCGTCACAAAATTGTCTTAATACAGATATTTTTTCTAATTTTTTAAAATGTTTATTTACTTTTGAGAGAGACACAGCATGAGCGGGAGAGGGGCAGAGAGAGAGACACACACAGAATCAGAAGCAGGCTCTAGGATCTGAGCTGTCGGCACAGAGCCCGGCGTCGGGCTCAAACTCACGGAGCACGAGATCGTGACCTGAGCCAAAAGCAGAAGCTTAAGTGCCTGAGACGCCCAGGTGCCCTGAAGGCAGATATTTAAAACATCTAAAGGATTTGCAGTGAGAGTGGTTTTTCAGAAAGAAACCACTGCCTGATCCCTGCTCCTGTCTAGGGTCTTGGACATTTCACCCCATCAGTTCTGTGTCTCACTGCCTTGCAGTGAGGGAAGCTGTGAGGATCCGCAAAATTGAAACAGTCATGATTCCAAGTTATTTCCTGCTAGATACTGGTGGGTTTTCATTAGTCCCTCCTGACGGGATCATAAATAAAGTTGAGTCCGCAGCAAAGGAAGAACATTATCACCCGGGGAAAGCCCAAACGGGAAAATGGTTTATACATTAATATGGAATCAATGAGTCACGCAAAGTCAGAGTCAGAAAAGTGCCAGGCGCTCACAGCAAGAACCTTCCTACCAAATCATCTCCTTGCTCTTATTTACAACAGTCGGGCCCTTCTTTGAGTGTGGCGGCTCATTAAACGCCCCACACGTGACCTTGATAGGACACTGCCTGGAAGGAGCTTACCGTCTAAGACAGGCAAGGCTGTCACCAGTGAAATTGAACAGAAACTCACACTAAGTGGGCAGATGTTATTAAGGACCAACTAAAATGGTTTTAGAGTTTCCAATTAATTCAAACCAACATTTGAGTTGATTAAAAGCACTTGGCAACCCTGCATCTCCGAACAGACAGTGGTGCTGCCTGATGATAGCTGCAAACCCCCCTTCGGTACCCTCCTTCACCCTGTCCCACTAAACCCGCATCCACACCAACTAGTCAGGTTTTCACTCATCCAAGCTTTCACTTCCCTCAGCACCAGGAAAGATCAGCAACCGTATCATTTTCCAAGTCAAAAGACATCTTCTGATCCACCAGGAGCAGCAGAGCCTTTAACAAAATACACCTGGTTAAGATCCCAAGTGATGACAATCTACACATGAGAAAGGCATCAAAGTTGGAGTCGACTTGATTACAATCAAAAAGAGTAATCAACTTTAAACTACCAACTTCCTACATCTGTCCAGTTAATAAAACAAATACTCTCCCTACCCACTCCCAGTATTTCTGTGCTTTAATTCAAGGTACAGAGACTAAGTAACCAATTTACACACACATACTTCTCTGGTACACAAAGTAGGCATTGATAGATATAAATATATTGATATATAGACAGAGACACAGACATCCAAACATAGAGATGTGGTGGGAAGCTCTATTTTCACCCTTCCTTTTTTTGTAAGGGACAGGCTTAGAAACAAACGGGAGACCTTTAATTGCATTGGTTTTCTACGGCTGCCATAACAAAGCATCACAGACTGGGTGGCTCAAACAACAGGACTGTATAGTCTCACAGGTTTGGGGGCTAGAAGTCCAAGGGCAAGGTGTCGGCAGAGTTAGTTCCTACTGAGGGTCATGAGGGAGAATCTGTTCCATGCCTCTCCCCCGGCTTCCGGTGGTTGGCTGGCCATCTTGAGCGTTTCTTGGCTTGGAGATCTCTACTTGATCTCCACATGGTGTTCCCCCCACTGTGCCTGTGTCCAACTTTTCTCTTTTTATAAAGACACGAGGCATATTGAATTACAGCCCACTGCAATGACCTCATTTTAGCTGTAAAGAGCCTATCTCTATATAAGGTCAAACTCTTAGGTCCTGTGTTAGGACTTCAACATCTGAATTTGGTGACACAATTCAATCCATGACATATCCCCATTTCTAAAGCTCTGTGTCTACACTCAGGTCAAAGGTAACTATTATTTTTTTTAGCCTTATTGAGGTATAATTGACAAACGAAAGTGTAAGATATTTAAGTACACATATCTGGTACACATATACACTGTGGAAGGATCCCCCTATCTACTTAACACATCTGTCACCTCACTTCTTGTTGTTGTTGTTGTTGAGAACATTTAAGTTCTACTGTCTTAACAAATTTTAATTATACAAAACAGTGTTATCAAAAATAGTCACCAATGTTATGCATTGAATTCTCAGACATTATTTACCTTATTGCTGAAAATCTTTTACCAACCTCTGCCTACCTCCCCCACCCCTGGCTCTGGGCAACCACCTTCTATTCTCTGTTTCTAGGAGTCTGACTTTATTTTAAATTTCACATATAAGCGATGCCATGAAGTATTTGTCTTTCTCTGTCTGGCCTATTTCACTTGGCATAATGCCCTCTGGGTTCTTCCATGTTGTCACAAATTTCCTTCTTTCTCATGGCTGAATAATACTCCGTTGTATAAATATACCACACCTTCTTTATCCGCTCATCTGTTGATGGACACTTGGGTTGTCCCCGTATCTTGGCTACTGTGAATAATGCTGCAGTGGACATGGAAGTGCAGAGAGAGAGAGAGAGAGAGAGAGAGAGAAAATGAGAGAGTGGGGGAGGGGCAGAGAGAGAGGGAGAGAGAATCTTAAGCCGGCTCCACACTCAGCATAGAGCTGGATGCAGGGCTCAATGTCATGACCCTGACATCATGACCTGAGCCGAAATCAAGAGTCAGACGCTTAAAAAAAAAAAAAGAAAAAAAAAAAAGAGTCAGACGCTTAACCTAACCGACTGAGCCACCCAGACGCCCCGCTTCCTGGTTTTAAATTAGGGACTCGAGCAGGCAGGTGAAATCATTCAATCCAGAAAAGTGCCATTTTTTAAAACTGGCAAGGTGGAGCCCTAAATGACACCTGTGTGACTGAAAAGAGGAGGTTGCTGGATCAAATGGCAGTTTTATTCTTAATTTTTTGAGGAACTTCCATACTGTTTTCCATAGCGCCTGTGTGGCTGCTATCTTAAAGCACCTACCTCTCCTCTGGGGCACAAGGGAACAGAATAAATACAAACAATGGTATATATCCAAGCCTGCTCGCAAGCATCACGGTGTGTGTTTCTCTGTATTGAGCCCCTAAGCATATGCTGTCTGTGAGCTGGATGAATTTAATATATTAAAATGGTTTCATGCTTTATTGACTTGTGGGGTTGCTAGTTAGTCATGGCTGACACAAAAGATTACTGATCGTCCTCTTGAAAATTATGAATAGGCTATGGCTTGAAATAAAACACAATCAGATTTCTAAAGACTACTGAATACAACTGGAAAAAAGTACTCACTGAACTTACACCCTTTTTTTTATCGCATTGCCGCAGTCTGATTTTCGCATATATGTTATTACGATTTGTTGACGGTTAAGAATGTAGTTTGTGGTTTTTGAAAACAGTCCCACCGTGCATTAGAAAGGGTATCAATCTCTCAGATCGCAGTGTGAGACCCTTACGTTTGTTCAAAATCCAGCAGACAGAGTTATTGCTAAGGATGTCAGAGACACACAGATCTCTGAAGCGATCTTGTCAGAATACTCTGGTGAACACGAGACAGGTGCCTTCTACCTAAAGAGAACACGGACTGATGCCAACCTTCTGTCAGCACTTTCGTTTTTATCTTGATTCGCCATAGTTACACCCTCTTGTGCGGTAGGGTTGGACGATGACAAAGTCTGTGTTTCATCGTCAGTTTCTAGCTGAAGAAGGAAACGTCCTCGAGCCTCGTTTCCAAAGCCGTACAGGACACTGAGGTTCCTTAGTCTTTGCAGAGTCCTGGTACTTCTCAAACTTGAATTAATTACGAATTTCACACATATACAATTTTTCCCTACGTGTCTCTCAGACATGGCCCCATTGCCTTGAACCCAGTCCCTGTACAATCCACTAACTGGTTGGGGGAGACCATGCTGTAAGTCAGTGCACATGCAGGAATATAGAGAACACAGCAGGTAGGAGCAGTCTGCGGCCAACCAAAAGGAGAGAAGGTTGGCTTCCAAAGCTGCAGCCTGCGTGCTTCTCTGGTCTGGTCCACACCCCGGCCTTACCACTTTTCATCTCTGTCCTGTGTGCCCCGCTTCTGATTTCTTCACATTCAGGTGGCGGAAAGCAATCTTAGAAAGTGCTTCACTCAATCAGTGTGCAGCCACCCAGAGACCTCCAGGGGGAGGTGACAAGCACCAGCCTCAGACTCTGAAGGGAAAGGAAAGGCCTGTGCAAATCCAGAATCATCTGCCGTGAGCAAAGGTAGAAAATTACAGAGCAACTCTTCGGGGTCACAAAGATGTCACTTAGGGCTCCACGGCGGCAATTTAAAAAATGGTACCCTTCTGGATTGAATGATTTCACCTGCCTGCTTGACCGCCTAATTTAGAACCAGGAAGCAAATTACAATCATACAAAGTCCAGGCCTGAAATTATGAACGTTTGATTTCCCGTGGTCTAGACGGCGTCTGTATCTTCGAACCAGGTCTGAGGACAAAACTCCCCAATTCCCTCTGACAAAAAAAAAAATCCTCTTGACATTTTGCAATATTCGTGTACTCCGTCATTCATTCTTGCATTCATTCATTCATCAAATGTCGGGACCCTTCCAGACACACCACCATGCACAACAGGAAACACAGCTCAGGCTCCTCATGGAACAGAAGGGGTCTGGATTTCCACAGTCACGAACCTGGGGAAAGCTGACAGAATTCCATTATGAGCAAGGCCAAAAATGCCTTTCTTGCCTGGATGAGTATTTTGTTTTCTGCTTCCTTTTACCAAAAGAGACTTGGTCTCTCAATGTTATCTGCCGCAAATATCAAGTATTTTCATACAAGCAAGGTACTTTTCTTCATTTACCACCTGTCCACCTCTTTCCGGATTTGTATTTAGACACATTTGATTGGGTTTTCACTTGATGTCAATTACACTACGCTCTTTCAGGAGATAGAATAATCTGTCTACTCTGAGATCCCCAAAAAGCTGCTCCTGAAATGAACTTTGCTGAGTTACAAGTTCATATAAACCTTGTGCAAAGCAAAGAATCCTGTTTAACATGAATATCATCCCAAATGTGTTTGGCAAGTTCACATTTTTATATCTCTAATTTTCTCAAGCTGGGGCCATCTGTATATAAAAGCACAAAATAGCTGGAGAGGTGAGATGATCTAAGAATTTTCCTATTATTCTGAAAAAATACTAGCTTTGACTCTTAGTAAGGTCTTCTCAATGCATTTCTTTTCAGTGCATGGGTATTATCATATTTCATTTTTGCAGGGTGATTTATAAGCTATTTCTATTTCATGATGTCAAATGATTTCAATGACCTGAAGTACCACAAGAAAATATCTCTTTAAAGTATTTCCTATTGGGTGCTATGAAATGGAGACTATTCTCTGTTTGTCAAGACGTCACTGCAAACATTTTTATCCTTGTCCCTTTCTCTTTCTTTCAGATTTTAAGTTATTACCTTTACAGGGGGGCTCTTTCCTCACTCCTCATTATTTATAATCTCTCTTGGACCTTGTGCCGTAGGACACTTCTCCAGGATGTCTCATTACCCACCTGAGCCTTCCCGCCCTCTGAATCCCTCTCACCCTTGCTGATCTCTGCTCCTCCAGCCCCAGTCCCAGCAAACGAAACCGACCATGAACTCACCGACTCCCTGCTGCTTAATGGGTCCCTTTATGGTCCTAGGACAGCAATCAACCCTTGATATATTTTACCTTCCACTCTAAATTGGCGTCAGGGTAACTGTTACTAGAAACAAATAGCCATGGAGTTTTAAAAACCCTATACCAGGGTGCCTGGGTGGCTCAGTCGGTTAAGCGTCGAGCTCTTGGTTTGGGGTCAGGTCATGGTCTCATGGTTCTTAAGTTCGAGCCCTGCATTGGGCTCTGCACTGATGGCTGTGGAGTCTGCTTGGCTCCCTCTCTCTTTGCCCCTCCCCTGCTCACTCTCTCTTTCCCTCTCTCTCTCAAAATAAATAAACATTTAAAAAATAAAGTATTCCAGCTATTACAATTTGTGAGACATATGATGTATCACAATTTATGTAAACTACAACACATGCTATAAATTAAGACAGTCAATTCTGAAGTGAACTTGCTTTTGTTTATATTACAGTTTTAATTATCTCTGAATATCTACTAATTTTTTATGTTGTTGCCATGTCAATGTTCTTTCTCTAAAAACAGAAATATTTGAAAGTATTGAATGATATAAAAAGTGGCTTTTGCCCATCATGCTACCAACATCGGGACAAAAAACTATGTCATCAAGTCATCTGAATGGTCAAAGATACCAAAGCAAAATTTTTCCAATTATGGTTTCATGGAACGCCAGGGAGCATTTCAAAGTATCCCAAATTATTTTTGATTTCGCTTACATTTCAGTAAGCTCGACCTCGCCAGGAGCTGTTTTATTATTCTGACTATACCCACAGCCAACTTCTCTTTCAGAAATGCTTTAAATCAGATGCTGGCCTAGCGAACTGAATGGGGTACCATGTGCCGTATTAAAAACTTCAGTAGCAAGTGGAACCGTGATGGACCCCCACCGGAAGCAGAAAGGTGAAATCACGTTTCCCAGATATACTCACGTGGGAAGAAACACGGCTTCGCCAATATGTAGGGCAGACTTATCTACCTTGTCATGTATCAAAACAATCTGTGGTCAATACCAAAACCCTGTAATGAGATTTTACATGGGGAGCTGACTGGGCATTTCTGTATTTATTCCAGTAGATACTCCAGGGGAAAGAGGACTATTTGCAATGCAATTAGGGGGGACAAGTGCATCCGAGTGCACGCCAGACGCAGGGGCCTCCCCGGATTCACACAGGCCAATGTCTTAATGCTGCGAACGGCACCGAACTACACTTCCTACAGTTTTCAAACTTTCGTCGGTTAACTAGATGTTTACCGAGCGCCTCGCTCGGGTATGCCACTTTTGTGGATACGCCATCCAGCCCCTACGGACCTTGTTCCAACACCATCTGTCACTTAAGCTTGCACAGATTCAAAAATTTCAATTCACACTCATCTACTCGGCACTCAAACTGAAGCTATAATTCAAATTTCGACATGAAGCTTGAATTCCTTTTCACTGTTCTTCAACTTTGACCCGGCTCCCCCTCCTCTTCCTTCGCTGAAAAGGGCCAAGACAACAGCCCAGCAAGTGGGGCAGGCAAAACAGGCCTCTTTTGTTCACTTTTGTCCCTTCAGCTCTCTATTGAGGTGAGGGACTAAAAGGCCGCACAGGCTTTGGAAGGCAGCAGCTTTTGCTTGCAAGCCATCCTTCCTCAGGGCCCAAGAAAACTCTAGGATGAAACTCTTTTTCGACAGTCCGCTTCTACCTTACAGCATAATTAATGGGAGATTAGTCCTTTTTTTTCCTTTCCCCTCCCCTTGGAGAGAATCTGCTAATGGCGTTCAACATGAGTTTGATGTGTTTGGCAAAAATGTATGCTTGTAAATCATGCCATTCAAATGTCAAGGTCATCTAAAAGTGGCATGAAATTGCTTTAAAGTTGCAATTTGGAGAAAAGATCACTACCTACTGAATACATATACTGAATTTTTTGAATGCTCTCAGCCCACTTGAGAAAGATAAATCGAATTCATTGCATATTACACAGTAGAAGACCTCCTACAGGATTCCCTCAGATTGCCTTGGGAATATGTGTTTGTGGTTACAGTGGGTTTCGAACCAATATACGACACACATCATAAAATTTAAATATACACATGAACAGATAGGTAGATAGATAGATGATGTTCAAACGATTCTTTCCAGCCCTATCACCACTTAATAAGGATTTCAGATGTCTCCGAACATCAAATCGCTATGTTGTACACACGAAACTAATAAAATGTTGTATGTTGATTACAGGTCAATTACAAAAAGAATTTTAGAAAGGATCCTTTCGTCTGATAATAACTACCTTTTCCACTCTCGTGTGAGTTCAACAGTGCTTTTAAGGCACGGCATTGTGGAAGCAGATCAGAGAGCTCACAAGACAAGCTGCATTCATCACTCCTGTTTCTGAACTGAATAAGCCATTTGGACAGTATGTGCAGCAGACGAGCACTAGCCTTTGTAAATTTGTTCCCTTTACCACCAGCATTTCTTAGATTCACTAGCTTTTCAGTTACTTGCGGGAAGCCCTCCATCAGACTTTTCAAAACTACCTTTTTCTAATTTGAAATTCCAATCTTGTAGGCCAGTAAAATAGGTCAATTAAGTTGACACCGCATCTTTTTTATTAGCTCAGCTAAGCAATGATAATTGGGTAGTGAGGGTTTATACTGTCATCTTTGAAGATTCAATGGTAGGGAGAAATGCCCAGTGCAGACCTGCAGTTCACAAGTCCAGCACATCCCTAAATAGGATATTCCTATCTGTTTGCAGATATGAGGCGAATTTGCTCCTGATCTGGGTTAAAATGCGAATGTTATTTTTCTCTGTAAAATAAAATCATACTAGTATTTCATCTAGCCTCAGAGCAAGGCCACTTCACCTAGCTGTGCTACAGACACATATGCTCTAATTCAACATTAAAAAAAAATAACATGAATGTCCTTCACCAGTGCTGGCTTAGCCTGGGCGATGACACACGTGTTCCGTAGCATCTATTTCATGCTCTATGCAAAGTACGGGGTCAATCGTTACTCGTTAAAAACGATACATCTCCTGGGGCGCCTGGGTGGCTCAGTCGGTTAGGCATCCGACTTTGGATAAGGTCATGATCTCACAGTTCGTGGGTTCGAGCCCCTACCTGCACCCTACCTCTCCCTCTCTTTCAAAAAAAATTTAAAAAAAACCATGCATCTCCTTATTAAAAAAAAAATTAAAACAATAAGTTATAAAATGTCGTGAAACCCTTGTTCATGACATAGTGTATTAGTTTATTAATTAGTATATTAATTACTAATATGTTAGTAAATTAATTAGTATATTAATTTATAACTTTAAAGAGTAACAGCTATAGTTCTTTCCACCCATTAGGATGGCTATTGTCAAGAAAACAGAAAATCGGGGCGCCTGGGTGGCTCAGTTGGTTAAGTGTCGGACTTCAGCGCAGGTCATGATCTCGTGGTCCGTAAGTTCGAGCCCCACATTGGGATCTGTGCTGACAGCTCAGAGCCTAGAGCCTGCTTCAGATTCTGTGTCTCCCTCTCTCTGCCCCTTCCTGCTCATGCTCTGTGTGTCTCTGTCTCTCTCTCAAAAATAAATAAATATTAAAAAAATTTTTAAAGAAACAGAAAATAAGGGTTGGTGAATACGTGGAGAAACCGGAACCCTGTGCTCTCTTGGTGGGAATGTAAATGGTAAATCTGCGGTGGAAAACAGTACGGTGGTTCCTCAAAAAAATTAAAACAATGCCTTGACCTTACGATCCAGAAATCCCACTTCTGGGCATATATCCAAAAGAACTGAAAGCAATGACTCAAAAAGGTATTTGTGCACCCATGTTCATAGCAGCACTCTTCACGATAGCCCCAAACTGGAAACAGCCCAACAGACGAATGAATTTTTTTAAAAAATGATTGACAGACGAATGAAATTTTTTTCACGTGGTATTACATACAACGGAATATTATTCAGCTTTCAAATGGAAGGAAATTCTGACACATGGAGGAGCCCTGAAAACATCATGCTAAGTGAAATAAGCCAGTCACAAAAGGGACACAGACTGTAGGATCCCACTCGTACGAGGTACTGAGGACAGTCAAATTCACAGACAAGAAAATAGAATGATCCTTGCCAGGGCCTGGGAGGAGGAGGAATGGGTAGTTATTGCTTCATGGGGATTGAGTTATAGCTGGGGAAGGTGAGAAAAGTTCTGGAGATGGACAGTGGTGATGGTTGTGAAACATCCTGAAGTACTTAATGCCACTAAATTACATAGTTAAAAATGGTTAGAGCCGTTTTCACAATAAAAGAGTGGCTTGGCGAAACCATCACATTTTCAATAAATATATGATGTTTGCTCCCCCATTTAAATCTTTTTTTTTAATGTGTTTTTATTTTTGAGAGTGAGAGAGACAAAGCACAAGCGGGGGAGGGGCAGAGAGGGGGAGACACAGAATCTGAAGCAGCTCCAGGCTCTGAGCTGTCACCCCAGAGCCCGACACGGGGCTCAAACTTACAGACTGCGAGGTCATGAGCTGACCTGAAGTCGGACCCTTAACTGACTGAGCCACCCAGGCGCCCTGCTCCCCAATTTAAAGACAACCTGATATTGGAGGTAGAGCTGTTCCTGTAGCTTCTTCACGTAGCCTCCTCCTTCACATTTTAAGCGGAAAAACGAACCGTTCGTCAATTCGTTTTGGCACATTTTCCTATTCTTAGAAACTTCAGTCCTGATGGTAAGAGAGACTCTTCAAAACTAAAGGGGCTTTTCATTTGCCTCGGCGGACAAAGGATAAAGTTAGCCACTCTGTTCTTGCCCCTAGCATCCCTAGGTGTCCTCTGTCCTCACCTGGCAGAAAGGTTCAGGGCTCCTTCAGCAGGGGAAGGAAAATACACCTAAAAAGCATTTAATAATTTTTTAATCATTTTCAAATTACTTCCTTTTCGCCAATCACCTCAGCAGTTCAGGGCTGACCTAAAGCAGCGTTTGGATGCAAACACATAAAACTTCCTAGAGAAGACTACAGAAACTCTATATTCTAGTTCAGCTAGAATATTCAGCTACCATACTTGTCAGCTGGAAACTGGTCTTTGGAAGTGGGGATGAGACTCCCCAGGCTGCTGATGGAGGCAAGCAAATCAGGACTGCTATGGATTGGACTGTGAGCCCCAAAACTCGTATGTGAAAGACCTAACCCCCAATGTGACCGTATTTGGAGATAAGGCTCTGGGGAGGTAATTAAGGTTCACTGAGGTAATAAGGATGTGGTCCTAATCCAATAGCATCAGTCGCCTTATAAGAAGAGGGAGAGAGAGATCTCGGTGCACATCCACCGAGGAAAGCATGTGCGAGCACACAGCAGGAAGATGGTCATTTGTAAGCCAGGGAAACAGCCCTCACTAGAGCCTGCCCATGTTGGTGCCCTGATCCCAGAATTCCCAACTCCAGAACTTGAAGAAAGCAAAGTTCTGTTCCTTACACCACTCAGTCTATGGTATTTGGTTATGGCAGCCCCAGCTGACTAGAACAAAGACCTTCTGATTTCCTGGTGAGAATCTCAGGGAAACAGCTTACCCTTCAGATAAGTCTCAGTGCTTACCCTTCAGGGAGCGAGCGATGACTGGTAGGAGCCACAAGAGGACTTTCTCAGATGTTCATAATGTTCTATTCCTTGATTTGGGCACTTGTTACACCCATGTGTTCAGTTTGAGCAAGTTCATCAGGCTGTACATTTACGATATGTGAAAAAATAGTCTGTGTGCAGAAGTATGCAGCCATACTTCTAATTTTATCATTGGAACTAATCTCCCTGGGGGCACCTGGGTGGCTCAGTCAGTTGAGCACTAACTCTTGATTTCATCTCAGTTTGTGGGATCGAGTCCCGCTTCAGAATATACGGCAGCATGGAGTCTGCTTGGGATTCTCTCTCTCTCCTCTCTCAGCCCCTTGCCCATGCATGTGCCCTTTCTCTCCCTCCCTCTCTCTCTCTCTCTCTCTCTCTCTCTCTCAAAATAAATAAAAATGAAACTTAATTAATATTTCTGAAGGCAGGAACTGCAGTGTCTAGGACACTAGACTATCCATTCAGTAAATATTTATGAATGAATGAATGAATGAATGAATGACTTAAAGTATTTCTTCATCAGAAAAGCATCCTGTGGGGTTCCATTAAATAGCTCCTTCGTACATGCAAATACATTATCTGCCATTTCTGTTTCTATCCAGCCAGTTGTACAAGGAAAACTACACCTACATGAAAATGTTATTCGAAAGGATCCTTTAGGAAGTTTTCTGTAGCCCAGGTACAGTACCCTCTCCTGCTTCGGAAGCACTTATACCCCCAGCTATCCTTGTCGTGGTCACATCAGCCTCACAGGAAGTACCGTTTCCAAAGATGAGTTTGCTTTTCATTTACCGTCACTGCTGCAATAACGAAATGATATCAGGTGGGGAGACTGGCCTTCAGTCCAAAGACCTCATCACTACCCGGCATTAGGTGGCTGGGTGACCTCTCAGCACCCCATTGTACTCATTCAGAAACCAAAACATTTGGATACAGTGTTCTCTTACAGCTCTCAAATTCCTGGATGATGTGAAATGTTTTGCAACTTTCCTGCAATAAAGTACAAAGCAGGCTGAAAGAAGACCATGAGTCAGTAGGATTAAGAATGCACAATGAGCGGCGCCTGGGTGGCTCAGTCGGTTGAGCGTCTGGCTTTGGCTCAGGTCATGATCTCACAGTTTGTGGGTTCAAGCCCCACATCGGGCTCTGTGCTGACAGCTCAGAGCCTGGAGCCTGCTTCCGATTCTGTGTCTCCCTCTCTCTCTGCTCCTCCCCCACTCATGCTCTGCCTCTCTCTCTCTCCCTCCTTCAAAAATAAATAAAAACATTAAAAAAATTTTAAAGAATGCACAATGAGTTCACAATTACAAACATGCTGAAGGCTATTCCAGGAACAGCTGATCTCACTTTAGGTCAAATTCTTGTTTCTACGAGTTAATATGCAGCATCTTTGTAAATGCACCACACAGTCAAATACTCAGGATATCGGATACTTTCCTAAGATGTCATAGTAGGGTCTTATTCAAATTTAACATCCAATTTGAGGAGTAAATCTGCAGTCAAAGGAGTGTACAAAGGAGATTCGGGACTGGGGAGCCTACTAGAAACGTTTGCCAAATGGAAATGTTTGCCTTTTCTTAAAATTAAAAAAAGAAAAAAGTTTTCTGAAAAATTGCAATGTTCCAGGAACCTCTCAGCCTCTCTGTAATCATAGAGGCATCTCGTCACTAAGAACAGTCTGGTGACTGTAACTGGCTAAGCAAATAGCAGGGCACTTAAAAGCTAACAGGAATAAAAGAACATGTAAAGGAATTCCAGGGCAATACGAGGCAATAAAAGGCTATTCCACAATACAATCTGCTGATTTACAGTAGCGCCTGCTACTGTGAGGTCTGTGGGAGTCAGAACTGAATGGCCTTATAATGTCCCTGATCACTTGGTGGTTTTAGGCTTCCCCTAAACTAATGCGGTAAGCCTCCAAAAAGTCCCCATTTTCACAGTCTGGGATGGTAAAGTGTAGGGGCAAAACTCACCCTTGCTCCTGCCCCCCACTCCCCTCCCCTGCTTCCTAGCTATGTGGCCTTGGGAAAGTTAACTGACCTCTCAAGTCTCCGTCTCCTAATTTTAAGAAAAGGGTAGTCATATGTTGTGGAAATTAAAGAAGATGATACGTGTACCATGCACAGCGCCTGGTACATCTGAAGCTCTCAAAACAACGTGGACTCTCATTACCATTAAAGAGGAAAGTATCCAGTGGTCTAAACCCATTTCAGGACTTCCGGAAAGTCTCCTTTACTCTTGAGCTATTATTACAATATTTTAATAACAGGGCATGGTTAGCCTCAAGCAGTCCCAAACCAAAGCAGCCCAGCCTCCCAAAGGTCTGCCTTCAGTAGCTGCCGCGTTGCTGACAGCCCCAGGGGGAGCTCCTGGTGCAGAACGCAAGCCTCCTGCCCCATTACACTCGCCTCCATCACTTCTCTGCAAGAGCCTCGGGCGAGGAAGGGCCCAGCCTCTCAGACCTGCATCTCTGCGCGTTAACCATGCGGGACCGAGAAGGAAAAGAACATTTCCCTGTTAGGACAAACAGCTCTGCGGAGGGCAAGAGAGAGGCTGGGTGGAAGGAGACGCCCCCGCTCGGCGCCCTCCCTAGGCGTCGGCAGCTGCGCAAGGGCGGCCCCCCGAGCGTGCGGGGGACCGAGGATGCGGCCGAGGGCCCGGAGCCGACGACAGGGGAGGGGATCCGGAGGGAAGGCCAGCGGCCGGCTCACCGGCCCCGCGGGGCCCGAGGACCCCTCTGGAGGCGCCTGCTGCCCAGGGTACACCGCTCCAGGAGTGATGACGAGTCCCCGGCTCACTCGACCGGGGCACCCCCGGTCCCCTCTGGGCGCGGGGAGTTGCGGGCCGGGAACCGCCGAGCCGGCGAGCAGCCGGGGACCAGCACTCGGCGGCGCCCACTCGCGCGGCCAGGAGGGGGCTGGGGGCGGCGCACCGCGCAGATGGCGCTGGCGGCGAGATGGATGCTCCGGAGCCGGCAGTCACTCCCGGCTCAACACAGCATCCCGGGCCAAACGGCTGCCAGAGCCCACTACCGGGAGCCCGGGCAGGGAAGGGGCTCTTCTGGGCCAGCCCCAAACCCCGGTGGGCCAGCCCCAACAGTCCCAGCCCCCGGAGGCTGGGCGGAGCGCCGGGACCCCGAGGACTCGCACCTGTAGGGCCAACAAACCCCCGGAAAGCCCCCACCCTGCTGCCTGTGCGGTATCTCCCCTTCCCCCAGATTCCCCGAGTTCTCCCCTGGGGCGGCGAGAGTGGAGGTCGGCTCGGCCTGGAGCCCGGCGATCGGCGCAGGTGTGAGCACATCCGAACAAAGCCCACGCCCAGATGTGTCCGCGGGGACCCGGACGCGCACCCGCCGGTGCGCGCCGGCCGGGCACCTGCGCTCCACGTCCCGCCGGCACCGTGGCGTGACACCCTACGCCCCCGCGTGCATGGCGGGGAAGCCGCCGTGCCGGGCCCCAGCAGCCTCCCCAGGCCCAACTGGCCACCCAGGGACCCCAGGCAGGGCTTCCCGGAAAGCGCGGGGCGCGGATGAAGAAGTTGTCCACAGACTGGAGGAGGTGAAGGGCCCGCCCAAGCCACCCAGGGCTGCCGCATTTCGGCGAGTCCCCGCCCGGGCGCCCGTCCCCCTCCACCCCGCTCGGCGCCCGCGGGCGCGTCCGAGGCCTGAGGGTTGGAAGGGAGTTGGCCACCAGGTTCGCCCCGCCGCAGAGAGAGCGGCGCGGCGCTGCCAGCCGGGAGGGCGCTCTGCTGAACCCCGGGCCGGCGTCCGAGTGACAACACAGCAGCCCCCGGGTGCCCTCCTCCGCTCCAGCCGTCGCCCCGGAGCAGGACCGAGTGTCACCGCCGGACGCGCACGGAGCTACTCACGTTCTTCCGCCGCGCCCACCGCTCAGCCCCGGCGCGGCCGCCCGGCTCCCCGGAGCGCGGACGTTGTCCGTTCCCGACGGAGCTGTGGCCTCCGGCGGCCCCGCGGTGTCCCCTGCGCCGCGCGTCTGAGGCTCCGACTGCGGCGCGCGTCCGCCCGCGACCCGGGCGAAGCAGGGCTGGCCCCGCGTCGGCGCGCGCCCCCGCCGCTCCCGCCCCTGCGCGCTCGCCCCGCGCCGCGCTCTGCCTCCCGGTCGCTCGCTTTAGCGTCCTACCCCCGCCGCGCTCGCCTCCCCGGCGTCCCCCGCCCTTCCCCGGCTGGCCCGGCCCCTCCCTCCCCTGCGGCTGCGGCGGCGACGAATGGGCTCCGGCCGCCGGCGCCTCGGGGACCGGGTGGCCCCCTCACCTGGGATGCCGCGCCCTCACCCCGCCAAGCGTGTGTGGCGGTGGTTGTCGGGGTCGGGGTCGGGGGGGCACGGAGGGGCGGCAGGGATTTGGCTACAGGAGACGTTCCAGAAAACGGACGGTCTTTAAATGCCGCTCTCATGGGTGTGGGTTTCTGTCTGAGGTCTATGGCCTTTTCATTTTCTCCTTGTGAAGCATTGAATTTCTTCGAAACTCACCAGTTGGATGGGTGAGATTGGTGAATTGGGGGGGAGGTGTATTTTTATTTGTTTACTTCTATTTATTTATTTTTTTGCAACCGTTCTTTCCAAACAGCCCCCAGAAAGGGGAGCGAGCATTCAGTGTAAGGTAGGTGCTGACTGCCTATTCGCGGTAGGAATTGGGTCTTCTGGTTCCAGGCAATAGGATTAGTTCACATTTGCTTAGTTTCAGATTTGGAAGCTTTATGGAGAACCATTTACAAGGAAAAAAAAAAAAAAAAGAAAGAAAGAAAGAAGAAAAAAAGAGGGTTTTCTAAATGTGTAGTATGTTCAGGAGGCCCTTCTCCACTATACCCTAGATGGGGTCCAGGATTTCTTAGCCTGGCACTCAAGGTCATCAGTCATCTCAGGTCTGCAGCCTGACCTCTGAGAACTTCCCTCCCAACCGCCAGGCATCACACGGCTTGACCAGTTGACCATTTACTGCGGTCTCGAACCCTCACTAAGGCTTAGCTGGAGAATGAAGTTTTTTTCCTTCTCTAGTGTCACTCAGGAAAACATTTGTGAAGCCCCTCCTCTCTTCTCTCCACCCCCAGGCTCCTCTCCTGGGCCCCAGGACTAGGGCAGGGATTCGGGAATAAAAAAGGCGCAAGGGCGATGTTCCAGGCCCTGACTACTCCTCTGCTCTACTCTAACTTGAGTTTGAACTTGCCACTTCAACCCACCCACACACGCAGGGGAGCAGCCTTCCTTTCCTTCTGCTAATACCACCCTCTCCTCCTCCCATCGCCTGATATGCTCCAGGCACCCAGAACCTCCTGTTCCTGAAACCACAGTTCCTGAACCTGTGTTCTCATCGCTGACTACGGGTCTTTGCTTAGTCTCATCCCTCTTCTGGCCCTGATCTTTACCCACTACCTCTCACCTCTCAATGAATTGTCCAAATTTCCTTCGGAATGACCTTTCAAAAAGAAAAAAGAAGAAGAAGAAGAAGAAGAAGAAGAAGAAGAAGAAGAAGAAGAAGAGGAAAGAAGAATGTGCTTTCATGATACCCTTATTTCAAAGTTTGGCCTGGTTCTCTGTTGCCTATAAAATAAATTCCAGAACTCCTGGCAGGCTCCTTCACGATCTGCTCTAACTTCTGTCTCCATCCTCCAGTGAGAAGAATTGCTTTCATTCTAAGCCTTTGCACGGGAGACTCCTCTTACCTAGAATATTCCTCCATTTTTTTTTTCCCCATCTGGTAAACTTGTTCATCTCTCAGACTTGCTCAGTTGTTACTTCCTCCGTGAAGTCTTTCCTGAGTCCCTGTGTGTTTAGCCGTAATAATACCTGTCGCATCGTTACGATTGCATGTCTGACTATACAAAATATCCCTTCTTGGAGGACAATTTGTCATTTATTATTGTGTGACCTTATTTCCTACCCAACACAAATGGACCCACCGGTAATCACAATACTCCAATCTCACTGCCTCCTCATTCCCACCCGTGTGAAGGACTTCAAGACCCATCGACCCCCTCCTCACCCCAGTCATTGCTGAGAGTCCTGGGGTTTCCCGCGTATCCTCTGCCTTGTGCCCACCTACCCCAGGGGTGCCCCTTCACCCCAGCCACTGTCAACGTTCTCCTTTCCAGGGCAAGGATGAGGTGGGAAGATGGCACTCTGCCGTCTCCAGTTCTTGCCCTCGTTTTGTGTAGCAGTTTGTCCCAGTGGGCACTTAAGCAGGACTGTCTGTATCCTCTAGTGTGACAACCTCATAAGGACCATCCTGAAACAATTCCAACTTCTGCATGGAACCGTTCCTTTCCTTCAGGCCTCAGCCCTGTGGGCAACATCAGGTCAAGGTAGACACTAAGCGGTCCCGGTGAGGTCCAGGTCGGTCCCGACGCCGTCCAGGCGGCCTGCAATGCAGAGGTACTGAGGTTCTGGAAGGGAGTCTCAGGCAAGTGGCAGCTTCTTGACTTTTCCTTATCTCGACAGGTAGAATAGCAATACTTCATACACAGAGTTATTTTAAGGGTCAATCTATATAGCACAGTAAGTAGAGTCTGGGACTCAGCAAGTACTCAGCAGATTCTAGTTGGAAAAGCAATTGTTTGATCAGGTGTTTGCTAAGTGAGTGCATACTATTCAGGAAAGGAGCAAAGACAGAAGAGGAAAACAGCTCTGGGGGAAATGGGAGGTTAAGTAACCTGCGGAGGTCACAGACCACTGGGATTCCGGCCGGGGCATTCTGTCCACGCTCTTAACCACAGCTCTTTGTCCCCCTTTCATTGACAGTGCACTCAAAGTTTGTTTTGGTGGGTGCTTCAGAATTTCTCTGCCTCCAAGCAGCGACATCAGAAAGCCATGGAGCCCCCCAGTGGTACCAGCAGTGAATATGTGATCAGCCTTTCCCGTTTCCTCCCGTTTCCTCCTCCATAGTCCTGCTTCTCTTCCTCAGAACCCTCGCTCTCCTTTCCTCTTCCCCTGCTACCGTCTCTCATTTCATTTTCCGTCCTAATTGTCCATCCATGCGTCCGGCTTCCCGCAGGAGGCAGGGCGATGGCCCTGCCCTAAAGCCAAGGCCACGTTCACTGAAACCTAACATGGACCCGGCTATGCCAGGACCCGGCCGTGCATCTGGGAGTGAGTTACTTCCTCTCAGTCTGGCTCCACACTGAGAAATGAAGGAGCCAGGCTAGGTGAGGACAGATACTCTTTTTTTTTTTTAAGTCTGTCATTCTGTGATTCTGGTGGTGACCAAGAGCATTTCTTTGAGTCCGGTGGCCAAACTCTTAGGAAAGCTGGTGGAACTCTAGGTAGGAAAGAGTGGAACACTGGCAGCAATATAATAACGTTGTTTCCTACACGAGTGCCTCGCACGGGTATCATCTCTGTCTTAATAGCCTGTGGCTGTGCAACGTGAATCGAGGTATTCTAATCCAATATGGTCAAACAGCAGAGTCGTTATTGTGGGCAGCTTCTTAGATGGCACCTAGTGATCCTCTCTTCCTTGTCTATATGTCCTGTGTAGTCCCCTCCCCTTAAGCATAAACTGAACTAGAGACTCACTTCTCTCTCTTTTTTTTTTTTTAATGTTTATTAATTTATTTTGAGAGAGAAAGAGAGAGTGAGTGTGCACGCATGCTTGAGAGGGAGACAGAGGATGCCAAGCAGGCCCACGCTGTCAATGCCGAGCCTGGAGCAGAGCTCGAGCTCACAAACCATGAGATCATGACCTGAGCAGAAATCGAGAGTTGGATGCTTAACCGACTGCGCCACCCAGGCGCACCGAGACTCACTTCTAATGAACGTAATATGGCAAAAGTAGTGGGATGTCACAAAAAGACTGAGGCTCCTTCTCTCTTGCCATTTTGCCTTTTCCCTTGCTTGCTGGAAGGGAAGCCAGCTGCCATGTCGGGAGCCCTCCACACGGCAGGGACCTGAGGGAGGCTTCTGGCCAATAGTTTGTAAAGAGCGGAGTCTTGCCTTAGCCATCTGAGCGTGCTTGGAGGCAGGTCGCCCCTAGGGAGCTGCAGGGTGACTCCAGCCCAGGTCTTGGGAGAGATGTTGGGTCAGAGGACCCAAGTCATCTGCCCCTGGTTTCTCAACCCACAGGAACTGGGAGACAATAGGTGTTTCTAGTTATAGCTATAATTTCGTCACTGATACGATTGTTTAAGTGCATTTCAGAACTCTGAATTCACATCTGACCATGCATATCATATCTGTTTTCTGGATGGGAGAGGGGAAACTGGGTCAGCTGGTGGTTGGGATAAGATGCAGACACAGTCTGGGTAAAGAAGCAAGTGTGGAAAACGCGTTAGACAAGTGTGCCTTGTCCAAAGGTCAACCCCGGCAGTGCCACATCCCAGAGCCACACTTCGCTCCTATAGCCGAGCCCGGGCTTAGACATGCACCGTGCCCCCCAACCCCCCAGGCTGTGCTACTCTCTCCTCTTGGATGTTAGCCACAGCCTCAGCTGGACCACACCCCTTGCAGCCTCACAGTGGGTGCTTATTACCCACCATGGATAATAATAAGATGTGCAGTTATGGATGAAATATAAATAATAACAGGCTGTGTAGTTTCATGCATCACCTAACCAGTAAGCAGTAGAAAGTCTCCACAGATGCAAAACACCAATAGCTCTCATGCCATCTGCCGCACGACCACAGAATTCACTGTCCCTGCCTGGTGCCGTGTGGCACCACAACAGAAACCAGAAATGTGCAACCCAGTCATTGCCTGGTGCTTAGCAACACAGTATCCCTGCACCTATCTAAAGAGCGTACTGCTTAAGCAATTGGAGGAAAATGTGACCTTAGTGGTTGCCATCTGTGGATTTCTTCTCCGGAAGCTTGTGAGTCACTAGGACCTTCTGCTTGGCTCAACCCACCCCCGTGGTTGGGAAACCGGCTTGGAAAGAGGAGAACATTTTCAGTGGTAATAAGTATGTTCCTTATAGCCAACTTCTCCATCTGTTCCTACAGTTTCTATCCATAGGAACGTACAGAGGTTCTGCGGATTGGATTTCAGACTAGCCAAGGTCAGCGTGCAATCAGCCACTGTAGTTGGGGTCATTAGCGACAGCGAACTGTTGCTCTGGAAAATAGAGATGCTGAGAAACACTCTTGATATGTGCCCTTCATTGCTGGCTTAAGAGGGAACAGATGACAGGTACAATAAAGATGGATTCACCACAGAGAAACAAAAGGAAATGGCTTCAGAAATGATACTCTGGGGTCTAAATGAAGGGTTGATCCAAACGCTTTCTCATTTGGTGTTTCGTTGAATTTATTTAGGAAGAAAAAATGGTGTTAGGTTGATGGGCCTATTGTATTTCCTTTTATGTTTTTCTTTTAAGCCTCGATTTAAATTTTACTTTAAAGCCTTCCAATATTTTAAAATGCCAGATAGCGACAGGAGACAAGCAAGTTCAGTACCACCGTGCCCTGGGCCTTGTGCTTTCGAAGGCCCTGCTCTGGTCCACAGAGCCCCTGTCACCCCTTCCTCCTCCTGGACCACATCTGGGTACAGAGGATCCCTGAATCTCATCAGGACTTGCAAAGCGTCTGCTCCTCATGCTCCTAACAGAGGACTTTCTGGGGGTGGGCAAAACTGCAGGCCTGATGCATAGAAATCTTAAAAGTTCTCATCACAAGAAGAAACGAAACGAAACAAAGCTGTAACTGCGCATGGCGGTGGATGATAAGCAGACGTATTGTGGTGACCATTTCACAAGATATACAAATGTTGAGTCATTGTGCCATCCACCTGAAACTAATAGGTGTCAATTATATCTCAGTGGAAAAAAGTAAGTGAAGTGATGGACGGGTGGACCATCATGTGATCGTGTGACAACCAGGTGGTAATCGTGTCACCACAGATACGTCTAGAAAATCATCTCCTGGGGCGCCTGGGTGGCTCAGTCGGTTAGGCGGCTGACTTCGGCTCAGGTCACGATCTCGCGGTCCGTGAGTTCTAGCCCCGCGTCGGGCTCTGTGCTGACAGCTCAGAGCCTGGAGCCTGCTTCATATTCTGTGTCTCCCTCTCTCTGACCCTCCCCTGTTCATGCTCTGTCTCTCCCTGTCTCAAAAATAAATAAACATTAAAAAAAATTAAAAAAAAAAAAAAAGAAAATCATCTCCTTGTACACCTGAAGCAGACACAATGTTATGTGCCAAATATATCTTAGGAAACCTGGAAAACAGGAACAAAAACAAAGAAACAAACCAACAAAAAGCCCTGGAAGTCCGGTAAGTGGCTGATGCAGCAGTGTGGACAGGATGTGGACACATGGATTGGGGTGTTCACCCAAGTCGGCTTGAGGCCCTCGAAGCTTTATGACTACACCAGGGATGGGCCATGGGCTGGGGTGTGGGGCTGTTTTCATCACCATATTCTGACATGCAACTACGAGAACTCTAAAGTTCAAACGTGGACGTCAAGATCTTTATGAAGGTATCTTTGTCAAAATAGGAAGGCAGAACATATCTTAAAACTTTTAAATATTTACACATGTGGTGTGGACCTCCAATTGTATTCTTTCCCCAAGCTTCCCCTCTCCCCCATTTATTATGGAAGATCCTAAAAGAATCCGTTTCTTACTATGATCAATATACTGATGTATTAAAACATACTGTTAGAATAATAAGGTTACGTCTGGATTTAAGTGATTTTGGTTTGTAATAGTTCGTACATAAATGGATCTCATCTTAATTTTTTTTTTTTTTTTGGTAGGGGAGGGGAGAAGAGAAGTAGGGTTATTAGTGTAATAAAATTGTCTTGAATTGACTAATTTGATATTGGTACAGAAAGTGCTTTCCTACCGTTCTCCCCTAGTTTGAAAAACTTACTGGATTTTCATTCAAAACCTACATTTAGAGATAAATGTGTTTTTGTCCTTCAGTGTTTTGATTATTCAGTTCGTTCATTGTTCAGCATTGTTGGTTTCTTCTCGTTGTTGCCATTTGTTGTTTTATTTGAGCTGTTTTCATTTACCAAGAATTTCTTTGATAATGGAAGGGGTGGCAAAAATCAAATCACATCACTTCCTCCTTGATTCCACTTGCTAAAATTAGAGGTTGTTTATATTAATAATTTAACGACTTATGGTATAACACAACATGAAAATATCATGCTATAGGTTAAAATAAGGAGAAGACTGAGAAATGAGGAAAATATTTACATGCAATATGGAAGAGTGGAGCGGAAAATGATACGTGTGCTATTATTGCAACTCTAAAAGGCATAAAAGAGAAAGATTATATGCAAATAAAAAGTTTTATTAAGGTGACAGAATTATGGGAGATTTTTAAATTGTGCATGGAAAGTTTGACCAGACATATCTTTCCAAAATAATATTTTTATTTAAAATCTCAGACTCTTCATCGGAATTGGTAAGGATGGAGTAAAACTTTCACTATCAGCAGATGACATGATACTATATATATATATGTGTGTGTGTGTGTGTGTGTGTGTGTGTGTGTGTATACATGTATATATATGAATATATATATATACATATGTATATATATATACATATGTATATATATGTATATATATGTATATGTACATTTATATATATATATGTATATGTACATTTATATATATATATGTATATATATGTATATATAAAACCCTAAAGATTCCACCAAAAAGCTATTAGAACTGATAAATGAATTCAGTAAGGTCACAGGACACAAAATGAATATACAGAAAGCCATTGCATTTCTATGCACTAACAATGAAGCAGCATAAAGAGAAATTTAAAAAAAAAATCCCAGAGAATTGCACCAAAAATAACAAAATATCTAGGAATACATTTGACCAAAGAGGCGAAAGATCTGTGCTCTGAAAACTAGAAAACACTGATGAAAGAAATTGAATATGACACAAAGAAATGAAAAGACATTCCATACAAACGATCCTAAAATTGGTATGGAACCACAAAAGACCTCAAATAGCCAAAGCAATCTCGAAAAAGAAAAATAAAACTGCAGATACCACAATTCCAGACTTCAAGTTGTATTACAAAGCTGTAGTCATCAAAACAGTATGGTACTGGCCCAAAAACAGACACATAGATCAATGGAACAGAATAGAAAACCCAGAAATAAACCCACAGCTATATGGTCCATTAATCTTCAACAAAGCAGGAAAGAATACACAATGGGAAAAAGACAGTCTCTTCAACAAATGGTGTTGGAAAAACTGGACAAGCAACATGTAGAAAAAAGAAATGGAGGAGTGCCTGGGTGGTTCAGTCGGTTAAGCATCTGACTTCGGCTCAGGTCATGATCTCATGGTTCGTGGGTTTGAGCCTCGTGTCAAGCTCTGTCTTGACAACTCGGAGCCTGGAGCCTGCTTCAGATTCTGTCTGTCTGTCTGTCTCTCTCTCTCTCTCTCTCTCTCTCTCTGTCCCTTCCCCAGTCATTCTCTGTCTTTCAAAAATAAATAAACGTTAAAAAAAAAAAAAAAGAAGAAAGAAATGGAACCACTTTCTTACACCATACACAAAAATAAATGGATTTATCCTCAAAATGGATTAAGGATCTCGATGTGAGACCTAAAACCATAAAAATCTGAGAAGAGAGCACAGGCAGTAATTTCTCTGACATTGGTCATAGCAACACCTTTCTACATATGTCTCCTGAGGCGAGGGAAACAAAGCAAAAATAAACTATTGGGATTACATCAAAATAAAAAGCTTCTGCACAGTGAAGGAAACAATCAATGAAATTATAAGGCAACCTACAAAATGGGAGAAGATATTTGCAAATGACATCTCTGATAAAGGGTTAGTGTTCAAAATATGTAAAGAACTTACACAATTCCACACTGAACACCTAAATAATCCAATTTGAAAAATGGGCAAAAGATATGAACAGACATTTCTCCAGAGAAGACATACAGATGGCCAACAGACAGATGAAAAGATGTTCATCATCACCACTTACCATCAGGGAAATGAAAATCAAAACTGCAATGAGGTATCACCTCACACCTGTCTGAATGGCTAAAACCAAAAACACAAGAAACAACAAGTGTTAGCAAGGAATTGGAGAGAAAGGAAACCCAGTGCACTGCTGGTGGGAATGCAGACTGGTGCAGCCACTCTGGAAAACAGTATGGAGCTTCCTCAAAAAGTTAAAAATAGAACGACCTATAATCAAGGAATCGCATCACTCCGTATTTACCCAAAGAATATGAAAACACTAATTCAAAGGGATACAAGCACACCTGTACTGATTGTAGCATTATTTACAATAGCCGAACTGTGGAAAGAGCCTAAGTGTCCATTGATAGACGAATAAAGAAGATGATGATGATGAGGATGATGATGATGATTGTGTGTGTGTGTGTGCGTGTGCACGTGTGCACGTGTATAAACACAGTGGAATATTATTCAGCCACAAAAAAGAATGGAATCTTGCCATTTGCAACAATATGGATGGATTTAGAGGGTGTAACGCTAACTGAAATAGGTCAGATGGAGAGAGACAAATGCCATATGATTTCATTCATATGTAGTATTCGAGAAACAAAAAAAGGGGTCCCCAGTGGCACAGTTGGTTAGGCATCCTACTCTTGATTTCGGCTCAAGTCATGATCTCACACTTCGTGGGATCAAGCCCCCCATTGGGCTCTGTACCGATGGCGTGGAGCCTCCTTGGTGCTCTCTCTCTCCCTCTCTCTCTGCCCCTCCCCTGCTCTCTCTCTCTCTCTCAAAATAAATAAATAAAAACATTTTTTAAAAAAAGCAAACAAACAAAATGAACAAAGGGAAGAAAAAGAGAATGACAAACCAAAAAACAGACTCTTAACTATAGAGAACAAACACGTAGTTACCAGAGGGGAGTTGGGTGGGGTGATGGGTCCAATTGGTGAGGGGGATTAATTAAACTTATAATTAATTAAACTAAATAAAATTATCTTGATGAGCACCAAGTAATAGATGAAAGTGTTGAATCACTACGTTGTACAACTGAACTAACATAACACTGTGTGTTAGCTCCACTGGAAATAAAATTTTTAAAAAATGTAAGTCAATGAAAAGTCTCTTTTCTCATTTTTCCCCCCCATCCCTTCTCTACATCATGCCATAGACCAGACTGTGGTACCTGGTGGGCTCCTGGGCACTGCTTGGCCTTGGCACTGAAACTTGGAGCTAAGGCAGCTAGTATTTTCACTCGAAGCCCGGGGAAAGTGTGTCCCATGAGTGTGCGCTGAGGTTACAGGGTCCTCTGCATTCTGGTGATGTTCAAAAGATGGTCCAGACAGAGAAGATACTACAGTCATCTGACCCCACAATACGGGAGGCATACATTGGTGAGGCAAAGACCACGTGCTTGCTTAACAAACTCCTGGACATTTGGCCCTTTAGCGATTGTCTTTGGAAACACATGGTATTTTGAAATTGAAAAACCTAAAGGCAGAAATAAAACCCCCAAACGCTGTATACTTTGGTATACTTTGGTCATCGCTGCATGCTTCTGTGTAAGCACACAAAAGTTCTATGTGATACAGAAGGTATTTCTGATTCAAAAGCAGTACGATTGAGGCTTAATTTTTTTAAACGTCCAGAGAGACTTTTCTGTCAAGTAAGCTAGGTGTTCAAAGTCCCTGATACAATTTTAGGTTAATTAAGTAAATCCTCACAGCCATATGATTTTCCATCGTTAATCTTGTCTTGCAGGTGAAGAAACCGAGCCTTGGAGGCGTTAATAACTTCCCGAAAGATCATGAATTTGAAGTTTGTTTTGTTCCAAAGACTCAGTGATTTCCACCACAGTATTAATAAAGAAATTATTTCTAGAAAAGTAAACATAAATGTATATACCAGAAATTGCATATTTTCTATAATAGAAATTACATGTTTTAGATACATAGCAGAATTTATTTATTTAGATTATATATATATAAAACTGAAATTATATACATAAACATATACTGGCCCAGGAGAACAGTTCCAAAAGAGAGGTCCCACTGGGAAAATCACTGATAAAACTGCAAAGCTTCCCATAGCAACTGCTTTAAAGGCCAAGAAACTCTCTTTTAGATGCACAAGGTCTGGGGTGCCTGGGTGGCTCAGTGGCTTGTGCATCCGACTTGAGCTCAGGTCATGACCTCGCAGTCTGTAAGTTTGAGCCCCGTGTCGGGCTCTGTGCTGACAGCTCAGAGCCTGGAGCCTGCTTCAGATTCTGTGCCTCCCTCTTTCTCTGCCCCTCCCCTGCTCTCTCCCCCCCCCCCCAAAAAAAATAAACATTAAAAAAAAGTATAGACGCACAAGGTCTGGTACTTTGGTGTTTTCATCACTCTGCCTGTTTTATTATAATTTCTTGAATATGTCTGGTGCATATTAGATGTTTAACAAATATTCGCTCAGTGAACAAATTGAATCATCAGCGCAGAGAACTCATAGGACTCTGGAACCATGGTGTGTGTATGTCAAGTGGAGGGGGGGTGTGCAGCATAAAGAACAATGAAGACACTCTGTGAAATAACAGTAAATTTAAAAACACGTTAACGTGTTTTTTTCAGCTACAGGGCACCTGGGTGGCTCAATCACTTAAGTGTCTGACTCCTGATTTCGGCTCAGGTCATGATTTCATGGTTCGTGAGTTCGAGCCCCGCATTGGGCTCTGTGCCAACAGCTCAGAGTCTGCTTGGGATTCTCTCTCCCTCTCTCTCTCTGCCCCCCTGCCCCTGGCTCATGCTCTCTCTCTCTCTCTCTCTCTCTCTCTCTCTCTCTCTCTCAAAAATAAATAAATAAACATTAAAAAGAAACAAACCAAAAACATCTTTTCTCAGCTACAAAGGAAGGTTAAATCCCCAGACCTAGGACAACAAAAATCAATCTCTGGAAACTCTTCCTTTCCTGCCAGCCACATTCCTGCCAGGGAAGGTGGACTAAACTCTCTCTTTTACATTTCTTGAAGGAGGAGTCTCTGTGCGAAGGGAGTACACTCCACAGTCGGGATCTGACATGCTAACAACAGGAATGCCCACGATGGATTTCTTCACAGCTACCTGGTTTTATTTGCACAGTTAGTAACTATTGCAACCTGCTGGAAATGTAATTTGCTAAATATCTTAAAGCATCTTTTTAGGCATATATAAGACATGTAGGGTCTACAGTTCTCATGCTTGTTACTCTGTCTTATTTTATTTTTTGTTGTTGTGGTTGTGTTATTTTAAAATCAATTTCAGGAAATTGTTTTAAAACCATTTGGAAGCAAATAACAGAGATGTAATAATTCACGTGCAACAAGAGCATTTGTATCCTCGATTTTTATCCCAAAGTACAATACTAAGTATAATAGCATTAATGTGTTTAGCAATGCAACACGCAGTACGATTTAACAATAATAAAAGATAATACAGAAAACTAAAAAGACGCCCTGCCCTGTCAAATGATTCTATGATCCTTACAAGGTTTGGAGGGGAAGAGTGTTGCACAACTTAGGGCTAAGATATTGTGTTTGAGAAACACATACTTAGATGTTGGAACTAATGCATTTCCGGGAAAAAAAAATATTAACTGAATGTACTTTCCCTCAGTACCTTAATTTCCCAGAACACAAAAATAATAGCAATTACTAGTTGAGTGCCGACTATATTCCAGGCACTTTGACTTCTATTATTCTTCCTGCTCACAACACGGCACTTTTCGGGTGAGGAAACTGTCGGGGAGGTGAAGGAACTTGGCTCAAGTCTCACTTGGAACCACAACAAAGACCTTCATCTTAACACAAAACCTATCACCTCCCGCAGGCTATGACAGGGGACGCTTGGGAGACTAGACAGACAACTGGACAACACAACACCGTTTGTGTACTTCCAAAGCACATAGGCTATCACTCTCTGTATTATTTTTCTGACATCCAGATCTTTCACATCCAGATCTTTTAGGACAAGTTTCTCGATGTACCGAAATGGCATTAAGAGTTAAAGGCAATGATACAAAAGGGCCCTTAATAAATGTCATTTAGACGACGAAGCCTTCCCCTTTTAGAAAAATAAAAGCAAATGTCACAGAAACACAGCTCTTGCGCAATACCGGGCAAGAATACAAGTCACTACCACGACCAAAACCTATTAATTGCATCCAATCCCCCCCCTCCCTCTACCCCCCCCCCCCCCCCAGCTATTATTGGCGAAGCAGTGGAAAGAGTCCTGGACTGGGAGGCCACTGGCTCAAGCCATCATATTGAACAGGGTGAGGTCACGCAAGCCTTTGGATTTGCTGGTGATGTGCTTTTCATATATTCCTTGTGGGGTACACGTGCTGGCCCGGCCAAACCCGCAAGAAGGTCGTTAGAATAAAAAGAAGAAGTATATTTGCAAGTGTTTGGGAAAGGCTAGAAACGCTGTCTGCAACCACGAATAAATGTATACGGATGTGTGACTATAGTTACTGTCCATTGAAGACACAGAGCTCCCCACCCATAAATTTACTAAAACAAGGTGCATCTTCAAGGATGTAGACAGCCCAATAAAAAGACTCCATCTGCAAAAAAAAAAAAAAAAGACTGAGACCCCAAGTGAGGGGAGCAGCTAGGATGAACAGGAACATGGTTTTAGAATGAGAAGATACTGGTGAGATAGAGGTAGATAAAAGCTCACGTTTCAAACAAAAGAAATCTGTCTTCTGTGCCCAGAAGGGCTGTATTTGAGCCCCTGTCAAGATGAGAGGCACACAGACCGATGCAGCAGCGTTTACCCCAGGCGCCAGGCGACAGGAAATGCCAGGCTTTGTCATCTGTGCCATTTCTATGATCTGTAAAGGGTCCCACTCACCCTAAGGAAAATGGTACCCGCCAAGATCCTACCTACCAGACAGGGAACGGCCCCGTGTTCAGATTTCAAAGGTCAAGGGTTTCAGACAGTACTTTTGAAAGCAGTTGCCTTTCCCCCACCTCCCTATAATGGTTTCAGGGAGATCAGTCAGGTTAGCCTCATTTAAGAAAAATATTAAGGACCTCTAATGTATCGAGCAGGGGGCCGGAAACCGTGAGGTATTCGCAAGAGAAGCGTATGATAAGCTGAGTTGGGAATACATAACATAATTAGTTAAAAAGAAAGAAACTTACGTTACTTCAATTATGGGACCCCGTGAGAATGTTCCTTCCTTTCTCTTTCGTGCTTCAAACAGAAACACGAATCATAGTTTCATTTACGTGTTTTAAAATCGCAATCATGGCTCGCAGATATTTGCAGATGACTGCAGCGCCTACAAGACGCTTGTTTTTAAAAGAGTGACTCTGGTTGTGAAAATCACCCTAAAGAGATGTGGAGTTGAGTGGGTGATCACGTTTGTTGAGCTGGGCGTGGCAGTATTTTTCCACACACTATTGCCCACATTCAGGACACTGCGTCTGAAGATCAGGTTCACCACGTAAGAATGGTATAAGCCCGTATCACAAAATTTTCTGCTCTCTAACCTTCATCAAAACCTTTGAAGCGCATGTTTCCTTCTTCTGTATGCATATATAAACAGATATTTTCACTACACTCAGCAAACATGGTCTAAAATCCAATGCCTCTACAGTTTCTGAGGATCAGACTGGATACGTTTCACGTAATTCAACATGGGAAGTGGATGCCTAAGGGCATGTTTAGATATGTATGGATTATTTGTATCCTGATACCAAGGGTGCATTCAAAATTAGCAAAATAACAGCACCTGTGATTTACAAAGAATGTGGCTTTAAGGATTCACACACACACACACACACCCCATGTGATTTTGAAATGGTTCTTAGTTCTAGTATTATTTTGAAAATTTGAGTGTTTTAAGAACAAATTTGAAAGGCAGAGAGAGGTTGAGTTACAAGAGCCTTTTCAATCTGAGTCTTTTAAAAATCTCTTAGATGGTTGATGCATGTTACCACAAACACAAAAGCACAATGCCTAATGTTTGTTACCCCAGAACATTTGTTTTTAACAGTGTGGTCCAATTGTACGAAACATAACAAGAATGATAAGGCACTTTCTTTTGCAAGATTCCTATAGAGTGAATCCCAAGGACTGTGTTGAATATAGAACGTAGCGTATTTGGTGACTTTTTGGTTTTTTTCTTTTTAATATTCTGTTCTGTTTGGTCCAGGTATGGATTATTTTCAATTGCTGTCACGCTTCTTTCTACATTATTTGCAGAGGTAATTTAATTCAAATGGACATTAAATACTATGTTGGAGCAAGGTATGCTTGGAATACAATGTAATGTGATTAATATAAGATGACATAGCTTTCCTTTCTCAGATAACTGGATGGACTTTTGGATTGCTATTAATCACTTTGTTTTTTTACAAACACCGTTAGTAGAGGGATATGCTATAAGAGAGTGTTTCCAACTAGTAATTGTTAGACTATTTTGTTCTATAAAAGGGTACATTTATCTTGGGTTGATCCTTGAAAATTGTCTAAACAATACCAATCTGGCATTTACATGTGATAAACCTTAGATTAAAGTATGTGAAAGGATATTACAGTATTTATTTTAGGTGTATAATTTTTAACAGACTGGTGTCATTCGTGTTCACACTATGATCTTTAAGTTCCCATTGATAATGAGAAGGTTGTTTGTTTTTCTTTGGTGAAGGACATAGAGCCTGAGCAGCGCTCAGGAAAGAGAAGACCTTACTCACCGTCATCATCATCTCATGCTGGTTTAGCAGAGATAATGCTAACACCTACCTCACAAGGTTAAATGGCGATAAATGTTAGCCACAGCTATTACCAGAACCCCCAATCATTTTGGAACATGTAACCTGTTCATATTAATCAGACTGAAATCTTTAAATTATATCTCAACTATATATGGTCTAGAGGCGAGGAATGAATCTGTATCAAGTTAAAAGAGTCTTATCATGAAGGTAAGTCAATGTTTCGGTCAATATTTTAACCAATTACAGAAACTGATAGTTCCTACCTGTGGAATGTGATGAATTTCAAACCACATGCATCGGTCTGAATAAAGGTTATAACGAACAAGGCAATCAGTGTGACTTCTGAGACAGACACATTTATCAAACTCTTGGACCAGCGCATGCAAACAGTTCAGTCCAGGGACATCTGTACTCTGTGAATCTTTTTTGGAGGGTAGATAGCCCCTGCCAGGAACAGAACAAACTGTTTTTTAATGTGATCTCCCTCCTTCCTATTTCCTAGTCATGAAAAGAGCAATTGCCATAGATGTGGTCCAAAAAAAAAAGTGAGATGAAGTGAACAGCTCAGTTGTTTTTCAACTTGGCATTAAAAAAAAAAAAAAAAAAAAAAAAAAAAAAAGAACAAGAAGCAACGAATGCAGCAAGAATTCCTATTGGGATGAAATGGGAATGGAATTTTGCACACGGTGGGTGCACCCTAACTCTGGGTCTAAGTATACCCTCAATTTCTTGTGGAAGAAATTCGTTACTTGCATTTTGTGGATAAGCAGCTCATACTTTCTGAAAGGGAGCAGTGTAGGTTTTTGGGGTGGGGGAATTCTTCACGATGAAGAGCTCTCCTCCGCCCGGTCTGTAGTAGAACAGTAACCATATCCGACTCCCCGAGTACTAAATGCTGCTAGTTCCCCCAGACAATCACTCCCTACTCCCCTAGATTTTCAGGGATGTGGGTAACACCACGCCTAGTAGAGACCCAGTGTGGTAGACAAGGGTGTAAGCACTATTGACCCGATCTGATGTTGGAATTACACTCCCTCACTGACTAAACCCAAGAGGGGAGATTCGGTTTAGCAAACAGAGGTATGAAGTCACTTTGCAACTTTTCAGGAAAGGACATTCTAGGAAAGAGGGTTAGAAAAAGTTGTGGTTAAGAAAATGGATTCCTGGGGCACCTGGGTGGCTCAGTTGGTTAAGCATCTGATGGGCATTGAGGAAGGCACCTGTTGGGATGACCACTGGGGTGTTGTATGGAGACCAATTTGACAATAACTTTCATATTAAAAAAGAAAAAGCATCTGCCTTCAGCTCAGGTCACGATCTCACGGTCCATGAGTTCGAGCCCCGCGTCGGGCTCTGTGCTGACAGCTCGGAGCCTGGAGCCCGCTTCGGATTCTGTGTCTCCCTCTCTCTCTGCACCTCCCTTGCTCACCTCTCTCTCAAAAATAAATAAACATTAAAAAAATTTTAGAAAATGGATTCCTCTTAGCTTTCCCATGTCCTGCCTGTGGTATGCTGTGCAACTTTTTCTTACCAAGGAAGGGATGATGATGATACACACCTCACAGGCTTTCCGTGAGGATTAAAGGTGCTAACACGTGTAGCTTGCTTAGCTCCATTCCGGGTACACGGCTAGCACTCAAATGTTACAGCTGTGAGGCATAAAGGTAACAAACTGGGAGTTCATGCATTTAACGGAGCAAGAATTTGTCAGAATAACATACACCCGAAGGAAGAAAGGTCAATTATGACAGCCTCACAGAAAAACCTAAAAAGGGGCACCTGGGTGGCTCAGTTGGCAAAGCATCCGACTTCGGCTCAAGCCATGATCTCATGGTCTGTGAGTTCAAGCCCCGCATCAGGTTCTGCGCTGACAGTTCGGATTCTGTGTCTCCCTCTCCCACTCACACTCTCTCTCTCTTAAAGATGAACATTAAAGACATTAAAAATAAAACTAAAAAAATAAGGCAAATGGCAATTTTCTACCGTCAGAAGCATGTCTTATTTGTTGCCCTGTTAACTGGTAAAGAAAAAATAAGAAAGTGTGTATTTTCATAAATTCACAAGACGTGAGATGAGCTTTCGTGTTTATTATTTTGTGCCATATTTTAAATTCATCATGGACTCCTGTTCAAATTCGTAGAATTCAGGAACTCTACACTCGATGGCTCACAATTGCTCAGCATATGTCAAAATTTTTTGTTTCATTCATTCATTATGAATTTGGTGCAGGAATCCACAATGAATACATGAAAACAAAGAGAACAGGCACTCTAATTCCTAAATTCATAACCTAACAAATAAATGGACAGAGCACCTAACATGCTGTTCTCTAAATTAGCCTGTAATTCATATTTTTACTGATTGAGACTGAACTCTAATCCAATTAACACATTTAATCATATATAAATTCAAAACACCTTAGATAAGAATAACATAGAATGCTAAAATGTGACTCCGTAGCTGGTGAATTACTCAGTGCCTGCAACAATAAAATATCATCTGACCCAGAATCCAGGATCTGACTTTTTCTAAATGAATAAAATTCCTAGAGATTTAAATCCCTTTATGCCAAAGTAATGCAGTAATGTAAATGTGATATTTAATACATACACATGCTGTTGCACAATGAATACCGAACACTTTAAAATATGTGTTCACTGCCCAAAGATAAAAATAACCCAGAACTATCACAGTCATGTGTTACCAGTAAGACCACTATGAGAATACTGGGATGATTTTTCACGATCTGTAGCACCCTGCCCGTACTTCATGGGCCAGGCTACTGTGACATTACTAGGTTGGTAATTCACAAACTGGAAAATCATGCCATCACCAGAGGTGCGATCACTGTATGTATGTATTTCTACAGGCCAGCATCAATTACAAAATGCAATTAAAAAGACATTCTTTTCATAATGATATCAAAATGAATAAAATACTTAGAAATAAATTTTCCAAAAGGAGGGCAAGAGTTGTACGCTGCAAACTACAAAACATGGCTGAGCTCAAATTTTTTAAATATCCAAATAAATGGAGAGATAGTCCATATTCATTGCCTGCTTTGAAGGACAGATACTACTGAGACGCAATGTTGTTAAAATGTCAGTTCTCTCAACATTACCTATACATTCAATGCAATCCCTATCATGTTCTAGCAGTGTGTGTGTGTGTGTGTGTGTGTGTGTGTGTGTGTGCGTGTGTGTATCTAAAATTTATATGGAAATGCAAAGGAACCACAAGCGCTATAATAATTTTTAAAAAGAACAAGTTGGAAGAATTATTCTTTGCTTTCAAAACTTCTTATATAGCTATAGTAACAAGGACAGTGAGTTACTGATACAGGAATACCATACAGGCCAATGGGACAGAGTAGGGTCCAGAAAGAGACTCACAAATTTAAAGACAACAGATTTTTGACAGAAGTACAGATGCAATTCAATGGCGAGAGGATATTTTTTTCAACAAATGATGTCGGGGCAACTGGATATCCCTACACACACACACACACACACACACACTTTGACCATTATTCATATCATAAACAAAATTAACTCAAATTGGCAAAATGATAAATTGATGTTCATCAAAATTAAAAACTCGTATGCTTGCTTTCAAAGACACCATTGAGAAAGTGAAAAGACAAGCCACAGACTAGGAGAATAGAGCTGCAGATCATGTATCTGGCAGGAGACTTGTATCCAGAATATAAAGAACTCTTACAACTCAAAAGGAAGTCAGATAAATCAACTGGGAAATGGGCAAAAGATTTGAACATTTTAACCAAAGAAGATACACAAATAGCTAATAGGCACCTGAAAAGATGCTCAACATCAATAGTCATTGGAAGGCCACAAATTAAAACCACAATAAAATGCCATTACATGTGCCCTTGCATGGCTATCATCAAAATGACAAACATTACCCATGTCTGATAAAGATGTGCAAAGACCGGAACACACACACTGCTGACAGGGACGTAAAATGGTATAGACACTTTGGAAAACTGCACGGCTGTTTCCTGAAAAGTTACACATACACTTACCACACAACTGCAACAATTAACTTCCAGATATCTATTCAAGAAAAATGACAACATAGGTCCTCAAGGAGGCTTGTACGCGAATTTCACAGCAGCATCACTCCTCATAGGTAAACACTGAAGACAACTCAAATGATCATCAACTTTGAATGGATAAACGAATGTGGTATATCCATACAATGGAATACCACACAACAATAAAAAGAAGTCAACCACAGACACATGCCACAACATGGATGAATCTCAAAAGCATGCTAAGGAAAGAAGCCAGATGCAAGAGATTACATACCGTATGATGATATGTACATGAAATATCCAGAAATGGTAAATCTGTGCTGACAGAAAGGTCAGTGGTTGTCTGGGGCTGGGGACAGGAGCCGGGAATGACTACAAACGCACATGAGGGAATTTTTGAGGGCTAACGGAATTGCTCTAAGATTGGATTATGGTGATGGTTATGTAACTGTATAAATCTGCTAAAAGTGACTGAATTGTATAGTTACAAAGGGTGGCTTTTTGGTATGAAAATTCTACTTCAATACACTGTAAAAAAATAATGGAAAAAAAAAAGACACTTCACGTTAAAGTGGGAGTTGGGGCACCTGGTTAGTTCCGTCGGAGGAGCATGCGATTCTTCATCTTGGGGTCACGACTTCAAGCCCCATGTAGGGTGTGGAGATTACTTAAATAAATAAAACTTTAGGGGGGAAAAGAGAAAGAGGCATTGATCTTCAATGGGTGATGGAAAGGGTGAAGTCCATTCTGGCATAAAGATGGCAGTCGAAAAACATTTGTACAATGAATAATTAGCTTCTGAGCTTGGCTAACTGGGAGAGATAAAAAAAAACTTTACAATATTCATGATTTTCTTCATTTCACTATTATTTAACTTTCTAACTGCCTCGGTTTCCTTCGCTGGAAAATAAGAATAATAATAGTACCTCCTTCACAGGGATAGAATGAGGCCTAATGAGATGATGGACACAGTGCTTTCAGTATAACGCCTGGCATGTAAGTGCTAAATATTAAATATTAGTCGGGGCTCCTAGGTGGCTCAGTCGGTTAAGTGTCCGACTTGGGCTCAGGTCATGATCTTGCGGTTTGTGAGTTCAAGCCCCACGTCGGGCTCTGTGCTGACAAGCTCAGAGCCTGAAGCCTGCTTTGGATTCTGTGTCTCCCCATCTCCCCGTGTCTCAGCCCCTCCCCTGCTCATGCTCTGTCTCTCTTTGTCTCTCAATAATAAATAAATGTGAAAAAAATTAAATATTAACTCTCAATCATAAAAATATTCAGATTGCCTCTCTAGATGTTAAGATACTTAACAAAACACATTGATATTGCTCTACTTCCATGGCTATGAAATTTCCCTAAAAGTAAAAACAGAACCACAATGAACTTTGTCAACCTTAGTTGTAATAAAATTATTGACACCGGAGAAATTTTGGTTTTCCAATCAGATTTTAAAAGATAAATCCATTTGCAAGGACCACAGTGACATATTTTAAAAACACAAAATGAGACATATCCATTGGCATGCACAAAAACTAGCTGATTTAAATACATGTTTATCAAGAAGCATAATGGTTTTATGGAAACCAATTTGACAATAAATTTCATATATAAAAAAAAAGAAGCATCATGGTTTGCTGAAGACATCAGTTAAATCTTACACAGTAAATAGGAAAAAAAATGTAATATCCTAACTTCTTGTTTTTTTGCAACTTACCTATTGTTTCTACGTTATCACAGAATTACAGGATTTAAGGAATCCAACTAGGCCAATGATCTCTTTTTAAGAATTTTCTCTCATAAAGAACCTATCCTACTTTAAAAATAGTGAAGAATCCATAACCTACTTGGTAGCAAGCGCTTATCTTTCCGAAGAGTGTTCTTTACTTCTGTTCTTTCCTGAAAAGAAATCCACTTTGCTTTTGGAGAATGCAAAGCACTGGCTTCATTATAAGATGAGGGTTATCTCAGGTGAATTACCCAGTTGCTCAGATAACCAGTTTCAAGGACAAATGGGGACAAGAATGACTGAGAATTGGTACACCGCACACCTGGGTGTGCCTCCTGTTGGAGAGCGAAAAGAGCTCAAGAAACAGGGACAGGGACACGGGGACATACTTAGGTGCCGTGCAACGTAGCGTAAGAGAGAAGCTATGGCCAGAGGACACTTGTCTATTTTGTAGTGTTCAAGAGGGAAATAATCAGCGAAGCAAAAACAAGGACAGAGAGTTAACTTCAGCTGGAAAAGAGGTGGGCTGCATTAACATGCTCTGTCTTCACATTGATAATAGTGACCTTAGGAGAAGGTGTGAATCTGTCAACTGCATTAAGTATTACTTTACTGGGCTTGAAATGTTTTATTAGAAACAAAGTATTTCTGGGGACTCCTTCTGACTCCCAATTGTTTGCATTTTTCTTATGAGCTGCTTCAGTTGCATAGCAATACGCAATTATTTGTGGTCTGAAAGGACGACTTTACATCTTTAGAGATCATTGGTATTTGGGCAGACCAAAACCCTGGAAAGCCAAGTCCCTTGCCTATAGTCCTTGGGCCCTTTCGAATGCTCCCTCTCCGAAAGCGAGCTTTCATGCTACTTTAACTTCCCGATCTCATACGCTGATAAACTTTTGCCTGCTGCTCACTTAAAAAAAAGAAAGAAAAGAAACCATTGGTATTTTCATACTTACTTACACTGGGTCTAAAAACTGTGTAATCTGCATCTCACAAACCTATCATTTTAGTCACATTACTAGCACTGACACTTGTGACATATTCAAAACTGTGACAAGAATTATTGCTAGAACATAGCAGATTAAGTAAAGTTTTGAGCTTCGAACTTTCGGGATCCTCGCTGCTTCAGTAAGAAGGCAGCTCGATACAGGGTGAGCTGTCAGCTGCTGGCAGGGGCGGGGAAGCTCAGAGGAAGCCCGTCTGTTCTATCACCAGAACAAAGTCGTAAGCCTCCCCTCTGTCCCCCCAGACTGTATGCTGTTTGTGACTTCCTTCCCTCTGGGAAGATTCCTTGGGAATCTACTTTCTCCTGGATAAAATGGGGTGTGGGAGGAGCGAAGGCTCACAGTGTCAAGTTAACCCAGGCCGGGCTCTCTCCTGCCTCTAGGGGAAATCCCACGCAGCCCATTTGCCTCTAGAGACAGCTCTACCTGAGCTACGATTTTTAATAAAGATTAGTATCTGTAGCAAGAACAGAACTGAAACATGGCCAGCATACCTTTTATTACAGAAATAAGAATGTTGAGACACTCAAAGAGGCCTGGGCATCAAAACCATTTCTATTCTCTGTGTTTTTTATATGATGTGTTGGAGAATTAACTACATTTCTAAAATCGACGATTTTTCCTCTTTGCTGCTTTGAAAAGAGCAGGTAATTCTACCAAGCACTAAGACTGAAAACTCATTTTCACATCTCTTCCCATGGTTTGCTTGTATATTTGCAGAATTTGGATTGCCGTAAAAAGAGGACGTAACATCTTAGAGCCAGCTTTTCTCATTCGATCAATAAAATATCCAAAGCCCAGAGCGCCTGTCCCCCCTCCTCCAGGTCACAAACAGGACTTTGCCTCAGAGGTGGGATTAACATCCAGACTCTCAGCTCCCCCCAGCACTCTGAACCATGCCTCACTGCCTCTGTGAATTCACGTTACAAAGAAGCAAGAGCCATGCCCAGGCAATGGGGTTTAGCTTTAGTTGATGTGTACACAAAGCAAAAGGCATTTACCTTTTTTCATTTTTCTGGACAAATCTAAACATGATGGAAGGCTTTATATGACAGATGGAGAGACAACAAAGCAAAGATGAATTTGGTTGGCATAAACAATGATTCGGGTCGGTACACCTACAACCTCCGTGAAATCCGATGGTTAAAGGAGTTAATCAGGTAAAACAAAACATAATTTTTTAAGCACACTGTGGACACGTATATTCAAATGCTTACAACAGGTGGGAAGAAGCTACGTTACGAACAATAAAAACTTTACAAATGACATTAGCCTTTCAACAATACATTATTTCAATAGTTTATTTTTGTTAAGATAGGGATATTTTCTCAGTAAATTCAAATAGTTAATTTTATAACAGTGAATGGATAAGCTAGAGCTAGAAAAGTTAACACCCAGCACTATCTTGAAATTTCAGGTGGAAAAGTGGTTGATTGGAACTTCTCCTCTCTTTATGAGCCAAACAGTGCTAAAAGAAACAAATTTTGAATAGAACTGTGTATCTGGTTCTTTCATATTTCAAATGTGAAAGTCCTCTGATAGAGAAATTCCACGTTTCTGCACCTGTTTTGATGTCATTACAGTCAAAGGCAACATTTGGATCCTAAAATGCAGCTGGTCAAAACATCAGTGACGGAAATTTAAGAAATCGGCTTTTCCACTAACAGAAAACCAGTCATCAAACAAATTCAACATGATTATGGTGACTAAAGCAAAAACATCAAGTGTAGTGGTGTCACAGCTCTTGCTTGGCACATATATTAATACATTTTCAAATATCAAACAATATAACACCAAGATCTACTAAAACCAACTAGCACAGAAAGATTCCTAAAGCACTGTTAATTATGAACATCATAAAAACCGAATCCCATATGAATTCTGTAACCAAGCACACCCTCTGTGCTGCACAAGCCGGTCTGAGCACGTCTTTCTTCAGGAATTCTCCGGCATCTCAAGGCAAACTCGGGCCAAAGCCCCCAATTCCTTACTGAATTCACTGCATCTTCTGAACAGGCCCTCACTTAGGGAGATGGATACGCACACACTTCTCACAATTTTGAAAAAAATGGAAGGCCTTCGTACATGTCAGTTTTTAGTTTTATCCAATCGTTAATTTTCTGCAGAGTTGTTTTTTCTTGACTTAGTATTTTTGCAAGTTTTTTCATTTTTTCTTCATTTCTTTCGATGTACTTCAACCCTTCCAGCTGCAGCTGATTGAGCTTTTCATTTCGGCTTTCGTCTAAAGGTATGTTTTCACACATGACAGGATTAAATCTAAAATAGGTGTCAGGAGGTAACAGACCATCAAGCATCACATGGACTTCTGTTAAAACAAAGAGAGAACAGGGTAGATGAGAAAACGGACTTACTCTGCAATGATCTAATTTTATCCTTATTTAAAATTATCTTCTTTTAAGGCAAATTACAAAGCCTTACTTATTTCATCACTCCAGCCCATTAGAAGTAGGTTTAAGGAATCCATACTAATGAATCTAAGGAAATTCATCTCCCAAGATACTTCTTCCTGTAATTCTGCTACTTGCTCCTTTACACTCTTGTCGCTGTTTTCGGTCATACTGTTAGCCACCGCTGAAATGCCTTTCCAACTTGTTTTGTTTTTAATGTTTATTTATTTTGTGAGAGAGAGAGAGAGAGAGAGGGAGGGAGGGAGGGAGGGAGGGAGGGGCAGAGAGAGAGGAGACAGAGAATCCCAAGCAGGCTCCACACTGTCAGCACAGAGCCAAAAGCGAGGCTCCATTTCACAAACCTTGAGATCATAACCTGGGCCGATATGAAGAGTCGGATGCTTAACTGACTGAGCCACCCAGGTGCCCCTCTTTTTGTTTTTAATTTTGGGTATCATCTTTATGGAGGTATAATCTATCTACGATAAAATTCACCAGTTTTAAGTATATAATTTAAGAAGTTCTGACAAATGTATACCTTTGTGTAATCACAACAATCAGGCCATAAAACATTTCTATCACCCCAAAAAGTCCTTAATGCCTTCTTAATAGTTCCTCCTCTCCTTACTCTTTGGCTTTTCTAGAATTTCATACAAATAGAATCAGAAATACATAGTTCTGTGTCTAGCTTCTTTTACATAGCAACACACTTTGGAAATTCATCCCTGTCATAGTATGTATGTATCGATAGTTTCTTCCTTTTCACTGGTGAGGAGAATTCCATTGCACAGATATACACCACAGTTTGTTCTTTCCAGTTCTGGTTCTCTCCGGTTTTTAGCCAGTTGGAACAATCCTACAGTAAGAATTTACATATAAGTCTTCTTGTGGATATATGATTCCATCTCTCTTGAGGGAATACTCTGGGATGAAATTGCTCGATCATATGGGAAAAGTGTGTTTATCTTTTTTTTTTAATTGAAGCACAGGAGACAATGTTACATGTTTACTTTTTTAAGAACTGCAAACCATTTTCCAAATGGCCACAGCATTTTGCATTCCAACCATTAATACATCAGAGTTCCCACTGTTCACATCTGCCAAAACTTGGTATTGTCAGCCTTAATTTTAGCCATTCTAGAGAATGTGTGGTGGTATTTTGTGGTTTTACTGTTCATTTCTCTAATGACTAATGATGTAAAGTCTTTTATGTACTTTTTAGTCATCTGCATATGTTCTTCAATAAAGTGTTCAAATATTTTGTCCATTTTTTTCTGAATGTTTTCTTTTATACGTTATATTTATATAATGTATATATGTATATATGTATATATAAATTCTCTATATAGTTTAGATCTGTTTATGTATTTGGTTCTGATAATGGATCAGATACATGTTTTGCTAGTATTTTATTTCAGTCTACAGACTATCTTTTCATTTTACTAAGACTGTCTTCTGAAGAGCAAAATCTGTAATTTGATAAAGTCTACTTTATTTTATTTTTTTTGGTTCATGTTTTTTGTGTCCTATCTAAACAATCTTTACCTAAACTAATGTCATTTAGATTTTCTCCAGGGTATTCTTCTAGAAGTTTTATAGTTTCAACTCTTATATTGAAATCTATGATCCATTTCAGATTAATTTTTGTATATGGTGTGAAGGGTCAAGGTTCACTTTTTTGACTACAGCTACCTAACTGTCCCTATACTATTGGTTAAAAAGACCATCCTTTCCCCATTTAGTTACCTTATTAAAAATCTTTTGAGCTTACATGTATGGATCAATTTCTGTACTATTATGTACCATTCATTGATCTAAAGGTCTAACATTATGCAAATACACAGTCCTTTGCTTACTGGAGTTTTATGGTCTTGAGATCAGAGAGCAGAAGTCCTCCAACTTTGTTCTTTTTCAAAATTGTTTTGGCTCTTCTAAGTCCTTTGCACACCCATATAAATTTTACGGTCATCTTGTTAAATCTCCACCCCAGAAAAAGGCTGTCTGCGTTCTCATAGCAATTGCATGGTGTCTATAGATCCATTTGTGGTGTGCCACTGAAACAACACTGAGATTTTCCAATTCATGAATACGGTATATCTACTGCTTTACTCAGTATTTCTTTAATTTCTTCCAGTAATATAGTTTTTAGTGTTCAGGTCTTGCACATTATTTGCTAAATAATTCCTTCAGTGTTTAATATTCTCATGCTATTATAAATGACGTCTATCTTTGTATATATTTAATTTCAACTTCCAGTTGTGAGTATGCAGAAATATAATTGTTTTTTACTGACCTTGTGTTCTCCAACTTGTTGATTCTAGGAGCTTTTTAATAGATTCCTTGGGATTGTCAACATAGACCATGGTGTTATCTATAAATATTTACTTCACATCTAATCTATCTGCTTTTTATATCCTTTTATTGCGTTGTAATACTGGAAAGGACCTCCAGGACAATGCCAACTGGAAGTGATGAGAGACGTCTTACTCTGCTCCTGATCTTAAATAGAAAGTATTCAGTCTTTCACCATTAAATATAATGCTAGCTCTAGGTTTCTTGGGTTTTTTTTTTTTTTCATTCTTTATAAATGTCCTTTGTCAGGCTGAGGAAGTTTCCTTCCGTTCCTAATTTACTATGAGTTTTTATCATGAATGGATGTCAAATTTTGTCAGAGTCTTTTCCACATCTATTGAAACTACCACAAATTTTTCATGTTTTAGTCTATTAATATGGTAAATTATATTGATGTTTTTAAATGTTAAACCAACTCTGTATTCTTGGGATGAATCCTACTTGGTTATGCTGTATTCTCCTTTTTATGTATTTCTGAATTCAATTTGTTAGAATATTTTAAGAATTTCAGCATGAGGAAACTAATCAGGAATTGGTATTTTTATGTACTTTACAATTTTTTTTTTTTTTTGCCTGGTTTTGGAGTCAGGGTAATGCTGGCCTTATAGAATGAGTTGGGAAGTATTTACCCTTCTTCTATTTCTTGCAAGTGTTTATGTAGAATTGCTATTCATCTTGTCAGCTGCATCTTTTTCACTTCAGATAGTGTATTTTTCATCTCTAGAAGTTTGATTTGGGTCCCTTTTGTATCATTCATTACTCTCCTTATCATGTTCAAGTCTTCCTCCAGCCCACTATACATGTAAAGCCTGCTTTTAATAGCTACTGTAATGTCCTTGTTTGCTAATTGCCTATCTATCATCTGATTCATATCTAGGTCTGTTCTCATTGATTGGATTTGCTCTTCTTGGTGAAGGGTGTCTTTTCTTGGTTCATTGTATGCCTGGCAATTTTTTATTGGATACCAAACACTGTGAATTTTTGTTTTTTTTCTGTACTGGAATTTACTGTATTCCTTTAACAGTGTTTGATTTTATTCTAACAATGGATGCTGTTAACTGGATTCAATTTGATCTTTTTGAGGATTGCTTTTAAGCAGTGTTAGAGTGGATCCAGAGCAGCCCTCAGTCTAGAACTAATCTGATGCCACTACAGAAACAATGCTCTTCTGAGAACCCCACTGCATGATCTCCTGTAACACAAGTTCCTTCTATTCTATTGATAAAAATCTGAGCTACTCTGGGTCCTATGTGAGCTCCAAGAACTGTTCTAACCTTCCTGGTGGTTCTTCCCCTGCCTTGGGTAGTTTCCTCATAGGTATGCACCAATCAGTACTCAAGGGGACTCCCCTGTATGTCTGGAGCACTCTCTCTATGAAGCTTCCTCCTGTTATATTTTGCCCAAAAATTCTAGTTTCCTTGGCCTCCATGAACTATAGTTCTGTATCCTATTCTGCTTTTTCAGGTTCACCCCTCACTGTGCTGTAATCTAGAAATGCTTTTTAGGTAGCAAGCTGCACAACTGCAAAAATTGCTTCATTTATTTTCCTTCTCTCAGGGATCACTGACCCATTACACCTCTAGAAGTTTGATTTGGGTCCCTTTTGCATCATTCATTTCAGACATCTAATGTCGGTTTGGTTCAGTCTGCTAATGGTTTAAGGTGAGAGGAAATGTATGGTTTCTATTATTTTATCATGGCCAGCAGTGGAAGTCTTAACCCTCTTTTAAAATGCCTAAACCCTATTCTGTTATTAAGACCTGTATCAAGTCTAATTCACTTCTTTTTAAAAAAATTTGTTTAAATGTTTTATTTTTGAGAGAGGGCGAGTGGGGCAGGGGCCGACACAGAATCTGAAGCAGGTTCCAGGCTCTGAGCTGTCAGCACTGAGCCCAATACAGGGCCCAAACTCGTAAACCCTGAGATCATGACCTGAGCCGAAGTCGGACACTTAACTGACTAAGCCACCCAGGCGACCCTAGTCTAATTTACTTATTGTAAAATCTCCACAATAACCTATTTTAGTTTTCTTATTCCCCTTCTTAATTCATAGTTTTAATCATTTACAACTATTCACCATTTATTAATTGATAATACTTTAGACTGAACTAAATGGAATTGCATTTTTTTTAAACCTGGAAATATTTTTATTGATAAATGTTTCACGTACTTCTATAATACCTTGTTTTTCTTTTCTTTTTACCATTTTGTTTATTTTAATTTACATCCAAGTTAGTTAGCATATGGTGCAACAATGATTTCAGGAGTAGATTGCTTAGTGCCCCTTATCCATTTAGCCCATCCCCCCTCCCACCTCTCCAGTAACCCTCAGTTTGTTCTCTATATTTAAGAGTCTCTAATGTTTTGTCCCCCTCCCCGTTTTTATACTATTTTTGCTTCCCTTCCCTTATGTTCATCTGCTTTGTATCTTAAGTGCTCATATGAGTGAAGTCATATGACATCTGTCTTTCTCTAATTTCGCTTAGCATAATACCCTCTAGTTCCATCCACGTAGTTGCAAATGGTAAGATTTCATTCTTTTTGATTGCCAAGTAATACTCCATTGTATATATAAACCACATTTTCTTTATCCAATCATCCATCGATGGGCATTTGGGCTCTTTCCATACTTTGGCTATTGTTGATAGTGCTGCTATAAACATGGGGGTGCATGTGTCCCTTCGAAACAGCACACCTGTATCCCTTGGATAAATGCCTAGTAGTGAATTGCTGGGTCCTAGGGTAGTTCTATTTTTAATTTTCTGAGGAACCTCAATACTGTTTCCAGAGTGGCTGCACCAGTTTGCATTCCCAGAAACTGCAGTTTTTATAGTTCAAGAACCATCTAGTACCAGCAATTACATACGTTTCACTCAATTTTTTCATTAACTAGAGTGTAAGTACACTAGAGTGGAAGCAGCATTACTTGTTTCTTGAAAATTCCAATTAGTCCATCACATGCTTTGCACCAGATACACAGAAATATTTTGAGACTGGCTGATTAGGGCTTCTTTTTCTCAGCAGATTATACAATCACAATATTGTATAGACCTAGATATATGCTTCTTGATAAGAATGGTGGTAATTTCAGAGTCTGATGAAAAATAGTAAGAAATTTTCTTTTACTATTTTTAAATCACAGATCAAGCACCATTCTGTTTTAACTTCTCACTTGCATGTCCATAAAAATATGCCACACGTATCGTATCGCAGAAGCAGTGTCATGCCATCCTTAAGAAAGTTGTCTTATGCCACCACAGGCACTTATTTCAATGCAAACATTCGGAAGTTTAGTATTCCGGGTGTAAGTCAAATGCATTTGTGCTGTGATCGAATACAGTAAAAATGTAATGGGGAAAAAAAAAAAGAGAGAAAAGAGTATTTTATTGATTTGATGACAAAATTTCAGATAGTGAAAAACCCAGTATATAAGCTTCTCTTGGGTTGTCATTAATAGATAAAAGTCCTTAGTGGGGAGTTTAAGATCCTCATGTAGGCTAATGACTTGACGATATGGAAAGAATGAGATTCAGAAGCAAGGTGCTGTTAAATGGTGACAATTCTTTTTAAGAACTGAATAACGGATTTATAAAAGACTTAAAATAAAATAGTAAAATAAGAAGATCTACATCTCAAGGCCAAAACTGGACACTCAACATATACTCATTGACTGCCTACTATGTGGTGGGCACTGCAGTCAACATAGTCAACTGGAGAAGTTTCCACCTTGTATTCTTGCAGGATAGAGAGACTATAAGCAACCACACAAGCAAATATGTAATCCATATCCACACAATGAGAGAATGCTCTAGGTTGGAAAAAAAGAGAGAGAGAAAGAAGCAGGGTAAGGAGGTTAGAATGACATGGTGAGGGGGTGGAAAGGAATCAGGAACAGTCTCTCTGAGGAAGTGACATCTGAGCAGAGACCTGAATGAAACAGGGAAGTGAATCAAGAATAAATGTGGGAGAAGACCTCACAGAGAGAGCACAGCAACTGTAGAGGTCCCGAGGCAAGAGACTTCCTAGCGAGTCTGAGGACAGCAAGAACTAAAGTGTGGCTGGACAACTTGACAGAGGGGGGCCATGCGAGGAGAGGGGGAGGGACGCAGCTCTTAAAGGACCTGGTATATTTCAGTGATTGAGGCTTTGGGGTTTTGGTCTAAGTGTGATGGGAAGCCTAGAGGGTTCGGAGCAGGCTAAAGACAGGATTTAATTCACATTTTAAGAGTCTCCAACCAAACCTTTGTGCTAATCCTGCTTCAGATACTTCTCCAACTGTACCCAGGCAAAGGTAACACACCAGGGCCCAGGTGAAGAACAGTCTCTCTTCTGGGGTCACTGAGAAGAAATGAGTGAGGAGAAATGGAAACATAAGATTTGCTCCCCTACATTCGTGAGCCTCCCGTGTAGACACAACACACTCTTTTGTAGTCGGCAGCGGCATATGCTACCCAAAAGTGAACTTGAGACGTTACGGTGCTTTAAGGTGGCAAACAGACTAACCTTCTGTATCCGTAGCACTGTTGATAACATTCGACAGCTTGGTTTTCAAGCTCGTGTATGTCACAGAGTTTCTCACATCACTCTCGTACCGCCCGGTGCCCAGAGACACGATGCACTCCAAGGGCACGTCTGGCCAAAGACATTTACACTCGTGCATGGCGAGCGCTGAGGGGTTATTCAGAAGCAAGCCTCCGTCCTGCAAAACAGGAGTCAAGAAAATATAGTGCAGAACTCTGAAAAGTGAAATTCCATTTTACAAACATGAAAACAAAGCTGTATTTTAAACAGTTTGAAATTTACTCACAAGGAGAGTAGTGAACGGAACAAATTATTTAAAAACAAGAAGTTCCCTTAAAGTATTTATTTTGTATACCACAGCTTCAAAAAAGACAATGGGAAAATTCACTGGCCTTATTACACTTTCCTTCCTATTATGAAAGTTTTTTAACTTCTTCCTTGATCGCTTTGCATATTTTTCTCAAAACTACTAAAACGAACAGAATTACCTTTTAAAGATATTATCCTTGTTCAGTGGTCACTATAGAGTCTACATAAAAACTGACAAAAAAATTGTGGTTCTACCAAACGATTAAAACTAGCTTTTTGTTCATAAGTCAAATAGAAACAAATTAATTCAACTAATTTCACTGCAACTCTGTGAACAATACAATTTCAAAGTATCACATTCATTAAAACACACGTATCATCTAAACAAAGTAGGCAAACCTTGTAATGCTAAGCATTTATCAATCATAACTATTATTTTGAAGAATTCAGAAGGAGGATTAAACATGCCAAAAAAAAATACTGTAAAACTGTAGAATAAAAGTATATAGCCAGCCTTGCATCACTGGGATAAACCTCTCTTGGTATTAGTGTATCCCTTCAATCCTGAAAAACTATAAACTGTTGGAAAAGTTACTCCTTCTAATACGCCCATATCGCCCTCTCTGTAACTGTCTCCCATTAATTCCAGATAGTGCCACACAGATTTGGTCAGCTTCTAAGCCTACGGTCCAGTCATTCATTAATTACTTGCAGGTTTTTGATAACCCACATCCCCTTGCCTTTGTGCCTTTGGACATGCTATCTCACTCAGAACACTCTTTCTCCAGCCCCCTTCTTAGCTCAACTAACTCCCATTTACTCTTCAAAACATGGGCCAAAAGTAATTGATCCAGCAAGAACCTAAGTGAAATAATCCTAACATGTTGAGCTGAAAACAGTCCGTCTCTACTGGAAGATAAGAGACTGCCGAATTCTGTACTAGTACACTGAAAAAGAATTTTGAAAAAAATAGGTTTTCCTCAAGAATAGGAAGAGGAGATACAAGCTTAAATTGGCATGTCCTAAGGCAGTACACACGTGAAATACAGGCACTGAGATTACAGTGACACAAATATTACGGGATAAAGATCTATAAAGAAGTAATATTTTTCCTTAAGACCTGTATTTTCAGAATTCTTTTTCGTTTTTATTTTTTTTTTAATGTTTTATTTATTTTTGAGAGAGAGAGTGTGAGAGAGAGAGCAGGGGAGGGGCAGACAGAGAGGGAGACACAGCTTTCAAAGCAGGCTCTAGGCTCTGAGCTGTTAGCACAGAGCCCAACGCAGGGCTCGAACCCAAGGACCGTGAGACCATGACCTGAGCCAAAGTCGGAGCCCCTCAAAATTCTTTTTTAGTGTACTACAGCAAAATTATGGCAAACTAGGATCTTGGGCAAATGAGCCACTTTGCATGGCTAAGTTTTCCTTAGGACAGAGTGTGTGTACAGGGGTGTGCATTTAATAAAAACCCTTTCTGCAATAAGCCATATGCTTTTCAAAAAAGAATATAATGATGATGTTTCAATTTTCTCTTGATGATTCAGAATTGTGGGGGAAAACACAGATCAGAAATATTGCTGCTTCTAATTCCAATCTCAGCTTAGCTTCTACTTCCTAGCTCTTTGGCAGAGGCATCACGACTTTTAAAAATAAGATGTGACTTGATAATTTCTAAAATTTTAGGATTAGGTACTACACTGAGTGTATAGGCTCAATGGCAACTTATTTTAGTACCGGCCCTAGAACTTCAAGAAGTGTTTGCCGACAGCCTTTCCCCCAGTAATCTGCAAGTTTCTGACAAAGGTAAAAAGCAGTACATGCGGCGATCCAAGCTCCAGTGAGGTAGTGATTTGACTGTCTTTTTACAAAACTGGGGACTCAAAGGATCAGAGACTTCTGCCAAGTGGTTTCCTTTCCTTGTGGAAAATCACCTCCCCCACCTCCCCCACTGCCAACACTACTGTTCTCTGGCTTCAAGGCCCCATTAAAAACATGCAGCATTTTGCCTTGGTAACGAAGTGACCAGTGTCACTAAAATTTCTCACAGACCACGAAAGAGAATCGCACCTTACCTTTTTGTGAATTTATGTTCCGTTATCTTAGGGGGAGGGGGAGGATTTATTTCATAGATCACAGATAATGACAACTCTTCATTATTTTAAGCGTTACCAAAACGACTTTTCAAAAACACATATCTCAAGTAACACCCTGCGTCGGTGAGATTACACTAGAAGGCAGCAGCACAGAAATGTCCCAGAGGTAACTGGCTCTTTACTTATGGAACAGCCGATGCGAGCCTAACAGTCCTTTATTACGGCCCACGTCATTCATCCCCAGGGTGTAGCCTCAGGATTCCTCTGGGGTAACAGGCATACACGGGATTTGCAGAAAAACCGTTGGGTCACGCGTTTTCACTGCTCGTTTTGGTCTCTATTTCAGGATGGGTTGTTTGCTGCCACTTCCGATCTGATCTCTACCTCCCCCGGAGGCGCTCATCTCCATCAATCTCTAGCGTCATCTCTTCAAAAGAATGTGTTTTAGGTATCCACACGTGTTGACTTTCATGAGAAAAGGCTATTCTTTCGAAAGACATCTCCAGTCAAGAGGGGCCCGTTTATTCGCAGGCCCACCACACTTCAGCTCTTTGGCTGTTTTCAGAAAGTCCCTTTGTGGCTGATAGAGGCTTGAGTTTCGACTGTCGCTGAAACCTACAGACTGCAGAAAGCTGGCCTGTGGACGGCCTCAGGTCTGGGACACAAAAAGGGGGAGACTGGGTTCTGTCATTTGTCACCCGACTGGCAGGAGGTGTCCTAAGAAGGGGGAAGCTTCCCTCCCTTGTCTAGACTAAGGAAGAGGGACATGTGTGACTGAAGCACACACACCAGCATCGTGCTTACCTTTATTACAGATCCCACAGGCCTAATTTTCAGTGTGCGTGTTAGGAAAACAGTTAAGTCATTCCGAAACCCGAAACAGCATGGCAGAGAATACACACAAACGATAAGAATCTTAAACGGATCAAAGTGCCAGTTAAGACCAGGAGAAGTAAACCTTCTGTGCCACCGAGTAGGCTGCCTCGGTTCATCCAGCAGAAACTCGGATGTCCGTCTACGCCACGCCAGGCCGAAAGGCGTGCCAGCCTCGAGTGTGCCGAGCCTGAAGCAGGTGAACCGACACTGTGTCTGCTGGAAATGATCACCGTGGAGGGTGGGATGGTTTTTAAGGTTTTTAGAGCTACTAGGCTCACTTTCCTCAGACCCGATAGGGGCTAAATCCACCTGTTATTCTAAACTCCAGTGTCTTTGCGCCATTCAACATTGCCCCTCAAGTCCCTGAGCCTGCTTGCCACGGACACAGTCTTTCACTCCTCCTGGACGTCTCCCGCTGTGCTGTACGGAACTGCTCCACAGTTGAAACCGCCAAGGTCATCTCACCTTCTTCTGAAAGTGCGCTCTTTAACAGAAATGTGGCTCTTCCCCAATACTGTTTCCCAGGTAGCTGTTGATTCTTTCATATCTCCCATACTTTAGTGGTTAGGAGGACGGTGTCCTATTTATTCTTTAGTGTTCCTTCTAGACCATTATTAGTCTCAATCCACTTGGAAAATTCATGTGCTTTAACGGTTCTGCTATTCCCCCCAGCCACCACCACTGTTGTCACCTGTCACCTCCCCATTCAACAAACTGGTGAGCACCTGGCTCACAGGCTTCCTTACTATCCCATGTGGGAAGGGGTAGAAATTCTTTATCACACCCCACGTGACTTCACAACTTTCTAACACCCTAGACTCTCAGATGCTCAATCCTCTTATCTTCCAAATCCATTCTTCCATCTACTCTCCAAGGTCACACATTAGCTCTTGTTATCAAGATAGATGGAATCATACGGTATTCAGTGTTTTGAGTCTGGTTTCTTTCACCTAGAATAATGCTTCTGAGATCCATCTATGTCACTGCACAGGTCCGTAATGCATTCCTTTTTATTGCTGAGTTGTATTTAATTATTTGGATGTATCATAGTTTATCATTCACCAGTTGAAAGGAACTATTTTTAAATTTAGCTATCTTTAGGGTGCCTGGGTGGCTCGGTCGGTTGAGCATCTGACTCTTGATTTTGGCTCAGGTCATGATCCCAGGGTCGTGGGATCAAACCCCATATGAGGCTCTGTGCTGAGTGTAGAGCCTGCTTAAGATTCTCTTTCTCCCTCTGTCCCTCTCCACTGCTCACGCTCTCTCCCTCTCTAAAAGAATTTTTAAAAATTAGCTATCTTTATACATCTGTTGACAGTTTTACATCGGCCGTTTGTACTGTTTAACTTTGTGAAAACCTACTAGGATTCCTTGAATGTAGGTAGCAATAATTATTTCGTAAAGGCTTCTCAAATATAAATTTTAATATTTTCAACTTTTTCCTTTGTTTTCAATTAATAGGACATTAGAACAATACCTATCACATAACAGAGACATTTCAGAACAGACATTTCACTTCTAATTCAGCAAGAAAGTTACCTCTTTTAAAACTTTTGTTTTAAATTCTGGTTATACTCTCTGTAACTTCTAATCATCTCAGTATTTTAGATGGAATACTTCACTATTATAAAAGCCCATAAAGAAGGGTCAGAAAAGACAGAAAGGGGAGAAATGATAAGGGGCAAGCAAGGTGTAGCAAAAATTGATAATAACAAAACCACTCCCAAATTAAAGAGTTGCCAGGTTTCTAATGGTTTTAATAGTCATGCTTTAAATTCCCATTCCTTTACCTTTACCTATTTTCCATCAAATACATGCAGAAGTTAAGATTTTTGTGTTCACTCTAGTCCACGGAGAGGCACACCGTCCCTTGAGCCCTGTTATACTTAGCCCACTCCTGTCAAATGCCTCTTCTATCAGGAAGTCATCAGGCTAATGTTACGACCGTGGTATTTCCTTTAACCTTTCCATTCATTTAAGTATTCATATTTACAGTTATTTATTTATTGTGTATTTGCCAGGCCCACTGCTAGATGCTCATGTAAAAAAGACTTAAAAAATGAACTGATTGCAGGGCGCCTGGGTGGCTCAGTTGGTTAAGCCTCCGACTTCAGCTCAAGTCATGATCTCAGCTCAGAGCCTGGAGCCTGCTTTAGATTCCGTGACTCCCTCTCTCTCTGCCCCTCCCCCACTCATGCGCGCGCACGCACACACGCGCACGCTCTCTCTCTCTCTAAAATAAATATTAAAAAAAAATGAACTGATTGAATAATTTGCTACTTATCTCTCAGAGATACACACAGGATTGTGTTTTAATAGCAGTACATCATACATGCACTTAACAGCCTAAAATTTAAATACTTTTGATTGATTTTAATGTACATTTAATCATTTCAAATCATACGGAATCCCATCCAGGAAATGACCATTGCACAATGTGAATGTCTCCTAATCATCTCATCTCAGCTTATTCTTTTTTGAGTTAAAAAAAACTTTGTTTCTTATTATGGTAAAATTCACCAAACATAAAATTGGTCCTTTTAAGCATTTTTAAGGTTACAATTCAGTGGCATTAATTACATTCAGAATGTTTTACAACCATCGCCACTGTCTATTTCCAAAATGTGTTTATCACCCTCAAGAGAAACTCTAAAAGCATTAAGCTCTCCTTATTTCCCTCCCAATCCCGTTTCTATCCTGCCCTACTCATTCTTTCTCTCTCAACTGCAGTGGAAACGTCTTTGTAAAGCCAGTCCTGATAGAATAAACCACTTCTTACCCCTGTACATATTTTCGTTATTGAATTTATCCTGTTACTATTTTCCTGTGCTTATATTCCCCTCGCTTGAGCTATTCGAGGGTAGGACCCAGGAAACGCAAGCAATAAACTGGCACTTATTAAAACCTTTAGGGTCTTCAAGGTTAACACAGTTTCTGGCACTGAGCAAGCAGTCACTACATTTTTGACCAGTTATACTGAAAATTAATAGTTGTGGCCTGGCGCAGGCACAATCTGCCAGGTGCCAGGCCGGTTCTTTCTGCTAAAGACACTATTTACCTGGAACATTTACATGAAATAACACAATCCCTTTTAGGTTAATGTATTCTGAGTTCTGGACATAACCTTTCACAATGTAAATTAGGCCTAAGACAGATAACATATGAAAATCTGTCATGAAAACCTTTAGTGCAAATGAATTTATCAGGGTCTTTCTCCAAAGGCAGAGAATTAATGATTCAATTCTGGAGATGGAGATGGGAAAAGGTAAGAGAGAAGGGACATGCATATGTCCAAACTCATCAAACTGTACCCATCAAATATGTTCACTTTGGGGTATATCAATTGTATACCAATAAAAGTTAAAAAGAGAGAGAAGGGATAATTTTATGTAAAACGCACTATTTCAAGATAGATACGATGCTACTTGGGCAGGGGGGAGAGAAATAATAGATTAGAAAACTACTCAAAAAGAATTCCTCTCACTATAATTTTCTAAGACATGTAATAAACCTTGTAAATATTACCATATTCTTTTCTTTATAGGAAAAGGCAAATGTAATCCATACATCTACCTACTCGCACCTCTTAATTATAGCACTGTTTTCAATAACTGCTCAAACAGAATGTTAGTCTATAATTTATACTCTATGTGGTTCCAAAAGGATATGAAGTAACTTACATTAAAACATATGTCAGACATGACAGTTAAAAGAGATTTTAAAGATGAGTCTGGAAATACCTCAATTATTCAAAGAGCTCAGGATAAGAGGACTGTAATAAGTAAGCACCATATTTTAGTTTTAAACTTCGTAACAAGTTCTGAAGGGTTGGAAAGGAACTTCACTTGAACGTTTTCTTTGTTTAAACGATCAAGATCATTCACATCTTAGAATGTTCTAATCAATCTTTCACGGTGTCCTTTCAGTAGAAAAATATCCCATTTCTTCCTCATGTTTGGAAGAGAATAAGAAAAATATTCTTAACAATAGGGCTTGCTTAGAATCCAGATTTCATTTAAATATGATTAATTAGATGTGCAAATCTTCCCGAGTCAAGTCACTGATTTACATCCAAGTATAGTCTCTGTACATGTGATTACATGCTTTACATAAATTTTGTACAATAAGTTATTTTAATCTGTAGCTCAACCTAAATTCAAAGATTATGGTCATCAATATAAAAATGGCTAAGCATGAAAAGAAATATCACTAGTCTAAATGAAATGGAAAGAGAACCACTTGGATTACTTTGGTTTGTTATAATGTATTCTCAAGGACTGAATTAAACTTTAGAGCTACTTCCTCTCAGATGAAAAAAAGAAAAAGAAAATGAGATAACTTCTTTGGAAGTCTGGGAACACATGGTCCTGAAATGCAGTAACTTATCATTTGAGACTTCTACTAATATTTGGCATAACTGCGATTTTGTAGCATGACAATCATCTTAAAGTTATGTTATAAACCTTAAGTACTATGTTTTGAATACACGGTCTAAATTTATCTCCGTTTGTGACATGGTGAGAAGAAGAATATGCAGAAATCATTGTTAGAACAGCAAGGTACATATTAAAGTAAGAATTTTATTTTGACCAATAAGTCTTGAAACCAATGTCAGAAGGACTCTCCAGCTAGCACTTTCTGCCCTGAGTGGGTGGAAGAAAGAAGAAAGGCGAGCAGGGGAAGTGCCTTACATAATTCAACAATGACTGATTTGACAAAGTAAGAAACAGTCTGAAGTGGCTCCAAAGACAAAAGGAATCCTATGTTAAATTTGTGACTACAAAGATTGTGACACTACTTCTAGAAAGACAGGGGAAAATGGGATAGTTGACCATAACATTTTAAAATATGTGTAAGGTACTATAAAAACATAAGAGAAAATAAAACTGATAAAAGTATTTGTTATTATAACATTGACACATGTAAACTGAAATTATATAGTTGATGTGTAGCTCATATAGACAAACGATGTATGTAGGAGCTTCTGAATGACATCTGAAAATCTTTATCAAAATAGTTTTCCTCTCAACATTTATCCAAATACCAAATACATAGAGCACAACAAATACTTCACTGCTAGAGAGTAAAGTTAAGGTTAGTAGCTCTATGGAATGAGACTGACTTTAAGTGGGATATCATCTACAAAATTAAGGATATATAAAACATATTTTGGTAGTATCAGCTGAAGAGTTTTCGTCACTTTTTTATCATTTAAGTCAGGAGTTAAGATTTCCATGAATAATGGGAAAAACTTGACAGAGGAAAGATTCATGATAAATAAATAAGTCTACATTACAGAAAAAGAATAAATTACCAGAAACAATAGTCAATGTTATACATCATTTAGCCATAAACTTAGAAAAAGTGTAACTATAGACAGCTTCCTGATCCTGCCGCTTGCTAACTGTGATCCTACTCGTTAGTGAACATTTCTCAAGACTCCACTATCTCATCTGTAAAAGGGGAATAACTCTATCCACCTCATAGGCAGTGATTATTAAGTGACACAATGCATGCCAAGGACTATGTAAGTATCCAGCACATAGCTAACTTATTATTTTATATCATCTCCTTCAAAATATGTCCACCAAAACTGTCAAACGGATTGGGTTCTGCGTTCCCAGGGACCATGTTTCACCTTGAATTTTTACTTCATTTTATTACATTTGAATGTTTTCTTTTTAATTTTTATTACATTTGAAAAGCCACACATTTTTCCATCAATAAGTGATCATAATTAGTTATGAATCACATTATGTAACATACAAAAAAAAACAAAAAGTCTTTCCTAAAATGTGTTCTCAAGCCAGAAGGCCTGTTGATTTAAGGAAAACAAACAACAAATAAAAACATTCTGTGTGGCACATTTTTTACCACACGGAAACATGAAGAACAAATGTGACATTTAATAAGTGCCGATTCTATAATCACGTGAATGTTTCAAAGGTAAGCCATGGTCCACTTACTTGGTGAAGATCGTTTCCCAGTGCGTACTCCGCAAAGTAGCCGGGCGCAGCAGACGAGGCCCTGATGGCCTGCCACATTTTGTACTGACAGCCTCCCAGGTAGTGAGAGTTGATGCCAGGGAAGTGACCATAGTTTCTGAACACAAAAGCCTTGGGCGTTATCCCTCTGTTCACTATGGTACTTACTGCAGCTACCTAGTAAATTAAAAAGTGAACAATACCCATTGTAAACAGCCGTATTGGGGATCTGTGAAAAATTAAGTTATTATTTAGTAGTGTATGAACCACCTACAATTCTACCCATCAAGATAAACGTATAACATAAATGTGATGTTCAACAAAGGGAACCAGATGTTTCTAACTAGGTAGTTCTTTACGGGAAAATAGATACAAGGACTGAGATAATTTTGAGAAATGTATTATAAGACAATAATAGTGAGGTCCTGTAGCTCAGGGGTCAGAGCCCAGGTCTTGTAAGACAAGAATAAGATATTTTTGACTACATGATTTGATTAGCTATGTAAAAAGACATTAAGAAGACATAAACTTGCAAATCTTTGGATAATAATCAACACAGCAGTAGCAGCAATGAACACAAACTACTTGAAGAAGAATAAATACGCTATTTTCACAGTATTTACGGATTAGTCTTTGCTTCTGTTCTCTTTGAAGGCACTATGACTTTAGTAACTGAAACTAACACTATACAAACCCTCGGGGCTTTCTTATCATAGTTAATAACTGGTAGCTGGGTGATTTTTTATTGAAATAACTAACAATGACCATCTTGGGTCTCGGATTTCATTGATATCAGTTGAATTTATGTAAAATGTGTTGTATTTGTTAATGACTTATAACATAAACTGAAGAAGGTGAAAGGTATTGAGGAGGCCAAAGTTATTAGGATTCTGTGCCAAGCCCTGTCAGGGGCCTGTCTGCTTTGTTATTTTATAAACCAAACGGGATATCCCTAGATCCCATGAGTGATCTGAGTGTGTCTCTAGGCCACCGTGGGGAAGAGTCGTCACACACCAAAATCCAGGGGGGGGTCTATGGATTGGTATATAGACAGGCTGAATTAAGAATCCTGTGGGAAACACGATAAACCCTTTTATCACAAGTGAATTACTTTTCGAGGTGGCTGAAGTTCTCTTACACCTACTCTTTTATTTAAAGTTGGCGAGTCCTAAGACTTAAAAACAAACAAGCAGAAAGCTCTGAAGACATACAGGGGAAGCAACAAGAGGTGCAGGGCACACCCGGGGGTCTTCTCCAAAAGAGCCGTGTTCGTCTCGTTATGACACGGCCTCCAAGGCCCTGCTGGTCTGATTCACCTGCCACTTCAGTCTCAACTTGCACGATGCCCTTGTATCCTCAGGCTCCAGCCTTCTGGAACTCTCGGTTCCTGCACTTCTCCGTGCCTCCTCCCGCACAGGTCCTTCCCTTTGCCAGCAATGCTCCTACTCATCAGCCTCCACACTAAGATCTCAAACCTCATGTCCTTAGAATAGCCTTCCCTCGTGTCCCTGTAAATACATGCGTTCAGAGAACTGTTTTTGTTGTCCATAGCATTTATTTCAGGGAAACTATACATCATTTGTGTGATTACCTGATTAATGCCTACTTGCCCTACTGGACTATAAACTCCATGTCTGCATTTACTCACTAAGGTCTCCAAAGTGCCTAGCAGAGTGTTGACACATTGGGCTTATAATTAGTATCTAAAGAATGAATGAGGGGGACCTGGTGGCTCAGTTGTTAAGCGTCTGACTCTCGATTTTGGCTCAGGTCATGATCTCATGTTTCATGAGATCAAGCCCCGTGACAGCCTCTGGGCTGTGCTGCTTGGGATTCTCTCTCTCCCTCTCTCTCTCTGGCGCACCCTCTCTCTCTCTCAGAAATAAATTTCAAAAAAGAAAAAGGTATGAACAAAATTTAAATAAGCAAGAGAAATAAAGGGAGCTGTATTTGATTTTTCATGGTTACAGATTCTTATCCAAAGAATAAATACAAGCTGCAAGGGATTCTGAAATACATAAATCCTATTCCTTCTTCAAATAACAAGTATTATTAAAGAACACAGAACTCAAGCAATACTCAGATCACTGGGTTTCAAACAAAACAAATAAAAAGAGCAGCCACACTGAGACATATCCTAGTGGCATTAACACTTTTAAAATTTAGGTTCCATTCGTATGTTAACCTATATCTACAGGCATATAAAATTTCTTTTAAAAATCTTACAGGAGGAAATGCCAGACTTTCTTAAATCACTAGATTGATTAACCTTATGATAAAATAATTCTTCCTTATTTTTAGTCCTAGTCTTTCATGTTTTTAAGCTTCTGTTGTACTCTTACTGGATATAGAAGAGGTCTATCGGGGCGCCTGGGTGGCTCAGTTGGTTAAGCGTCTGACTTTGGGTCAGGTCATGATCTCGTGGTCTGTGAGGTTCGAGCCTCATGTTGGGCTCTGTGCTAACAGCCCAGAGCCTGGAACCTGCTTCGGATACTGCGTCTCCCCCTCTCTCTGTTCCTCCCCTGCTCACACTCTGTCTCCCTCTCAAAAATAAGTAAACATTAAAAAAAAAATTTTTTTTTAGAAGAGGTCTAATGAACACATCCTGTATCTTCACAGAATGGCCCAAGATGTAAGAAATTAATATAATCTATTAAAAGAGGTTCCTAAGAAATGTTTCCCTTAATAAAGAAAGGGCCTCCAGAATAAGTGCTTTCAACCTGACCTTGAATTCCAAATTGGTATTATATTTAAGACTCTAAACTTACCTTAGGACATGTAGGGTTTCTTGCTGTTTCAATCATTAGTGAGGATCCCATTCTATCCCTTTATAAAGGAGAAAATTAAATTATATCAAAATGATTTTATCTCCTAACATCAAGGAACATACAATATGAAAACACTGTTTGCTCAGGGCTTTGTCAAAGTACTATGAGCGACAAACAAGAAATATAAAACTAAGAAATATAATAAATTAGGCACCTCTAGGTGCCTTATAGTACAATTAGTGCACACAAAACAATATATAGTTATTTGTTAAGCTCTGATTTCAACTGCTGGTATCTATAGTATGGGGAGGAAATCAGCCCAGGCTGCAAGGAGGGGTGGCTTGAGAAGGACAGCAGGGGATGGCAAGGAAACACATCCAATGCCAGGATGTGGAAGGGGTAAAGGCACGGAGGCAGAATAAACCTGTTGTCTTCAGGGTCCTCCTGACAATATAGAGGAACTATGCTGAGATAAAGCTGCCTAAGTATATAGCGTAGTTACAGAGTGATCTAAAAACCAGAGCAGAGCATTTAGACTTTAAACCTGTTTTAGCAATACAGAGCAAAAGTCACTCCTAAAAAATGCTTTGGAAATCATCTGAGTTGGCACCTGAATTACCGCAACATTACAGATATTGTCCTTGGGCAACAATTCCCACAATTCCATTATAAGGGAGTTTTATTTCAGAGCACATTTTTTCCCTGGCTTAAAAATAGGTAATTTTCCCCTCTATTGAATATAAGGACTATGTTCTCTGCCAACTTGCCTCAAAAAGAAAAAACATGTTTCTAATGACATTTTTTTTCAAACAATATTCATAATTTTCAAATACAGTATTAGTGAATTTCACATGTAGGTAGTATGCACAAATTAGGTGGTGATCTACCCTGTATAATCTTTTATAAATATTGATGTAAAATACTTTCTAAAGCAGACAAGATCTTTGTCTTTCCGAACCTGATCTATAGGTTTCATCTGCATGAAGACCAATTCAATTGTATTCTTCTAATAATCTTTTCATAGAAATCTTGCTGTAAAATTGGGACAGAGATCCTGGGAACATGCTGCTTTTACAGTTTAAGCAAAGTTCACATTTGTTTTTTGTTTTTTTTTTTTTGAACCTTGATTTTATAAACAGAGGTAATACGCTTTAGTGAAGTTATGAACATAAATTCAAAAAGAAAGCCAGGAACACTAATTGCTTATTTCAGATGGATGTGAAAATACAAAAAAAAAAGTCACCATTCGTAGATTCTACTGATGGTATACTTGAAGTGTCCCTAAAATAACACAAAATGATCTCAGAAAAAAAAAAAAAAAGCAGAAATATGCTTTCAATAAATAAGAGAAACAAAAGACAAAAAAAAAAAAAAAAAAAAAAAGCCAGAGAGCACATGTGATAGGTAACAATAATGGCCCCCCAGTGAATGGCACTTCTTGATGTCCATATCCTCGTATACAGTCCCTTCCCAGAGACCTTAGGTTTCAGTGGCTGTGGTCAAGGGGACATCAGCAAACATGCCATTAAAGTGAGGCTTGATAAGTATTCATGCACTGGGGCTTGCCCTTTTGAAACTCAGACCACTTTAATGGGATGAAGTCCAGAATGAGAGTGACCGCGTAGAGAGAGACCGGCACGGGAGCCATCTCAGCCGTGGTGTGAGTGGGAGTGAGTTCAGTCAGGCAAGAACAGAAGAAATGACCACACCACAGAACCAGGTTGTTTTAAACCACCATGTTTTGGGGCACCTAGGTGGCTCAGTCAGTTAGACATCCTACTTTGGCTCAGGTAATGATCTCTTGGCTTGTTAGCTCGAGCTCTGTGTCGGGCTCTGTGCTGACAGCTGGGAGCCTGGAGCCTGCTTCGGATTCTGTGTCTCCCTCTCTCTCTCTGCCCCTCCACTGCTTGCACTCTGTTTCTCTCTCTCTCTCAAAACTAAACATTAAAATTTTTTTTTAAAAATAAGTCATTAAGTTTTGGAGTGGTATGCTTTGCAGCACAAGTGAAAAAGTAGGGAAAGAAAAAAACAATTAATCACACTTAGAAAGGTCATTAATGCTGTGATTAAAAATAAGGAAGGCTTTGAAGAACCTTCACTGAAACAGCAATAAGCAAATATATGAAGATACCCTAAGGAGTAACAAAAAGAAAAACCACTTCATAACAGAGAAAATGGCTTATAGTCTATTTTATAGTCTTATTATACAGATATGCCTACTGAAGCACTGTTCATAATCACAATAAATTAAGAACATAAATATCCTAAATGTAAATGGTTCAGAAAATATGGTACCATCACACTGTGGAGCATAGTCTTTAAAAATTTGTCAAGAGATTTTCACAAAGTTGGAAATAGGGAAAGGATATAAAATTGAAGCTACAATATAATCTCTGCTATATAAAATACATATGAGAATGTATACAGTCTAGAAAAACAGACTAGAAGAAAATATAAGGTCCACAGCTCTGAATGGTATTGTGGGTGATTTTAAAGGTTTCAATTTTATGCTTGTATTTTTGGAAAAGTGGGTATAAAGCCTTTGTAGTACCCTGGAAAAAATGTTTAAAAACTATTAATGTTTTAGAAGAATATTTGTTAATGACGTGAGAAAGACTAATATGTTAAGTAAAAACAAGGTGCAAACATGTCGATCTATTAGATGGTCTCAATTCTTAGAAAGAATTGAAACTTCTACATGCAAATCTCACACATGAACTCAAAAAAAATGGTGACTGGAATTACACACCAAAATAGTAACAGTAGTCATCTCTAATTAACTGGTACCAATAATTTAATATTCTTTTTTAATTATGTGCACGTTATTTATATAATCAAACATTAAAAAATAATTGTAACTTACTTAAGAATATTTTCCCAGGTTTGACTGTCATAAAATGCATGGCTCCAACTCATTTTGACTGTTCCAACAATGACATTTTGTGAAAACACATCAGATCCTAATTTTCGGTACAGTTCTTCACATTCATCCAAGGGCATATGAAACAATCCCAGCATGAATGCTAATATAGCACCTGGAAGAAAGAATGCTTGGTTTTTACGGCATTGACATTACAGTACTTATAAGACTTCCCAAGTCACAGATTTGGTTAAAATTCTAGCTCCAACACTCCCTGTGTCACCTGGGACAAACTACTTAACCTGCCAGAGCCCTGATTTCTTCATCTACAAAATAAAGATAACTAAAAAATGTATAATAACTAAAGATAATAACTAAAAAATAAATTAAAAAAAATAAAAACTGTATACATGTTTTTATATCAGGATTAACACAGGTAAAGGTCTTTACCTGGCCTCAGTAAGGACTAAATGTCAACCAGTGATGAGGAGGATCAATTTTAAAATATAAAAAATGGTTGTTTTACATTAAATCAAATACACAATTAAGCTGCGGTCGATGATGTTCTTTCTAACCTTCATAGATTCCTTAAAACTTAACAATTCATTAAAATAATTACTCCTTCAAGTTGGTCCAGGGAATTAAAATAATGAAAGAAATTAAGTCTCGGGGCACCTGGGTTGCTCAGTCGGTTGGGCATCCCACTTCAGCTCAGGTGACGATTTCACGGTTCATGAGTTCGAGCCCCACATCGGGCTTTGCACTGATAGCACGGAGCCTGCTTTGGATTCTCTGTCTCCCTCTCTCTCTTCCCCTCCCCCGCTAGCTCTCTTTCTCTCTCTCTCAAAAATAGACATTAAAAAATTTTAAAAAAAGTAATTAGGTCTCTGGGATATCCTTTTAAATAGCTGATTTCATATCCTAGCTGCACGCGGCAGGACACACTGCCACCTAGTGTATCTAACTGGCCTAAACCTGAATTAAGGAGAAAAATAGGCGAGAAAGCTTTGGGGGATTAGGGGTAAAGACCTATACAGAATGACAGTTTATTTTGACATTATAAACAGAATAAAAACAGCAACTCATTATCATAATGAGTTTTAAATATTTTATTATATTCAGTGTTATTCTAGTAAAAGATAAAACAGCTTATGTTTTAAATTAAATTGTATGGCATCACTATATAATAGAAACTATTTTTTTCAATTTGCAGAAAATCTCTAACACAAGAAATAACCTGCCAAAAATTAAGTTCCTTTCAAGTACAGCTACTATAAACATGAGCAGATTATTTTAAAACTAAATTTTACTGAACCAGTAAGGATATTACCTTTAAATTAAATATATTTATTAAGTTTATAAAAATTCTAAGTGCAAAGAAAATTTCTACATTAGAATATACAAAATGGAAAGAAGAAAGGAAAACTATAAGCACTGTATTCGAAGTTAAGGTTAACGTAAGCCAGAAGAGACAATGGAAAAGACCGATCATGATAAATACAGAAATGTACATATCACATAAACGGATACCCTGCTTCATGGATGATGAATCTCTGTGATTTAAAATTCTCTTTACTGAGCATCCACCTACTAACAGTGGTGCCAAAGCAGGAAGTTTGCTTGTTTAAATGTGTGAATTGCTAAGAACTACTACAAAATTTAACAGAAATGGTCAGGGTAAAGCTGCAAAACAAGTGTCAAAGAACATTAGCCCTAGGAAATGTCTCTTTAGGAAAAGTTTCCACAGTTAAATCAAATTGGGAAATAAATATTATTTTCCTATTCTGACAGTCCCAACACACTTTTACTGCACTCAACGCGGAGCTGCAGAGGAGCTCGATCCCACAACCCTGGGATCATGACCTGAGCCAAAACCAAGAGTTGGACACTCAACCGACTGAGCCACCCAGGTGTCCCCAATGCATTTTTAATATACTAAAATATCTCTGAAGTCCCTCTGTAAAGAAACCTGTAATAACTTCCTATAACCCAACAACTTTCTGTAACCTAATATCTTGGGGAATTAGTGCTCATTCCATGGAACATCATAAGAATCACCGATTCCTTATGTGTTTGAATCATTCCTTTAACTGCTCATTAAGCTTTCAAAACTGAACATTAATTAACATGCCCTTTGAGCATATTGGGCATACTGGACACACGTAATGTGGAGAAGTCATTTGATTTTGGTACTAGTAGTCTTTAGTACTATTTTAAGAGAATGAGAAAAAAGAAATAAAAGCCTATGAAGATCAACTAACATGAAGTGAGAAATTATCAGGTCAAACAGTAAAATACACAGCAAGGATCCACAATCCTAATAGTTCTTGAGTGTTACCTCAGGGGTAAACAATAGCTATGTGTATCCCAAGGGGCTTAATGTATACATGGGGTGGGCACGGGTGGATGTATGGGTGACAGAGCTCATGGAAGGAAACAGAAAAACCAACAGAAAAAACAAAAATTTATCTGATGGTGACTCAAGGAAAACTACGAAATTATTCAGTAACAATCATATCCTAAGTTGCCAATTTATTCTATACACATATGAAACTACAACTTTAAATGTACCTAGCAATATTAAGAAGCAGGCTTTAAAAAACACACATTCTCACGTTTATCAATTTAAATTCGGGTTTTAAACAACCAGACAAAAAAATGTTATAAAAAGCAATTTCCTCACAGAGGGACACGTCTCACCAAAAAATAAAATCGTATCCATCTTTAACACTCCATTGGTTCAAGTACAATTTTGGTCCCTACCTTCCTTCCACTTTATCACTTTCCTTGAGGTGACTACACCATAAAGCAATAATTCGTAATTTGTATTTGTCACTGTGGCTTATTTAAAACGTATTAGGAAAGCACATTAAAAACCAATTCTGAATGTTACCTTACTCCCAATAAGCATTTTATAAAGTTCATTAAGCCAATCAAAGGATTATCCATCATTAAAACATAAAACTAATACCCACCACTTCAGAGAATAACCAGAATTTTAAATGCATACTGCTGGGAGGCACGGCTTCCATATGCCAATAATTTACCTGTGCTCACACCACAAATATAATCAAAGAGCTGATGAACTGGCTTCTGAGTAAGTTCAACCAATTTTCGCAGTGTCTGAAGAGCAACCACACCCCTACAGACAAAAAGGAAGATAAAAATTCCTGTTTCAAGGAAATTAAGTATTGAATAAAACAAGCCTACAAGTTGCTTTTCTAGCTTAGATGCAAACACAAAAATTAATAACATAAATTAGCATCAGTAAAAACTGCCTGTTTTTAAGATTACTTTCAAAACTCCAGTACTAAACAATGGTATAAAACCTGTGTCATAGCAATGCATTTTTAAATTTACGCTAGTATCTCTTTGAATAAGACTACAAAGATATGCCAATGTAAAATATACTTTTTTAACACGCCAACTGTGGAAAATACTTAAAACCTCCATTCACCAGTTTTGGAACACCGTATACTGGTGGTTTCTTCTCCCTCCACTATAAGTTGGTTATCTATGCTTCTATATATTTTCGTTTTCTCTACTTTGCTAGTCATACTTTTAAGTTTTCTTTTATTCATTGTTTTTTTTAAACTTTCAACAACTTTAAGATAATGCCCTACATTTAAGATAATTTATGCTGCTGACTTTGCTCATCTCTCGATCTTGGCCAAGGCAGCAAAATGCTTGATGATAAATGTGAAAAATGAAACAGGCTAGAAGGTGTAGGCCAATTCAGGATGTGTGTAACACGTGGACAATTCTTAACACTAGGAAAATATACAGACACAGCGAAATGGTCTAAACCCAATACAAGATGTGGGGCAGAGAATCGTGGTGGTTAGTCAGGGACCACCAAATAAAATTTAGAGTGTCAAACAGGAAATCACTACAAAATATTCTAAGATTAAAATAGAAAACCAAACAAACAGAGGGTTACTGGAGGGGTGGTGGGAGGGGAGGTGGGCTAAACGGTAAGGAGCATTAAAGAATCTACTCCTGAAATAACTGTTGCACTATATGCTAACTAACTTGGATGTAAATTAAAGAAATAAAAAATAAATAAAATAAAATTTTAAAAACATATTTTAAAAAATAAATAAAATAGAAAACGAAGGATGCTGATTTTTTTTTAATTTTAAGAAATAATGTGGATTTAAAGAGAGGTAAGAGAAGATAAGATGGCTTATTAAAGAGATACATTATGAAATCAAAGTGAGGGGACATGAAGAATTAGAGATAATGCTAGATAAATATATTTAACAATATGACCACCACTATCATATAAAAAGAAATAAACATGCACATATATACTTGTGCAAGAAAAAAAGATTTGAAAAAATCAAAATATTAAAAATAATCTAGGAATTGTGAGCTACAATTTTTGTTTGCTTTTCTTTACTTTTTTTTTCCTCCCAGGTTTACTTGTATAATCAGGAAGAAAACTATTTTAAAATGCTGTATTTATAAACTACTTCAGGACGAATTTAAAAATAAGTATACCTGCCAGGTTGATTCTATCAGCCTAACAGCCTACCAGGCTCTCATATACAAAAGAAATAAAAGATCTGGGTTCTTTTCCTCACAAGCCCTCACACCTTCCTCCTTCCAACATAAACTTCCCATTCTGGCTGCTTTCTCACGCTCCCCTACACCGAGGTGTCCCATCAGCAGCACGAGTGACACCTGGGGCTGGACAACTGTGCTGTGGGGGCTGTCCTGTGCGCTGCAAATCATTGTGTTGTACACCTGAAACTGATATAAGTTAATATTCAATAAATTTTTTTAACCGGAAAAAAAGAAGTCAGGGTCATGATCACTCTTTAAAATAGTACTGTTACTCTTTTTTTTTTTTTCGTTCCAAGATTTTATTTAAATTCAAGTTAGTTAACATACAGTGTAGTATTGGTTTCAGGAGTAGAATCCAGTGATTCATCACTTACATACAACACCCAATGCTCATCCCAACAAGTGATCTCCTCAATGCCCCCCACCCACCTCCCCTCCAGCAACCCTGTTTGTTCTTTGTACTTAAGAGTCTCTTCTGGTTTGCATCCCCATTTTTCCTTTTCTTCCCCTATGTTCATCTGTTTTGTTTCTTAAATTCCACAAGTGAAATCACATGGTATTTGTCTTTGACTGACTTAATTCGCTTAGCATAATACATTCTAGTTCCATCCACATCACTGACATATACATATATATATACACATGTATATATACATGTGTATATATATATATATATATATACACACACACATACCACCCCCCCAAAACACACACACACATATCACATCTTTTTTTTTTTTTTTTTTTTTAATTTTCTTTAGAGACAAAGGGCATTGAGCAGCAGATAGGGGCAGTGGGAGAAAGAGAATCCTAAGGAGACTCCATGTTCAGTGTGGAGCCTGGCACCGGGCTCAAACCCACAATCCTGGGATCATGACCTGAGCACACCAAGAGTTGGACTCGCCACCAACTCAGCCACCCAGGCACCCCTATAGCACATCTTCTTTGTCCATTCATCAGCTGATGGACATTTGGGCTCTTTCCATAATTTGGCTTTTGTTGGCAGTACAAAATAGCACTGCTACTCTTTATCACTTTGCTTTGTTTTTCTTCATAACACCCATTCCTACTCAAAAGTACATTTTTCCCCCCTATTTGTTCTCTTTCCTCCCCTGGAATGCAAGTACCATGAAGACTTGGATTTTGCTTACTGAGTGACCCCAGGATCCAAATCACTGTGAAGAACATGGCAGGCACTCAATACGTTAGCTGACTCGATAAATGATACCATCCTTCCCAAATGCTCTGAACTTAATGGCAGAAGAGGACTGGCTTCTTCCTGCTCCTCAGTGAAGTTCCTTACTCATTCAACTGCCATTCTCCTTACTTCTCATTACTTGGAACCAATTCTATGCACTAGAATGATTCTCTCTAACTCATTACCACTTTATCATATGACTAACGTTCACTTTCTTGAATTTCACTTCCGTAAGAAACATCCAAAAGATCTTCTAAGACTTTTCTCTCCTCAATCAATTCCACCTTCACTTGCCAAATTAGCACTTCTATATTGCTGCGTGAAGCCTTACAGTCAACATGTGCAAAACAGAACTGTCTTTCTCAATAGCAACCACCTCTTCCCATTTCCCTGCGATTCTGTCCCAATCATCCATAGGGTCTACACTTAAGAGTGATCTTGACCTCTTTCAACTACATCCAAACCCCTTTTTCTTCAAAGTTTTCTTACATATTTTTCCTTCCTCCTGCTTCCCACTGCCATCTGAAGTTATTATTTTATTGTCCTCTGCCTAGATTATTAGTCTCTTCTCTCATCATCCACTCCTTCATTCACATTGTGTCAAAATTAAAAGAATCTGGCTTGCACACAGGACTTTAGAATTTAACAAAAAGGTCAGGGTAGTACTTGGACATACAAAACAGTAACTGGCAAGGCAGGACTATCAGAGAACAAAATCAGAGAGGCAAAGTAAGCTAAGAACAACGGGCAGGGCATGTACTATGAATTTAAGAGGTAAGAGCAGAGATGGCAGGAAACTAGCACCCAAGCTAGAAAATTTGGGGCGAAAGGCTAACACCAAAGAATCTAACCAACAAGTAGTAAGGAACTAAGAACAAGAAGTATGGATGAACTGCCAGCAGAAAGAATGGAGTTTGATGGTGAAATGACCTCCTGAGCTGAGAATGCTTAGATGGCCCCTGTAGCACCAGAACTGGCATCTACAAGTGAAGATGTAGGGAGTCAGGAAGTTACTGATACAGACTCCTTTTCTAACCATCACTTAATTAAGTGACTAGCTGACTGGTAAACATGGGTAAGATAAATACAATGAAGGAAAGCCGACATTATAAAACATTGCCAAGATTTTAAGAGAATCATGGTTGGTAAATTGTGCTAAATTACCAAAAAGGTCTGAAAAGACCAAACTGAAATAAATACTGGATCAAATTAAACTAAAAGAAAATCCAGGTATATATTCTCTTAGATGGAAAGTAACAAGTTAAGAAAAACTATTTACTGTTTTATTTCAAAAATATGGTTTTATAATGAAGTAGTTACTATAATTACACAGAATCGGTTAAAAAAATTCCTAAGGCTGAACTGGATCAGCAGATTTAAAACATCATTTTTCTGTGGTGCTTGGGTAGCTCAGTCAGTTAAACATCCGACTCTTGATTTCAGCTCAGGTCATGATCTCACGGTTTGTGGGTTCAAGTCCCGTGTTGGACTCCGTGCTGTCAGCACAGAGCCTGCCTGGGATTCTCTCTCTCCCTCTCTCTCAAAATTAAATAAACTTAAAAGAAAAATCATTTTTCTAGCCTCACCTTGTCCCTCCACCATCAATTGTAAGAATTCGGATTCCTCTTCCTTTCACTGGATCCACGTAGCCAATTAAGGCCAAAATTTCTCTAACTGCAGCCTGAAGAGTTTCATCCTTAATTTGTCTCAATCGTAATAAATATGGAATAATTTTTTCCTGTATTGAGAGAAAAGATACTTTATTGCTTGTGTCAAATCAAGAGTGAAAATGTATGATTATTTTTAACCAACACACGTAGATCAGCACATATAATCACAGTGCCAGCGTTTATTAATTTCTCAGTAACCTTAAATGAATTTTTAACATATTATTAATGTCAATTAATATTCAAGACATATTTTTTCTAATATATAGGTTAAAAGTTAACCTCGAGCCAAATACTTTCTTTAAAAAATACAATGCTTAATAATTAGAAAAAAATATAATTTGCTTAACACAAATTTATGTAGTATTAATTGTTACTGCAAAAGGTTAATAACATTCTAATTACATAAAATACTTTCTCCAAATCCTAAAGAAGATGAAACTGCTTCATAGTAATTACTGGAAATTAAACTTGTTATCAAAAGAAAAACATAAACCATCTGTGTGCATGGGATATAAGGGTAAGTCATAGTGAAATATAAATAAATGTCAGTTAATAAATCAAACTAAGGTAGAAGGCAGAAACTTCTATCCCATTACAATAAATTCAAATTTAAATTCATTATAATATGTAAATAATCCATTTAAACAAAACTAGGACTTCAAGATTCCACATGTTCATATTGTTGACCAGAGGCCAAGAGCCTAGATCGTAGGGTTCTACATTGAGTTTAGCAAAGATTCTCTAGGTTCTGTACAGAGAAAGATCTCACCTCGTCAGTACCCCATGTACTGGGGCAAAGCTGAGTAGCAGCTACACTAGTGCTACGTAACCTTCAGTAAATTAAAAAAAAAAAGAAATCCCAATGTTTCACTCATTTTATTTCTTTTGTATGATAAGTCAAATCTGAACTACTATTGTTCTAAATTCTTTTAGGTTGTGTTTCTGCCCTGGCTAATGTCCGGCTTCAAGGCCCCACTAGAAGAACCTGAACAATGGTAGAGCATGGGAATGTAAATTTCCATTTCTGGTCAGGGTAGGACAGTTTCTTTCTAAGAACTAGAAAAGTTTAATAAAATACAAAAAAAAAATCTGTTTAAAAGCTGCAGAAGCAATGAGGGCAAGGGAGGCTAAGAATCTGGAGAAGAGATCATGATTCAAAGGGGCATATGCACCCCAATGTTTATAGCAGCGCTATCAACAATAGCCAAATTATGGCAAGTGTCCAAATGTCCACTGACTAACGAATGGATGAAGAAGATGTGGTATACACACACACACACACACACAATGGAATACTACTTGTATTTTTGGAGAGGAAAAAAGAATGAAAGCTTGCCATTTGCAACAACATCGACGAAACTACAATGTATTATGATAAGTGAAATAAGTCAGGCAGAAAAAAGACAAATATCATATGATTTCACTCATATGTGGAATTTAAGAAACACAACAGATGAACATAGGGGAAGGGAAGGAAAAATAAGATAAAAACAGAGCAGGAGGCAAACCAGAAGAGACTTAAATGCAGAGAACAAACTGGGGGTTGCTGGAGGGAAGTTGAGTAGGGGGATGGGCTAAAGGGGTGATGGGCTTTAAGGAGGGCATTTGTTGGGTTGAACACTGGGTGTTATATGTAAGTGATGAATCACTGGGTTCTATCCTGAATACTATGTTGTATGTTAACTAACTTGAATTTAAATAAATAAAATTTTAAAACGTGAGCTGACAAACTATAGCTTTTCTTCCCTCGAGGCATTTGATCATTGGGGAAAGAAACAGAAGACTGAAAAACTGGGATTGGTTCAGATAGAGGGCCATAAATGGAAGACAGAGAAACTAGCTGAGTTAAAAGGTAACTCAGAGTGGGAAAATACACTTACAAAAAAGATATATGTAGCTATATTACTATTATATACATTATATGCAATATACTTTCTATGTTATATTATATTTAATATATACTATACATATAAAAACTTCTATCCATAATATATAAAGAAATTCTCCAAATCATAAGAAAAAGCTAGTCAACCCAATGGAAAACGAGAAAGAGCTGGAAGAGGCACTTCACAAAGGAGGTATACAAATGGCCAATAAACAGTGAAAATGGTGCTAAACTTCATAGTTATCAGAGAAACACAATCCAAAGCCACAACTTAATATCGCTAAACATCTATCAAAATGGCTAAAAGAATAACCAGAAGGCTGATACAATTTTGGCAAAAGTATAAAGTGCTATAAACACTTTGCAAAACCATTTGGCAGTACCTGCTAAAGATGAAAAGAGGCATACTTCGTGACCAGGAAACTCCTCTTGGGTATACACTCCCAAAGAATAAAGACCTATATTTTCCAAAAGATATGTCCCAGGAGCACTATTCCTATCCAAAAATGTCCATCATCAGTAATATGGATAAATACATTGCACTATATTCATACCACAGAACACAGCACAGTGAGAGTGTTTCACAACCATAACATAGAAGGTTCTCACAAAAAATGTCAAGTGAAAAATACCTAAAAAGCACATGCTGTATCATTCCATTTGTACAACATGCAGAAAAAAGGCACAACTAATCGACACTGCTCAAAATCAGGAAAACTCGTCAATCCTTTTGGAGACAGTGATTGGAACGGGGCATAGAGGGGCTTTTGGGAGTGCTGCTACCATTCTGTTTCTTATATTGGGTGAGGGTTATATGGATGTTCTCAATTTTTGAAAATTCATGGAGCTGTATGCTTACATACAGTTTTCTGCCCGTGCTCTTTTTATAAAAAGTTAGAAAAGGTCACATGAATAAGCTTAGGGCCCCTACCAGTCAAAGCAGAGATGAATTCAGCATTCAAAAAAATGGAGGGGGAGAAAAAAATTTATAGTAACACAATTTATGAAAAACTAGTTCATAAGGATAGCTTTTTAAAAATGCCAAAAAACATTCATGTCACCAATGAGGCAGCTTTGAAAGCATCTCTTTACTTTGAAAATTGGTGACTAAGTAGAAAGAAATAAAGCATTTCTCTTGCTTATCCTGTAAAATTGGTCTTTGAGAGTAACCAAATAGCTTTAACTGGTAAAGGAAAGCTCTACTTTTACAAAAGAATGTCAATTACAATGCAGAAAGAGTGACAGAATTAGACATTTATCATTCTGCAACCCTAATGAATTGACTAGTTCTGGGAACAAGCAGGTTAATGGGTGATGGGATCATGGTTCCAGCCTAAATGTCCAATGAGAAGATCAGACTGTCATCTCTCTGATCCGGGGGTCAACATTAGCATTACTAATGGTTTTTCAACCAATTATGTTCTGACATGATACAAGATGAGGCACATGACATCACATACAATGTTCTCTAACAAAAAATTGTTTAACTCAATCAGTTCTTTATATTTAAATTCCAGCGTTCAGGAAATAAAAGGGAAGGAGGAATACGTCAAATAACACCAATGAGCAGGAAGCCAGGCAAATCCAGAAAGCGAGCCATTCTACAAGATAACCAGCCTGGTCTCTTCAATTAGTTTTGAAAATGAGGGAAGGAAGAATAGCGCTATAAGTGACCTGGGGGAAATAACCAAACGGCATGTATGGTCTAGACTGGACCCTCGTTTGGACACTATCAGTTATATAAAGAACCTTTTCAACCTGGGTATAGGATGAGATGAAAATTTACTGATACAGAAAGGTGTACACTATGAACAGAAAAAAAAATTTTTAAGTTTAAAAAAGGCTATAAAACAGTACATATACAATGACTTTATTTTGGTATATTAAATATACCCAGAACAATTTCTAGAAAAATATTGTGGTAGGCCTTACTAACGCTCCCCAGTATCCAGTTTGCTCCTCCTTCCTGGCACACAAAGGCAGTACTTCTATAGCAGGATAAGTAAGTTCTGAGTAGAAGAAGCCTGTGGCACTTTCTGCTGAAATACTCTCTTACCTGCTAGAGTCATCATGGAGGAGGCCTCATATGGAGACAGAGAACAAGATCAAAGTAGCCACCACACGCACGTTCACTGTCCTGGAGAGTCACCTAAACCCCCAGGCGACGTTGCACAAGGGACAAATAAGTTTCTGTTGTGTTAAACCACTTAGGTTTTGGTATTGTTTGTTATTAAGTTTAACTCAGCTTCCTCTGATTAATACAAAGTGACATCAATACACTTACAGCAGTAATCTCTGGGTAGCAGAAATATGTCATTTTTTTTTTTTTAAATGTTAAGGAATGCCTTTTTTTTTTTAAGTTTATTTACTTTTTTTTTTTGCAGGTTTTTTTAACATTTATTTATTTTTGAGACAGAGAGAGACAGAGCATGAATGGGGGAGGGTCAGAAAGAGGGAGACACAGAATCCAAAACAGGCTCCAGTCTCTGAGCTGTCAGCACAGAGCGCGACATGGGCTCGAACCCACAAACTGCGAGATCATGACCTGAGCCGAAGTCGGACGCTCAACCGACTGAGCCACCCAGGCGCCCCTTAAACCACAAAAATATTTAAATAAAAAAAAATGAAAGGCTTTGCTTTCTCCATCTTAGAAAGTGTATTCGTATTCTTATTCTGAGACAAAACCAGATTCAATAAATTAGAATTACCTTGACAGCCACTCCTTTTCCCTCAGGAAATTCTAGGAGATGAAAAGTCAGTTCTTCAACCCTGTTAATGCAGAGCTTTGGGTCAGCTGTTCTTCTCAATGCTTGGACTAATGCCCGGGTTCTGTTATCAATACTCACTCTTGCAATAATCTATAAAAACATGTTAAAATATAGATGAGTAGAATATGAAACTGCTCTAGTAATATCAACAAATGACTGAAGTTCCTTAGGTCCCATAGGGAAATGAAACTTAGGAATTGGACAAACATGAGAACTTCAAGCGACACTGGTAACAACTTGCCTTTTCTCGCTGAAGAGATAACCGCTTTTTCTCCTCCGCATTTTTGTCTTTGCTGACAGGTTGCTCGGCTTTAACAGCCTCCTCCTGTTCTTCCGGCTGACTCTTCGAATCATACTTCAATTTGGGGACAAGTCCACCAATATAACCACCTACTAAAGCTTGTACACCTTCAGTGGGACGAGAAAGAAAGTTAGCAATACTTTGTTTAGTAGAAACTGGAAGTGCCTCAGGTGTTCCACCGGGACTTGCAGGCTTGTCCTCAGAACATAAGGAAGATTCTGAATCTAGCTTATCCCTCAGGGAGCCAGGATCTGGAGAGCTAGATTTCCCTTCTTCAACCTTTGTATCTTCAAGTTCCGATTTGTCCTGGAAACGTTTACTTTCTTTTTTTTGAGGCATTCTTTCCTCACGTTTGAAGTATGAATTAATATGACTTGATAAAAAGTAGAATGACTCTCCAAATTTTGTGGTTATACTACGCGTGTAACGAAACAGGCTTTGTTTACCTAGATCTTCATCTAGAACACGACTTTCCTTTTCCGAAAAAGAAGTATCTTCTGATTTGTTACTATACTTTTTCAGAGATTTGATGGCTTGTTTAATGTTTTTCTGTTTTAACCAGCCACCATCCGATACTTTTCTTAATATTCGAGAACTTGGCTTAAATTGAGCTAAACGTGAGATCATTTCATTCTGAGTGCCAAAAACAGCCTTTGAAACAGAGTTCAAAGTACTTTTAATACGGGACATACGAATGCTCACTTTTGTTAGTCCCTTGGGGGCAGAAGTGCTAAGTTTCAAAATTCCAATATGTAAACCATGGTGGCTTGGAGAGGAACAGTGCCTGCTGCAAGAATGTGCTTCACTTTTGGTCCATTTACATCTTATTTTGCTTGTATGAAAACCTCTTTGTAGATTGACGTGGCTTATCCTCCAGTAATGTTTAGGTGAGCACAAGAAATGCAGTTGCTTGCTTCTCTGCTTCCCACAAAGACTTCTTGCATTACTAAGGAGGTAAATATAATATATATCTGTAGTCAAATTAATAGACATAACTTACAAATCATTTATTTTCTATATGTTATGATTTTCACTTCATTCCTGAATGCTTCATTTAAGAAATGCCATAATTCATGGTCTTACCTGAAATGGCAAGAAAAAAAAATTAGGATTCAAGGTAAAATGGAAACCGGGTGTAAGATAAAATACATTTCTGCTCGAACTAAACTCAGCAGCTTGTCTCAAAAGAAGACAGAGTAATGCATTTCCATTACAGATAGCGCAGATTTGACTTTTAAGCTAACCGAAAACAATTCATTTGTCAGTGCAGCAATCAAAGAAAGAAGAAAGTCAATAGTAGGATGTTTGATAAGAACTAATTTAGGGAAGCTACCCAATACATAAGTTTTCCTACAACACACAACTGAATATGCAGTTTAGATACTATGCTGTTTTTTCTTCCTTATTGTTAAAGTCTTGACTGGTTTACGTGACACTAGATGTTGAGTTCTTTTTTAAAGAGTCAAGTCTTCTACTACCTCGTTCACTGCAAACATTTATAGAATATTTGATCTACACCAGACATGGTGCTAGATGCTGAGACCACAAAGACAAACAGGATAAGAGGGAACTCTCGGTCTAGAGATACAGATAGCCATGTAGAAAACACTTCACTCTCTACTTATGTTTATTAAATCAAAGAAGTTTGACTAGAAGAAGCTATGTGCCACATCTAACAGACCAGGGGTCACCTAAGAATAAATACAAACAGTGAAATTACAAAAACATCCTCACCACACCAAATAAAAATACCAATTTTAAACAAATTATTTTGTTCTTTTAATTGGTAAAAAATGTAAATGGTTGATAATATCCAGCATCGATAATGGCCTAGAGAAATGGGACACATAGGGCTATTTGACAGTATCTAATGAAATTTTAAATACTATCTATAGAAATTTTAAAGGCACAAATTTCTTGACCAGCAATTCCAATATTAAAAATCTATTAAGAATCCTACAGAAATACTTGCCTAAGAGTGCCAAAGTATGTAAACCCTTTCCCTAATGCATTGCTTGAAATAATAAAATAATGAAAAACTCTAAAGGTCTTCTAACAAGGAATGGTTAAATAAATTAAGTCACATACATACAACAGAGTGGGTACCATATAACGTGATGCAGCAGTTAAAGGAAACCAGGTGATCTGCATATCTTCCATAAGCACTACAGTGAAAAAGGCAAGCTGCTATACACGTGCTATACATATGTGGAGATACAAGGAGGCAGATACGTAGCTACTACATAATGAAAGAAAACAAAACCTATATGTGCCATTTAAATCTGTGGCTACACACACACACACACACACACACACACACACACACACACAGAGATTCTGAAAGGATAGGTACCAGGTTTTTGGTTTTTTTTTTTTTTTGACATTTATTTATTTTGACAGAGAGAGAGAGAGAGACAGAGCATGAGTGGGGGAGGAGCAGAGAGAGAGGAAAACAGAATCTGAAGTAGGTTCCATCCAGGCTCTGAGCTGTCAGCACAGAGCCTGACGTGGGGCTCGAACCCACAAACCATAAGATCATGACCTGAGCTGAAGTCAGGCTTAACCGACTGAGCCACCCAAGCGCCCCGAGCACCAGTTTATTTATTCTTATGAACTGAGGAGTGAGATCCAAAGAGAACAAGGAGAAGCGCTTTTCCTTTTTCCTTTTGTGTTGTCTGAATTTTTCTTACAATAAGCATGTATTGTTACTTTTGTAACCATGTCAATGGTGAGAAGAGATATCCAGGTAAGGGGGGAGGGGGGGGCAAAAAAACCACACTAAAAACTGGACAAAGGTAAAAAGGAATACATGAAGTGGAAAGCTGAGAGAGAGAATTTTAGATAATGTGAAAAAATAAACACAAACACAAAAAAAGCATTTAAGAAAGCATATACAGGGGCTCCTTTGTGGTTTAGTTGGTTTGGCGTCTGACTCTAGATTTTGGCTCAGGTCATGATCCCAGGGTTATGGGATTGAGCCACGCTGAGCTCCCTGCTGAGCTTGGAGCCTGCTTACGATTTTTTCTCTCTCTCTCTCTACCCCTCTCTTCTGTTCACACACTCCCTCTCTCTCTCTCTAAAATAAAAGAAGGAAGGAAGGAAGGAAGGAAGGAAGGAAGGAAGGAAGGAAAAGAGGAAGAAAGGAAGAAAACACAGTATAAGCAAAAATGGCAAGCAGTCTAGTTTCACTCCAGGACCTACAGAGAACAATGAGGGAGAGGTAGAACATGACATTGCAAAGATAGTTTGGGCCAGATTATGCAAAGTCTTACAAATCTTGCCAAGGAGATTAAAGATCAAACTGTCAATAAAGTATTTTAAGCAAAGGAAGGACACTAGAAAGGTGATTCCAGCAGATCTCTGAAAGAATGGAATAGACAAGACTGAGAAAGATAGAAACCCAGAACCTACTGTTGACTGTTCAGATTACAGTCTGAACTGTCCTATCTAATATGTCCTATCCGAACATATTATTTTAAAATACCCAATTTTACAGAGAGGAAAAGAGAAAAGAAACCAACCTGTCTGCCTCCCAGGTTTTCCTGAAGTCCTCAGGACTTGCAGTCAATGAAAGCTGAATTAACACAAAATCCCCACAAAAATCCCCAGCACAGAAAAATACTTGATAAAATGCAATTAAAGTCGTTGTGAATAAAACGCCATGCTCAAAACCGATAATGGACTCCTCCTACTCAACAACACAAAATCAAATAACCCAATTTAAAAATGGGCAAAGAACTCGAATAGACATTTCTCTAAAGACCATATACAAATGGTCAACAAGCACAGGAAAAGATGCTCAACATCACTGATCATCAGAGAAATGTAAATCAAATGAGATATCACTTCAGATGCATTTGGATGGCTAGGATTAAAAACAAACAAACAGAAAATGACAAGTGTTGACAGAGACGTGGAGAATTCAGAATCCTTGAGCACTGTTGGTGGGACCGTACAATGGAGCAGCTGCTATGAAAAACAGTACTCTGGTTCCCCAAAATATTAAAAATAGAAGTATCCTCTGATCCAGCAAACCTACTTCTCGGTATATACCCAAAAGAATTGCAAGCAGGGTCTCAAAGAGGTATCTGCACACCTCTGTTCACAGCAGCACACAACAGCAGAAGTGGAAACAACTCAAACATTTATGGACAGATAAAGAGATAGACAAAATGTGGTATTTACATACAATGGAATATTATTCAGCCTTTAAAAAGAAGGAAATCCTATCACATGCTATAATAGGCATGAACCCTGAGGACATCTGAAGTAAAATAAGCCATCACAAAAGGACAAATACTGTATGATTCCACTTTTATAAAGTATCTAGAGTTATTCAAATTCATAGCTATGAAAAGCAGAATGGTGGTCCCTAGGGTTTGGGGGAATGGGGTAAAAGGGAATGTTCAATGGGTACAGAGTTTCAGTTCTGCAAAACAAAAAAGTACTGGAGATCTGTTTTGCAACAGTATGAATGTACTTAATGCCACTGGACCAGACACTTAAAAATGGTTATGATGGTAGATTTTATAATATGTGTTTTCATGATAACATAAAACAACCCCAATAGTGGTAAATCCATAATTGAGAAATCACAAGCCTGTATCTTCTTCAGTCGCATTGCCTTGAAAGGTACACAGACCCCAAGCAAATGAAAACTAGTCAGAGCAGGTGAACCCCAAGGGGCCTCAGCAGAGTCAACTAAAACTACCATGAAAGGACACTTCCACAATCAGGGCAAATGGGCTATTTTACTTGACGTGATCAGGAGAACTGAGCTGGCATTTTACTGGAGACCTGAATTAAGGAAAAAAGCAAATTATTAAGAGTATCTGAGAAAAAAGCATTCGAGGCAAATGAAAAAGTAACCAAGATTTTGGAGACAGTAATAAGTTCTGTCTACTCAAGAATAAGCAAGAAGGGGCACCTGGGTAGCTCAGTTGGTTAAGCATCCGACTTGGGCTCAGGTCATGATCTCATGATTCATGATTTCAAGCCCCACGTCAGGCTCTGTACTGACAGCCCAGAGCCTGGAGCCTGCTTCGAGTCCTGTGACTCCCTCTCTCTCTGTCCCTCCGCTGCTTATGCATGCTCTCTTTCTCTCAAAAATAAACAAACATTAAAAAAAAAAAAAAGAATAGCAAGAAGAACCAGGTGGCTGAAGCAAAAAAAAAAACAAAAACAAAAAACAAAACAAACAAACAGGGAAAATGGTGGAAAAATGGGCCCAAGAGTCAAACAGAAGGCAGAGCTACAAGCCTAGACCACGGTAAGGGGTCTGCATTGTTACTTTCCAATGCTCTAACTCTCATGAATTATGAATACACCTAACAATAAGGCACCAAAATACAGTATATGAAGCTTAAAAAAAAAAAAAAAGAGGAACAATTACAGGAAGACTAGACAATTTCATGATCATAACATTTTAATACACCTCTCTAGATACCACAAATATCAAGCAAAAATTAATAAACATAGAGAATTGTCAACAAAATCAACAAGCTTCATTTAACTGCTCCCAAACCACAACACTAGTAAATGCAGATCAAAGTTTTGAGAGTAAATTCGGCTAGAACAAAAGTTAGACTGCAAAAAGGTAAAGAGAAGAATGTCAAGTGGGCAGTGCCATCATTTACTGAGAAAAGAGAGGGAAAGATTTGAGTACCTATTTATAGGGTAGAATAAATTCAGTGGAGGAATAAATAGAATAGAAAGGTTTAGACCAACCTCTAGGATATGGAACCGCATTTTAACTAGAGGAAATAAGGGAATTGCTAGGTGGAGGCTCGACTGAGGATGGAAAGAATGAATCTACACAGGATTTCCCTTAGTTATAGCAATAATGCAGTCATAAAGGGACAAGGATTGAATTAAGGTAATGGCACTGCACTGGACAAAGGGTTGCTGGAGAAAGGACTCGGTAACAGGGAAGAATGGGGTAAGGAGAAGATGTCAAGACAACTCAAGTGTTTTTATTCAGAGACACAGAGAGAATACCATTAGTGAATACGAGATAACTGGGAAGGGGGCCAATTTAATGTGAGAGGAAAATCTCTGGGATTTACAGGGTGAAGTAACAGTGGAACATTCAAACAGAAATGCACTACAGGAACACAGGCTGGAGTTACCAGCACGGTGACAGCTGAAAACATAAGACTGGATTTACCAAAAAAAGGTTTATAGTAATAATACTTGAGAATTTGGGATTCACAGAGCCTGATTAAATTTCCTCTTCCTTGAAAACTGGTTATTTGCATATATATATATATACACTACATTCTCCATAATGGTTCAGGATATTTATGAACCTACTAAAGAATTCCCTGGATTTGAAATTTTATAACTCGGGGCACCTGGGCGGCTCAGTCAGTTAAGTGGCAGTGAGTTCAAGTCCCGCATCAGGCTCTGTGCTGACAGCTCGGAGCCTGGAGCCTGCTTCGGATTCTGTGTCTCCCTCTCTCTCTGTGTCCCTCCCCTGCTCGCGTGCTGTCTCTCTCTCTCTCTCTCTCTCTCTCTCAAAAATAAACACTTTAAAAAAACCCTGAAAGTTTAAAACTCTGGTTTTAGTAGTTTCTTTAGAGAGAAGAACAAGGGTAGAGCCTTGACTGTGAGGAAATCTTGTAGGAAACAAAAAAAAAAAACGCAGGAGAAAAGATACCCTGAAAAAAACAGGGTAATGGAAACCAATATAACATCAAGGCATAAAAAACTGGATGATGCACAAAGTAAAATATAAAACGTAGGAGTGAGAGATTATAACTAAGACATGGCAGGAAGGTGTCCAGGCGTAAGAGTTCTAACTCTGACCTTTTTACAACTATGTGTCCCACAAGGGAGGCAATATGTACCCTACAGCACAATTCCTTTCTCATTACTGAGCAAAACAACTCAGGACAAGCTGTACTTTTACCAACTTTGCATGTGAACCCGATAAATACATAGTCAACTGATCTTTTCCCTCAACATCCCTATAAAAAGATACTCTTTCAAGATTTTAATATAGATCGACGGCAGAAATGGAAAAAAAAAGCAAGACAACACTGATAAAAAGTCTGACCAATAAAAATTATGAAATAAGAACATGTTCTTATGTTGAAAGTACACATAAATTACGCAATTTAACAAAACAACGTCAATGGGCTCGTGAGAGGCATAAACTCTCACTCACAGTTTAACATACTTTTTTTTTTAACTGTCGGATTTAAAAATTCTTAACTTTCCAGTTTCCCCGATACAATGAAGCATACTTTTGTCAGTCTGAAATCCCAGCAACTAGGACTAGAGAACCAAAAAAACACCACCTTCAATAAGACAGTCCCTTCCGGGCATTTCTTCTATGTTTCTCCTAGAAGGCCCCACTTTTTTTTAAAGTTATCACTGTACTAGGCGTAGAAGCCAGGTTTCTCCCAGCGTAATGACAGAAATGACAATGACGAGGAGCGCTGCAACACAATGATTCATACAGTTTCATCTTTTAAAGGGCACACACCCGAAAGTGCCGAAGCAACGGCAGTGGAGGGAGGGAGTTAAATGCGGATGGGGTTAAAAAGAAATCGCTGGTAAATAAAAATATCACGCAGGAGAATGAGCCGGTGCACCGACAGTCGAGAACCGTGCAGAATAGGGAAACCGTTTTGACAGTCCCCAGCGAACTGATGGACAACCCTACAGTCCAGGGGCCGCCGAAACACACTCGGGGTCTCCAGGCTGGGAGCGGTGGGGGTGGGGCAGGAAGCGAGGGGCGGGACCAGGGAAACCAAAACAGTTCGCGGGTCCGTGCCAGCAAAACCCGCGGGGGCCGCAGGGGCAGGCACCGCGCACCAATCAGCCCGGCGTCCGCGGCTCCTTCCGGTGCCCGGCCGCCTTTTGGAACCTCACTCCCGGGAAGCCGGGCGTCTCCCCGCCCTCTTACTCTGCAATTGCCCTCCGAGGACAGAGAAGGGTCGGACAAGTGCCCCGGGGCGACCAAACTGCCCTCTTCCCTATCCGGTCGTCCCGCCTCCGTCCCCCAGCCGCCACTTACCGGGATGCAGGCCGCAACTACTTGGGCGGCAGTGGCGACGCGCCTCTTCCCGGCGAGGACGTCCACTCCAGCCGGCCCGCATCAGCTGAGCTTCCAACACAAACAGAAAAGCAGCGGCCGCGGCACCACCCCCACAGCTCCGTCCCGCCCCTGCGGAAGTGACGCACGCGCGGACCGCGTCTACCCGCCGGTCCGGGAGGAGCCCCTTCGCAGGGCTCGGGCCTCGGCCTCGCTGTCAGTCGCGGGTCCCCTCTCCGAGGCATGCGCAATGGAGCAAGAGTGGGCGCGGGGCGGGAGACGTGCGTGCGTGCACGCGCCTGCGTGTGCTGGGGGAGGCGGAGCTGGGTGGTGGGCTTGGGGGTTGTCACTGTGCTCGGTGTGCTTCTCTGCAGGTCTCAGCTTCCATCTCCAAGTCCCTGAGGGTGCTTTCCGCGCGCTGTCCAATCCGCGGAGCTGGGGGCTACGTTACCAGCTGCCGGGAGGGCGGTGAGCGGCGTGGGCCGCGATTCTTTCCCCTCCTACTCGCCGTTCCTGGGCTTGGCCACCGCGTGAAGTACTGGAAAACGCTTCCACCTAATACTATCATTTTGGAAGTTAGCCTGGGACGTTAGCATATGCATCCCACAAAAGGTCCCACGCTTTACGCTTCTGTTTTTCGAATTCTGACATTGTATGCCTACCACGGGAGCGAGCAATCTGCAGCCCTTAGGGCAAATACGGACCCCTGGCTGTTTTTGTACATCCGTGAGCTGAAATGCCTTTTACATTTGATGGTTAAAAAATTAAAAACATTTTGGAACACGTGGCCACAACATGAAATTCAAATTGAAGTGTACATTAAAAAAAAAGTTTTAGGAGAACACAGTCGTGCTCGTTCCTTTGTATGTCAAGCAGCTTTCATGCTACAGCAGTGAGTGTGGGTAGTCACAACAGCTTCCTTTATTCTCTTGAACTGATTTTGCAATTAAATTGAGGTTAGGAAACACAGAAAGTAGGCTGTATTGGACTCCAACCTTAAAATGTTACAAAGACTTAGACTCTTCCCTTCTGGCTCACCATGTTTTAGCTTGCTGTAAAGCTATTGTAAAATCTTTAAGGAAAGAATTGTATGAGCTATCAGACATAGTGGGTGTGTGTGTGTATATATATATACACACACACACATATATATATATACACACACACACACACATATATATATATACATACACACACCCGAAAATAATTTTTTTTTAGTTAAGGCAAGGAAGCCATCTTGCTAGGCTCTTGGGGCACAGTTAGCTGGGTTGCCTACATCACAACGCGTGGTAAAACCCCTGAAGCACATAATCCACGTTATTTAGCTATACAATAGTTAAAAGATGTATGTGACACATCAAACTTTAGAGGTGTTTGGAAGTAACTTTAGTTCTGGAGCGATGTTTCTCCCCATTGTTAAAAAAACAATGATTCTTACACTTCCTTTGTAAGGAGGACTTTATTCAGGGCTATTGCTGTAGGTGTCAAGACTATTGCAATAGCGGAGAGAGATTGGGCTCAACTGTGAATACAACAAAGACAGCTGAAGATGTATAGCCAAGGAGCAGAGAGAGGGGTCAGTGGATAGAAAATTACTAAGGACATCAAGGTTAGAGGTGATTCTTGCTAAACTGATTTCACAGGATTCTTGCTGAAGACAGACCAGTGAGGTCATAGATCAAAGGTGAGGGATGAGGAATTTGATCAGATATCAAGGGTGATAAGATATAAAGGCTGGGAGATTCTCTCCAAACTGCTTTAGGATTCTGACTAAAATTGGACTTGGCAGGCCAAAGATGGGGCCCAGGCAGGAAGCCTAGATGAGAGGAGGGCTCACAGACACCTAATTAAAGTTTGGTCAAACAGAGTCTTGGTCACCATCTATTCTCCCGTTGTTTTCCTTTATTCCCCAACTTAGTCAGACTTCATGATTTCAGATTTTCCTCCCACGTCAGAAATTTTCAAATAACTCTCAAGTCCTTCTTTGCCCTTCCCGTCCCTCCATTGTCTACCCCCATAGCTTTAACAGCCATGAATGAATGATGATTCCTACTGTCAAATCTCTCTACTCTTGCCACTGCTCTGCATTGTCATTTCCACGGCATTGGTTTAGGCTTTCATCATTGGGATGCAACATAATCTAAACTGGTTTTCCAGCCTATAGCTGGCCTCTAACCCAGACCCATTCTCTTCTGTGCAGCCAAAGTAATCTTTCTAAAGTGCAGTCCAATCGTGTTTTCCTTGAGTACAAAGTTTTTGTTGGCACTTCATCTCCATAGAAAAAATGCATAGCATGATAGACTCTGACACTTGCCAACCTTCTAGCCTTAATTTCACCACAGGACCCTTGCTGTTTACCTTCCAGCCATACCAATAGTTCTCCAAATACCTGTGCCTTTCTGTACTTCAGTGCCTTTGTTTACACCTCCTTCAAAACCAGAAAAACCTACAAAACCTAAACAACTTAAACATACTATTACCATATGACCCAACAATTGTGCTCCTTGGTATGTATCCAAAGGAGTTGAAAGCTTATGTCCACACATAAACCTACACACAGAGGTTTATAGCAGTTGTATCAATAATTATCAAAACCTGGAAACAACCAAGATGTCCTTCAGTAGATGAATGAACAAATTAACTGTGATACATCCCAAGAATGGAATATTAATCAGCGATAAAAAGAAGTGAGCTTCAGGCCATAGAAAAGTGTGGAGGATACCTTAAATGCTTCTGACAAAGTGAAAGAAGCCAATCTAGAAAGGCTACATACTATATGATTCCAACCATACGACATTTTGGAAAAGGCAAAAGTATGGAGACTGTAAAAAGACCAGAGGTTGCTAGGGGTTGGGATGGGCAGGCAGGGATGAGTAGGCAGAGCCCAGAGGATTTTTAAAGCAACGAAAATGCTCTGTATGATACTATGATGATGCTACATGTTATTATACATTTTTCCAAACCCATAGGATATACACCCCGAAGAGCGAACCCCAAACTAGGGACTTGGGGTTATTACAATGTGTCAATGTAGGTTCACTGATGTAACAAATGTACCACTTTGGTAGATGTTGATAAGGGGCGGGCGATGCATGTGTGGGGTCGGAAGGCATATGGGAAATCTCCGTACCATCCTCTCAATTTTTCTGTGAACTTAAAGCTTCTCTAAAAAATTTAAGTCTTTAAAAATTTAAAAAGAAACACCAGAAAAGTCTGCTCTTATTACTTCATAGAGTAAACCATTCCTTCTAGTTGCATTTGCTTCTCCTAGTGCCCTGACAGCACAGTCTTGTAATTTATTCATTTATATGCCTATGAATTTCCTGTAAGCAGGGAGTATAACATATCTATACTTGTGTATTCAGGATCTAGCATAAATTCCCAGTGGAGGACGTGCAGAGAGAGAGGGAGACACAGAATCCCAAGCAGGTTCCAGGCCCTGAGCTGTCAACACAGAGCCCGATGCGGGGCTCAAAGTCATGAACCATGAGATCGTGACCTGAGATGAAGTTGGCTGCTTAACCAACTGAGCCACCCAGGCACCCAAGAATCATATTATTAATACACAAGTTGTACCCCAGGTTTTAGCACAAGAGTAACAACACGAAATTAAAATCTTAAGGACACACGTAATTACATTTTTTTAACTTGATTTTGAATATAAGTTACATTTTACCTAATACTTTTGTAGGTTATTCCTTGCCTTAATACTTATTTGTAGGATATTGAGTTTTATTGTCAATTTTTTGAAGTCAAATGTCAGTATTTGGGTCGCTTAACTTCAGAGTTACTACAGGATCGGAGTCCTAGCCTTATCATTCACTGGTTGTGAGACCTTGGGCAAATTTAACCCATGCAAGCTTCCCTTTTCCCATCAGTATAAGTTCTCAGAATCTCAGTTCAATCACCTAAGGGCATTATGATCTATGGCCAGGGGCTGAGGTAGTTTGACCAGACAGCATGATCAGGCTCCCTCTGACCCCTCGGTTGTTGCATCTTTCAAGAGGACAGCAGCTCCCACAGAAACACAGAATTTGTCTTGGAGAAAAGATTTTTCCAGAAGCCGGGGAACATGGGGAAGAAAAGCGAAAAGGCTATGGGCAATACAGCAGGTACAGGAACACCGGTTGGAAGGATGGATGAATCGGCACCCAGACATAAGACAGCAAGTAGCTCTTTCCTTTCAGTAGTTTTGTATAGATAGTCTCTGAGAGTTTAGGGGTTTGTCAGGGACCAACACTGTCTGGGAAGTTCTGTGCTTGTGGCAAGCAGGGACTCTGAAGTCAAGCAGACTTAGATCACTCCAGTTCTAGCCTCGCCACTTACCTGAGCAAATTGCCTGACTTCTAAGACTCAGTTCCAACATTTGAAAAGCACAGTCTTCTGTTCACAAGGACCTTTTCAACGGTGCTTGAGTCCGGTTTGAGATAGAACGTCAATCTTTAAAAGGCAGCAATACTTGCGTGTATCATATCATAAAATCCTTAAAAGTATGGATTTCAGAGATACAGCAGCCAGAGTTATTATTTTGTGTCTCGTGTCCTCTTTATTTTTTGATTTCTAAAATTTTTTAAAATTTAATTTATTTATTTTGAGAAACAGAGAGGAAGAGGGAGAATCTTAAGCAGACTCCATGCCATCAGCACAGAGCCTGATGCGGGGCTCAAACTCATGAACCGTGAGATCATGACTTGAGCCAAGATCAAAAGTCAGATGCTGAACCAAATGAGTCACCCAGGCATCCCTCATGACCTCTTTAAATCTTATTTTTCTCATCCTCTGCCAAAAGTGAGTATGATAATACCGACCTTGTAGGGTTTTACAGAGGCATAATACATGTGAAATGTGTATTTACAAATATTTATTGTACACTTTTTATGACCTGGTCGTTGTGGTAGTCTTTGAATATATGTTGGCCAATATAAGAGTGTGGCCCCAGTCCTTGTGAACTGAGCATTTCAGCAGTATGCACACAGAGAATATCCTGAGTAAATTTTGTTGCTATTATTAGCATATTGATACCAAATTTTAGGGCTGAAAAGAAGTGCATAGGATTCTAGAGATATTATCTGAAGTTTGAGGGTAGCCTGAACCAATGTAGTGGAATGCCTAATTCTATTCAATAAAAACGACATTTATGAGCACTGACTATTTGCAAAAAAGGGAGCTAGGTGCAATTCTTGCCCTCAAAATGTTTTTAGAGTTATAGAAGAGGAAGATCTCTAAGTTTACTGTAAAACAAGGAAGGGTGAAGTATGTTTTATAACAAAAGAACCAACAAAGTGATGTGAGAATTCAGAGGGAGCAATGGATTCCAATCCAGTTAGGAATAGGATTGCCAGGTTTAGCAAAATGAATATTGCTTGGGACATATTTATGCCAAAAAAAAAAATATATATATATATACATATACATATATATGTATATGTATATATATATACATGTATATACATGTGTATATATATATATATATACATATATATATATATATTTGTCATCTATCTGAAATGTGAATTTAACTAGGAATGTTGTATTTTAGAAAATGGGTTGTATGCCAAAGGTTTAGGTGATGGGATGGGAGGTAAAGCTGTAAATGTTATAAAAAGCTAAATCGCAAACAACCTTGACTGACCTAGGAATTTGCTCCTTTTGATGATGATGCTTACTTATAGTGGTATATAATTCTGGTGAAATAGAAATCTTTTCAAGTTCACTTATTTATTTTGAGAAAGAGAGAGAGAGAGAGCTGGGGAAGGGGCAGAGAAAGGGGGAAAGAGAGAATCCCAAGCAGACTCCATGCTGTCAGCCCAGAGCCTGACGCAGGGCTTGAAGTCACAAACCCAGAGATCATGACCGGAGTCCAAATCAAGAGTCAAGTGCTTAACCACCTGAGCCACCCAGGTGCTCCCTGGCGAAATAGAAATTCAACCTTTCACTCCATTTTTGAATATCGAGGTTGTAGATGTAATGAAGCTATAATAGCAGAAAGTACCATAGTGAGGGCCAGGTATGAGGGTGCTGCTCTGGAAAGAGGTCCTGAGTGATTATTGGAGAAGAGTGGGATCTTAAAAGAAGCTGGAAGTGACTTCAGATAAATTAATTGAAAACAAACAGATACATTTTAAATGAACTCAGATTAAATAAAGAATCAATCAGAGCACCTTGAACACCTAGAGAAGAAGAGGAAAAGACCTGTCTAAAAGAAATGGGAAATGAGTTCTCTCGAGGAAAGTTAGCAGATGCTTTTAGACATGTGAGTCAGTCTTCAGAGTAGGCGAAGCAAGCCCGTTTGGGATTGAAATATTCCGAAACTATGATGCACCTTACAAATCCCCAAAGATCAGGAAGTGAAACAATGCAAGGGAATCACAACCTGTGAGTCAAGAGAACATCTCATCCCAGCGAGGAAGCCCAAACGCAAAAGCTTCCTTGTTTTTCAGCCAAACACGTACAAAGCCAGGAATTTGGCTGCATGGGAGAAGGGGGTGCTTTGCTGACTAATATGCCAACCACGATAATTCCAATTAACGATTAGTTCATTAGACGGTAGGGGGAAAAATTCCTAAACGGAAGTAAAATTGTCCCAAAAATGTGATCTGCGACATAGGAAGAGATGGGGTGGGGGCAGATATGTTCTATCACACTGATTACCTGATGGAAACCATATAAGGATATTGGTGTTACTTTCTTCTTTCTCCCCTTTTGGCATTACATAAGTAATGTTAACTTCATGACATATTTGTTGTATAAATAGAAGGAGAAATGAAGACAAGTCAAACCTGACTCCAACCTCCTTGAGCAATTCTATTTCGAATATTTTCAAACGTCTCAAACAATAATTTTAAAAGTTGAAAAGGCACATTTCATACCATTTGCTGTGTTTAAGAAAGCTGCGTCTCCAAATAACAACAATAAAAAAAGACTACCAGCATCATATGAGTGTGGCTGTATGGTCTATATAGGTCATTATATTTATAGATTTTTTTTTTATCTGTACCAAAACTTCATGGTTTTGCTTTATGCCCAGTAGAAAACTGAGCTATATATATTCCATATAATGCATCTTGAATCTAGAGAACTCTAGATACTTTGACTAGAGTGATTTAGTTAGCCTTATGATTCTTATATAGATATCTTAACATCTCTTTTCAAGCATAATGAATGAGTAGCATTTATTACTAAAAAGTGAATATGGTAAAGATTGAATCATTTTTCAAAGGCCATCCAATCAGACTTTTGAATTCCTTGGTATAGTCCTAATATCTGAGTTAAAAACTCAGGTTTAGGCAGATTGTGATTCTGTATAAACTCAACTATTCTCCATTAATTGCAAAACAACTTATTGTACAACTAGATGTAAAGCCTCCTTGCCTCCACACTTCCCTTCCAGCTGATAGTACTGTGATGCATAAAGTGGCAAATTGTTTCAGAGTGGGCTTCTGGTGGTTGCTACATACAGTCTTCGAATATGTGTTTTCAAAAACCACTTTTATGATTTTCCAGGTATGAACTAATAAACTAATTTAGTAAATTTCCAGGATACAAAATAATATACAAAAATCTGTTGTATTTCCATATACCAGTAACAAACATCAGAAAGAAAATTAAGAAAAGAAGCCCATTTTTAATTGCATCAAAAAACCCTAGGAATAAATTTAACCTAGAAGGTGAAAGACTTGTACACCAGAAACTATAAGATACTGATGAGGGGCGCCTGCGTGGCTCAGTGGTTAAGTGTCTGACTTCGGCTCAGGTCATGATCTCACAGTTCATGAGTTTGAGCGCCATGTTGGGCTCCGTGCTCACAGCTTGGAGCTTGGAGCCTGGAGCCTTCTTCGGAGTATGTGTCTCCCTCTCTCTCTGCTCCTCCCCTGCTTGGGCGCTCTCTCTCTCTCTCAAAAATAAATAAGCATTAAGGAAAAGACTCTTAAAAGATACTGATGAAAGAAATTGAAGAAGATACAAATAAGTGAAAATGTATACTGTGCTCATGGAATCAGAAGGATTAACATTGTTAAAAAGTTCACGCTACCACAAGCAATCTACAGATTCAAAACTGTTGCTATCAAAATTACAATGCAATCTTTCACAGAAATAGAAAAAAAACCCCTAAAATTTGTATAGAGCTATAAAAAAGTGCAAATAGTCAAATCCACCTTGAAAAGGCAGGGGGAGGCATCATTCTCCTTGATTTCAAATTATATTATGAAGCTATCATAATTAAAACAGTATGGCATTGGCCTGAAAACAGACACAAAGGTCAATGGACTAGAATAGAGAGCCCAGAAATAGACCCATGCACATATGGTCAGTTAATTTATGAGAAAGGGGCCAAGAATATCCAATGGGGAAAGAGCAATTTCCAATAAATGGTGTTGAGAAAACTGGACAGTTGCATGGAAAAAAAATGAAACTGGACGACTAACACGATATGCAAAAATTAACTCAAAATAAATCCAAGACTTGAACATAAAACCTGAAACTGGTGAACTCCTGGAAGAAAACAGAGTATAAGCTCTTTGATGTTGGTGTTGGTGATGATTTTTTTTGGGATTTGATACCAGACCAAAAGCAACCAAAGCAAAACTAAACAAGTGGAACTACTTTAATCTAAAAAGCGTCTGCACAGTGAAGGAAGTCATCAACAAAACGAAAAGGTGACCTATAGAATGGGAGAAAATATTTGCAAGTCATATATCTGATGGGGGACTAATACACAAAATGTTTAAGAACTCATATAATTCAATAGCAAAATGTCAAATAATCTGATTAGAAAATGGGAGAGGAACTGAATAGACATGTTCCAAAGAAGATCTACGGATGGCAAACAGACACAGAAAAGGTGCTCAACTTCACTCAACATCAGGGAAATCCAAATCGAAACCACAAAGAGATATCACCTTCACACCTGTTAGAATGGCTGTTATCAAAAAGACAAGAAATAACAAGTGTTGGAGAAAAGGGAACACTTGCGTGTGGTTGGTGGGAACGTAAATTGGTACAAGTCACTGTACCACTGTGGAAAACAGTGTATGGAGGTTTCTCAACAAATTAAAAATGTAACTACCATATGACTTTTAACACCTACTGCCTTAGCAACTTTCAAATATGCAATGAATACAGTATTATTACGTATAGTTGCCACGCTGTCCATTACATCCCCATGACTTTTTTTCTTTTATAACTGGAAGTTAAAATTTAGTAAATTTTAGTAAATTTATAACTGGAAGTTAAAATAAATTCCATTTCTGGATATTTACCCAAAGACAGAAACACTAATTCTAAATGATGTATGTATGCACCCATGTTCGTTGCAGCATTATTTACAGTAGTCAAGATAAGGAACCTAAGTGTCCACTGGTGGATGAAGGAACAAAGAAAATGTGGTATTTACATACAATGAAATCTTGCCATTTGTAACAACATGGATAGAGCCTGAGGGCATTAGGCTAAGTGAAATAAAACAGAGAAAGACAGTGTGTCATCTCACTTACATATGGAATCTTAAAACAAAAACCCTATCTCAGCCCTCCAAATAGCCCCTAGATACAGAGAACAGATTGGTGGTTGCCAGAAGTGGGGGGCAGGGGACAGGTGACCTGAGTGAAGGGGGTCAAAAGGTACAAACTTCCAGTTGTAAAAGAAATAAAGTCATGGGGATGTAATGGACTGCGTGGCAACTATACTTAATAATACTGTATTCATTGCATATTTGAAAGTTGCTAAGGCAGGAGGTCTTAAAAGTACTTATCACAAGAAAATAACTTTGTAACCAAAAAAAAAAAAAAAGAAAGAAAAAAGAGAAAACAATCCATTCGATCTTGGAAAAGGTAAATTTACAAGTGAAACTGGCTTCCTGTGGAGAAAAATGAAAAACAAAGTTGGAATAATGTCAGTCTTGAGGTCATCTCATTCTATTTGCAAAGAGGTTTTGAGGTGAGGGCTAGGAGGTTAGCGCCAGGAAACGCCAGCCACAGCTGAAGGAAAGTGTTGGTTTTCCAGCTGGAGTAGGTGGAGTCCCATGGCTGCTGTTGGTTAGAATGAGCGAGACTGAATCTCACAGAGAAGGTTGAGTTTTGAAGTAGAACTAGATTGAATACAGTTTTTTCATTCTGATTTTTTTTTCTTCCTTAAGTAAAATATTCTCCCAGTGCTTAACTGAACATACTCAGAGGACAAAAAAGTTGAAGTTCTAAAATTGGGATATATAAGCTTAATGTTTAAAAAGAAGTTTATTTTAAAATCCTAGAAGGTTAAAACTCTTTCTTTCTTTCGTTCTTTCTGTCTGTCTTTCAGGTTTTAGAGACAGAGGGTGAGAGAGCGCATGCATAAGAAGGGAGGGGAGAGGGAGAGCAAGAGAATCTTAAGCAGGCTCAACACTCAGTGTGGAACCCCATGCGGGGCTGGATCCCACCACCCTGGGATCGTGACCTGAGCCGAGATTAACAGTTGGACGCTTAGGCCACAGAGCCACCCAGGCGCCCCTAAAATTCTTTGAATATAGCTCCTTTCTCTCCGAAAACTGTTAGAGTAAGGCATTAACCTTGGTGATTATCCGAAATTGTTTGTCAGAAGACAAAGTCAATCTGTCCTGTGCAGGAGCAGCTCCGAAGTCGATGCTGCTGGAGTTGCCGCCATCTTGCCTACTCTTCCTCCTCCAAGGAAGGTGCCATCTGAGAAAGCGGTTGGTGGGTAATCCCTGCTCCTGGAAGGATGTGGTTGGGTCGCTTGTCATTCTACAGTTGTTAAATTGCACCTATGAAATATCTTTAGGAAAGTAAAGATAACCAAACATAACAAAAGGTAACCAAACATAACAAAATCTGCAACTGCTAATTCCCAAACCTGTTTATATTCATAAGTTATTAACCAAGACCCCGAAGTGCCAGGCATGATGCCCTGTTTGACCCCAAACACCCAGAGGCTAGGCCCACCCAGATACTGGAGGCAGCACCTGGGACTTGGACCTCTCCCAACTCTGGGCATCTGTGTTCTTGGTCCTTCTCTTTATCTCTGTCTGTGAATCCATGTGGGTGGCTCATTCTGTCTCACTCTCCCCCAGGGGCAACATAACTTTCTTCCAGGGAGGCATGGGATTTGAAACCCGAAGGGGCCAGGCAGACCACCCCATCCCACCCCTCCATTTCAAAGACAGAAAGGAGTTGGAGGTCCAGGCAGGCCATTCTGTCCCTCTCACGTTCCCCCCTGCAGAAAGTGACCCAGGCAGTGTTTCTGAACAACTTTAGGTGCCAACCAGACTGAAGGGCATCAAACAAGCAGGTTGCAAGAGACCCATATTTTTAAAAAATTGAATATTCTCTGTCCTTTATTTCTAGTATGGCTCAAATAAAATCTCAAATAATGAAACAAAAGTCTTAGATGGCTGAGAGCCAGAGACAAGTCTTAGTAACAGGTCAGGAGGCTGGAGGCTGGGGGACAGTCCCTCTGCTCTAGCTTTAACTCTACACATTCATCTCCTGTTCAAGGGAACATGGGGGAACACACAGAAAGGCCGTCATGCTAGATAATCTCAAATGCCGAAAACCTCCAATTTCCGAGGGTGTGTGCTCCCTAGGGCCTGGGAGAACGAGATTTTATGTTTTGGTGAGACAGAGGACTGTGGTTTTCTGTACCTACTGATAGAGATCCTTTTGCCCTCAATGGCCCCTCTTAGTGATGTAAGTCAAACCCACTCACTGTTCTGAAAGAAGAAGTGTGTCACACTTTTGTGACTCAGCAAAGGCCCAGAACTTAGAAATCTGTAAAGATCTGTAAAGATAGACAAAATGCATCCCTTGTATATCATTTTAAATATGCAGAATTTTTTCTAGGAGCCAAAGACTTTTCAGGGAGGAAGGTAAACGGAACACAAATATCTCTGAGGTTTAAAGCTTTTATTTTTTAATTTATTTTTTTAAGTTTTTTTTTTTTTTTTTTTTTTTTTTTTCATTCTGAGCGAGAGCACGAACACAAGCAAGGGAAGGTCAGAGAGAGAGAGAGAGGGAGAGAGAGAATCCCAAGCCGGCTCAGCACTGACAGTGTGTGGCCCAATGTGGGGCTTGAACTCACAAACCTGTGAGATCATGACCTGAGCTGAGATCAAGAGTCAGACGTTTAACCGACTGAGCCATCCAGGCGCCCCAAGGTTTAAAGCTTTCAAATAAAACATGTTTGATGGATTGGAGTGGTCGCAAATGAAAGCCACTATCAGAAAAGGACAACGGGGACGCCTAGGAGGAAACTCGTTGTCCGGGAAGGATCTAAACGGGTGATCTGGCTATAATACCAGAGCCTAGATATTCTCGGAAGAGGACTGAATCAGGGCATGCTTTAAGGGGCAGACTGTGCCCCCTCCTGATACAGATCCCATTTATTTTACTGTTTATTTCCATAGGAGGATGATGCATGTGTACCAACCCAAAGAGCTGGTGTCTAAAAGCCTGACGTTGTGTTCAGCCACTGTGGTTGTCGCCGCCGGGGCCTATGCCTGACAGGGCATAGATCGGAGAGTGGAACATCGTCATCTGGCAGTAGGGAAGCTTTGCAGGATCAGCAGCTGTAAACACCACACTAAGCAGGACTGCTAGAGCCCCCGGTTTCTAAGGAAGGCTGGTCCTTGGTTCCCAGGGTGATTCCTCAGACTAGCAGAGCTGTGCTCAGGAGCTGTGCGATCCTGGAGGTTTATGACACGCTGGATCTCGGCCACCACAGCACACCTGCAGAGGGTTGCACCTGCATATGTGTCCAGAAATGAGCAGTCGTAGAGATCAGCAGTGATGGGGACAGCTGGTGTCGTGCTCCCTGGACAGATGGTGGCAGCAGGCAAGCACCAAGGAGGACTGACTAAATATAGGAGTATAAGCTACTCTTGAGACTCTCTAAATGGCCTGGGGTGGGGCTTCAGAATAAAATCTGTATTTCCAACAACGTGAGTATTTGCGGCTTCATCATCGTAGTTTGAACATTGAAAACAATATGATAATGTTTTGTAAACCTGAATTGTGGAGTGGGACATACTGGTTATATATATATTAAAAAAAAATGCAAGTCCCGGGGCACCTGGGTGGCTCGGTCGCTTAAGCGTCCAACTTCGGCTCAGGTCATGATCTCACGACTTGTGGGTTCGAAACCCGCGTTGGGCTCTGTGCTGACAGCTCAGAGCCTGGGGCCTGCTTCAGATTCTGTGTCTCCCCCTCTCTCTGCCCCTCCACCACTCGCACTCTTTCTCTCTCTCAAAAATAAATAAAAATATTAAGAAAATTTTAAAAAGCAAGTCCTTGCAAACTAGAGTACTTACTTTACCTATCATAATTAGTAAATTACTTCTTATGTAATTTTCAGCGTGTTTTAGCCCAAGTGGACCCCATGCATGGATGCTAGCCTATTGCTCTGGTCTGCTTTTCCTAAACATTGGGGCACATGGCAAGGCATATTTTTAGTGCCTGGAGCTGGCTTCCTGCCTGGTTCACTCCTACTTGGGCCTTTCCAGGTTTTCCTCTCCCTCATGTTGTGGGTGCACACTAGGGATGTGGCAGGACAGACAGGGCTTGCGAGATCTTTTTTTTGTTGTTAATGTTTATTTATTTTTGAGAGAGCAACAGAGTGCAAGCGGGGAAGGGGCAGAGAGAGAGGAAGACACAATCCGAAGCAGGCTCCAGGCTCTGAGCCATCAGCACACAGCCCGATGTGGGGCTCTACCCCACGAACCATGAGATCACGACCTGAGCCAAAGTCAGACGCTTAACCCACTGAGCCACCCAGGTGCCCCAGGACCTGGAAGATCTGAGTCAGGATGACAGAAGGAGGACTGTAGTGACACACACCCAGGTGCAGAACAGAGACGGAGGCTGTGCTAAGAGGTGGTGTGAAATGGTCTTAGATGTGTAATGGTCCGATTGTCTTGGAGATGCTCGACTCCGAATCGAGAAGGAAGGCCTGCTTTCTTTCCTTCAGCCACTCCTGCAACCACACAATTCCCTCTGGGGGAGAACCAGACAGGCCTTCCATGTGTGACAGCAGAGGGCGATGAGCAAGGGAAATAAAAGGAGAAATCCTGGAGGGAGAGGCTCTGGGTGAGGCAGTGGGGGGGTAAATGGGCAAGACAATGGTGTGAAGAAGTCCCCCATGGAGAGGGTGGCCATGGCACCAACCCAACAGTTGAGAACAAACCCCTTCCCCCTCTTTTAGGAAAATTAAAGACAATTCGAAAGAAAATTAAAGCTGCTACTTATCAATCTCTCTAGGGATTCATGGAGGTCACTGTCTAAACAGAGGCTTGTTTTACATCGTTTCCTGAACAGTCCATGTGTGCTAATCAGCTAGTCGTAAGGCCCCCGCCCACATGTGCCCTGCCCCCCAAGAGATGGTTGTTAATATCCCATCCCATCTGAAGCCAAAAGCACAGTAAGGGCTGCAGAGAATTTTGATATCTTACTGGTCTGCAGCCTGATTTGGGCTACGCCACACAGATTTAGTACGGCCTCTTTTCTTCATAAGCGAGGGGATCCTAAGGATACTGAGCCTTATCTCAGTGTCAGAGCTGAGTGTCAACCCACATTCACGTCTGGACCTCGGATGGGTGGAAATGGGCATGAAGGGGATCTGATTTGGGGGCAAAATGACACTTCTCTAAAACATTTGAGCTCACGACAGTTCTAGTTTGGGATAGAAATTGCGGATAAGAAAGGGAACCTATTTCCTGGCCAGGAAAGGTTTTAGGCACCAGATCAATTTGTTTACAGAGAAACAAGAAAAATATCATTTCGTCCTCTAGAGAAACACTGTGACTCCTACTTTCTTTCAGCTCTTGGAAATTTGATTGATATTTACATTTCTTTTCTCCACTTTCTCTACCTCTAACTGACCCTTGAGGTTCTATCAGGTCAAGAAGGACCAGTCATAGCTGAACAACTTTTGTTATGCTGTGCACGCACACTCATGCATGTGCGTGTGTGTGTGTGTGTGTGTGTGTGTGTGTGTGTGTGTGACTGATGTCTGATGCCTAAGTTCATGCTCTTTCTCCAACACCAGGCTATCTCTGAAGGAGAAGCAACTAATTCCTGCGATAGGATTGTTTAACTCTGTGTTATGTGTTTTGTATTTAACTTAAGTTACTCAGAAGTAATGGAGCGTCCTGGTAATAGACCTTTGAAGGGAAGCTGGGTCAGCCCCTGACTAAAAAAGATAAATGGCCAGACCCTCTAGCCCTCTGGCAGCCAGGGTTTGGGCAAGTGACCTGGTAGTATAGTCAGACATCTGTGCCCAGCGATTGGACGTGGGGGCCAGGATTATAAACACCTACTGAAGCTAATCTAGGTATGATGTATCCCACATCGTGGACTTGGCTATGCCTGTGAGCTCTGCCTTTAAGATCACATCTCTCAGCCCATAATCAGGGCAGGAGATGTGGCAGGATGCTTTGTCGATGTGTGTGCAGTGACCACATTTGACTACCCCCTGAGTTAGACATTTCCTACCTATTGGTGTGGTGTCGCTCATAAGGATGGGACTCTGCAGGCGTTTCATCATCAGAACATGAGCTTCCTTTCCAGGGCTATGACCCTGAGGCAAACTGTAGCCCTTTTGTGCGCTACCCTACCACGGAAGGAGGAGGCCCCATTTCACTATCCTTAGGGGTGGCCCTCTGGGTGATTGAATCAGGATAGTCAGGTGGTTTGCTGCGAGTGTGGATGCTCTGTTCCACCCACACGGTATCAGGAAGTGTCGTGTTAATGAGCTGCCCAGCTGACTCTGATGTGGGTTGAAGCTCAAAGCTCTGACTTACTCTCTGGCTCCTTCTCACTGGGCCCATTCATGCACGAATGAGCATAATCCCAGGCTCAGCACCTCCACTTGCCTGGATTTGGGCTACATCCACCACCCGAATTCCTCCTGCCTTTTTGCCCTTCACACCACATTGAACCTGCCAGAACCTGCCACTTCCTCAGAGCATGCCATTGGACTGGCCAGCTGTCCTCATGAGGCAGACTCGTTGGGTGGAGTCCATCCATTCCCTCAGCCTCATCTTCTCTTGGCTCAATTTTTTTCCCCAGTGCCCAGAATGAAGCCAAAAATTAATTATGATGTCCCTAAGTCCCCACTGAGCCGATGTCCACATGACTAAAATCGTGAATCATCAGAAACTCAGACATTTTTTATATTTATTTTTTTTTTTAGCGTTTATCCATTTTTTGATAGAGAGAGACAGCGTGAGTGGGGAAGGGGCAGAGAGAGAGGGAGACATAGAATCCAAAGCAGGCTCCAGGCTCCGAGCTGTCAGCACAGAGCCCGATGCGGGGCTCAAACCCACGGACCGTGAGATCATGACCTGAGCTGAAGTGGGACGCTCAACTGACTGAGCCACCCAGGTGCCCCTCAGACATTTTTTAATACCTTAAAAGAAAAGCCTTAGCCATAAACACTGAGGATGCTTGGAACCTGAGCGAGGTGGCACTGGCCAAATTAAGAAATCAAGGTGTTTTTGATGTAGGTGTCCATTTTGCATCGGGTTCCTCTTAAAAACAAAACAAAACAAAAACAGCCCTCTTAGGAGGGCCAAAAAAGTATTTGCTGCCTATTTTAAAAATGAAGAGACTCAAAGATTCTATTGCTTGCCCCAGAATGCATGTGGCTAATCTGAGTCTGAACTGCTGTTGTCTTGCTCGTCCCAGGTGTCCAATTCAAGGACTGTGCCAGCTCCCCTTTCCCTCCACATCACATGATGACACAACAGTCTATTAGCAATTTGGAGCCATCCAGAAGGCAATACTCTGAGGGTGTTGGAGGTGTTACACTGCCCCAGGGAAATTAAGCCTTGTCTGCGCCCTGGTGTCCGTTCTTCTTGAACGGGCTTTCCTGCTGGCGCAACGGCAAGATGTAATCATCACCACCTCCTATAAGCTTTTATATTCTTTTCAAAACTTACTAATAACAGGGTAATTGCTGTAATTCAACGTCTTCTTTCCTTGAAAAAGAGGCTGGCCTGTGCACCTAATTAAACCTGCTTTTCACACTCTGACCAAGGTGTCAGATTTTGATCAGCCAAATCCCTTGGGGCTTGGCCTCTCCTTGAAGAGAGTTTATTGTTAAGGGTCTGGTGAGATTTTGAGTTGAAAAGTGATTAGTGAAATTGCTCCTCATTCTAACTAGAGCTCACAAAAGAGCGAAGAGCGAAGGGTTCCGTTGTCCCTGGTAAAATAGACAAAATCACTATTTTTTTTAACTTAGCCAAAGAAATGTGAAATTTCTATGAAGTCTTGAGAGGTGCCTCTCAGACTCGGAGACTCTGAAATCTTTAATGGTTGATGGTATCTATTTGACTTCTTTGAATAATGAAGTGTGAACCAGGTCACCATAGGACCCATTTTGCCTCGAAAATCCAAAACCAATAGACAAGTAAAACCTTGGTTTGCAAGCACAATTCATTCCTGAAACAGGCCTATCATCCAAAGCATTTACGTATCAAAGTGAATTTCAGGAACCATTGGCTCGGTTGTGACCACGTGACATCCTGCATCACATACGACTCATATTGCAAGACATCGCTCGTTTATCAAGTTAAAATTTATTAGAAATGCTTGCTCGTCTTGTGGAACACTCGCAGAGCCCGTTACTCGCAATCCAAGGTTTTACTGCATCTCCAAGGCCAGTCTTCTTTATGACCCAAGACTGCAATTTTCAAATTTTATAAATTTGAAATAGCAAACAGCTTTCATCTTTAAAAACCCTCATCTGATCCTATATTCCACCAACTACTGCCCTCTTGCTCTTTCGGCCACTTCACGGTCAATGGACAGTTTTCAAATCTTAGCTTATTTGTCCTCTTGGCAACATTTGACTCTGTCGAGCACACCTTTCTTGAAATTCCTTTATTCTTCAGATTCCTCAAGCATCCTTCTCTCTGGTGTTTTTCTATCCCATCTCCTCAAGTTCCAAACATACCTGCTTATCCAACCAATGCTTGCTATTGTCCAAATGAAGCTATCTGGGAAAGAGAGGAGGTGAGCTCATGGGGAGTAGGAATTATTTAATAAGTTGTGCTTTCTTTAGTACATCTGTCCAATAGAGCCTTCTATAATTATGCACTTGAAATGTGGTTAGTGAATGTGACTGAGGAAGTGAATGGTTAAGTTTAATTTAATCTAACAAAAAGAGCCATGTGTGGCTGTTGGCTACTATATTGGACAACGCAGTAGAGAATCTTGCTACACAAAATGTGGTCCGTGGGCCTGCAGCGTGGGCATCATCTGGGTGCGAGTTAGAAATTCAGACATTCAGGGCCCACCCCAGGCCTGCTAAATCAAAATCTGCATCCTTAACAAGATCTCCAGGTGATTTACAAGCACAATAACATTTGAGAGACATTGCCCTAAAAGTTTCATTCAAAAAAATGTTTTAATGTTTATTTATTTTTGAGAGAGAGAGAGAGAGAGAGAGAGAGAGAGAGAGAGAGAATGAGTGGGGGAGGGGCAGAGAGAGAGAGGGAGACACAGAATCCAAAGCAGGCTCCAAGCTCTGAGCCGTTGGCACAGAGCCCGACTCGGGGCTCGAACCCATGAACCGTGAGATCATGACCTGAGCTGACGTCAGCCGCTCAACTGACTGAGCCTCTCAGGCGCCCCCAGAAGGCTCATTTTTAAAGCGCTACAGTGACAGGCACATGTGTTTTTCCTAGCACACTTTCTGGATATTATTATACCTGAAGAAGATCCTTTCTGTGAACTCTTACCAAGTCCTTCTTGACACAGTAATCAAATACACTGTTAGCCACATCCTGACTGAAATGACCTCTAGATGTTGAAATACTCAGATAATCATCATTTCAGAAAGCAGCTGAACTTAACCTAGTGACCTGCATTATGTCTGATTCTTCCGTAGCATCTGTTGTGTGGTTGTACAACCTCCCGTTCCTTTTCCCTGCTCTGAGGGAACAGTATGTTCCTGTCATAAAGGAGTAGAATGAAGCAGAGAAAAAAATTAAACCACAGTGGAAAGAACTTCTGAAGAAGTCACTGGCTTTTTCTATACTGAAATTTGATCAGCACAAGAGATGACCCACACGGAGCATTTGGAGATCTGAAGCTAAGAAGATGATAGGAAAAATGTATGTTGGATGTAATGTTTCCTCATTCTCAATTGAATGTCTTCATGCTCTGGAACACTTCCAAAGTGTTAAGAGACACAGTCACCTAAAAAGAGACAAGACTCTTGGAATATGGCGGAACCTCCAGTTGTAGTGGCATGGACGATGGTCCAGGGCAGCAGAGCAGATCAGCAAAGGAGGAGGGATAGGGCATGTGTGGCTTCCACTCAGACTGCCTTCCTGGCCTCAGTTTCTTCTTCTGTGAAATGATCTACTTGGATTTAGTAGAGCCTCTTTTAGGTCAATTCCAGCTATCACGTTCTGCCTTGGTCCCAGAACTCTTGTGCAAATTAAAAATGATCGGATAGGGGCACCTGGGTGGCTTAGTTGGTTAGCCACTGACTTTGGCTCAGGTCATGATCTCATGGTTCGTGGGTTCGAGCCCCGCATCAGGCTCTGTGTTGACAGCTCAGAGCCTGGAGCCTGCTTCGGATTCTGTGTCTCCCCCTCTCTCTGCCCCTCCCCTGCTCACATTCTGTGTCTCTCTCTCTCTCAATAATAAATAAACATTAAAAAAAATTTTTTTAAATGATTGGATAATTATCTTCAAAAGGATTCTTCCCAGCCACTCTTAGAAAATCACGTATTTTATACATTCAACAAATGTTGAATTCATTCAATGTGTCTGTGCGAGGCACTGTTCTGGGCACCGGGAAGGAACAAGAAGCTATCCAGGTAGGGTCTGGTGAAATACATCTTTAAGAAAGTGGCAAACAAATCAGCACCTTTTAATTCTCCTACCTGTTAACAATCATTGCCCAAGACTTTGAAAAGCCAGTCAGGGTGCCCTGTTCAATCTAAAGGTCCAAATCTAAGTACACTGAGACACTGGAAGGAGTATATCCTCTCAGACAGGAAAACTATGATGCTCAATTAAGCAATAAAAATATCTGGTGGGAAATCATATGCAAAGGATTCAAACAGGGCATGTGGTAGTCCCTAGAATTTGCCTAGCACTGTGGCAGTCACATACAGCTTTCTCGAAGAGGTGACATCAATCCTGAGAACTGAATGAGAGGCAGCCTGCCCTGTGGAAGTAAAAAAATCACACCAGGCAGAGGAACTCACAGATGCAAAAGGGCACAGTGCACAAAGACCTGGGTGGGCTCAAGGGGCAAAAACAAATCCATGGTGTGGTCTATAAGTCAAGGTTGAGCATGTTAATGGAAGGCCAGCATAAATCTCTGCTTTCGTTAGGGTTTTTTTTTTTTTTTTTCTTAATGTCTAATCTCCATCTTTCTTGCTATATTTAAAATCATTTATCCTTTTATCAAGTGTAGAGAACAGTCTGCCAGGACAAAGTCTACATTTATACATATTTGAATACTAATATGCATGGCTCTCAACATCCAGGACTTTTGTGTGCCAACTTTGGTTTCATTATTTGAGATGATAGCTATACTAGAAATAAATGCCAGAGAATATTTTTAAAAAATGTTTCTTGCAACATGCTGTTTGATGCTCCTCAGTCACAGAAATGCTGCCCTGGGTCACCTTCTACAGGGGGAAAAGTGAGAGGAACAGAATGGCCTGCCTGGGCCTCCAACACCTTTCCATCTGTGAAATGGAGGGGTGGGATGGGATGCTCTGTCTGGACCCTCTGGTTTCAAATCCCATGCCTCCATGGAAGAAAGTTATGTTGCACCTGACAGAGATAAGGAGAAGGACCGAGAACACAGATGCCCAGGGTTGGGAGAGGTCCAAGTCCCAGGTGCTGCCTCCAGTATATAGGTGGGCCTAGCCTCTGGGTGTTTGGGGTCAAACAGGGCATCATGCCTGGCACTTCGGGGTCTTGGTTAATAACTTATGAATATAAACAGGTTTGGGAATTAGCAGTTGCAGATTTTGTTACCACTTTCCTACGGATATTTCATAGTAGCAATTTAACAACCAACCATAGAATGACCAGCGACCCCGACCACATCATTCCAGGAGCAGGGATTACCCACCAATGGCTTTCTAAGATGGCATCTTCCATGGAGGGGGAAGAGTGGGCAAGATGGCGGCATTTCCAGCAGCATCGACTTTGGAGCCCCTCTTGCGCAGGACAGATAGACTTCTGCAAACTGACTTAGGATAATCACCAAGGTTAATGCCTTACTTTAGCAGTTTATTTGGGGGCAAAGAACTACATTTAAAGAAGAATTTTAACTTCCTAGAATTTTAAAATATACTTTTATTTAAGCACAGAGGTTCAATCCAAAAACAAGATTCCAGATATTGCAAGGAAGAAGATGGAACCTGAAACCATAGATTATGAAAGGCGCTCTCCGAAAGTATCTCAAGTTCACCATCATACAATGTGGTGTTGTGGGTATGAAGGCTTGGAATGAGGTTGTGGTTGTTACCCTTGGCTACTCCCTAAGTGGTCCTGTGGCGGCCTGTGGTGATTTTATAAACTCTCTGCATTGTGGCGGCTTCATCTGTTAATGAAGATAATTGTTTGTACTCTTGAGGACTAGGACGAGGTGATTGCTAAGCTCTCATATTAAGGTTTTGTTATTTTTCTTGAAAATCTGGGCACCGTTCAAGGAAAGCAGAGCTGAATTCTAGGTATAATGGGAAAAAACATGGTCTGCACAGTGGTGTAAATACAATATACACACATCTTAATACTTTGAAATCCTTACATCGTCAATGTGAACACTTAATTTGTGGGCTGGCCATAGTTTCAAATTATAACTGAATTTATTTTTGCCTGCATTGTTGGTCACACCTAACTCATCTCCCAGTTAGTCCTTCAGCAGACAAGCAACCTCTAAATATAGCACAGTTTCTATGGGAACATCCTTTATCCTACCCATTCTGGGAACACATTTTATCTAAAAAATGAGGCCTGCCAGATCAATCTAGGCATACAAACTAGATTTGTATTTTTGAATTACTTTGATTTAAGGAGAGGTGTTTAAAACCGGTTGAAATGTTGGTTCTATGTGAAAATTTTCCAGTGGAGTTGAGTTGGTATAAATTTGCTTTTGGTAATAAGAGTTGGCAATCTCATCTTCTACTAGGGGGTGTTTCGTTTTTTTTTCCTGAAACAATTAAGCATATGGGTCTAGTGCCTTTAGATTCTGCTGTCTTATATCTCTGTGGCCACAAGCATTGCTGCATGATCATTAGCAAATGGAGCAGGTGGGGGATGACATTCATTTTTCCAAAGTAAATGAGAATTTTATCCGTTATTGAAATGCAGGCTGACCTGAACATGCCATATGGGTGATATTATGTATCCTTCTGAATTCCTGTAGCCGAACAGTAATATGACTTGGGGTTGGGTTTGCCTACTGCTAGAAGACATGTTAGTCTTTGCCTCTTTACCTGTCCTAAATCCAATGCTTCCTTAAAATTATTCTTTGAGGACTTAACACAGCTTGAGATGCCTATGAAATTAGGAAGTGAGGTTGAGGTAAGAAAAGGAAAGACTTTTGAGAAAAACGAAATGAGCCCTCTTGTAGCAGTTAGAGCGCCAGAGGTCTGAGCTTCGAAAGAACCATATGTCCAAATGCAGTTAATGAGAGAAGGGAGTCTCTGAAAATTGAAACACAGAGCTGTATTTTGAGCATACGGTTGAGAACATGAAAGTCTCAGAGAAAGTAGTCCACGAGGTCACAGTGTAAAACATATAAGAATGATAACAAGGAACATTTGAAAAAAAGAAAACTCTTTAAGTTTTTCAGGTTACTAAGAAAAATTTCCGCAAATACATCACTAATAGTAAAAATGAAAGTCTTCACTTATAGGAATCCTTTTTTTTTTTTTTTTTTATCTGTTTAACCACGAGCTGGAGAGACAAACATCCGTTTGTGGCCCAGGCAGTTTATCTGGGCCCTCCATCTTGACTGTTCCAGACTTCAGAGGCTGTCAGTCTAAAGCGCGTTCATCATCCACCATCCATCCCAAGATTCCTCTTGACTGTGCCATTACTGGAGTCTGGATTCAAGCAAACGGTTCTTACTGTAGATGTAGGTCACCAACACATGACCAGGGTGGCCTGACTCCTCCACCAGAAACAAATCATAAGAGGAAAAGAACAAGTAAGTAGTCTGGGTACTCATTTGTTTCTGCATAGAAAACAAACAAAGAAATAACTAGAAATTATAAGCTGTTAAAGGATCATGTTGGGGGTGGGCAGTGCCATAAAGTCCTGGGGCGGTGGGCGGTGGGGGGGAAGGAAAGCAGTGGAACATAATCCCCATGCATTTTTTGTGGGTCAGTTCTGAGAAGTAACTGCAAATGAATGGGATCTTGTGTTTATGAAATATCTTTGTGTGCGTTATGGAGGGAAAATGACATTGGCACTTTGATGACCAATTCTATGTCAGGGAATCCGTTGGGTTCTTTATAGACACACTCTAACTTACTTCTTACAGAATCGATCTTCTCCTTCCCATATTTACAGCTGAAGAGACAACTTTAGGGCTAAACGTTTGTCCCGTGATGAGGCAGCTAGTAAGTGACAGTTCACGCTGTTTGCAAATGTCATACTGCCTTGAGAGCAGTGTCCACTTAGACTGTGGAACTGGTAAATAATTTAGGTTTTTATCGCTTTAAAATAATTTCAAACTTGCATTTTGTCTTCTTCGACTTGAGGACTGCCAAAATTTGAAAGGTAAATTAGTATCATATTTGTTCACAAATCATATAAAACTATTCTGTTTCACCCAAAAAACATATAAACATTGTATATTTTAAATACATGCACTTTGTTAAAATGCATATTTCAGCACATAAAACTTAGGTTATTATGCAAGTTCTAATTATGTTTTTGAGTTATAATAAAATCTTACTTGATCATATTAAATATGCCAGGTCCAATATAATGCTTCGGAAACAAAAAAATTTACTTATTCCCTACAAGGAGATTCTGGAGTAGCAGAAGAAAAATTCTAAGATATTTAGACATTCACTGTAGAATAACTTCTCACGCAGATACAAAGGCTCAAACACTGCTCTGGCCAGCTGGGCAGGAGACATATGAGGAAAAAGGACACAGATCCTTCTGGACAGGGAAGTCTGATCCGTTGATGCCTGGATCCAATCAAAGGTTTAAAAACGTTATTTATTTATTTTTATTTAAAATTTTTTTCAGCAGGAAGTTGGTGGGCCAAAAGGGATTTTTAAAAATTTTTTATTGAGATATTCATTAAATACTTACAGATGCCACAACAATTTTATGTCATACAACTGTATATCTGCCTAGGTGTAGGGTAAGGAGAAAGAGGCAAATGTCCTTTCGTTTCTGTTGTTTCGTGATGAGAATCATAACTTCTATATGGCTTTTTTGCTGTACTTATAAAGCCGTCTCAAGCACACTAACTCATTTAATTTCCCAGTCATCTTCTAACGTAGGCTGTATGATTTTCCCATTTTACAGCCAGAGCTCCATGGAGCCGGGTGACTCATGCACACACCACAGTGACTCAGTGACAAGAGTTGGCACTTACCTGCAGGGTGGCAGATTGCTACGCTGTCCCTGCTTCTTACACATCCATCCCTGAAAAACTTAAATAAAAACTAAACAGAACTCGCCCACCAACCCCAACTTTACATGAGGAAAAGATTCAAGGTTGGCAAGAAGGAGAGAGCGCAGGGCATATGCACAGTCGATGCTGCTCCCTGCTCAAAAGCAATTTGCAGAAAATATTTTATAAATTAGTTATTTGTTTTTTAAAGATGGCTCTATGCCTAACATGGGCTCAGACTCACGACCCTGAAGAAGAGAGTCGCATGCTCTACTGACTGAGGCAGCCAGGCGCCCCTAACAGAAATATATTAAAATGTTGTCTGATGCCTCTTCTTACAATAATTGCACACAATTGATCTGATCTTCTCTACGTTATCTCAAACTGGATCCTGACGATAGAAGGAACGGCCCTTGTAGATCTGATATGAGCATGTACTGTGTATATACTGACTCTGCCTCTGTTTAAATTTTTGTTATCCTGTTCATCATGAATTTTTGCATTGATTTTGAGGGTTTTTTTTTAATTGCATTGAAGTATTGTTTATTTTGATTACTGAGTTTTTGGCTCTTCCTTAAATTTTATGCCAGCGGCTAACATGTCTCATAGTAATCCCAGCCGTGGTATGTGAGCTTAGATATACCTGTGAATAGAACACCTGTGTGTACGGTTAGGAATTTTATATTCAAGCAAACTTATTTTTGTGATTTAGCTTCAGCGTGTCTCTTCAGTATGTCTGGGTAATTAAGTGGAGTCTTAAGTGACTCCATTTTGGGTAGACAGCTTGAGGGTTGTAAATAATCGGCTGGGATTGCAAAACTCAATACTATTAAAGTGCAGTTGCTGTGTAGTTTTACTATATCCATTATAATTTTGCAAAACTTTTGATTTAGGGGTTTATGATCTTCGGAGCATTTTGTGGTGAGACATGGAGCCCATCAGCACGACCACCCTGCCAAATGCCTCAAACACAGACCAAGGCCACTGCAAGGGGCAATGCAGGGTGATTCTGATAACACTCTATGGCGTGGTTTTGCTCGGAGGCACTACTGGAACAGTATTGATGTCACGTATGATGTTCAAAAGGAAAAGCCAATCAATGATTGCCATGATCGTTGTCAATATCATAGTGCTGCACTCAGTCCTCCTGGTCAGCCTTCCATTCCGCCTCAGCTATTATATCTTAGAGGTCTGGGAGTTTGGAACCTTTCTCTGCCGATTGGTCAGCAGCATATTATATGGTCATATGTACGTCACCTTTTTTTTCTACGTGGCCATTGTCATACTCCGATTGCTCATCTATTTTAAGAAACTCCAAATGCAACAGTTGCAAAAGTGCCATGCGGTAGTTTTAAGCATTGTTATTTGGACCGTGAGCGGCCTCATTTTTTTGCCAATATTATTTTTACAATATGGCATAAATCCAAGTTACTCAAAACAACGACGATGCTTTGAGTTCTACAAAGATATCAACCGCAGAGAATTCATTATCTTGAACTACTCTATGATTGTTATCATGATCACAACGGTTGGGGTCCTCTTCCTGATACAGATGGGCGTCATTCTCCAACAGACAAAAGCTCTCTGGCCTGACATGTGGGCCCATCAAGACTATAGAGCTCAAATCAAGAGCTTCTTCTTCCTTCTAGTAATAGTGGTCTGTTTTATACCCCATCATGTATTCCGGGTACACTTTATTCAAAATTACTCAGAGATAGACAATTCTGAGTTAGTTCTTTATAACGAAATTTTTGTTGCTTTAACTACTGTCTGTTGCCTGGATATGGTGTGCTTCATAGGTGGAGTTATCCATTAAATATTCCTCGTCACTTGCTTTGTAATCAGCTTTTTACCATTGTGACAAAATAGTTTCAAATGAATGACTGCTACCATGATTCCAAATGTTTCAATGCTCTGCTCTTAATTATCACCAAAATTGTTTTTCCATGAAAAGGTAGAAGATTGACAGTTTCTTCTCTTCTGAGAGAACGACGATCTGTTCTCCATTAACTATAGAATATATTCAATTTCCATAGCTCTACACAAGTTGACCCCCAAAATCCTTTCGACACTCAACTCCTACCCCTTTTTCAGGAGATACTTCTGCTAAGCACAACTATTGCCTTTCCCTATGCAGTAATCCAGGCTGTTCTCTTTGCATTTGCTCTTGCTGGGCTTTGATCTTAGAATGTTATTTCCCTCCGTCTCCAAACTATCTACTCAAGGTCCAGAGAACCTGAAGATATGGATTGTAGGAGACTTAACTTATTCAACTGATGCTCAACCTGAGATACATGCCTCTTGAAAATGACTGATAGACAGTAAAGCTATGGCTGCTGGCCATGGTATTTAGAGGAAAGAACCAGCTTAGTCAAATGACTTAGAGGAAGTCCTTTCAGGATTAATCGAGCATTAATATGGTTTGATTCTGACTAAGACTTAGTAGGGACTCAGGAAACAGAATGCCTCCCATATCATTCCAGACATGGATCTGTTAAGCAGAAAAAGAAATTGGAAAAGGTGGAAAGCATCTGGACTTAGTCTAAGCATGCTGGCAGACTATATTACAGCCCAAACCTTTGAGAATGTGAGACTATTCTTAACCTTGTTCAAGGCACCCTTTATGACCAAGTAGTGTTATATAATGAAAATCAATTCTGGTATCAGTTAAAATCAATAAAAATAACCAAGACAACCAACTTGGATTGAGATAAGTAGAATCCAAGTGGGTCGTCTTTGTTATTTTTATTGCGTTAACTGATACTTAACTGATATAGGAATTGACATGCTCTGGGGTGGCTGGGTGGCTCAGTAGGTTGAGTGTCCAACTTCAGCTCAGGTCATGAGCTCACGGTTCGTGATTTCGAGCCCTGCGTTGAGCTCTGTGCTGACAGCTCAGAGCTTGGAGCCTGCTTGGGATTCTGAATCTCCCTCCCTCTCCGTCCCTCCCTGGCCCATGCTCTGACTTTCTCTCCCTCTCTCTCTCAAAAATAAATAAATGTTAAAAAAAATTTTTTTAAAGAAATTGACATGCCCTTGTGATTTGTTTATAACAATGTTACCTTTGATATTAAATTTACTGACTCATATAACCAAACCCTTATGGCTGACAAGGCAGCATAGTTTACACAAAAGAGTTTTGGAATAATCTGGGCATGTGGATTCAAAACTTTTTAGTAACTATGGAATCATGGATGAGGTATTTATAATCTCTGATCCCCACTGTCCTATGCTATAGGGTTTTGGTAAAGCTGAAGCAAGATAGCAACATGTGTTAAATAATGGCATAGTGCCTGACATCCCATACTCAGGATAATATTACTTACTCTCCTAATCCAGGGGCAACTTTGTGCAAATAATTTAAAAATAGACCTAAAATGTTGATTCATATAAAAATAAATTTTAGAAGCTTAGATGCTATTGGTCAATGTTAATCTCATACTTTGTGTCATTAAGTCAGTAACTAAATGGATGCTTATTCCTCTTTTTGCCTATAAGAAATTGTCATTATTATTCTATAATTATTAATAATACTTTAAAATACTATAGGAGAACCATTTTATAATCCTGCTGTCACAGAACAAGATAAATAGCGGTGCACTTACATGCAATCAGTGAAGGAAACAATCAGCAAAACTAAAAGGCACCCGACAGAATGGGAGAAATATTTGCAAAAGACATATCAGATAAAGGGTTAGTATCCAAAACGTATAAAGAACTTATCAAACTCAACACCCAAAAAACAAATAATCCAGTGAAGAAATTGCAAAAGATATGAATAGACACTCCTCCAAAGAAGACACCCAGATGGCCAACAGACACATGAAAAGATGCTCCACATCACTCATCATCAGGGAAATACAAATCCAAACCACACTCAGATACCACCTCACACTGGTCAGAATGGCTAAAATTAACAACTCAGGCAACTACAGATGTTGTTGAGGATGCAAAGAAAGAGGAACACTTTTACACTGCTGGTGGGAATGCAAAGTGGTGCAGCCACTCTGGAAAACAGTATGAAGGGTCCTCAAAAAGTTAAAAATAGACCCAGCAAGTGCTGATTCGAAGGAGCACAGGCACCCCAATGTTTTTGGCAACACTATCAACTATAGCCAAAAGAGCACAAATGTCCATCAACTGATGAATGGATAAAGATGTGGTATATACATACAATGGAATATTACTTGGCCATCAAAAGGAATGAAATCTTGCCATGTGCAATCATGTGGATGAAACTAGACTGTGTTAGGCTAAGCAGAAGAAGTCAGTCAGAGAAAAACAAATATATGATTTCACTCCTATGTGGAATTTAAGAAACACAACAGATGAACATAGGGGAAGGGAATAAAAAATAAGATAAAAACAGACAGTGAGACAAACCGTAAGAGACTCTTGAATACAGAGAACAAACTGAGGGTTGCTGTCGAGGTGTTGGGTGGGGGGGTGGGCTAAATGGGCAAGGGGCATGAAGGAGGGCACTTTTCCGGATGAGCACTGGGTGTTATATGTCAGTGATGAATCACTAAATTCTATTCCTGAAATCATTATTACACTATATGTTAACTAACTTGGATTTAAATTAAAAAAATATCACTTTTGGGGGCACCTGAATGACTCAGTCAGTTGAGCCTCCAACTCTTGATTTCAGCTCACATCATGATCCCAGAGTTGTGAGATCAAGCCCCGTGTTGGACTCTGCACTGAGCATGGAGTCTGTTTAAGGTTCTCTCTCTCTCCCTCTGCCCCTCTCTCCCCCCTCATGCACTCTCTCTCTCTCTAAAATAAAATTTAAAAAATGTAGTCACTTTTTAAGGGGATATGGTAATGTGCTAAGTAACTTCAAGATTGATTGTGATTGATTGTGTAACTTTAGGATACAGTCAGGACTCAACTTACCACTTTGTTGGGTTCTACGAATTCCTTTTAATATCGCGGACAGCAGAGCTAAGATGGCCTCTAATGGTCCCTGCCTAATATTACTGCCCCTGTGTCATCTCCCCTGTTATGGACTATTGACTTGTTAGGAAGTAAAGAGGGCAGAGAAATGAGATATCGCTTCCAATGTTAGGGTATAAAAAGACTATGGCTTCCATCCTGGGCACTCTTTCTGTCTTTCTTGCTGTCTCTTGGATTCCTTCACCCTGGAGGAAACCACCTGCCATGTCATGGAAGCACGTGTGGCAAAGAATCAAGACTTTCTCACAGCCACATGAGTAAGCTTGGAAGTGGATCTTCCGAGACCTGACAGTAGACCTGGCATGAGCTCAGAAGCAGATCCTCTCCTACTTGAGTCTTGAGGTGATGCCAGCCCTGGCTGGCGTTGAGTGGAGTCTCATGAGAGATCCCGAGCCGGAACTACTTGGTTTATCTGTTCCTGGATTCCTGACATGAAACTATGAGATGATAAATGTGTGTTGTCTGAATCTAGTAAGTTTCAGAATAATGTATTATGCAGCCAAAGGTAGCAAATGCAGTAAGTGAGTTATTTGCACCTGTGCAATGCTGCCACTTAAGGCACTCGTGTCTGACATTTACAATCCACTAGTTAGTTCCTGCCTGCTCCAGTCGTGCATGGTGACAAGCACATCCTCGCCTGTTCTCTGAGTCAATAAGAACTGTGTCTGGTATCGTATAAGCTTTACTTCTGTCCCTGAAGAATAGGAAAATAATGATACTCTATGGAGATGCATTGGGGTGGTTTAGGGTGAAGATTGCAAAGGGGACAGAGTGGGCAGGGATTGTTTGTTGGTCATATTGACGTATGGATTCCTGGTGCTCCAGATGTGATTCCCAGACCATCACTAGCAGCAGCAGCAACTGGGACCTTATTAATAATGCAAATTCTTGGGGCACCTGCATGGCACAGGCTCAGTTGGTTGAGTGTCCAACTTCAGCTCAGGTCATGATCTCACGGTTCGTGAGTTCAAGACCCTCATGGGCTCTCTACTGTCAGCGTGGAGCCTGCTTGGGATCCCCTGTCCCTCTCTCTCTGTCCCTCCCCCACTCACGTCCTCTCTCTCAAAAAGGAATAAAAACATTAAAAAAATGCAACTTCTTGAGCTCTACCTGAGACCTACCGATTCAGAAATTCTAGATGTGGGACCCAATGGTAATGTGTTGTAACACCTCTCTAGGTGATTCTGAGGTGAGCTAAAGTATAAGAATCACCTCCCTTCAACCAACGGAATGGGAAAAGATATTTGCAAATGACATATCGGATAAAGGGCTAGTATCCAAAATCTATAAAGAGCTCACCAAACTCCACACCCGAAAAACAAACAACCCAGTGAAGAAATGGGCAGAAAACATGAATAGACACTTCTCTAAAGAAGACATCCGGATGGCCAACAGGCACACGAAAAGATGCTCAACATCACTCCTCATCAGGGAAATACAAATCAAAACCACACTCAGATATCACCTCACGCCAGTCAGAGTGGCCAAAATGAACAAATCAGGAGACTATAGATGCTGGAGAGGATGTGGAGAAACGGGAACCCTCTCGCACTGTTGGTGGGAATGCAAATTGGTGCAGCCACTCTGGAAAACAGTGTGGAGGTTCCTCAAAAAATTAAAAATAGACCTACCCTATAACCCAGGAGTAGCACTGCTAGGAATTTACCCAAGGGATACAGGAGTACTGATGCATAGGGGCACTTGTACCCCAATGTTTATAGCAGCACTCTCAACAATAGCCAAATTATGGAAAGAGCCTAAATGTCCATCAACTGATGAATGGATAAAGAAATTGTGGTTTATATACACAATGGAATACTACAGGGCAATGAGAAAGAATCAAATATGGCCCTTTGTAGCAACATGGATGGAACTGGAGAGTGTGATGCTAAGTGAAATAAGCCATACAGAGAAAGACAGATACCATATGTTTTCACTCTTATGTTGATCCTGAGAAATTTAACAGAAACCCATGGGGGAGGGGAAGATAAAAAAAAAAAAGGAGGTTATAGTGGGAGAGAGCCAAAGCATAAGAGACTCTTAAAAACTGAGAACAAACCGAGGGTTGATGAGGGGTGGGAGGGAGGGGAGGGTAGGTGATGGGTATTGAAGAGGGCACCTTTTGGGATGAACACTGGGTGTTGTATGGAAACCAATTTGACAATAAACTTCATATATTGAAAAAAAAAAAAGAATCACCGCCCTAGATTAACTTGCTAGATTAAAAATGGACACAAGTTCTTGACATGGCTTCCATCACGAGGTGGAATCTCTGTCCCTCACCCTTCCCTGTGAGTGGAATTTGTGACTGTGTCAACAAACAGAACACAGGAGAAATGACACTGCCAGTTTCCAGAAGGAAGCCTAAAGAGGTCGGAAGCCTCCATTCCCTGCCACGTGGAACACTAGCTCTTGAAGCCTGAACAGTCCCAGAAGAAGTTTGACTTCTCTGGGAGTACACTTGGAGATGTTTGCGACTACATGGAGATGAAGGGGAGAGGAGCCCAGAGGAGCCCAGCCTTCCAGCCAAAGCACAGATGTGCAAATGAAGCTGCTTGGGCCCTCCAGACCACCCAGCTGCCTTGTGGATACCACCGAGTGACCCCAGTCCACATCACCTGGTGCAGAGAAGTTGCCCACCCAACCCTGCGCCTGAATTCCTGGCCCATGCAATGGAGAGATATAATGAAATGATTGTGTTAAGCTACTAGATTTGGGGCGCAACTCATTATGCAGCTTGGGACAATAGATGACTCACCACAAATGAAATTCTAGATCAGTGCTGCCCAGTGGAAATGTGATGCGTGTCACCAAGGTGAGCCACATATGTAACTGAAAGTTTTCTAGTTGCCATATTAAAACAGGAAAAAGAAAAAGGTGAAGTTGAATTTAAGAATAGGCTTTAACCCATTCTATCCCAAATTTTATCATTTAAAGAGGTGATTAATATAAAAATTATTAATGAGATTTTTCGCATTCTTTTATCCATAGGAAGCCCTTCAAAATCTGGTTTGTATTTAGCACTTGTCGGACATCCTGATTCTGAGTAGTCGCACCTCAGCAGCCATACATAGCTCGCAGTTAATATATTAGCCCAGATCTGGGTCATCCAGAGATCATCTAGAGATGTACCTGAGGTCTCTTTTCTTACAGGACATTGGTCTTGTGTATCTCTCTGAAATTCATTTTCCTCCGATGCAAAATGGGAATAAGAGATCCTATTTCAGAGAGCTGATATACAAATTAAGTGGTATTTCATAAGGTGCAAATAGCAACGCCCTGCAAGTGCAAATTTTCAATACTGGAGTGTTATTATTTTGAACATCTTTGTGGATATTGGGAAGAGAAGGACAAATGATAGACAACCATGGAATCAGATGCCCTACAATGCTTGCGGGATGGTGTAGCGTGGGCATTCCCAACAGAGTCCCATTTTCCCCGGTTGTCCCACAACCATCCCTGATCTCAGCCGTCAGAGGCCTCTGTGTCACAGATAAACATTTGGTAGGGCGCCTGGGTGGCTCAGTTGGTTAAGCGTCTGACTTCGGTTCAGGTCATGACCTCCAGTTCATGAGTTCGAGCCCCGTGTCAGGCTCTGTGCTGACAGCTCAGAGCCTGGAGCCTGCTTCAGATTCTGTGTCTCCCTCTCTCTCTGCCCCTCCCCCACTCACACTCTGTCTCTCTTTCTCTCTAAAAAATAAATAAACATTAAAAAAATTTACAAGTAAGCATTTGGGTGCTCCAAAAGTGATCCTTCCTTGAGGTAAGTGCTCAGATCCCATCTCCTTGAGGAATCCTCCTTTGAATCTCCTTTGCCCCAATCTCTGTCAGTTCCACACCAGGTGTTCTTTCTTGCGTAAGTGTGTAGCTGGTCACCATGGATCTACATAAGTGACACTTAAACTTAAACAAATTAAAAAAAAAAAAACCCAAAAACCCAAATCCTTTAGGCATGTGTGTGATGGTTAATTCTGTACGTCAACTTCACTGACCATGGGGTACTCAGATACAATATTATTTCCTGGGGGTGTTTGTGAGGGTATTTCTAGACAAGACTAGCATCTGAGTCAGTGGACTGGGTAGATTGCTCTCTTCAAGGTGGGTGGGCGCCATTCAATCTGTTGAAAGCCTGAATAGAGCAAAAGGTAGAGGAGAGAGGAGTATACTCCCTTTCTTTCCTGCCTCGCTGCTTAATCCGGGACATCTCATCTCATTTTCTCCTGCCCTCAAACTGGGCAGGATGAAAAACAGGATGCAGACTGAATTAACCACTGGTTTTCCTGGGTCTCCCGCTTGCAGAGGGCTAATAGCGGGGCTTCTCAGCCTCCATAATTCCTCATACTCAATCTCTATCTCTCCATATATATATACTATTGGCTCTGTTTCTGTGGAGAACCCTAATACAATGTATGACCCAAGACACAGAAAAATACTACGTATGTTTTTATTAAGCGACTTATGATTGCTCCAGTCCCCAGAGCTGAGGGCCAGGAAGCCTTCCTCTTGTGAGTCCAGACACGGGACCATCAGCTGCAGCCACCACACGCTCCTGGTTGGCAAAATCTTCTTCCCACAGAGTGGCACAAGATGTCTAATGTCCTTGCCCCAGATTCTCTGATGCCTCCAGCATTTACGGTCCTTGAAACGCAAGAGCTCTGCTGGACTCCAAGGCTGGATGGAACGAATGGTCTTCTCTCCAAATCCAGCTACACTTCCTTGGCTGACCCACAAAGCAGTTCTGCCTAGGCCCAGAGTCTCACAAACTGTCTTTCATATTTCTGTTAGCTCAGGCTAACATGTCTGGAATCTCTTAAGTCTCTGGACAGACATTCCTATATGTTTCTGCCCCTTCTCTAACCCTATATGTTGTTTTATTTGCCATTCTTCTCTACCTTGCCCTTCTCTGAGCACTGGGAGGCTGGCCCTGATCAGAGTGGGCTCCTGGCTGGATTTGACCACTGGGAGTTACCAGTAGGAGAGTCCATCCAGAGGGAGGAATGAGGATGAGGCATTTACTTTCTACCCCTTCCTTACTTTGTCTTCACAATTCCAGTATGGCCTGCAGACCTTCTAGGCTACAGCTCCTGCTGAGTGGCCCCACTGTCCCTGGGTTCCATTAAGGTCCTTTCTTCCCTTTGTTCCTTCATGCCTGGATGTGGTGTTGCTAGTCTGCTTTCATCAGTATCCATTATTGGCTTCTTCATTTCTGCTCACATCTCTGGAAGGAGTACGTTTATTCACGCCTCTCCAGTTTGTCCATGTGAGGTACATCCTGTTTCCTGCAACAAAGGTGGCTAGTATCTCATGAGAACTCAAATCCATTCCTTAGGGCAGAGTGGAAATGGAAGCTCCCATTCTCTCCATTGTCTTGGGTTACCCCAACTCAAATGTCCTCTTGCCCTTCTCACGAAAGAAAAGATTTCATGAATATCAACAGAGTCAAACAAATAGTGAGGTGGGGAGCAGAGGCAGAGATGTTGACAGTAATATCATCGGGGTGCTAGATCAAAAGGTAAACGTGGCCACGTATGCATCCATAAGGAGGACTCACCACCTTCCCCATTTCCCTGTGAGCAAGGCCAGAGGTTCAGCTTCAGCCAGGACAACGTCACACCAGAGCACTGAAGAATCCAGCAAGGGGTTCCGATGTAACTCCATCACCCTCTGTGAAAAATCCTTCCAACTCATTCTAGATTTGGGGGAGAATTAAAAAAAATCACTAATTATTACACGTGCGCATGTGTCTTGAAATTGGACTTCAAGTTTCTATTTCCACATGATTTTTCCATTGGGCCATTTAGGGTAGAAATATCAAGTAGATTACAGGAGAAAGCATGGCACCCCCTTAAGAAGAAATGATGCAGGAGCTAAGTACATCATTATCACAAGGTCAATATACACCTGTAGTAGGGGGAGGATTTTTTTTTTTTAACTTTGATGCATTTTCTTTAGAGCAGTAGTCTCCATTCAATTTAACAGTGATAGAAATCTTTGTGGAAAGGTACTTTGGCAGGTTTTAGATAGATTGATGTATAAGGTGTCCACACAGGAGTGCTAATTGAAATATTTTAGCTTTATATCTCTGTCTGACAATAGATAACAATTATTGCATGTGTACCATAAGCTGAAGACTGTTCTGAGCCTTAGGTATAATTTAAATCATTGAATCCTCACAAAAGTGATTAAATAGGTTCTATTATTATCTCCAGTAACAACACCAGACTACAGAGAGGTTAAGAAACCTGACCAAGGTCACAAAGACCACCCACTACCCAATACTGCCTCATGGGAATTTCACACACACAAAAATGTATGAGGGGGCAGTTAGAAAAAGCCCTAAGGTAGGACGCATTATATATTCACAAATTACTGATCATGCAGAGCAAGCTTCATCCTGCTATTACTCAAGGACTTTTGTCCTATTGTTCCCTTGGGATTCACTAATTACATGGATCATAATAACCCTGATTTAACTGTCAATAATGGTTGGACTCATTAGTCTTCTCCTTCCACTTTGTCATCCTAAAATCCCTGAACTCATGATCTTCCCTCCCGTTCTGATAGCTCTTTTTACATCCCTCATTATTCGCTCATTGAAATTGGGAACTTTATAGAGTTTTCTGTGGTTTCTCCTCCTTGCTCATCCCTGCGAAGTGCTACTTCCCAGATCCTGTTGATACTAACCCCAAATGTCTCCTAAGTCTTTTTTGCCCCTTATCTGTAATCTCTGCCTTCACTTTGGCCCTTAGCCCAGCCCTCCTGGATTGCTGCAATGGACTTCGATCTTATTATCTCTGGTTTCACTTCCCCAACTACATTTATTCCAATTGTCACACCGATGTCACATTAGTTTCATTATTATTACTTAAGAATTGCAACCTTTTTATGTCATTCATCTGTTGTAAATCTTCCCATTTTATTTTTTATTTCTTTTTATTATTAAAAATTTTTAATGTTTATTTTCAAGAGACTGAGAGATAGAGAGACAGAGTGTGAGTGCAGAAGGGGTAGAGAGAGAGGGAGACACAGAATCCGAAGCAGGCTCTGGGCTCTGAGCTGTCAGCATGGAGCCTGATGTGGGGCTCGAACCCATAACCATGAGATCATGACCTGAGCTGAAGTCAGTCGCTTAACCGACTGAGCCACCCAGTCAGTTATTACAAATTTTTGTGTTTATTTTTGAGAGAAAGAGAGGGAGAGAGGAAGGGGGAGGGGATGAGCAGAGAGAAAGGGAGACACAGAATCCAAAGCAGGCTCCAGGCTCTGAGCTGTCAGCACAGAGCCCGACACGGCTCAAACTCACGAACTGTGAGATCATGACCTGAGCCGAAGTTAGGCGCTCAACTGACTGAACCACCCAGATGCCCCCAAACCTTCCCATTTTAAACTTTGAGAAGTTTTCCTATAAAGCCTACACGCATTAGCATGCTGTGGGATCTTCTGTACTATTCCAGAATCATCACGATCCCTTATAAGTAACATTGTCAGAGTGTCAGAACATTGAAGTCCATTCTGGAAAGACCCAAGGCAAAAGCTCACCAAGTTTATGTTTCAAAGCTTCAACATTTATGCTTCTTGCAGTTAATGGGAATGATGTTTCAAAACCTGATTTCACCTTTTGCCTTGCATGTCTTGATCATTGGTAAATGTGCTTATTTCAGAATAGACTGGAACTTCTTGATGTATCAATGATGTTTTCCCTTAAATAGCGAAAGTATGTGAAGAGTTTGCTTGAAATTAGTGCATGAACATTTGTGGCACCTGCTAAAATCTTTATGTAGGTGCTGGCACAATGATGTATTTTTGAGTAAGCAAAAAATTTTATTAACAAAAGATTTCCAGCCGATGTGGGCATACTTGGGATGCAGGAAATAACTAAAAGGTGAAGGGATACCATGGACCTTTGTAGACAGGATCCTCATTCCCGGAGTGAATCAAATAGATGAGCAGGATTACTTACAGAATGGTTTCTTAATAGGATGCTCCCCTATTAAGGATACATATGAAGTATATATAATATCCCTGCACATCACCATCTGGCATTTTGAAAGGACTGTCACATATTTCTAGTAACTACTATTTCACCAGATCAGGTTGTCAATAAATTGACCCTGAGTTGTTCTTTGGTCCAACTCACTATTTGGCATTAGAAAGAGATCCCTAAAGAGGAAAGTCTGTGACACCTCCTCTGTGACACCTGTGTTGTTGTCTGTCAACAGGAGCCCACAGGAAAACTTAGGTTCCCCAGAGGTTTACTAGATGGCTTTCTGGGCTGAAACCACAAAAACTTGTGAGATGGACTCCAGAAATCAGGTAACTAACAGCTTAACATCAAGAAACAGCTAAGCATTTTGGAAAGACAAACAGTGAGTGTGGCAGGGCTGATGGGAGGTGTGTTCCCACAGGCTGCTCAGAACTGAGATGAACACTAGTAGGGAGTACTGGTAGTTATTTCTCCTGCAAACCACAGAAATAAAAAGTTCACAAGAAAGATGCCACCTCGGTAGAACAGAGCGACCCACGTGAAACTTGCTAAGAACAGGGAAGTTATGCTCACAACCTATACTCCAGCCATAGATAATACTAGAGAATTCTTCCCCAGTAAAAAGTGGACACAAAAAAATTCCCAGATCAAGCCAGCCACTCACCCTATTTTTCAAAATAGAGCCAATCTCACTCTGACGAATGGTGAAGAGAAAGAACTTCATTACCGGGGCAATGGGGAAAAAAAGCAACACCACCAGAGAGAGGGTGGCTAAGGATGGCTCAGAAACATTATCTCTTAAAAGTATTCATTGTAGGAAACTAATAAAACTTGAGGGAAGTTAGCATTTTTTTTTTTTTTCGATTTGAAAGTAGTCGTTTATTAACTGACTAGATTTCAAAAGTAATCATGGTAGATACCCTAGTTCATCCTTCCAATAAGCCTATTGATCTGGTCGTCCCAGGGTGTATGGGAGCTCTGTCTAAAATTATTTCCAAATAATAGAAGAGGAGGAGAAGAAGAGCCAGGATAGGTGCCGATGTTGGAGACAGGCTGAGGCTGGGCTTCAGAGAGCCTTCCACTCCAACCCGAGGAGCACACATTTTATGCTGTAAAGCAGGCCCCGCGGTGGAAGGCGTCGAGCCCAGGAGAGGTGCGATCAAACCTGCAAGTGGCAAACGCACCCGCAGCGGAGGGAGCTGCCCGGAGACTGAGCGGGCAGGCGCAGCAGCACCGGGCAGGGGGTGGTCTCACCTCGGGAAGCGCAGGAAACCGGCGGTTCCAGGGCGGCGAGGGCGGGCGCGCTTCGCCGCCCTGGGCCTGCGCGCAAAGTCAGGGGAGCCTCGAGGCACCGCCCCCGCGGGGAAGGGCCAGGCTCGCGGCCCTGGAGGGGCGGTGCAGACGTTGGCCACGCCTCCTGCGGGGCGGTTCCGGGGACCGTGTCCGGCCTCTTCCGCAGGACCTGCGCGGGCTGAAAGCTCTTTGGAGCGGGGCACCTGTTCCGCGCCCAGGTACTCGAACCTGTTGGAGCTGTGCTCACAAAGGTCACAGGCCTCGTCCAGACGGCTGGTTGGGATCCCCAGGGACTGTTCCTTCCCCTTCGTATAAACGCGCGGTGTCGCTGAGAGGAGGTTCTGTTCTGTGTAAGGCTTGTTGGAGAATCCGGCACCGTTCGCTGGGATGTAGTTTCCATGTCCTGGGCCACGCCTTTGTTTTGTGCTGGGGTCTGCTGTCACCCACTGCGCGCCCGTGACACTACGGAATGGGGAGGGGGTGGCGTTTGGGCCTCACTGGTTTCACGCTGCGGAAAGCTTATGTTGTGCTCAAGAACACTAGTAGTCTCGTCCTGAAAATTAAACCTCCCTGGAGTGGGATCCATGAGTCCGGTCAAAGGCAATTAACTCGTGTGCAAATGGAAACGGGGAGAGGACACTCCATAACACTATAGGGAAACAGAGTCCTTTTAAGAAACTGTACCTCCTCGCCTTGCCTCAGGGTTATTGGGAGAGTAAGACAGTATGGCTGATGCAGCCAGTTGGCGAGGAATCTTTTAGTGGCATTGGCTCCTCTCTCCCCAGAAAAGAGGAGTGGTATAATCCAATACTGCCTATGGTCCATTAAGATGCCTCTTTGAATGCATAGAGAATAACTTCATATAAATTTCCTCTTAAACATTTTCTATTTTTCTTCCCTTTTTTCATGTGACAGTGGATAAATGGCAAGCAAAAAGCGAGAAATCCAGTTACAGGTGAGTATGACATTACCAACGGTCTTTACTTGGTGCGCTGGCACTTGGGTCCGGACCTCTTTACAGTGCCTTCCTTTTTGCAGACAGTCGTTAATAGTCAAAGCCTGTGGGATGAGATGTTGCAGAACAAAGGCCTAACAGGTACTGGGGCTCCCCTGTTGTCCAGCCATTTGGAGTTCTGCCCAGGGCACCTGTCACCACCCCCAACACAGAGTGTACCTCCCCACTAACAGTGTAAAAACCTGCTCATCTGTGCCCTTGCCCCTGCCCCAGCATTGGGATAAGCGGCTATTCTAGATTCTTCGACTCTGTTTTTTTCATAAATGTTCTCCTCTTCCAGTGATAGATGTTTACCAAGCCTGGTGTGGACCTTGCAAAGCAATGCAACCTTTATTCAGAAAACTGAAAAACGAACTGAACGAAGATGAACTTCTGCATTTCGTTGTCGTAAGGATGTCATTTCCATTAAACCGTTATTTTCTTGATACTTTTCAAATATTTCAGTATCGTCCTTAAGGACTGTCTTAATTTAAACAACCTGTCAACTTTTCAAAATGGACAATGTTTACTTGGCAGTTTTACTATATATTTAGTTCTACCGGATCTGAAATGATCTGAACAATCATGATTTTTATCCCATTCCTGTAGTATTGAAATTGTTCACCATGGGTGTGAACATTGGAAAAGTATAAAAACGTCTGTCTGTCTATTGACCTGTTTCTTTTCACCCAACTGTATGGTGAGTGTATGTCTTTTATAACAAAAGCGGCAAACGCTGTTTTTTTTTTTATTATTATTTTTTTAATGTTTATTTATTTTTGAGACAGAGAGAGACAGAGCATGAACGGGGGAGGGCCAGAGAGAGAGGGAGACACAGAATCGGAAGCAGGCTCCAGGCTCTGAGCTGTCAGCACAGAAGCTGACGTGGGGCTCGAACTCACAAACCGTGAGATCATGACCTGAACTGAAGTCGGGTGCTTAATTTACTGAGCCACCCAGGCACCCCGAGGAACTGAGTTTTTAATTTTAATTAACGTAAATTAAAAAACTGATAATTCAGAAATTATCAAACTTTTTAAGTTGTTTGGAACAACTTGGGTATGTGAATCTACTTTTTTTACTATACTTTTTTTTTTTTGTTTTTTTTTTTTTTTAGAGGGAGAGAATGCACATGTGTGCACATACTCAAGTGAGGGGAAGGGCAGAGAGAGAAGGAGAGGGAGAATCTCAGGCAGGCTCCATGTTCAGTGAAAAGCCCAGTGCAAGGATCTATCTCATGACTGTGAGATCATGACCTGAGCCAAAATCAAGAGTCTGATGCTTAACCGACTGAGCCACCCAGGCACCCCAGGATAATTGATTTTTTTAATGTTTATTTTTGAGAGAGACATAGTGAAAGTGGGGGGAGCAGCAGAGAGAGAAGGGGAGACACAGATTCTGAAGCAGGCTCCACGCTCTGAGCTGTCAGCAGAAGGGCTTGAACTTACAAACCAAGAGACTATGACCTGAGCCAAAGTTGGATGCTCAACCGACTGAACCACCCAGGCGCCCCAAGAAACATTGATTTTTAGTTTAATTTAATAAAATGTATAGTCAAGGGGTGCCACCTAGGTGCCCCAGTTGATTAAGCATCTGACTCTTTTTTTTTTTTCTTAAAGTTTATTTATTATTGAGAGACAGAGAGACACAGAGCGTGAGCAGGGGAGGAGTAGAGAGAGGGGGAGACACAGAATCCGAAGTAGGCTCCAGGCTCTGAGCTGTCAGCACAGAGCCCGACGTGGAGCTTGGACTCACAAACTGTGAGATCATGACCTGAGCCGAAGTCAGTCACCCAACCAACTGAGCCACACAGGCACCCCTATATATAATTTTTAAATCTTTTTGTCCAAAGGTTGACTTTGTCTTCTGAAATAAGAGTGTTACAGTTTTTGAAAGGGCGGTGATTCATAATAGCCTGCTTCACTCTGAGCCCCCTGAGTGGATCTGGAATATGATTTGAGATTTGATCCTTGGCGGGGAGGAGAAATGGAGTTGACAGGACAGAGAATGGGGTCTAATGGGAATTGCCACATACAATAGACAAGGGGTTGGTATAAGAAGTTAAAGGACAATATCAGAAGGCTCTAACAGCTGGCAAATGGGTCATGGAGAATCAAGGGTTGGAAAATTCTTGAGTCATGGCAGTTGGCAGTAGAGAAGTTTGTCTGGAAGTGGTAGGAGTGCAAGTTCACTGGCTAGGAATCACGGGAAAATTTCAGTGTCTAAAAGGAAATTGGGGTCAGTGGGGAGACACCAACAACAAGGCAGGCCCCCTGCACACCTGTCAGGCTACCTGCAAGGGAACTTCGGCATAGGAAGGCAAGGCAAGAAGTCCTTAGACACGGAGAAGGTATAACTTGATGCTGTGTTCCCAGGTGGTTTAGAGGCGTTAAATTTCTCTTTGTAGAGTCTGGGTAGAAACCAACTTGGGCAATATGTGTGAACCCAGCATGGCTGTGGAGGCACGGGGGTGGGGGTGGAAGGAGAATTAGATCACATAGTTTGTTGGGCTCCCATTTCAGCTCAGCTCAGAGCTGTGTGAGGATACAGGTCCTAACAGTGCTTCCTCCCAACCCCAGCGACTTTGACTGTGACCTCCCATTGTACCCCAGCCAGCCAGAATTCCTCAGCCTCCTCCACAAGGAATCTGTTCTATTACTGTAGCCATCCCACTGGGAAGGGCTAGTAAGTTCTTTCCAAAATATGTTCAGATTACCACTCATAACACTAGCATCTGTTGAATTTAACAACAAAAAATCTTGTGCGTCATCGCCGAATGGTTTTTCTTGTTATGTTTGAGCGCACTCAACAATAGGACATTCATATAAATTAATGTTGTTTTCTTGCTATGACCTCCCTGAAAGGATGACAAAAATTAATATAGTCTTGAAACCGCCATTGGGAGTGACCTATGAGGTTGATTACCTGTTGAAGTCACCCTAAGCTAAATGGTCAGTACAGTTTTTTGTTTTTGTTGTTGTTTTTTGTTTTTTTGGTTTTTTTGTTATGTGTCCTTTTAAAAGACTTGAAGACTTGTACTAACATTGTATCTATCTATCTATATAAAAATTCAGTAATACTCTTTATTTTAGTTTTTAATAATATTATTAAATCCTTTAATTGTTAATACTTTACTACAATATGAACATTGTAATAATGATACCTAGACTACATTTATTTATTTGTTTATTTATTGATTTAAGTAGGCTCTGTACCCAGGGTGGGGCTTGAACTCCCAACCCTGCTATCAAGAGTCAGATGTTCTACCAAATGAGCCCCCCCAGGTGTCTTAGGCTACTTTTAAATATAATCTTTAACTTCTGTCCTTTAATATTATAGATTAGTACCTTTTACCTCCTTCCTTTTCTTTCTTCTAAACTGTGGAAGCTTTAAAAAAAGAAAAAGAAACATAGACTCCAGCATGCTTTAAAAAAAAAAAAAATTACAACACAGTGCCTCTGGCTGACAGGGCTGAGACCCTCTCTTGGCTTCTTCCCAGTGGTTGAGGAACTTGCAGAAATCCCAGTTTGAAAACAATTGCCTTAGGTTGCAAAAACCATCTCTTAGAGAAGACCCTACCAAATGATCTGACAGCTGGCCAAGGGATGCTGTGTTAATATGGAGGAAAACAATAATATTTAATATACAGTTATTGATCACAACAGCTTGAAATTTGTTGTTTTCCCCCAAGTTTTTATTTAAATTCGAGTTAGCTAACATACAGTGTAATATCAGTTTCAGGTGGAGGGTTTAGTGATTCGTCACTTACATACAACACAACAAGTGCCCTCCTTCATGCCCATCACCCATTTAGCCCATTCCGCTCCTTCCAACAACCCTCTGTTTATTCTCTATAGTTAAGAGTCTGTTTTCTGGTTTGCCTCTCCCTGTCTCTTTTTCCCCCTATGTTCATCTGTTTTGTTTCTTAAATTCCACGTATGAGTGAAATCGTATGGTATTTGTCTTTCTCTGACTTATTTCGCTTAGCATAATATTCTCTGGCTCCACCCACATTGTTGCAAATGACGGGATTTCATTCTTTTTTATGGCTGAGAATATTCATCAGTCAATGGTTGATGGACACATTTGGGCTCTTTCCAGAATTTAGCTATTGTTGGTAATGCTGCTATAAACATCAGGGTGCACATATCCCTCTGGATCAGTATTTTTGTATCCTTTGGATAAAGACCTACTAGTGCAATTACTGCATCATAGGGTAGTTCTATTTTTAGCTTTTTGAGGAAATTCCATACTGTTTTCCATAGTGGCTGCACCAGTTCACATTCCTACCAACAGTGTTGAGAGGGTTCCCCTTTCTCCACATCCTGTGTTGTTAATTTTAGCCATTCTGACAGGTGTGAGGTGTATCTCATGGGTTTTGTTTTTTGTTTTTTGTTTTTGTATTTCCCTGATGCTGGGTGATGTTGAGCGTCTTTTCATTTGTGTTTTAGCCATCTGTATGTCTTCTTTGAAAAAATCTCTGTTCATGTCTTCTGCCAATTTCTTAGCTGGATTATTTGTCTTTTTGGGGGCTGAGTTTGATAAGTTCTTTATAGATTTTGGGTACTAACCCTTTATCAGGTATGTCATTTGCAAATATCTTCTCCCATTCCATGGGTTGCCTTTTAGTTTTGTTGATTGTTTCCTTCACTCTGCAGAAGTTTTTTGTTTTGTTTGTTTGGTTTGTTTTTAATCTCCATGAAGTCCCAATAGTTCATTTTTGGTTTTGTTTCCCTTGCTCCCAGAAACGTATGTAGTAAGAAGTTGCTATAGCTGATGTCAAAGAGGTTGCCTGTGTTCCTCTCTAGGATTTTGATGGTTTCCTGTCTCACATTTAGGTCTTTTATCCATTTTGAATTTGTTTTTGTGTATAGTATAAGAAAGTGGTCCATTTTCATTCTTCTACATGTTGCTGTTTAGTTTTCCCAACATCATTTGTTGAAGAGACGTTTTTTCCCCCATTGGATATTTTTTCCTGCTTTGTCAAAGATGAATTGACCACATAGTTGTAGGTCCATTTCTGGGTTTTCTGTTCTGTTCCACTAATCTATGTGTCTGTTTTTGTGCCAGGACCATACCGTCTTGATGACTACAGCTTTGTAATATAGCTTGAAATCCAGAATTGTGATGTCTCCAGTTTCTTCTTTTTCAGGATTGCTTTGGCTATTTGGGGTCTTTTGTGGTTCCATACAAATTTTAGGATTATGTTTGCTAGCTCTGTGAAAAATGCTGTTGGTATTTTGATAGTGATTGCATTAAATGTGTCGATTGCTTTGGATAGTATATTTGTTCTTCCAGTGATGAGCATGGTATGTCTTTCCATTTCTTTGGAACCTCTTCAGTTTCTTTCATAAGTGTTCAATAGTTTTCACAGTATAGCTGTTTCACCTCTTTGGGTAAGTTTATTCCTAGATATCTTATGGTTTTTGGCACAATTGTAGATGGGATGGATTCCTTGATTTCTCTTTCTGCTCCTTCATTGTTGGTGGATAGAAATGCAATTGATTTTGTTTCCTGCAACTTGACTGAATCTGTATATCAGTTCTAGCAGGCTTTGGTGGAGTCTTTCAGGTTTTCTACATAGAGTGTCATGTCATCTGTGAAGAGCGAAAGTTTGGCTCCTTCTTGCTGCTTTGGATGTCTTTTATATCTTTTTGTTGTCTGATTACTGAGGTTAGGACATCTAGTGTCATGTTAAATAACAGTGGTGAGAGTGGACATCCCTGTAAGCTCCGTGACCGATGTAGAAGGAGGGTGATGTGCAAAGAGGAAGATGAAACCTCGTAGATCTGATCGAAAGAAGTGAGACAGGCCCATATGGCGGCGGTGCATTGCTGAAAGGGACCTTGGAGCCCCCAAGGGAGGCAGGAAAGTTCCGGGTAGAGCAGGAGAGGATTTACAGCAGGAGGGAGCAAGACAGGATTCTTGGAGGAGGGACACTTGACCTGGGTTGGAAAAGGAAGGGCCAGAGCTGGTGAGGAGGGAGGAAGCGTGGGTGTGGTTTGACAAATGGAAGTAGGTGAGTTGAGCCACAGTCTGGGTACCACAGAGGTGAGCAGTGAGAAGTAAGGTCGAGGCTACCTGACCCACGGCCTGAGTCACCAGTGTGTACGGTTTGATCCTGAGAACACATGTGACATCCTCAGAAAATGCTGTAGGAAACATCACAATAAAAACTTTATGTGATCTGCATTGTTTTCAACCTTGTGTATCTCATGACCTGGATATAGCTTCTTTTATTATTATATAACATATATTTTTTTTCAGGCAGAAGCTGACAACATTGTAACTTTGCAGTCATTTAGAGATAAATGTGAACCTGTTTTTCTCTTTAGTGTCGTAAGTATCTTCATCATCTAAAATATATCATCAGATTCCAATTTACAGTTAAATATTGTAAAATTACCGTGGTACTATTATTTTCTGATTATAATAATTGCCGATTTTTTTTTTTTGCCTTGTCTTTCCTTGTCTATTAATATATTTTGGTAACGTGACCTCTAGAAGCCTGTAATGGGTTGAGGAGGTTAGACTACCACACACTGAGTTTATCAGGAAAGAGAAAAATAAGTATTTACCTTTCCTGAGGAAATAATCAGAAATTGGTATGCTGAATGATTATTTACAGGAGTGAAAAATGAGAAATTTCCTAGATATGTAGTAGGAGAGAATTGGTTGTAAGTATTCGTGTATAGAAATACAAGGAAATACCTATATGATCACTATTTTATAATATATGTTGCTTTGATCTCTGTATGTAGAAATGTGTAGAAGGAAGAAGACAGGAAGAGTATTCACCAAATTGTTAATAGCGGTTTTCTATGTATGGGGGAAGGATGCAATATTTGAGTTTTCTTCTTTATACTTTTTAATATTTTCCAAATATTCTGTGATGAAATACAACTTTGATAATCAGGAAGACATGGTAAGGGCTGTTTTCTAGAAGGAGAGTATATACAGTTAAAAGCCAAGTTATGTGGCCTGGAGTGTAGCTACTACAGAACCCGAGAAGTGGGGATAGTAAGGAAAGGCTTCCCAGGGAGGGCTTGGACTGTTCCCCTGCTATTGGATACTTCGACTATTATTATTTTTTTGTATTAGAAATAGCTATTTAAAGACATTTCTTGTGTACGGGCGCCTGGGTGGCTCAGTTGGTTAAGGGCCCAACTCTTGATTTTGGCTCAGGCCATGATCTCATGGTTCATGAGATGGAGCCCCGTGTTAAGCTCTTCACTGACAGCGTGGAGCCTGCTTGCGATTCTCTTCCTCTCTCTCTGCTTCTCCCCTGCTCACTCTCTCAAAAGAAATAAACATAAAAAAAATCATTTCTTGGATATAACTTTTTGCTTCTGTTAAATAAGTCCCTTGCAACTATTTCAAGGAATTGAATTCCTAGGTTCATTGAATATTAGACGTTGCCTTCAGATCTTGCTCTCAGTTGGACATGTAGGATTTGATGATTTAGATGAGGCGTCAGCTGGCTTTTTCTGTAAAGGGTCAGGTAGTAAGTCTTTTTAGCTTTGTCAAAATGCAGTCTCTGTGCTGGGTCACTGTTCGTTGACCCTGGGCCTAGATGAAGTTTCGGAAGCAGAGTGGGTAACACCCAGAGATGGGATTGGTGGGCTAGTATTAGGAACAGTGAGGAGACTCGTAGCAGTAGCAGTTAGGAACATGGAACCGAGGAAGACTGGCCAGGGGTACGGCCACATAGAGGCTGGAGCTCTGGGACCGCCATCATCACCCTGCAGGGTTAGTCAGGCCTGTTCAGTAGACCCACCCTCCTTGACTGGACCATCCAGCCCAGTTATCTGGGCTATCTTATCTGCAATCAGTGCCAGGAGTAGGAGTCCTCCCTTCTTCCCAATCGTGCAGTGTTCATCCTTCTAATGCTCAGAATTTTCTTTTCCTGACTCAGTTCTCCCGTTCTCCCCCCACGCTCACAAAAACCCTTTCATTGTGTGATGTCTGGAATTGAGAGAAGCAATTAGCACACTTCCTAAGCTCTTTAGTCGCGGCTCTGGGCCTCAAGACATTTCCTTGACTTACCTTAAATCTGGCTCGTAACTTAGGACACGTTTCTCTGCAGCCCAGAGTGGTGACTGGTGTCTCAGATTATGTGTCTTGAGGCCAGAAGTAGAATTGGTATTCCCTTTACTTCTTCTTACTTTGATAACTTGCTTTTCCTTGCCAGTTAGAGCTCTTTTCCTTGCTAATTTAGCTATTTGGCTAAACCTCCTCTCCCCCCACCCGCACTCCTGTCATTTACTGGACTTCAAATCAGTTCTGTCGATGACTGAGGACTTTGGCGTGTGCCTCAAAGGCTTCCTTTCAAACCCGTGTCCTGCCGTCACCCCAGGGACTTCAACATCCACATTGGCAACCTGCCCAATATCCTGGCCTCTCAATTCCTGACGCCCTAACTGCCCGTAAACTTTTCTCCAGTGGACCTCAAGCAGTTGCTCATGTAGTTATGCCTCAGATTTTGTTATCGCTCCTTGCAATAACCACACCTATAATCCTTTATCTAAGAATCTAGTCTGTGAGCACACAATCCCCATCACATCATCCCTTCTTTAAAAAAAAAAAAAAAATGTCCCCACGGGGGCTCTTTGTATTGCTCCCCACCCTTAGCTGACAAGAAATTCATTTCAGCAACTTTCCGCAGGAAAGGCTTTTGCAAGGCACCTTAGAAGGCCCCCAGAATTGTTGGAAAGTTCCTTTTAGTGGGGAATGGTAACTAGAATGCCAGTATTTATTTAAGCCTTTCTCACCTGGATCCTTTCAATGTCCTTTGAAGATGGTTAAATATTTCCAATTAAAAAGTAATACTTTCTTTGGTGCCACACCCCTCTCCAGCTATCACCCACCTTTTTTACCTCATAGCTAAATTTCTCAGAAGAGTTTGTATATTTAGTTTTACTCCACTTTTTTTTTTCACATTCCATGAATTCCTCAACCCATCCAATCTGCCTTCTGTCTGATTATTCAAGCAAATTTGCTGTTGCCAATGTACCCACTTACCAGCCTGTTGTTAAATACGCGGACACTTTGAGATTCATCATGCTATACCTCTCACATGTATTGAATGTGGTGGCCATGCCCTCCTTTTTGAAACATTGGCTTCTTTTGGCTTTGTTACTTGGTTTCCCTTTTGCCTACCTAGATGCTATTCCCCTCCATCACCTTTCCAGGTTTACCTTTCTTTAAAAATTTTTTTTAATGTCTATTTATTTTTGAGAGAGAGAGAGAGAGCATGAGCAGGGGTGGGGGCAGAGAGAGAGGGAGGCAGAGAATCTGAAGCAGGCTCTGTGCTGTCAGTGCAAAGACCGACATGGGGCTTGAACTCATGAACGAGGAGATCATGGCCTAAGCCAAAGTTGGACGCTCAACTGACTGAGCCTCCCAAGTGCCCCGCAGGTTTACGTTTCTTAATTCAGCCAGTAAATTTTGATCTTATCATGCTAATACCTTCCTTAGAAAATTGTCTCCACACAGTTTCCATTGTCTCCACCTGTATATAAAGAACTCAAGTTTACATCTTCAGCCGATTCCTATACTTTGAGCTCCAGAGGTGTGTATGCAACTGGTGTTCTGACATCCTTCTTGGGTGTCTCAAGGGCGTCTCACAAGGGACTGGTCCAACGCCAGACCCGTCCCCCACCCCGCCATCCCCAGGAAATGTGGTCTTCTAAGTGTCACCTCATTTGGTGCTTAACATCTTAATTTATCTACTTTCTTGACAAAAACATCACACCCAAAACACTCCAGACCTTGGACCTGTCAGTTTCATTACCCAAGTCTTTCTCACACTCATCTGCATCTTTCCGTTCTTTCCATCTCCGTCACCACAGCCATAGACTGAGCAATCATCTCTCTCATCATCACCTCTAGGATAGCCCTACTTTGTATACAAACATCTTCTCCTGCTCCCTTCTGACTCTAAACATGGTAGGTGAAAGGATCTTTACAAATAACCGTTCTAATTGTGGTCACTGCCTCTGTTTAAACGATGCCTAAGGCTTCCCACTGCATTTAGGTTAAAGGCTATGCTGTTCCATGACCCACAAGGCTCTGCATGGTCTGGTTCCCCTTCACTGTTGGGCCTTTTCTCATTCCAGGCATCCCCTCACTTTCTCAGCTGGCCTTCACATTTGCCATATTCCCTTCTGGCCTCAGGACCTTTGCATCTCTATCCCTTTTGTCTAGAATACTCTTTCTTCTCCACTTTGCCTACTTATCTCTTACCCATCTTACACATTTTAACCCTGATATCAGTAAGCACCTTTGCTGATCTCTTTGACCATGACAAATTCTTGTAGATACTCCCAGTGCTTTGTACCTCTCTTGGTGGTACTTGTCATGATTGTTATTTTACATATTTTGTCTGTGTTGGTTTTTCTTTCCTCCTTTTTTGTGATGTAATTAGGCCATGTACCAGGACTGCCATTCGATGCCATCATGCCTGGTATTGTGCCAGTAGACAGATTTTAGTAAATATACGTTGAAAGATGGATGAAAGGGGCCATAGTGTCAATAATAATTAGAGAAGGCAAGGTTGGGAGGCCTGTACAGAACTGTTGAATGTAATTCAGGGCTGCCTTGCCTTTGGTTGAAGGAGGACAGGCAACGTGGAAGTAGAACTCAAAGAGCTGGGATTTTTAAAATTTTTTTTTTTAACGTTTTTATTTATTTTTGAGACAGAGAGAGACAGAGCATGAACAGGGGAGGGTCAGAGAGAGGGAGACACAGAATCTGAAACAGGCTCCAGGCTCTGAGCTGTCAGCACAGAGCCCGATGTGGGGCTCGAACTCACGGACCACGAGATCGTGACCTGAGCCGAAGTCGGCCGCTTAACCGACTGAGCCACCCAGGCGCCCCAAAGAGCTGGGATTTTTAAATCAAGACGTACTTTTACATCACTAATACTTTATTTTAAAATGGCTAATTGCAGGGGTGCGTGGGTGCCTCAGTCGGTTAAGTGTCCAACTCTTGATTTCAGCTCAGGTCATGATCTCGTGGTTCATGAGATTGAGCCCCACGTCGGGCTCTGCACTGACAGTATGTATTCAGAGCATGCAGTCTCCCTCTCCCTCTCTTTTTCCCCTTCCCCTTCCCCGCTTGCTCTCTCTCTCTCTCACTCTCTCTCTCTCTTTCAAAATGAATAATGAATAAATAAATATGAAGAAAAAAGATTAAAATGGCTAATTGTAATAGCTAAAAAGAATTGATGGGGGTGTGAGGCCACATGGGGTGACTTAGTCAAGTTGAATTCCAGATTTATCCTGAAAATGAGTTTCCTTTATGCTTTCTTTTCCCTTATAGAATGGCAAAATTATTGCAAAGATCATTGGTGCAAATGCCCCACTTGTTAATCAAAAAATTATTAATTTGATTGATGAGGAGAGGAAAATTGAAGCAGGTGAAATGGTTCGCCCTCAGGTAATACTTTAGATTACTATTTTATTTAAAAAACAAAATTTTTTTTTAATGTTTATTTTTGACAGAGAGACAGGGCATGAGTGGGGGAGGGGCAGAGAGCGAGGGAGACACAGAATCTGAAGCAGGCTCCAGGCTCTGAGCTGTCAGCACAGAGCCCGACGTGGGGCTCCAACTCACGGACTGAGATCGTGACCTGAGCTGAAGTTGGTGCTTAACTGACTGAGCCACCCAGGCACCTGCGCCCTTTTTTTTTTTTTTTTTTTTTTTTTAAATATTTGTCTCAGGTATTTTTTAGTTTCTCTTTTGATTTCTTCTTTGACCCATTGGTTGTTCAGTAACATGTTTAATCTCCACAGATATGTGAATTTTCCAGTTTTCTTTTTATAGTTGGTTTCTAGTTTCCTATTATTGTGGTGAGAAAAGACGCTTGATATGGCTTAGCATATGATCTATCCTGGGGAATGTTCCATGTACACTTGAGAAGAATGTATATTCTGCTGCTTTTGAATGGAATGTGTTGAAAATGTTAAGTCCATCTGGTTTAACATATAGTTTAAGTCCAGTGTCTTCTCACTGATTTTCTGTATGGATGGTTTATCCATTGCCGGGTGTGCTGAACCCACGAATGCTAGCTCTGCTGGCTGCCAGAACCAGGCTATAAAAGGATGTGTTCTTTTGGGGTGGGGTGCCAGGTGTGTGCTCAAGCCATGTTCATGTGGATATCAGCCACCTGGATCCAGGCAGAGAGAAAGTACAAAGATGGCGCCTGCTGGCCTCCCTGGTCTCCAGAAAGGATTGCAGTCAGCTGCTAGTTCTGTGTTAGTTTAGGAGCTTGACTCCCAGGCTACAGCTTTCAAGAGTGTCAAATAGGCTTCTTTCAGAGAAAAATTGGGCAGGTCATTGAGCTGCTGGTACCCTGAGCCTTGATAGGATGGCCACACCCCGTTCTTACTGGCCTGTTAAGAACTGTTTGTTTACCGTGACCCCCTGGGACTCATGGACACAAACCCCAGTTGGCTTTCAGAGCCAGGCATTTTGGGGACCTGTCTCTCAGTTGGAAGTCTTAAAATCTGGGGCATTATATGTGGAGTCCAAACCCTTCACTCCTCAGGGAGATGCTGGTTGTTCCCTCCCAATGGTGTGTCCCTGTGGTGGGGGTGAAGTTTATGGTCGAGTTGTATATCAGCCTCTCCTACCCATTTCAATATGGTTTTTTCCCCCCTCATTTACCAGATGGGTAGGAGTTGCTCAGGCTTTCTCTGGGTTTCTTTCAGAGGAAATTTGTATATAGCTGTAGATTTGGCGTGTTTATGGGAGGAGGTAAGTTCAGGAGCCTTCTATGTTGGCATCTTGAATGGGAATCTCAAGAAATATTGTGAGAGAGTTACAAACAATAAGACGAGGCTTAAAAACATTGAGTCATTTCCCCAGAAACAGGCAGCCAGTAGATGGTGAAACCAGAATTTCATGTCAGGCAGAGTGACTCCTGAATATAAACTCCTAATGGCTTAATTCTATCCAGTTTTCTCTATGTGTGCTCTGTTTTGCGTTTGTATTGTTGTTGGTCTGATTGTTGTCACAGGATGATATCCTGTTTTAACTAATAGCAGTGTGAATGTAAGAAGTGTATTAATATATTTATTTTTATTATTCCATTTTGTTGACTGCTTTTGCTATTTAGCTTTCTTATCTAATTGCCTGGTCTAGCACAACCCTGTCTGATAGTAATAAAGTGCAAGTCATGTTGTGAGCCACATCCATGATTGAAAATATGCTACTAGTCACACTGAAAACAACAGAAAAGAAAGAAGTGAAATTACAAATTTTAAATCCTGTGTATTAAAAAGATTTCCACTTAAGGATGTACTCAATATAAAAATAAGGTATTCTACAATCATTTTTTTTTCATATTAAATCTTTGGAATGTGCTGTGTAGTTTTCACTTATGGCACATCTTAATTTGGACTAATTTCACTTCAAGGCTGAAATAATCTTATGTGGTTAGTGGCTGCCCTACTGGCCAGCATACGTTCAGCAACTATAAAGTCAGATCAATCTGAAGTTATAGCTGGCATGATTATCTGATTCCTGATTATAGTAAGAACAAATGCTTCCAATATAGTCATTTCCATACATTTGGGGGTCTTTATTTCATTGAGACTCTGACATTATGCATTCTCTTGCCAAAAAATGTATATATGTAAATGTCTATACCTTTCCAGTAGTTAAAACAGAATCACAGAAGCACTTTAAGGGATTCTCAAAAAATTAAGGCACCCCATCCCCATCCTTCCTAGTTTTTTACCCTATGGTAGAAAATTGGCTGTTGTTTTGAGCAGTAAAAATTTTTTTTTTTATAAGTTAAGGAGGCATTTTTGCTGTTGCTAGTTTACCAAGAGTAATGGTCAGGATTAGATCTAGAAACTCATCAAATGCCCTTTTGATCTATAACATGATAATTGTGTATTAATCGCTTTCTTACTTATTAATCTCTGCTTCTTTCTTATTTTATTCCTTGTGTTCTTCTTAAATTTTAAGGTTTTTTGGTTTTTGATCATTTTCCAAACAGCATATATGCATGATTTCTGATAGCCTTCCCACCCCAATCATTTTCAACATTCCTTATTTTATTTTAGTGGGAAGATCAGGAAAAGTAGTGTTAGATAAATGCAGGCACATTCCCACTTTACCTTCTGTCCCTTGGATTATAGATATTTATTAGAAACAAAATTTCTAAAAATTCTTTTCCCATCATATTAAAATATAACTTTGACTTGCATTTCTCTTCCACAGTATCATGAAATTGTGTTTGTGGACTCAGATGCGGAAGATGGTGAGGAATCACCCTATGAAAGTGCTGGTGAGTAAATTTCCTTCAAAGTAATGGCAAGGGATTCATGTACATGGATGCTCATTAAGGCACTACTTGCAAGAACAAAAAGCTGGTGGTGACATCAATGTCATTGGTAAGGGACTGGTAGGCTAATATGAGACTCCGCTATTAAAAAGCAAACTTTTTTGTTCCTCTTGCCTTTCCTTTGGTCTCTGTTTCTGAAGCCTTTCTGAGGTTACCCAGGACCGGGCATTCCTGTCCCCTGTGACTAACTAGACAGCAGCTTCCTCTTATTTAATCCTTCATCATCTTCCAGAACCTCATGAAAACAATTTCTTCCTCAATGACCCACACACCGGTTTACTTTCCAGTTAACGATCTCGTGTGTGGATTGTCTGTGTAGGTGTGTGAGTGTGTGTTCATACCTTGGAGCAGAGACAAACAGCATGCTCAGCGAGCTATTATGCACTAAAAACTCATCAGAAGAGTGTGTAGAGGGGCGCCTGGGTGGCTCAGTCGGTTAAGCGTCCGACTTCAGCTCAGGTCACGATCTCATGGTCCGTGAGTTCGAGCCCCACATCAGGCTCTGGGCTGATGGCTCAGAGCCTGGAGCCTGCTTCTGATTCTGTGTCTCCCTCTCTCCCTGCCCCTCCCCATTCATGCTCTGTCTTTCTCTGTCTCAAAAATAAATAAAAACATTAAAAAAAAAATTTAAAAAAAAATTAAAAGAAAAAAAAGAAGAGTGTGTAGATAAATGTGGATAAATCTGTAGATGGTCAAATCCATCAGTGTGTAATTTTGCTTGCATTGTAGCTCTACTCATCAGTGATACTGAGCTGGATGGATCATGGGTGTGATTTTAACCCATTGTATTAAAATAACTAGTGCCCACCTAACTTTTTTTTTTTTTCTTTTTGCCTATGGACCACCAATTGTTGTGAATGTTTGTCCTGCATGCAAAGATAGGAGCTGCACTTTGGTTCTAAGCAGAAACTCTTTGGTAGTTGGAATGCTGTAATAAGAGCAAAGCTGTCAATGGACACACATGCACTGGACATTAACAGTTCACATTTCATTTATTTTTTTTTTTTTAATGTTTATTTATTTTTGAGAGAGGGGGAGAGAGAGCATAAGTGGAGGAGGGGCAGAGAGAGAGAGGGAGACACAGAATCCGAAGCAGGCTCCAGGCTCTGAGCTGTCAACGCAGAGCCCGATGTGGGGCTCGAACTCATGAACTGTGAGATCATGACCCGAGCTGAGGTTGGACGCTTAACGGACTGAGCCACTCAGGCACTCCATATTTTACATTTCTAATTGCCAAATCCTTCATTATCTAGACTTTGTGTCAAGAAAATGAAATTCTTCTATTTTTTTTCTCTAGAGCAACTATACAGTATTGCTATTATCAAGCCCGATGCTGTGATTGCTAGAAAATCTTTAGAAATTAAAAAAAAAGTAAGTGATATTTTCCAACCTTACTTTAAATTAATTGCAGCATAACAACCTCTTAATTGTCAATTTAGAGACAAGCTTACTGTTTAGAGTAAAATAGAACATAACAAATTTCTGGTGCTAGTTATCTTTAAAGGCTCTGAATGTATTGTCTTTACCAAGGCTGGGCCTATTCAAGCATCTTTATTTAAATAACTCTGCTCTACCAGTGCCCAATATTAATGATAAAAATTATAGCCCTCGTATTGGATGATAACACATGTTCTTCCCGTTTAGTTATTAGCAACACAAACTTGTTATAAGCTCACATTGGTTTGTTTTGTTTCCTGTATGTTGTGACAAATGCAGGGTCCTTTTTAGATACATGGGAGTGTAAGGAAGCATTTATTGTTTTGCTTTAGAGCCAAAATAAATTTTTTTAAGAGGAAAATCGCATTCTTTTTTTTATTAAAAAAAAATTTTTTTTTTAATGTTTATTTATTTTTGAGACAGAGAGAGACAGAGCATGAACAGGGGAGGGTCAGAGAGAGAGGGAGACACAGAATCTGAAACAGGCCCCGGGCTTCGAGCTGTCAGCACAGAGCCCGACGCGAGGCTTGAACTCACAGACTGTGAGATCATGACCCGAGCTGAAGTCGGATGCTCAACCGGCTGAGCCACCCATGCGCCCCGAAAATTGCATTCTAATCCAAAGGTCAGCAGATGTATAGGGCCAGAGAGTAACCGTTTCAGGTTTGTGGGGCATATGATCTCTGTCACCACTGCTTAACTGCCATCGCATTGAGAAAGCAGCAATAAGCAGGATGTATACAAATGGGAGTGGCTGCACTCCAACAGGCTTTATTTCCAAAACGAGGCAGTACTTTGCTGACTCCTTAACAATGACTTGGCGTTGAAACAGCGTCAGTAAATTGAAATTTGAAAGAATGTTGTCTGTGAAATAGAGGGTGTCACCTAGGGAGCTATCAGGAGGGATTGGAGGTCTCCTGATGAACTTCCCATCATGCATTCTTTCTTTAGCTACAGCAGTGTTCTCGTTGACTGAACTACACTAAAGTAGATGGTCCATGATCATAGTATTTATGGTCTCTTCCATTTGTGAGTTGATTTAAGTCATATCACTCTCTAAGGGTAGCCCTTTCCTTCCAGATTTTGGTGTGTATGTTGGGGGGGCACAAAACTGTACCCCAATCCCCCATATGTTTCTTACACTTGATAAAGTTTTAAGAAATAATATCACAATGCAATGATTTACTCTTCCTTATTCGAATGTGTTTGAATAGCTAGGACACAGTAACGATTTTTCAAGATTCTATAATTCTTTTTAAGTTGGGGCAGTACAATTAATCATAAGTTCATCTTGATCTTTTTGTTGTTTTGACATAGTAAATAACATTTCAGATATGTAAATTACAAGTATCTCCTAAATACCTCACCTCTGTGGAATACAGTAAAGGGCTAATAACAAATAGGACAAAAAAATCTAAAGAGTGCTTTGACAGGGAGAGAGCCAAACCATAAGAGACTCTTAAAAACTGAGAATAAACTGAGGGTTGATGGGGAGTGGGAGGGGGGTGTGGGTGATGGGCACTGAGGAGGGCACCTATTGGGAGGAGCACTGCATGTTGTATGGAAACCAATTTGACCACAAATTTCATGTTAAAAAAAAAAGAATGTTTTGAATAGAAAGAAAATGAGCACACTCTATTTTTCAATTAGGGTAAAGGAGAAGTTATCGAGTTTAAATATTTCTTGGATTTTATTTTCTGTTGTCAGACTCTAAGTAATGTAACAAAGACATGATTTGAATATTTAGAAGTTACTCAAATGAGACAGTCAGAAGAGGGTTCAGAAAGATGTAAGTAATGCTCTGCCATATCAACGAGACAAATGAAAGCAGAACCAGTACCGTGTTGACTTTTATTTTATTTTATTTTATTTTACTTATTTTATTTATTTATTTTAAAACACTTTTAAAAACACTTGTTTTTTAACATGTATTTATTTTTGAGAGAGCATGAACTGGGGAGGGGCAGAGAGAAACACAGAATCTGAAGCAGTCTGGCTCCAGGCTCTGAGCTGTCAACGCAAAGTCCAACGTGGGGCTTGAACACACAAATCACGAGATCATGACCTGAGCCAAAGTTGAACCCTTAACCCACTGAGCCACCCAGGTGCCCCCGGTGTTGACTTTTATAATAGAAGCAAAAGGTACCTGGTGCTGGATACTCCCAGGTCAAAAAGAGCTCAAATTATTGGTATTGTTTGATGTCATTCCTGAGTTGCTTTGAACCCGGATTATACTTATATTTCATCGTTTAGTACCTCATTAGATTTGTCTTATTTGTCTCAAAACTTCTCTTTGTTTCATTTTACCATACTTGAGTGGCACACAAACTGGATTTATCATTAATTTAAGGGTTTTTTTAATGATAAATCACGACTAAATGTTAAATTCTATCCTTCCCCATCATTTGGATAGTTCTTTTTTTTTGCTATAAACTAGACTAGATTATGAGTTAAAGCCTCAACAAAGGAAGGCCTTTTAAAAAATGTTAAAACGATTTTGAAGATAGATGGTTAAAAAAATGCTTATTAATTTGTGTTTTTATGAATGATTCAGAACACGGTATTTTCCCTTGAAATTTAGTTAGTTCTTTCACATTTTGGGGAAAGTCACTTAAATAATAGAAATACTGTGGAGTCTCTGGTTCAAGCCTTAAAAACTGAAATATAGGAGGCCTGAAAAGGGCCTTCTTTGTTCATGTATTTTTAAGCCTCTTCAAACCTAGTGCCTTATGGATCGTATTGAAGTATGTTACCTGAAAACTCATTCAAATCTGTTAAGCACAGGAAACAAATGTCCTTGACTTGTTTTACATGTGGTCCCATAACACGTCTGGATCTGACCTTCCTCTCTACTGGAAGATTCTCGAGGCAGGATTTGTCATAGAAATAGAGGATAAGAGAGTGCTCACTGAACAGCAAGTAAGGGACTTCTACAGTCGAATAGCAGACCAGGTAAGAAAATTAGAAAAAAAAAAAAAAGCCACTGTGTTTTCAAATACAGTGTATATTTTGAATCCATATTTTATTTTTATTTTTATTAAAAAAATTTTTTTTATTGTTTATTTATTTTTGACAGAGAGAGAGAGACAGAGCATGAGTGGGAGGTGGGGAGGTGGGGTGGGCAGAGAGAGAGAGAGAGAGACAAGAATCCGAAGCAGGCTCCAGGCTCCGAGCTGTCAGCACAGAGGCCGACGCGGGGCTCGAACTCACAGGCTGCGAGATCATGACCTGAGCCGAAGTAGGACGCTCAACCGATTGAGCCACTCAGGCGCCCCTGAGTCCTTATTTTAGAAAAACAAACGGATAAGTCTAACTAGCCAAATAAGCTTCTGTTGTCCTGTTGGTGTCCATATCGTGGTAATGCCAAAGAAGGCAGTGATGCAGTCTCCAGTAGAAACAGTGGCAGCTGAGCGAAAGCAGATGGTCCAATTGTATTTTGTTGGAGTGAAGACCTATTTAACTTATGTCCTCTCAGACTTTCTGCATTGGCCTCTGGAAGTGAATAGCCAGGCCTTTCCAATAGATTTTTATCCCAGGTTGAAGGCTCCTTGTCATAAAGGCTCACAGGGAAGCTTTAATACTTTCATTATCTGAAAGCCTGTGTCTGGAGCTATTTTCTCTTTTGCCTGGGGGAGTATTAAGAAAGACAGTGCTGTGTTCGAGAAAGTTCAGTGGTTTAGGGGTCAGAAGACATAGCTTCCAGAAATGTACTGTCCAATATGGTAGCCATTAGCTACTTGTGGCCGTTTGAATTTAAATTCATTAAAACCAAATCAAATAAAAAATTCAGAGTCTCAGTTGCAAGTGCTCAGTAGCTGCATGTGGCTACCTATGTTGGAGAGCACAGAATGTGTTTTGTCATCAGAGAAAGCTCTAGTGAACAGCACTTTGTCAGCTGGCTGTGACACTCCAACCATCTCTCTTGGCCCCAGGAAAAGGTTGGACCGGGTGCCTCAGTATCACCTGGGAGCTTTTGAGAAAATCTAATTCTAAAGCCCCATCCTAAACCTACTGAGTCATGAACTCTGGGATTGGACTTTCCAAATCTGTGTTTCAGCAAGCCCCGTCAGATGATCTGGAAGCATCCTGAAGTTCGAGAATGGTTATTAGATCATCTTTAAGATCAATCCCTGTTAGCTGTGAACCTCTATCCTTCAAAGATGTGTTTGTTAGCAGTGGGCTTATAAAGAGAACACTCCCTTGCCCTGTGATCATGAAGGGGAGGATGTTGCTTGAGTTGGGTGGTGGCTGCCATTTTTGTCGATCCATATCAGAAGCCTGAAGTAGGTAGTTTATCCTCTTATTTTGTAGCCTGACTTTGAAGATTTTGTCCTTTTTATGACAAATGGCCTGAGCCATATTCTAGTGATATCTCAAGGAAATGAAGAACAGCCTGCCTGGGAAGAAACTGAACCCAATCCCGAGACTGAAACTAAAGTGTATGAGGATAATCACCATGAGGTGGCCCCACCTACGCTGAGGAAGGAGAAGCGGTACAGGTAACTCGAGACCATTTACATCGTATGAGGACGTAGTGAAGCGTAGTGTCCAAATACCTCAAACACATTTTGAGGTACACATTTAGAACACACATTTTTACGTTGGAACCACAAGTATTTCTTCCAGTCAGTCTAAAAAAAGTGTATATTCGGCAAAGCTGGGATTTCCCTGAAAGTGTATGTCAAGAGGATTAGAGTTTACGTTTGTTTTTCTAAAGCTGGGCACACCAGTGTGGCCTCCCAGCCTGGGGCCCCAGGGATAGATTGGGACCATGTGTAATCCCTGCCAGGCCTATCTTTTCTGCTGTCTCCCCACATTCACTCCCACTTGCCCCGGGTCCTAAAGACATCAGATGTACTCTCCCCTCTTACTTTCGGCAGTTGGTTATGAATTGCTAAGAACTGAATGGTTGTATGTTTTCACTGATGGGTTTTTAGTCAGTCCCGGTTTCATGCACTGGCGTTTGTGCCTTTTATTCCCCCGAAGACTCAGAAAGTCCACTTTAACCCAAGAGTCATCGGAACTATGTCTGAAAGAAAGGTGGGTGAGAGTCTCTGAGTCTTGAGATTTCATCCTGTGGCTGGACAGAGCATCTTCATTGCATTTTCTGGCCAGGAATCTCCAGAACTTTCCTTGTTGTCCTATTAATGTGTGCAGTAGCTTTTCTTGACTAGCTACATCTGCTGGTTCCTACCGATGCATTTTAGGTAGCAGGAACTAATGTCATTCGTTGCAAGTTTTGAGTGGGATAGAGGGACTTATAGGTAAGTTGGCTGCTGACAAAGAGCTTTGTAAACAGTAGTACTTACTTTCACAGTTTTAACAGGGAATGATGGTCAGTGGTCAGAGGGAAGGTTTGGTGGGGAGAGTTGTGCTCAAAAAGATACCAGGCTTCATACCAGGACTTCTGAGCCATTAAAAAAATGTCCTGTGAAACCCTCATTGTTAGCAGCTGGCATAAAAGAAGTCAGTATTCCACTGGTGCCATTGTTCTGGGGCAAGTCTGTGTCACATCTGACTTTGGAAAGCAGTTGTCTCCAAACGTTTGATACCGGCATAATCAGATGAACAATTTAGGCAATTGGCAGGGTGGGCATGGAGTGAGATGTGTTAATCTTGCTTTGGCAAAGTCTGCGGTATTTCCTTTCTGAACTTAGAGACTCTGTTTGCGTTTGGCCCGTCGTTACTCTGAGCAGTGGCCACCAATAGGCAGCATGGAGTGGTGGGGTTCAAGTTCGTTTGTCTGGGAATTTGTTTTCACAGCTTTTGTTCTGGAGGCAGAGCATAACAGGGGCTGTGTACAGCTGCTGTCATCTTTTTTTTTTTTAATGTTTATTTTTGAGAGAGAGGGAGAGAGCACAAACAAGGGAGGGGCAGAGAGAGAGGGAGGCACAGAATCTGAAGCAGGATCCAGGCTCTAAGCTGTTAGCATAGAGCCCAATGCAGGGCTCAAACTCATGAACCGCGATATCATGACCTGAGCTGAAGCTGGATGCTTAACTAACTGAGCCACCCAGGTGCCCTGCTACTTTCATCTTTTAAGTAAATCTAAAACCTAAAGGATAAAGAACTAAAACTCTCATGAATGATGTACCCATTTGTTCACTGTTTTTCTTTATGGCCGCCCTTCCCCCACCTCAAAGCCTCCTCACTTTCCTCTATGGGTATTGGGAGGAGGGAGTACTGGTGGGTGAGGAAGAAGGGAAATTAAAAGCAGGACAATTAGACTGGGAGTGGTAGGTGCCTCCTTCTGTGAACGTGAACAGAGCTCCCCGTCTTTGTTGGAGTGTTTGCCCTATGGAGAAAAACTCATATGTGGACCCACATGATTTGGGAGAACTTTCTTCGTGTTGTCACTTGCCCACTGGACCCCATGGCTGGCCTGGAGGAGGGAGTAGGAATCAGGAAGATGGTTCAGGCATCCATGGTTTTCATCCGCATTCCAAATTTGTTCATGATGACTTCTGATTATGGCACGTATATTATCTGTTTACATGTCTGTCTCCTTAATCAGTATATTAAGAACGCAAAGGTCAGAGTCCTTTATCTCTGCTTTCTGGTCATTCTACAGAAGAGGAAGGGCATGGTTCTATTAGCTACATTGTCCAGAGTCATATAAGTAGTTCCTGGCCATCTTCACTAATTCATTCACTCCTGCCTTCCTTCCTTCATTCACTCATTTATTCTGTTATGCATCCTTCCTTTATGTAGTATTTATTAAAGTCCTGCTATGTGCTAAGTCTTGGGGATACAGAGATGGGTGAAAATTAAACGATCTCTAAAGTCCCTTTTGCTCTAAATCCTTATGACTGAGTAAAGATGATAGTTCCGACCTCCTATAATATATTGCATTTCTCTGGCCACACAAAGTGTCTATTGTATTCTTAGTAACCTATTTATCTCCTATACATGACATAGCTTGTAGACAGCAGGTTTTTCTTTTATAAAACTCTCATTTAAATTAAAGATAATAGGTACAATTTCTAAAATAATCTTTAAAAGTATTTCTGGGATCAGAGCAGTCTGAATACTATACCCCTACTATCTATTCCCATCTCCAGACCTTTCTTGCCTCTCTGGAATCAAAGGGAACCTGTACTAATAAGCATCTGGCCACAGGTGAGGCCTGGAGCTCTGTGTACAGAATGAAAGAGAAGGGGAGGGGACAGGTCACAGGGGACAAGAATCTGGAGAAAACCACCAGCCTTGGGAAGAACAAACACAGACTTGTGACTTCCCAGGACCAGGTTGACACTGAACTTCACTGGGCCTTCCTGACCCTCTGAAAGCCCAAGATGGAGCTGAGTGGGATTACTGAAATGCCCTGCCTTTGAGGACCAGCTCCATAATGGCTCTTACCAGAGGAACAACAACCTGCTCGCTGGTAGCCTAGAGGTCATTCTGGCCTTTCAGCCATAGGGTTTCCATCACCTAAGACACTCAAAACCAGGTGTAAGCCCCAGTAAACAAACCAAGAAAAATGACTGTCTACCAAGGGGAGCCTAGTGGCCAAAGGAAGATCTACACAAACACCAGAACAGAAGCCCAGTGAAAAAGAACTACTAAGGATAGAAAAATCCTCAAATAAAATAATAGTAATAGGAGTTATCATCATAGTAATACTTGCGATCCAAGTGCTACATACACATAAAAAGAGACTTTCCCATTTGAACTATAAAATAAATTATGATTTGAACTCTAAATTCAGTCTGATAGTCATTTGAGACTCGGTTTAATGCCTTGCAAAATCAGATACAAGAATTAGCTCAAAGGACAGAAAAAAAATGAGACAGACTTCATGAGAGCAGACCAGAAACAACGTGGAGAATGTACTGGAAAGATCAATGTGCTAATAAGAGATTCCATACAGAAAAGAAAGAACAGATGAACAAGCTATAACTTAACAAATAATAGGGAAAAAATTTCCTGAAACGAAGAAACACATGCATTTGCCGACTGAAAGGGTTTACGGTGGCCCAGTCTCGACTGATGCAGAGAAACACAGATACGGGAATATCCTGGGAAGACACACTGTATGTCATTTCCAGAGACAAAGAACAGCCCGTGGTGTACTCAGGATGTCCAAAACCCCAAGCAGATAATTTCCTTAACACCCCTCTCCTCTATATGACAATATTATTTTTATTTTTATAAAAATTTTAAAGGATTTTTCTGAGAGGGAGAGAGTGTGAGTGAGTGGGGGAGGAGCAGAGGGAGAGGGAGAGAGAAGCTCAAGAAGGTTCCACCAGCATGGAGCCCGACAGAGGGCTGGATCTCACAACCGTGAGATGACAACCTGAACGGAAATCAAGAGTCGGGCGCTCAGCTGCCTGAGCCACCCAGGCGGCCCATGACAATATTATTTTTAGTACTAGCTATTGAGCAAGACAATAATAGCCAGAAAAAAACCCCATAAATAGTGAAAATTGTCCTTTACAAAATTTTGTGTATATATGAACATAGAAGCAAAAAGTAAAAAATGAATATTATAATATCAAAAATGAAACAATAGGTTAATACTGTTTAATTATATTAATATGTTTTCTTAGAAAGGAAAACATTTGCATACTTATATATATTAGTCTATCACAGAAACAAAGTGCAATTTTTGTTTGCAAGCCTTAAGTTTTGATGATTTGCTAGTGACATTCTCAAAATTGATCTTCACTGGATGTCCGTAGAGATACGTAAAATTCCTGTTTCCTGATAAATTCCAGAAATTGCAATCTGCCAATAGCTCTGTTATTTTAGAATTGATTCTTATATGCAGAGTAGAAGCTAGAGCACACTGTTTATTAAATGTAAATAATAAAAATGCCAACTTGAAGCCCACACATATATTATTAAAATTTAACACATTATAACCACAGGAATTGTTCAGAATGTGGAGAAAAGTTTTTTGTTTTTGTTTTTTCAAGGAGGAGTAGTAACATACCACTAATGCTATTTAGAATTGCTGGTGCATGGTGATGCTAAGAAGCAGCCCAGCTTTAGTTTAAAAATTGGTTTAAGGCACCTGGGAGGCTCAGTCGATTGAGTCCGACTCTAGCTCAGGTCATGATCTCACAGTTCGTGAGTTCGAGGCCCACATCGGGCTCTGTGCTGACCGCTCAGAGCCTGGAGCCCACTTTGGATTCTATGTCTCCCTCTCTCTCTGCCCCTCCCCTGCTTGCTCTCTCTCTCTCTTTCAAAAATAAACATTAAAATTTAAAAAAAAATAAAAGGTTTAAAATTTCTTAGAGACAGTGCATCCCCCAGTGACTTGCACTTTAGGTAATCCCTTTCCACCAACTGCCTGTGTGGCAACAACTGAGAATAAGTTACTTACAAGGACAAATCTCTGACTGGCATGGGACTTGTCATCAGACTCCTGAGAGAAACAGATCCCCCCGCCCCCCCATCTTAATGAAGATGCTCCACTTTACCTAGTGGAGCAAAGGAAAAAGTTTAGGAACATGCTTAGGAATATATCTCCTGGAAGATATTTGAGGGAAGACTTGTCCAAACAAAAAATGAAAAGAGATACTTCCATCTGAGGGAAAAAAGCGAAGGGAAACAATTCTCCTCAGAGAGGAGAAAGATGAGATAAAGAAGTAACACAGCATTTTAAGGTTCTTTTTTGAGTTTGCAGAAGTGGAGATGGGTGGAGTGTTAGAGCTGAGAAATAGTGTGTGCCAGGATGCAGGAAACACTCAGAACATATGCGTTTGGTTACGGAAGCAGGTTAAAGATGGTGACCATTAATGCAGTGGATGAGTATACATGGGACCTCTATGTTAACAAGGGAATACCACGGAATGGATAGCAACTTGCTCAGACCAGCAGATGGGAGAAAGAAAAAAGAAGAAAGTATAATTTAAAATAAATAGTATATATAAAGTAAGATGGAAGGAATATAGTTAAGTATATGGCTATTATACTAAGTATGAAAAGGTTAATTATCCCATGAAATACAGAGATTACAAGGTTAAAGTTAAAAAAAAGTTAAAAACCATTATAGTAACAATTGACACAGAGGAGAATCCTCAATGGGTGCTAAAACCATTGCGTGAAAAATATATACACTTTCAGATTGTGTCATCTCATATTTCTTCTTATTTACAAAGTGGAAATGGTAGCTTTTCAATGGGGAAAACGCTTTGAAGGGAGATATCACTTCAACTACATTAATATCACCAACAATAGGAAAAACTTACATTGCGTATATCATCTTGTGACAAGGACACAGATTCGTATCCTGAAAGTAATAGGAAACTATTGGTCCATCCAGTAGTTTGAAACCATCCCAAATGAGGAATAGTCCACAAAACAACTGGCCTGGACTCTTCAAAATGTCAATATCATGAAAGACAAGAAGGCTGAATATTGTTAGAGATTAAAAGAGACCAGGGAGATAGGACAATTACATGCAATGTATGGTCCAGGATTAGGAAAAATTACTATTGATGGGACAGTATTTTATGATTGGTGAAATTTGAATATGAACAGTTTATGAGATAAAAGTTTTATATCAAGTAAACTTTCCTGAAGTATTTAGGAGGGTGAATGGTTAAAATATCTGCAGCCTACTTTTATTTAAAAAGAAAAATTTTTTTTTAACGTTTATTTATTTTTGAGACAGAGAGAGCATGAACGGGGGAGGGTCACAGAGAGAGGGAGACACAGAATCTGAAACTGCAACCTACTTTTAAATGGTTCAGTCAACACACACACACACACACACACACACACACACAGGAAAGGGGAGGGGGATGAGAGGGATAGAGAGAACAAATGTGGCAAAAAGCTAACAGTTGGTAACTCTAGAGTTCATTATCATACTCTTGCAACTTTTCCGCCAATTTAATTTTTTCAAAATAAAAAGTTTTAAAAACACACTCATCTACATTCTGTTCAAAAGAAACACACAGGGGTGCCTAGGTGGCTCAGGGGTTAAGCATCCAACTTCGGCTCAGGTCATGATCTCACGGATCATGAGTTCAAGCCCTGAGTCAGGCTCTGTGCTAATAGCTCAGAGCCTGGAGCCTGCTTTGGATTCTGTATTTCCCTTTCTGCCCCATCCCCTGCTCATGCTTTGTCTCTCTCTCTCAAAAATAAATAAACATTAAAAATTTGTTTTTAAAAAGAAACAAAGAAAAAATTAAAGGGAGATATATATATATCTCCAGGCAAAATAAAGTATTAGAATTGAACATTACAAGTGCTAAATTTAATAAAGAAGGACATGATGTGAAAACAACATTTATGAAGTAGATATAGTCATCAAAAAGTGCCCTGATAGAATTACATATACTCTATAAATATATGTAGCCTTAAATCCCACACATACATTTTCTTTGTTTACAAGAAAGCCTTAACACATTTTTTAAAATTAAGATTTCACCACACGCATTTGCTGGTTATAATCCAATAAAATTGGAAATAAACAATAAAAAGATGACTGGGGCGCCTGAGTGGCTCAGTTGGTTGAGCGGCCAACTTCGGCTCAGGTCATGATCTCACAGTCTGTAGGTTTAAGCCCTGCATCGGGCTCCGTGATGACAGCTCAGAGCCTGGAGGCTGCTCTGGATTCTGTGTCTCCCTCTCTCTCTGCCCCTCACCCACTCATGCTCTGTGTCTTTCTCTCTCTCTCAAAAATGAATAAATATTAAAAAAAAATTTTTTTTAAAATATGACCAAAATGTCTTATGTATTTGAAAACACACCATGTTCTTCTAAATGATCCTTGACTCAAAGACAACCTTAAGAAAAGTAGAAACTACCTGGAAAGCTTAACATGAAGGAAAGAAAAACGTGTTTAACCATATTTTATGTTGGTCTTCTTTATCCTCCCAAAAAGTCAAAACATACATGATTTCATGTAATTGAGTTTTGGATTGGTTCAACAAAAAATTGAATTAAATGCATATTTTTTGATTTGATAGAAAGATACAACTTTACATGAAAATTTAATTTTTGTTTATTTTATTAAACCATTAAAGTATTTGTGAACTTATTACCAGTTTTAATTTTCTGGCATGGTTATTAAATTTCAGCTTACAATAATCTTAAATTACATTTTGGATTTCCACAGTTTACAAGAATATCTGGAAAGACAACATATATCTCAGCTCTGTGATATTGAAGAGAGTATAGCTAACGTTAATAAGTTTATTGATATGTTCTTCCCTGATTTTAAAAGTATGAAAAACCTCAAATTAGAAAAGATCCTGGCATTACTTCTACCAGATCTCTTTCAAGAAAAGAAAGGTAAGAAATAAGTATAAATAAACCCTAGTATAATTGCATCAAAGACTATTATTTTAAAATTTAACATTGAAGAAAAAAGCACCTGAAATAAGAAATTTAGTTAATACTAATCTAATTTCTCAATGATAAAGAATAACACATTTTTGTAGGTAAAGAGTTTGCAAATTATTTTCTAACATTTGAATTTGTTAAAGTAGATTTTAATATGGTAGGACTTATTATATAATAAAGATTGGACTTTATATCTGAAATGCCTTGAATTAATGCACCTCCTCATTAATTGTGTGATTTGATACTTTACCAAGTCTATTTCTTCATGTATAAAATTCAGAAGATTAAAATGAGGGGCATCTGGCTGACTGAGTTGGTGGAGCGTGTGACTCTTGATCTTGGGGTCATGAGTTTCAGCCCCACGTTGGGAGTAGAGCATACTTAAAAAAAATGAGAAAACATAAAGTGCCTGGCACTTGAAGGGTGCTAGTTATTTTTTTAAGTTTGTTTATTTTGAGACCGAGAGAGAGAGTGAGTGTGAGTGGGCGAGGGGCAGAGAGAGGGAGAGAGAGAATCCCAACGAGGTTCCACATTGTCAGCCCAGAGCCCAATGCAGGGCTCAATCTGGTGAACTCTGAAATCATGGCCTGAGCCAAAGTCCAAAGTGGGATGCTTTTTAACCAACTGAGCCACCCAGGCTCCCCAGGGTGCTAGTTATTTTTAACCTTATCCCATATTCACCTGGCAGGGGGAATATGACAGAATAAGAATTCACACCATACATGCACACTCTTAGTTCTTTTTTATAGCTGGTATACGGGAATACAGTTGATATTTGTATATTGACCTTATGTTCTTTGACTTGGTAAACTCAGTTGGTTCTAGAAGCTTTGGTGTAATTTTCTTAGGAATTTCTATGTAGACCAGGGTTTCTCAACTTCAGACCTACTTACGTTGGGGGCTAGATGATTCTTTTGTTGAAAGGGGCGTTATCGTGTGCACTGTAAAATGTTAAAAGCATCCTTGGCCTCTTGTCACTTGATGCCACTAGCATCCTCTCCGCCCCCAGGACGATAACCAAAAATATCTCCAGACATTGTCACACGCACCCTTGCAGGACAAAATATCAGGCCAAGAGCCCGTGACGGGGACAGTAATATCATCTGCAAACGCAGACAGTTTTACGTCTTTCTTTGGAAGTGTCTTCCGCTTACCTCATTGAACTAGCTAGAACTCTCTGTTGATGCTAGCAAGATGTTAGGCTTGCTTTATGCTTTACCTTACAGCAAAGCACTCGGTCTTTTACCGTGAAGCACAACATTAGCTCTAATATACCCCTCACCTGATTTTTAAAAACCCCACCTGTTTTTAGTTTGGGGAGTTTTTTTTTTTTAATATCATGAATAGATATTGTGTTTTCTCAATTATTTTTTCTGTATCTACTGATCTGATTATATTTTATTTTCTTGAGTTTGAGAATACGGTAACTACTTTGATTTTTGAATGTTGGACTGGCCTTGCGTCCTTCAGAAAAGCCACACTTGGTTGTCTATTGTTCTCTTTAAAAATAGCTGGATTTGATTTTTTTAATATTTTGTTGAGGCGTTTTGTGTCTACATTCATGAGAAATATTTGTTGTTTTCCTTTCTTGTAGTGTCTTTATCTGGTTTTGGTGTCAGGGTAACGCAAGCCTTATAAACGTGAGATAAGAAGTTGTCAGTCCTCTTCTCTGGAAGAGATCATGTATAATTCATGTTACGTCTTTCTTAAATGTTTATTAGAATTTACCAGGGAAACTTATCTGGGCCTAGAATTTTCTTCTTTAGAATGTCTTAGCTTTGTTTTCCTTCTTAAATCCTTTAAAATATGGACATATTTTTTAAATGACCAGACCATATTTTAGAAAGGTTTTAGATTTACAGAAAAATTAAGAAAGATAGTACAGAGTTTCCATATCCCTATCCACCCCCTTCCAACAGCTTATCCAATTAACACCTTATATTATGGTGAAATATTTTTATAATCAGTATTGAAATGTTATTAACTGAAGTTCATAGTTTACAATAATGTTCACTCTTTGTTTTGTACATTCTATGGTTTTTAATAAATGCATAATGTCATGTATCCCCTTTACAGTATCACACAGAATAGAATCACTGCCCTAAAAAAAATCCCCTTTTCCTGTTCTCCCTTCCTCCCTCCCAACTTCTGGTGACCACTGATCTTTTGCTGTCTCTAGTTTTTGCTTTTTCCAGAATGTCATACAGTTGGAATCATAGAGTATGTGGCTTTTCAGACTGATTGCTTTCACTTAGCAATATGCACTTAAGACACCAAAAATTGTGTTGTAATTTTTTGCTTTTCAACAGTGCTGACTTTTTAAAGAACTTCAGAGGAGGAAAATGTTTATTATATTCACCCAGATATTTACTGTTATCTTCTATTCCTTTTGGAAGTTCCACGTTTCCCTCTGATATCATTTCCCTTCTACTCAAAGAACTTTAGCACTTTTTTTTTTTAAGAGCAGGTCTGGTGGCAATAAATTCAATTGGTTTTCTTTCATCAAAGAAAGTCTTATTTTCTTTCTTTCAAAAAAATTTTTTTTAAGTTTATTTTTTGAGAGAGACAGAGCACAAGGCAGGGAGGGGCAGAGAGAGAGAGGGTGAGAGAATCTCAAGCAGATTTTACATTGTCAGTGCAGAGCCCGATGCAGGGCTTGAACTCACAAACCATGAGATCATGATTTTAGCTGAAACCAAGAGTCGGATGCTTAACTGACTGAACCACCCAGGTGCCCCAGAACATCTTTATTTTCATTCCTGAAGGATATTTGTACTGATATAGAATGCTGGTTTTCCAGTTCATTTCCTTCAGCACTTTAAAAATGTTGTGCCACTGCCTTCTGGCTTTACTGGTATCTAATGAAAAATCCATGGTCATTCAACGCATTTTTTTCCTTATATGTAATATAGCTTTTTATTTGTTTATTTATTTTGGGGATTGCTTTCAAGATTTTTTCTTTGGTTTTTAACAGCTTTATTATTATGCATGTGACTATACCTTTCTTTGAGCTTATCTTTGACTTTGGGGTTCCTTGAACTTCTTGAATCTATAAATGTCTTTCACCAAATTTGAGGAATTTTCCACCATTATTTCTTTAAATTATCTTTTCCGTGCCAACTCTTTCACCATCTGGGACTTTTGACATTGTCTTACAGACTCCTGAGGCTTTGGCCTAAATTTGTTTTCTCTGTGTAGTTCTGATTGGATCATTTCACTTGTGTTAGCTTTAAGATTGAAATCTGTGATCTCCTTGTTGGCATTCGGCCCATCCAATGAATATTTATTTCAGTTGTAATGTTTTTCAGTTTTACACACCTCATTCGGTTCATTTTTGTAACTGCTATTTCTCTGCTGAAAACTTTCATCTTTCCAGTCATTTCAAGAGTGTTCATCCTTACTTCATGGAGCATTATAATTGTTCCTTCAAATTCTTTATCTGAATATTTCAATATCTACATTGGAGTTCTTGAGATTTACTTAGTTCTTTTTTTTTTTTTTTAAGTTTTTATTTATTTACTTTGAAAGAGACACAGGGGACGGGGCAGAGGGAGAGGGAGAGAGAGAATACCAGGCAGGCTCCACACTGCCAGCTCAGAGCCTGATGTGAGGCTTGAACCCACAAGCCATGAGATCATGGCCTGAGCTGAAGTCCAGAGTCGGATGCTCAACTGCCTGAGCCACCCAGGTGCCCCAAGATTTGCTTAGTTCTTTATAGGTTGCATAATTTTGTATTGTATTTTAGTTCTTGGTCACTTGAGTATTGTTATGAGACTGATGAATCGTGTTAAAGTCTTTTAGAGAATGTTGACTTCTTGTTTGTTTCAGAAGTCAGTTGGTCAGGTTAAGACCACATGTCCCATCCCACTTTCTATGGGTTGTTTCCAATGTCAGTTGCATTTTCAAAGTTTTTGTATGCTATTCTGGACTTCACAGCTTAGAACTCACTCGGAGACCTAGGTGATGCTCGATACTGAGGTTCAATTCTCAAGCCACTAAGTTGCCACTTATCAGCCCAACCATAGTCATTGCTTGGGGGGTCAGTCCACTACTTCAAACACAGGTCTAGTCAGTCGCTTTCCCCCCCGGTCCCCACCATCTCTGGCTGTATCTCATAAGCCGCTGTTCTTTGTCCTCTGGATGGATATCTGGGGTTTTAGCCTCCCTGTGTGATTGGGCACAGCCCACGTTTAGGACTGCCTCCTAAATGTGAGGAAAAATGTGGAGGTGAGAAAAAAAGTAACAGGGTTTTCCCCACACTGTTCAGGCCACAGAGGCCCCCCTTCCCAGGCTCACTGGTTAAAGGGAAGGACTTGCTCTCAGTTTTAGGTGCTTGCAGGGCCTCCGCTCCCTTCACACTACATTTCACAGCTGGGGCTTGCCTTCTAGTAGGTCCAGGAGAGGGAAAAAGCAAAATCAAAACGAAGAAGCCTCCTAAAATGGGGATATCCTCCCAAGTCTCCATCCCACAAGATGGAGTTTAGCAGAGTTTTATTCCTCTCTCCATGCTCAACCCCACCCCAGTTATAATATCTGTGGTCTTAATTTTTGTGACTGTTGTTTGAAGTTTTAGTATACCGATGGTGGTGGTGATGTTACTTTTATGATGCATATCTTATCTTTTGATAATATTTTGCAATTTATATCTTGTTTATGGTCAGGTTTACAACGGGTATGTTTAGAATTTTTCTTATATAAATTGGTTTTCCTGTTCCCACAGTCCTTAGATCTATTAATTTCCCACTTTTTAATCACTTAGTTATATTTTCTCAGTTACCTGAAATATATATATATATTCAGGTAACTGTATATATATATATGTATATGTATATATATATATATATATATATATATATACATATATATATATTTTAATTTTTTAATGTTTATTTTTGAGAGAGAGAGAGAGAGAGACAGCGTGAGTGGGGGAGGGGCAGAGAGAGAGGGTGACACAGAATCCGAAGCAGGCTCCAGGCTCTGAGCTGTCAGTGCAGAGCCAGACGTGGGGCTCGAACTCACAAACCATGAGATCATGACCTGAGCTGAAGCTGGACGCCTAACCGACTGAGCCACCCAGGCACCCCACACCTGAGGCATATATTTAAACACGTTTTTGAAAAAGATATGTACTTCTTTCGTTTTCTGAACGCTGGCATATTTAAGAATATCTTTTGTTACCTTTGTGTATAAAGGAAACTTACCTGACTATATATTTTTAAGAAATAAATCCCCCATCCCCAAACCTATAGACTTTTTGCATTGAGGAGGAAAGTCTGTTTTCAGCCTGGTTTTTGTTCCTTTGCAGATAATTCAGTTTTTGTTATGTTTTGTTTGTTTCACTTAGATACTTGTAGAATTTTCCCTCATTACTCAAAAATTTCCAAGATTTTGTAGATATATCAGAATGAATTGGTCATGGGGCACCTGGGTGGCTCAGTCAGTTAAGCCTCCGACTTTGGCTCAGGTCATGATCTCACGGTTCAAGAGTTCGAGCCCCACATTGGGCTCTGTGCTGACAGCTCAGAACCTGGAGCCTGCCTTGGATTCTGTGTCTCCCTCTTTCTCTGCCCCTCCCTTGCTCTCACTCTTTGTTTCTCTCAAAAATAAAACATTAAAAAAAAGAAAAAAAAAAGAATGAACTGGTTTTGGGGTACCTGGGTGGCTCAGTCGGTTCAACATCTGACTCTTATTTCGGCTCAGGTCATGATCTAATGGTTCATAGGTTCAAACCCCATGTCATGCTCTGCGCTGTTAGCATGGAGCCTGCTTGGGATTTTCTCTCCCTCCCTCTCTGCCTCTCTCTCTCTCTCTCTCTGTCTCTCTCTTCCTCAAAATAAATAAAGAAATATTTTTTAAAAAAGAATGAACTGGTTTTTCCATATTTATTTGGTTACTAACCACCTGACTTAGCGATTTGTCTGTGATAGAGGAGATAGAAGATAGCAAAGTGCTCTAGGCTTTGAAGTATGGTTTTTATGGATGAGGTTATTCCACGAAGCAACCATACAATTGCTAGGTGCTTTGTCTAGGAGTTCTCTGCATCCCCACACCTGCCACTGAATGTGGCATCACTGAATTAGTTGAGGTGATGTCTGAAAAGCCTCATGGACACTATGCAACAAAATAAAATATTTATTATCATATCTATCATATTTGTCTACATTGGAATTTGAAGCGGAACCGAATCCTCGAGTAATGAGGTCAAGGAAACGCAATGCCATCTTGCAAATAGGGGTACTCCCCATGCTTTTTACTTTAATCATTGGAAACTGAGGCCCCTCTGTGTTGTGTTGTAATTCTTGTGATCACCCATCTGAGAGAGTGCCAACTAAGGAGAGGCTCATTGAGTCTAGTTTCTTTAACTTTATGGAGTTTGCTTTCCCTGAATATTTTTTCTCAGCTTTTCTCATAAGCCATGACAAGAAGCCATCCTATGCAAATTGTTTGAGGATTTGCTGTCACTTTTAAACTGTTGACCACTAGGTACCCTCATATGAGAAAACATTTTTTGTTTTTGTTTTTTTTTTTTAATTCAGCAATGCAAAAACCTTACAAATTATTTCAGTCTCCTCTAAGGATTCCTCCTTAAAAAAATTTTTTTTTAATGTTTATTTTTGAGAGAGACTATGAGCTTGTGGGTGGGGGGGGGGGAACTGCGGAGGAGGGAAGGAGGAGGAGGGAAAGGGAAGCAAGGAGGAGGAAAGGGGACAGGGGCAGGGAGGGAGACACAGAATCTGAAACAGGCTCCAGGCTCTGAGCTGTCAGCCCAAGGCGGACATGGGACTTGAACCCACGAACCGTGAGATCATGACCTGAGCTAATACTTAACCCACTGAGCCACCCACGCACCCCAGGATTCTACCTTTTAAAATCCAAGAACTATGTAAACATTCTGTTTTTTCTTCCTCTTGTCTGTGAGCTCGTTCTGAAGCATATTATTGCTTAAACTCTATTAACTTGTATGTTTTCTTGTTTGTTTTACTCTTTCCTAACAATGGTTTGCTTAGGCTGAGTCCATTAACTCTATTCCATGCCCAACAGGGGAGAGGATGCATTTTCAGCTAGGTTGCATTTTTGGCTTTGAGCGGGGCCCAGTGCTGTCCGGGCCCTGAGTCAGCATTTGTGTTTTGGGTTTTGCCTTCTTTGTTACAAGATGGCCTCACAGCTCCAGGCCTCATGTCGCTGAAATGCCTTAGACAGGACAGAAGGTAGTGTAGGGCAGAGAAGCTGTCCCCCTGGCTACTTCTCTCAGAAGCAGCCCCAGTCCAGGTCCTTTGTGTATCATTGACCAGATCTGGGCAGCATCGCCACCTGTCCATAAGGGAGGTTGGAGAAGTTGAGTATTGCATTTTCTAGACTTCCACAGTGGGATGTCGCCAGAGAAGGAGGAGACTGAGAAATACTTTTGGGTTTCCAGTCATCGTGTTTCTCCCCAAGTGGGACAAGTAAAATAGGGCTAGTGAAGATATAAACTGTTTACACATACTTCTGTAATTGTGTTAACTGGTTATTTTGGTTACTGTCTATACCCACACACACGCTCGTGTGTACACCTAAGGAAAAGGTTTACTAGTGAGACACCTCTGCTTGTGTGTATGCATGTGTGTGATTCCTGTGTGACGAAAAATCAGACACAGCGACATAAATCATAATTCGGTACGTTAAGAATGCTGTTCACCTTAAAATCTGAGAAGCTATTTTTGCCAACTTCTAAATTTCATATGAGGATGAGAGGCATTATATGCCTTCATAATAATACATTCAGTCTGGTATGGATAGCCAGCAACCCATCAGTTTAACACTTATCATGTGACTTTTTATTTAGAGAATGTTTTAGGTATCATCCATGATGAAGGCTTTAAAATACTGATGCAGAGATCAATCGTATTGTCAGAAGAAGAAGCACAAACACTGTGCAAGGAATATGAAAATGAAGATTATTTTGAAAATCTTATAAAAAAAATGACCAGGTAAAGTAGATTTCAGGTTTAGAAGGCGCAATCTGATTTAGTCTTATTTATCCATTTAAATTCTAGTTCGTTGACATACAGTGCGATTTTGGTTTCAGAGTAGAATTTGGTGATTCATCACTTCCGTACAACACCCAGTGCTCATCCCAACAAGTGCCCTCCTTAGTACCCGTCACCCATCTGGCCCATTCCCCACCCACGTCCCTCCATCAACCCTCAGTTTGTTCTCTGTCTTTAAGAGTCTCTTGTGGTTTGTTTGGTTGAGTTTTGAATCATTTAAATCTTCTGAACCTGCCGTGGTCAAGCTGCCACACCTCTCAGTTCTGTAACCATGTGCTGAGTCTCCTTCTTTGCCAGTCTCACCCCCACCTCAAGTCTCTGCTCAACTGTCTCATCTGCTCTCGTCCCCCTGGAATGCTACTGGAGCAATGGAAAGGCCCAAGTGAAGTCACTGGAATCCGCTGAGTCGAGTGCCAGAAATCTGTGGTGTGTGACATCACGTCCAAGTAGAGAACTCACTGACTCTCGAGGGTTTTGGTAGTCCTAGCGATCATTAGTCCAAGGAGAATAAGATGCTAGAAATCTGTCAGGTTTCTGGAAGGGTAAGTGAAATAGCAGCTGGGACAGAAATCCAGCAAGGGTACATGAATCAGCAGGAATATGGGAATACTATATAGGAACCTGTCTATCAGAACCAAGGTCCTTCTCTTCCCTTCCTTAGTCTGCTTCCATACTTGTATAAGGTGCTCAATATACTCTTGGGAGTACACTGATGGAAATTAGTCTTAGAGTCTTGGTAAAAGAATCATCTCGACTTGTATTATCTATACATATTTAGCTACTGAGCCATAATATACGGCTTTTTTTTTTTTTCTTTTAACAGCGGTCCATCTCTAGCCCTTGTTTTATTGAGAGACAATTGTTTACAACACTGGAAAGAGTTAATTGGGCCCAGCAGTGTTGAAAAAGCCAAGACATCTGTTCCAGAGAGGTAGGATTCATACCGTGGGTCCCAAACTTTTTTCATGGGAGACACTTTAATTTTATTTTGGATGTGGGTACAAGAGCCACAGCTCCAGTCCAAGAGAGGCTCTCAGAAAAACTACTTTCCCTGATTGTGACTGGAGGCCCAGTCCAATGGCAGCTCAAATAGAGCCAGGGCTTTGCAGACGAAGGTTTTGGGATGCTCAGTGTGGGGATGGGAAGTAAGTGGTGTACCCAGCCAAAAAGCCATCTCTTGGCCTTGGTAGGAATCAATTCAGGAGAGGAAAGGCCCATCCTTCAAGTGAGCAAGAACAGAGATGTTCTATCAGATACAGAAAACTTGCCATACGTGTTGGTATAATAAATAACAGTACTAATGAAGCATCACATGTAACCGTTGAAATGTTTTCTTTTGGGTAGGATATCTGGAATCTGACTTGTTCTGCATGGACACATTTTACCCCTTATTTAGCCCTACAATTACCATAAAGGATAATAGGGTTAGACGGTCTATAGAATCACTTAATGAAACGTAGCATAAAAGGCAAGGTATAGCATTCGAGACAGAAATTCCTATCAACACAAGGCCTACACTTCTAGCCATACTGTTCTAGAAATTACAGTTTCAAGTGTGAAGGTAGTGCACCAGCATGGAGGTACATTCTCCCGGTGAAGGCAGGCACTCAGTAACTGCTCCTCCCTACCCCACTATTATAGTGAGGATTCCAACCAAAGCCCTTATGCCGCCTATGTTGCTACAAGTTCACAGCTAATCTTGACTGTTATTTATGGTTCCTCCTTTCCCAGTTTCCGTGGCTCCACCCAGTTCCTTCAGGTTGCTGTTAGAATAACTCAGCAGAGCTCTGCCCTTTCCTGCACTTGGGTCAGATTCAGCACTGCCTGGCTTAATCTGAAATAAGGTCATTTGCATAAAGGAGAAACACAGCAACCCTCACACTCATCACCTACTCCCTCTGTCCTATCCTCCCCTTCACACACACTTTTCTCAATAATCATGTCTCATGGCACCACGGAGGGGCTGGTTGTTGTTCTCTGCAGTGAACAGAGTAAGTGCTGGTGATATGTTAGGTGACACCTTATACATTCATTGTGCAAATCCCCTACCCCTGGAAAACCAGGCTCCAAGGGTCTTGGGTTGCAAACATCTTCAAATCAGAGGTGAGAGAACCGCCAAGGATCAAGTGGGAAGTTCAAGTTGGATAAGGCAAAAAGGAAATCTGAATGCATCAGTAAAAGCAGAGAGGCAAGAAGAGGGTCTGAGGACCGAAAGCCAATGACCAGTAAAGTCAGGTCATTAACAGGAAAGGACATTATTCGCTGTGGCTGGATTTTGTGGGTTGGCAATTCAGGACTATGTGTAAAGGGCAGAGAATGAAATAAGGAGTGTGTGTATCCTCTACTGAACCGTATATAGATAAAGAGACAGGAAAAAGGGCAACTGAAAAAAACATCAAGGAGCAACAATTGATTTAGGAAGTGTATGTATTCCTCTATGGTAGAGGAAGCAGATCCAGAATAAACTGCCTAACCCAACATACCCAGTACCATCAACCTCACTCTTGCCTCTTCCCATGAACCCATCCTGTATGCTCCTCTTTTATCACTGTACTTGCTCTGCTGGACAGTTCCATTGCGGTATCTTTTGGATTCAGTGTTTGTGATTCGGGATCCACGTTATAGAGTCAAATGCCATCTCTAGAGCTCTATAATATTTAGTGATGACAGAAGGGAGATGAATATGGAGAGCTTAATAGGCACCATATGTTTCAAATGTATCATCTGATTCCACCCTCAAAAATCTCCTTCCAGAACAGTTTTACTATTTGTATTTGAGACGGTTCAAGCACAGAGAGGTTAAGTAATTGCCCAATGACACATAGCTAGCGAGTAGTGCAGCCGGGATTGTACAGTCTGCATTTTCACCGCACTAAGGCATCCGTTCGTTCTTTCAGAGTCAGCTGTAAATATTCACATCGTGGTTATTTAAATGTTCATGCTCTGTCTTCCTGATGACCGTTACCTCCTTATAAGGAAGTAATATGCTCCAAGCCACTCTGTCATTATTGCCTTTCGCATAATGTCTAGATCAGGAATGAGTTGCTTGATAACTTTTGAACAATTCATATAAATAGTGTTCTGTTGTGTTGGCTTATACTGTGTTATGTGATGCTCTAATAGTTCTTGACTTCATTTTCAAAGCTTATGCGTGCAATTTGCAGTGGAAGGTTTGCCTATCAACCAGTTGTATGGAAGTGATTCGTTAGAAACTGCCGAAAAGGAAATACAATATTTCTTTCCTCCTCAACAGACTTTAGCACTGATTAAACCTCATGTAACACAGGAACAAAGAGGTAAATATTTAGAAATGAAAGTCAATGTATACATCCCCTTCAAATTTTGTGAAAATTTTCAAACTATGCAATGAACACCCATATCCCTTCATCTCGATGTAACAATTAGCTCTTGTCATATTTGTTCTGTCTCCCTCCTTCCCTCATCCTTCTTTCTGTCTCCCTCATAATCAAAATGATGACGAATTTTGTTCAAGTCCTTTTAGAGTTGATGGAGTTGATGGAGACGATGTTTTTCTCCATAGATATATTACCACGAAAGATAATGTTAATGATATTTCTAATATCAAGCCATTCTTCCATTCCTGTGTAAATTACACTTAATCATGAGGTATTTTTTAAATGTGCTTTTGAATTCTAGTTGCATATATTTTATTTGGGATTTTTCACATTGAGACTGACAATGATATTGGTCCATCCTTTTCATTTTTTTTGTGCAAGGTTAAATAACAATGTAATACTTCATAAAAAATGTGAATGCCTTTGTTTTCGGCACTCTGGAGGAGTTTAAGCAGCAGTGGGATTGCTGTTTGAAGATTTCCCATGAAATCTTTCCCATGAAAATTTCTGGGCCTGGTTTCAATGGTTATTTCTACCCTGTCATTTCTTAGTTTGTTGTCTCAAACAAACAGAATTTGATTTATTTAGGAGTTAGTTCTCTTTTTCTAACTCATTACTTTCTGTTGTTGTTGTTGTTTTTTTTTTAATTTTCACCTTCCTTTGATTCTCTAGTAGTTTTAAAAAATGTTCTTCTAGCTTTTTAAATTAGATCTTTAATTCATTTATTTTCATTATCTTATTTTTGTCAATGTAACATTTTGAAGTTATATGTTTTCCTTGATTACTGGTTTAATCTTCTGATTATCCCATAGATTTTATTTCATTAAAAATTTTTTTTAATGTTTATTTATTTTTGAGAGAGAGAGAGAGAGAGAGAGAGAGAGAGAGAGAGAGAGAGAAAGCCAGGGAGGGGCAGAGAGTGAAGTAGACATATTTTTTATGAAGCTGTCAGCACAGAGCCCAACGCGGGTCTTGAACTCAAGAACTGTGAGATCATGACCTGAGCCGAAGTCAGACGTTTAACTGACTGAGCCACCCAGGCACCCCTCTCATAAATTTTAATGCATAGTGTTGTCATTAACGTTATTTTTTTGAAATTCTGCACTGTGCCTACAATATTCTTTCTCTACTTGTCTGCTTGGTGATCATCTCTTACCGTTTCTGTACTTAACACAAAGATCGGCCTTTCTGGAAGTCATCTCTGATCTTCCCAGAGAGAGTTAATGGTTTACTTGCCTGTGGTTGCAGGAGCCTTTATACATTGCTCTTTCCCAATCCCTCAGTTGGCTCACTAAATGTAGCCCTTAAAAGTTAGGCGGCTGGTGAGATTTTGACAAGATTTACTTTATTCAATTCCCTCCATGGGCTCCCTGCTTCAATCCATATCTAGCAAGGAGTTCCTTGACATTTGTAGCATGGACGTGAAAACATGACTTCACTTTCGGCACAGAGTCACATCCCTTCCCCTCTCCTTATAGTCTATGAGCTGTTGTCAGTGCGTCCTGGAAAGGTGCACCTCAGAGATTGAACATCTGCATTAATGTATTAACATGGTGCTTTTCAGTTCAATTTCATTTTGCATAGTTTTTGCTTTTAAAGCCACCCTATGTAAGCAAAATGATTACTTTCCATAGTTATTTCAGTCTACTTGAACATGGAACAAAAGTGGAGGCATTCTGCAAGATTACCAAATATCTGTTTTCCCTAGAGGAGATCTTGAAATATATTAAAGAGGTTGGATTTGAAATAACACAGATGAAGGAAATGCTCCTAAATGAAGAAGCAGCAGACAAAATTTACTCAAAAATAAAAACAAAAGACTTTTATAAAGATGTATTGGAAGTGTTATCTGAGTAAGTTTCTGATATATAGTCCTTTGCACGATAAAAGTAGTAAATATTCATTATAGAAACTGAAAAATACAAAATGTAATGAAAACATTCCATCTAATTTCATTCATTCAAAGACACCCTGTTAATATTTGGGGTTCATTCTTCTTTGTTTCCTCCTTTCTCTATATTCTTCTCTCTTTCCTTCCTTCCCTTCTCCTTACCCATCCTTCTTTCCTTCTTTCTTTCCTTCTTTTCTTCCTTCCTTCCTTCTTTCCTTCTTTCCTTCCTTCCTTCTTTCCTTCCTTCCTTCCTTTCTTCCTCTATTTCTGTAGGTCTTCAACATTATATAGAGGTGATATGAGTTTCAGTTTCTGGTTTTAAGTTTCTGTTTTGCCAACATATTTAATCTGTGCCTCGATTGCCTTATCTATAAAATGGGGATAATAATAGTATCCATCTCATAGGTTTGTTGTGAGGGTTATATAATTAGTACATTGGACATACTTGGAACAGTGTCTGACACATATCTCTAGACTTAACCTATAGCACTCATGCAGCACAAAAACCTGTTCTCTCCCCAAAAGGGGGGAGGAATGGAAAAACAGAAAGAAAGTACAAGGGGCGCCTGGGCGGCTCAGTCGGTTAAACGTCTGACTCTTGATTTGGGCTCAGGTCATGATCTCATGGTTCGTGAGATCAAGCCCTGTGTCGTGAGATCAACTGGGTTTCGTGCTGACAGTGTGGAGCCTGCTTGGGATTCTTTGTCTCCTCTCTCTCTGCCCCTTCCCCCACTAATGTGTGTGCTCTCTCTCTCTCTCTCTCAAAAACAAATTAACATTTAAAACAACTTAAAAAAACCCCACAAAATCACACTGACAAGGACAAAGAATAAAGACCAAGTGTGGCATTCTGTGTTTAGCTGTGTATGCAATCTCTACAGGTGTAAATAGCCAAATCTTCTGAAAGCATTCTTCTTTGCAGAGGTCCATCTTTGGTCATGATTCTGACCAAGTGGAATGCTGTTTCAGACTGGAGACGATTGATGGGTCCTGTAGACCCAGATGAAGCAAAACTACTGTCCCCAGATTCTATCCGAGCCCAGTTTGGAACAAGTGTTTCGAAAAATGCTGTCCATGGATCATCTAATATCCAAGAAGCAATGGAGACCATCGATCAAATGTTTGAAATGTTGGTTCCCGAGAACCCTGAGGGAAACTAAAGTACGGTACCTTTTAAATGATTGTTTTCTTTTCTTTGCTTGTTACTGTGATTGAGCCCAGGATGAGACTGTCCCAGAAGGACCAGAACTTTTCCCATATGTCTGAATCAAACTTTATTTCTTGCCAGACACACTGTGCTATTCCATAACAGCCTTGAAGCTACATAATACGCATATGGATTGAGTTTGCTTAGCTGTTGATAGGAAGCTTGAAAACTTTTCTGTCCTGGGCCATGTGGGAGACAGAGCCCAAGTTAAGTGACTTTTCCCATAAAACCTACTTTCCTTTATTTTTAAAGCGGGCTCACATACACTTGTGTGGCTCTGACTGCTGACTGGAATAAGACTGTATATGGACTCTTCGCATGTCGAGGGTTGTCCCCCCTTGGATGACCCAAACTGAGAGTCAGTATCCAGAACATAATGAGAAAGCAGTGTGAAGTGGAGAAACCCATCCACACCCAGCCAGGTTCCTTGGGGAGAGAAGAGTACCTTTTTCCCTTAATACTGTCATTTAGGCTATATTTCTCCAGGTATAAGCACATTGTATGAAAATATTAGATGCATAAAATAAAAATAAATTTGGGCAAAGGGAGCCTCATTCCATACGTCTCACTCAATTACAGACCGAGGCATGAGTGTACAACCCATAAACATTTATGTTGGGAAAATATGTATCGTGTGTCTGCTTGACCTGTAGGTTCTTGGTTGATACAAAAAAAATGGCTGAGTGAAGGTTGTTACCTTCAGGAAAGGGCAAATCTAGCGGGGAGACAAAACTCACAGAAACAACATCTGATTATAATCACTGTGGGACAGTACATTATTAAACATGTCACTGATGGATGACTACGTGGGGATAGATGTTATAGCAACCTGGTGTAGATCTATGCTAACATCTGCATATCCCTCCTTTTTTGATGAGGGGAGCATTATGAATAATATAGAGGATTTCAAATTAGTGTATAATTAAGTGCTGAATTGACAGGTGTATGTTTGATGGTTAGGCGTTGGAGAAGGTAAGGAATGAAATCAGTCTTGAGAAATAAGGAGGATTTTCAAAATCAGAGGTAAGGAAGCAAGAAAGAGAATTCAATGTTGTTGTTTTTTTATTTTTTATTTTTAATTTTAAGTTTACTTATTTTGAGAGAGAGACAGAGAGAGTGAGTGGGGGAGGGACAAAGAGAAAGGAGGAAAGAGAGTATCCCAAGCAGGCTCTGCACTGTCAGCGAAGAGACGGATGCGGGGCTCAAAGTCACAAACTGCAAGTTCATGACCTGAGCCGAAACCAAGAGTCTACGCTTAACTGACTGAGCCCACCCCAAGAATTCAGTTTTGTTTTTTTTTTCATTTTTTTTTTAACGTTTATTTATTTTTGAGGCAGAGAGAGACAGAGCATGAACGGGGGAGGGGCAGAGAGAGAGGGAGACACAGAATCGGAAGCAGGCTCCAGGCTCTGAGCCATCAGCCCAGAGCCCGACGCGGGGCTTGAACTCACAGACCGCGAGATCGTGACCTGAGCTGAAGTCGGACGCTTAACCGACTGCGCCACCCAGGCGCCCCCCCAAGAATTCAGTTTTAAAAGTTTCGAAACTATCATATATGCATACACTTGATGCTTATATATAAAGACACGTTGCTGGTTTCTGTCTTACTATGTCTACAATACCATATCTACTATACTCTATCATATCACCTTAAGGTATTGTTGGCCTGTTTTAGACATTCAAGAATAAGTTATGCAGCTCTTGCTATATGCCAGACGTTGTTGCAAGACTGAATGTACACAGTCCTTGTCCTGAAACTCTAGAACTCTAAAAGAAGGAGATAGAAAATTAACATGTGTTCTACGGTTCTTAGGGGATAAGCACATAGGGGTAACTGCTCCATGGAGGAGATGGAGAGGGAAAATGAGATGCAGGCTCTCCAGGCAGGAGGCATTGCAATAACATGAAAGATTACAGCAACCTGAACTAAGGTAGAAATGGTGAGTTAGTGATAAGGGGAATGATAAGAGAATTGTTAGAAGTCATCAAGACTTGATGACTGACTACCACTCTACCAAATAAGTGGGAAAAATAAAAGCTTCCTGGCCTGAGTAACTGAGGAAATGACCTAACCATTTCCAGACAAAGAACCCAGAAGAGAGAAGTTGGTTGGAAGAAAATATTATGAGTTCTGTTCTGGTCCTGTTGAGAAGAAGGCATCTGAGTTGAGAGTAAGTGTGGCCCTCAGAGCAGGGGCAGGTCAAGAGGGCTCCATTGGAGTGATGTCAGCAAGATGGTGACACAGGCGGCTCCAAGCTCCCATCCTTCTGCAAGAATAAACAACCGAAGCTGTCAGAACCAACTTTATCAGAACTCTGGAAAACACCAAAGGTTTACAGCCAGGTGTGTGCTGAATCAACAAAAAGCCAACTTAAAAATGATATCGTTTTGTGACGTTTTAATGTACCCTACATTTCCCCAGCATGGTGACAGTCTTGAAGATCACGGCCTATTCCTGGTGTGTAACCCTTGTCTCTGGCTCCAGAGAGAATAGAACAGATACCATTTGCAAATCACTGTGTGTTTTTCTGTTCTAACCTATCTGGAGGCTACCTGAAGGATAACACAAGGCACTCATCTCTATTTCACCAAACCTGGAGACAACTCAGGGAAGAAAGCTGTTGGGCATTGATTAAAAACACTGTATGGTGGGCACCTGGGTGGCTTAGTTGGTTAAGTGTCCAATTCTGTTCAGGTCGTGATCTCACAGTTCATGAGCTCGAGATCCACACTGGGCTTTCTGCAATCAATACAGCGTCCATTTTGGATCCTCTGTCCCCTCTCTCTCTCTGCCCCTTCCCTGCTTATGCTCTCTGTCTCTCTCTCTCTCTCTCTCTCAAAAATAAATACACATTAAAAGAATAACATTGCATGGTGATCAAAAACCCCACTGCTGTCTGAGGCCAAAGATTATGTTTGAGACATACAATGGAGCACCTAAAGCCAGGGAGGAAAAGCTGGGGAGGGGGATTTTCTTTGGGAAATTGGGGCATTCAAAAGCAGTAATGCATACTGGGGATACATATTCGGAAAATATTTGAGAGACCCTGTGTTTTCACTACTGGCTGATAGGCTCAGTACAAACAGGAAGTTAAGGCTGAGACAGAATTGTAAAAGGCCTGGCTAAGTGTTTGAAATGCTGCAGCACAGAGTCAATCTACAAAGACTTGGAGAAGTGGTTTTTTGTTGTTTTTCAACTCCTGACTTTCAAGGAAGTCTTAGTTAAAACATTGGCTTAACACAAACCAAGTCTTCACCAATCAAGAGCCAACCCTGGGGAAAAGGGAATATCTGATTTCCAGAGTTACCACACTGTAATAATTGAATGTCCAATTTTCTTTTTATTTTTTTTAATTTAAAAAAAAAAATTTTTTTTTAACGTTTATTTTTGAGACGGAGAGAGGACAGAGTATGAACGGGGGAGGGTCAGAGAGAGGGAGACACAGAATGGGAAGCAGGCTTCAGGCTCTGAGCTGTCAGCACAGAGCCTGACACAGGGCTCGAACTCACGGACCGCGAGATCATGACCTGAGCCGAAGTCGGCCGCTTAACCGACTGAGCCACCCAGGCGCCCCTTGAATGTCCAATTTTCAATAACAGCAACAAAAAAATCAGAGAATAGAAAATATGGCCCATTCACAGGAAAAAAAGTTGACAGAAACCATCCCTGAGAAAGCCCAGACATTGGACTTACTGGATAAAGACTTTAAATCACTGTCTTAATATGCTCAAAGAGTTAAAGGAAACCATGGGACAAAAACTAAAGGAAATCAGGAAATCAGAAAAATAATGTATGAACAAAATGAGAATATGAATAAAGAGAAACTAACAATAAACCAACTAGGAATCCCAGAGCTGAAAAATGCAATAACTGAATTGAAATATTCACTAGAGGGGTTCAAGACAAATTTGAGCAGGCAGAAGAAAAAAATCAGTGAACTAGAAGATAGGACAGTAAGAAGTTTCCAGTCTTAGGAGTTGAAATTAAGAAAGAAAAAGAACAAAAGTGGACAGAGTCTATGGGATCTCTGGGACACTATCATTTAGGCCAACATATGCATTATGGGAATTCCTGAAGGAAAAGGAAGAATACTTGAAGAAATAATGGCTGAAAACTTCCCAAATATAATGAAATTCCTTAATCTACACATCCAAAAAGCTCAAAGAATCACAAGCAGAATAAACTCAAAGAGAGCCACACTGAGGCACATTATAGTCAAATTGTCAAAAGCCAAAACCAAAGAATCTTAAGATTACTAAGAAAGAAATGACTTACTATGTACATGGAATCCTCAATAACAGCTTGTTTCTCATAAGAAGCCACGGAGACCAGAAGGCAGTGGGATAACACATTCAAAGTATTGAGAGGAAAACAAAAACAAAAACAAAAACAAAAAACCTGTCAACCAAGATTTCTATATTTGGCAAAAGTATCCTTCAGGAGTAAAAGTGGAATTAAGACATTCCCAAGTTAACAAAAACTAAAGGAGTTTGTTACTAATAGATCTGTCTACAAGCAATGCTAAAGGGAGTACTTTAAACTAAAATGAGGGGCATCTGGGTACCTTGATCAGTTAAGTGCCCTACTTTGGCTCAGGTCATGATCTCACAGTTCCTGAATTTGAGCCCCATATTGGGTTCTCTACTGTCAGCACGGAAATTGCTTTGGATCCTCTGTCTCCCTCTCTTTCTCTGCCCCTCCCTTGCTCGTGCTCTCTCTCTCTCTCTCTCAAACATAAACATTAAAAAAATAAACTGAAATGAGAGGACCCTAGACAATAACTCAAAGCCATGTGAAGAAATAAAGCACATTGGTAACAACAACTACATAAGTAAATGTGAAAGCCAGTAAAATTGCACTTTTGGTTTCTAACTCCCCCTTGTTCTCCTAGAATATATAAAAGACAATGATAAAATAATGACGATAAACATATGTTTATGGGCACACTGTATACAAACATGTACAATCTGTGATGATAATTATATAAAAGAATAGGAGTAGAGAATACTATTGAAACTAAATTGATATTATTCAAACAGGGTTGTTATAAGTTTAAGTATGCTAATTGTAATTCTCAAGGTAACCAAAGGAATAAAAATGGTGCACTACACACAAAAAAATCGAATACAAAAGAAGCCAATAGTGGAGGGAAAATAACACATAGGACATATAGAAAACATACAGCCAAATGGCAGAAATAAGTCCTTTTGAATTGGTAATTATTTTAAAATGTATGTGGAGTAAATTGTCCAATATAAAGGCAGAACTTGGTGGAATGGATCAAAACATGGATTCATCTATATGCTGTCTATAAGACTCACTTAAGCCCCAAAGACACAAAGAGCTTGAAAGTGAAAGGATGGAAATATATATATTTAATACAAATAGTAACTAAAAGAGAGCTAGGGTAGCTTATCAGAAAAATATATCTGCTGTCAAAAAAGTGTACAAGAGACATAAGAAGACATTATATATTGAGAAAGATTCATCAACAAGGTATAACAATTAGAAGCATACACATTCATAACAACAGAGGCCCAAAATATATGAAGCATCCTTTGACAGAACTGAAGGGAGAAATGGACAGTTCCACAATAATAGTTGGAGACTTCAGTGTCCATCTTTCAATAATGGATAGAACAAGACAAAAGATCAATAAGAAAAGGGAGGACTTGAATAATGCTATAGTCCAATTAGACCTAAAAGATATGTATTCCACCAATCAGCAGTAGAATATACATTCTTCTCAAGTACACCAGGCATATGCTGTAAGATAAACCATATGTTAGACCACCAAAAAGTCTTAATAGATTTTTAAAATATTAGAATCATATGAAGTATCTTTTCTGACTATAACGGAATGATACTAGAAATCGATAACAGAAGGAAAACTAGAAAGCTCATGAATATGTAGAAACCAACACACTTTTAGAGCCAATGGTTAGAGAAGAAATCACCAGAGAAATTAGAAAATGCTTTGAGATGAATGAAAATGAAATCACAATACCAAAACGTGTGGGATGCAGCAGAAGCAGTGTCAAGAGGGAATTTTTGAACAATAAAGTATTAGATTAACAATCTCAAATTAACAAACTAAATTTGCACTGTCAGGAACTAGAAAAAGAAGAAACAGATCAAACCCAAATTTAGCAGAAGGAAAGAAATAATAAAGATTAGAGTGGAGGCAAATGATATGGAGAATATAAACTCAATATCAAAAATCAACAAAATCAAAAGATTGTCCTTTGAAAAGATCAAAAGCCTTGACAAAAGAAAGGTCCTGCCAGCATTGTAGTGGAGAATGTAAAACAGGACATGCCCCTGCAGCAGGGTGGCGGGGGGTGGGGGGGTGAGGGGGTGATGGGTCCGTGACTACAAGTGAAACCTTCTGTTCTGGGACTGTTGAGCTGCAGGATGTTTGCTGTGGGCTTCGGGACCTTGCTCTTTGGGTACTGGAGCATAATGACGTGGAACCCAGTGTAGGCACCTGAAGATTGAGGACTTCAAGACCCTCATGGCACTGATGCCACTGTTTCAGACAGAGAAGGAACAGAGGGTCCTACAAGATGCTTTGGGAGAACCTGGAGGAAGAGACCTCCTGGAAAGACGTGCCTGCCTGGAAGGTGGGTAAGTCTGTGTTCTACACAATGTGCTGGGTAACCCCTGTGATGGGCAAGCTCTAAGGGCTGCCCATGAAGGAGGAGATTTCTCAGCTGCCTATGGCTTCATATGGTATCCATAGGGGCTTGCACTGCTTGGAACACTGGACCCCTGCATCCTCCCCACTGGGAAAGAATAAGTGCTCAGGAGACCTGGAAAAAAAAAAAAAAGATGAAAATTACTAAAATCAGAAGTGAAAGAAGGGACGTTCTACTGCTGAATTTACAAAAATATAAAGGATTATAAGAATTCTACAAACAATCGTATACCATTAAAATGGATAAATAAGGTGAAATGCAAATTCCTGGGAAGACACAAAATGCCAAAACTGGCTCAAGAAGAAACAGAAAATCTGAATAGACCTATAACAAGGAAGGAGAACAAATCAGTAATGAAAACCTTGCCAAAAAGAAAAACCCAGAACCAGATGGCTTCAGATAGAATTCTCCATTCATTGAGAATTCTATCAAACAATTAAATAAGAATTAACTCCAATTCTCAAGCTCCACAAAAGAATTGAAAAGGAGGCAAAGCTTAACTCATTCTGTGGGGTCAGCGTTACCCTGATACAAGAGCCAGACAAAGAGGGAAAAAGAAGACTACATAACAATAAGCCTTATGAATATATCAACTCTAAAATCCTCGGTAAAATACTAGCACACCGAATTCAACAGCATATTAGAAGGATTATATACCATGATCAAGTGAGATTTATTTTAGGAATATGAGAGTAGTTCAACATATGAATATCAAGGAATGTAACACACCACACTAATAGAATGAAGGAGAAAACAGATATTATCTCAACTGAAACAGAAAAAGCATTCAACAAAATCCAACACCCCTTCATGATAAAAACGCTCAATAAATTAGGAATATAAAGAACTTCCCCCACATGATAAAGGCCATATGTGAAAAATCCACAGCTGACATTATACTACAATAGTGAAAGACCGAAAGCTTTTCTTCTAAGATCAAGATCCTGACTTTACCCACTTCTATTTAGCATAGTATTGGAAGGTCTAGCCAGAGCAATTAGGCAAGACAAAGAAATAAAAGCATCCAAATTGGAATATTATTAGCAGGTAGCATGATCTTGTATCTAATAAACTCTGAAGAATCACACACATACAAAAAATTGTTGGAGCTAATTCTGTAAAAGTTCAGGATACAAATCAACACACAAAAATCATTCATGTTTCTATGTACTAACAATGAAAAAAATCCCAAAAGGAGATTAATTAAGCAATTCAATTTACCATAGCATAAAAAAAATAATAAAATACTTAGGGAGAAATTTAGTCAGTGTACAAGCACAAGACTTTTACACTGAAAGATATAAAACAATGCTGGAAGAAACTAAGGAAGATGTAAATAAATAGAAAGACACTCTGTGTTCATGGCTTGGAAAACTTAGTATTGTGAAGATTACAGCGCTACGCAAAGTGGTCTACAGATTCAACAAAAGCCCTAAAAAATCCCTTTGGTGTTTTTTACAAAGGTGGAAAAACCCATCCTAAAATTCATATGAAATTTCAAAGCACTCAGAATAGCCAACACAATCTTGAAAAACAACAAAGTTGGAGCACTCCCACCTCCTGATTTCAAAAGTTATTACAAAGAGACAGTAGTCAAAACAATGCAGTAGTGGCATAAGGATAGACAAATGGAATAGAATTGAGAACCCATGAATAAAACTTCACTTTATGGTTAGTTGATGTTCAACAAAGGATGCCAAGATCATTCAGTAAAATGAGAACAGTCTCTTCAATAAATAGTACTGGAAAGACTAGACATCTACATTTAAAATAATAAAGTTGGGGGGCACCCCAGTGGCTTAGTCCATTGAGCATTCGACTTCGGCTCGGGTCATTATCTTGTGGTTTGTGAGTTCGAGCCCTACATTGGGCTCACTGCTGTCAGCGCAGAGCCTGCTTCAGATCCTCTGTCCCCCCCCCTCTCTGCCCCAACCCCACTTGTGCTCTCTCTCTCAAAAATAAACAGTAAAAAAATTTAAATAATGAAGTTGGACCATTACCTTACACTATATACAAAAATTAATTCAAAGTTGATCAAAGATCTACTTTTAAGAGCTGAAACTATAAAACTCTTAGAAAAAAAACATAGGGGTGAATCTGTTGGACCTTGGATTAGGCAATGATTTTTTAAATATGCCAAAGGCACTGGCAACAAAAGAAAAAATAAAATGGTCTTAATCAAAAATAAAAATTTTGTTCATCAAAGGAAACTATGAAGAGAGTGACAAGACAACCCACAGAATGGAAGGAAATATTTGCAAATTCTACGTCTGATAGGGGTTTAATATGAGAAATGGAAAAGGCTTGAACAGACATTTCTCCAAAGAAGATCAACCACTGGCCAAGAAGCACATGAAAAGATTCCCAACACAATCAGTCCTTAGAGAAATGAAAATCACAACCAAAATGAGATGTCACTGCACACCTAACTACGATGGCTATAATAAAAAAAGGACTATAACAAGTGTTGGTAAGGATGTGGAGAAATGGGGACCCTTACACATGATGGTGGGGATATAAAATGGGGCAGCTACTATGGACGACAGTGTGGTAGTTCCTCAAAATGTTAAACATAGAATTATATGTGACCCAGCAACTCCACTCCTAGATATATATCCAAGAAAATTGAAATCAGGGATACAAACATATACTTGTAACACCAATATTCATAGCAGCATTATATACAATAGCCAAAGGGTGGAAACAACCCAAGTGTCCATCAACAGAAGGATGGATAAACAAAAATGGTATATACCTACAATGGAATATTATTTATTCCTGTCTCTGTCTCTCTGTCTCTCTCTCCTTCTGCCCCTCCCCCCTCGCATGTGTGCACATTCATGCTGTCTCACTCTCTCAAAAAAAAATAATTTCTTTAAAAAAAATTTAAGAAAGGAGGGGCGCCTGGGTGGCTCAGTCGGTTAAACGTCTGACTTCCGCTCAGGTCATGATCTCGTGCTCCGTGAGCTCAAGCCCCACGTCGGGCTCTGTGCTGACAGCTCAGAGCCTGGAGCCTGTTTCAGATTCTGTGTCTCCCTGTCTCTCTGACCCTCCCCCATTCACGCTATGTCTCTCTCTGTCTCAAAAACAAATAAACGTTAAAAAAAAATTAAGAAAAAAAAGAAGAAAAAATTTAACAAAGGAAATAGGTTGTGATAGTTGCAAACAATGCAGACATACTTAAAACCACTGATTTGTATACTTGAAAATAGTTAAAATTGTAAATTTTATGTTCTATATATTTTACCACAATAAAAATATCTTAAAAGTAAAATAAAGAATAGTTCCTCAGGAGAGCACAAAGATCCCTCCCAACAGAGTTCTCCAAACCCCCTCCTCAAACAATACAAAATGAAGCTTGCCTCACAACACATTAAAAAAAAAATGCGTGTAATCCCAACATCAAAATCCTTAAATAGTAAGCCTTTACTAAAGTTTCTTGAAGAGATACCAAATAAAGGAATTTTTTTTTCAAACAAAATATAACACCACCACCACCACCACCACCACCAAGAAATTCCTAAAACTCCTTGTTGGACACCGCTGTCCCCAGAATCCCTCTGGGCCCTGCAACTCCTTCCCCAGTCATCACCTCCTTCTCTTGACTTTCCTGCATGTTCCATAAAGAGCTGCACACTCAGGCCTGTTGTCTTCTGCAGCTCCCTCCAAATTCTATTTCCCACCTCTGGCTTAACCAGCAATTCTGAACCCTTGAAAGGATCAGGTAGAAAGCTGCAGTTACTCACAGTGAATGTTTTTAATTAACCCTGTCCACAGAATTTGTTCATTCACTTATTGGGTTGAAAACCCATGCTGATTGTTTACTTGCTGAATCAGGCAGTATTCTCGGCAAAGAAAAGAGACCATCTCCCAAGTGTGATTTACCACGTGTCAGGGATTTGTGTGCAAAATGGAAACACACAACTGCTCTAAAGTTAGTTTTCTGTGTATCTCATCAAGTATATTCTTTCTTTCTTAGAACTTTGAGAAGATAATGCATGTAAGTTCGCACTGACATACGAGCATGTGGCACAGCTTCCTGGGAGGAATAAAAAGGAAGATACTCTCTGGAGGAAAACTCAACGTTACCTCAAGTTAAAAACTCACCTCAAAGTGAAAAACGTATGGGTGTGCATGATAACAATAAAACAGGTAACCTTCAAACAAATCTTAATGTTTATTTTTACCCTATCTTTCTGAGAGGATTTAAGGTGGCTTGTGTAAATGCCGCCCGGATCCAGCAACATAATTGGGGAGGAACGTGGAATGTGGGGAAGAAGAGTGTAGGATGGATCCAGTGAAGCCAGGAGCGGAGTTGTAGACGAAATGCATACGAGGCCCTAATGTGTATTTAGAGGTGGCCAAAAATTTGACTCTAAGCCTTTCAGCAATGAACTCTGAAGAGGTGTCGCATCAGTTTACATCATTTGCCATCTAACTACAGGACGGTGAGGTCATGCGCCTTGTTTCCTGATGCTAAGACAAGGCAAGTCTCTTCAGGGATGCAGTGGATAAAAGCCAGAGTTTTCCCTGGTTTTGGCATTTCCTCCTCTCAGGATGTAATCTGATGATGGTTACTACGGTGATGCGCTTAAGCTTTTAGCCAGAGTTAGGTGTAAATCCCAGCCTGCTGGCTCTGAATCCTCCTTTTCATTCCACTCAAGAGAACATACTGGAAAGCAAGTGAGCAGAAATGATGTTCTTGTAAGGTTAACTTTTCATCCTGATTTTTAAACTATAATGTTAACAAAGATACAAACTTTGATCGTTTAGCATTCTTTTTATTGTGATAAGAACACTGAACACTGAGCTCTATCCTCGTAACAAAATTTTAAGGGTACAGTGCTTTATTGTTGGCTTGTAGGTACAATGTTAAATAGCAGATCTCTAGAGCTTATTCATCTTACTTCGCTGAAACTTTAGTTCAGTTGATTAATACTCCCCATTTCCCCCTCTCCTGGGCCCCTGGTAACCACCGTTCCCATCTTTGATTTTATGAATAGGACTACTCATGTGGAATAACGTAGTTCTCATTTTCTGTGTCCGCCTTATTTCACTCAACGTACTCCTTTCAAGGTCCATCCACGTTGTCACATTTTGCAGAATTTCCATATTTTTTTAAGGCTAAATAATATTTTATTGTACGTGTGCAGCACATTTTCTTTATCCATTCATCTGTCAATAGACATTTCGGTTGTTCACACGTTAGCTTTTGTAATTAGTGCTGCACTGAATGTGGGAAAGGTAATATCAAGATCCCGTTTTTAATTATTTTGGATACATACCCAGAAGTGGGATTCTTGAATAATATGGTGGTTCTATATTTTTTGGTAGTTCTATTTTTTAATTTTTGAGGAACCTCCGTACAGTTTTCCAAAGCAACTGGGCCAGTTTGCATTCCCACCAAGAGTGCCAGCAAGGTCTCCAGTTTGTCCACATCCTAACAGAGACACACATATATACCATCCCAGCAGGTGTAAGATGGCATCTCACTGTGGCTTTGATTTGCATTTCCTTGGTGATAAGTGACAACGGACATTTCTTCATATACCCGTTGGCCATTTGCATGTCTTCTTTGGAGAAAAGTCTGTTCAAGTCCTTAGCCCATTTTATTTATTTCTTATTTTATTTTATTTATTTCTTAAAAAAATTTTATTGCTTATTTATTTTTGAGAGAGAGAGACAGAACATGAGCTGGGGAGGGGCAGAGAAAGAGAGAGACAAAGAGTCCGAAGCAGGCTCAGGCTCTGAGCTGTCTGCACAGAGCCTAGCGTGCGGCTTGATCTCATGAACTGTGAGACCATGACCTGAGCCAAAGTTGGAAGCTTAACTGACTGGGCCACCCAGGTGCCCCCTTAGCCCAGTTTTTTAAAGGAGTTATTAGGTTTTCTTTGTTACTGAGTTTTATTAGTTCTTTATAGATTTTGGAATCAGATGTATGGCAAATATTTTCTCCCATTCTACAGCCTGACTTTACATTCTGTTGATTGTTTTCTTTATTGTGTGGCAACTTTGATTTAGTCCCACCTGTTTATTTTTATTTTTGTTACCTGTGCCTTTAGTGCTGTATCTGTGAAGTCACTGCCAAGACCAGTGTCATGAAGCTTTGCCCGTTTTTGTTTGTTTGTTTGTTTGTTTGTTTGTTTTCTGGGAGCTTTACCTGTTTGTGTCTTATGTTTAAGCCTTATTTAAAAAAAGTTTAAGAGAGAGAGAGAGAGAGAGCACAAACAGGGTAGGGGCAGATAGGGAGGAGGGAGAGAGAATCCCAGGCAGGCTCTGCACTGTCAGCACAGAGCCCAATGTGGGGCTCGAACTCATGAACTGTGAAAGCATGACCTGAGACAAAATCAAGAGTCGGGAGCTTAACTGACTGAGCCACCCAGGCTCCCCTAAGCCTTTGTTTTAGAGCAGGCTGGACCCGGCAGGGAGTGGCCTGCAGGTACCCACACTGGTGACTCAGCCTCCTGTCTACACAGTCCAGACATGGGGATGGGGACCTGGCCTGCCTGGATTCTGGGAGTCACATGGCAGTGTGCAGTTTGCTCCCCCACAACCTAGTGTTGGGTATCCATGCCCTGTAGGCCTGTGTGGCCATGGCCACCCCGACCAACTGGCCATCTGCCTGGGGCAATCGGTTCCCTCTGCCGTACCTCCTGCTGCAGAGGCTGGACAGATTGTTAGGGCCAAATCCCATGTAGCCCTGCTGCTTTTACCAGATGCCCCTCTCCAGACCTGGACTTTCTTATCTGCTCTCTCTGCACTGGGAAGAAGGGGAAGCTATGGTGTCTGCCTTCTCTGTACTCCTCTGTGGTAGATCCATCCAAGCTCCAAGGCTGACAAGACCTAGGCTAGTCCTCTGGGATCCCTCTCAGGAAAGTTGGGGCACTGGACACCCAAACCAATTCCTTCCTCCCCTTGGGAGAAGCCAAGAGTTAGGGGGTTTCTTCCCGATCATATGCTGCTGTGCCGGATGCAGGGACTCTGGGCAGGGGGGATCCCAAATCTCTCTACTGGCTTTGGGGATTCTGGCTTCACGGTCACCTCGAGTGCAGGAACTTTCCACTTAGTTCCTGGAGTGCTTGCAAAGGAAATTTGTTCATGGACTGTTGTTGAGTTGGTGAATTTGCAGAGGGAAGGATGGTCCAGGGCTTCCTACGCTGCCATCTTGCTGACATCACCTCTTGATTATTTAGTATTAGTAACACCTTGCTCACCTCAAAACTCTAGTGTTCCAACATTATGTTTGAGAAGCACGTGTGAATTAACAGTAAGGATATTTCTCAATTTTTCTTCAGAACACGTTAAAAAAAAAACTAGGGTAAATCAATTACTGGCTTTTTTTTTTTTATTGTGCAGAAAAATAAGTAGAGTAAAAATCTTCACCCTACTTCCTTCATATTCCCCACTCCTTCAGATCAAATACTATTAGCTGTCAAGTGGCACACTCTGGAACCGTCCAGAACTTCAAAAGCATTAAAGCAACAAAATTAACAACATATTTCACCAGCAGATGGCATGTTTCCCTCAGTTGTCTATATATGTGTTCTTCTCTATATGACGATTTTTATAAGCAAGACATAGATAAGGAAAGGGTATTTCTTTAGGATTATAGAATCCCTTTTAAGCTAAGTGGTCAGAAATCCACTAATCAACGCCAAAAGAGATATACTCAAACCTTAATTTGTGTTGGTGCTGGTCTTGAGATTGAAGTTAGTGGGTGGCAGCACCGTGAGGCAGGCACATGGGAGCTGGGGTTGGCAGGACCTGCGAATATCTTCTTGCCCCTGCGGAAGAAAGGTTAGAAGAGGCTAGAAAGTTGTCAGCGCCCCAGCTCAGTGGGCCGATCTTGAATCTCAGCTGGACAGAAAGCACCTGTCTCAGAAATCTCAGCCACTGAGGCTGAAGCAATTGAGGACAGAATTGGATTATGAATTCCACTCTACAAAACAACCCCTTTCTTTTAGGACTGGCTCTCTTATGCAACTTGACCCTGAAGCCACAGGTTTTTTGATCGCCCCACTTCGTCCCTATAGCCACCTTTTAAGACAGGAGACCTGAAGCATTCTTGGTTGGAGCCGAATACATTCCAGAATCCTCTGATTGGATCCCATTCTCTGTAAATAGATTCCCTCAGGAACATGGACGGGTTTCCTAAAATATACTATGCCCCATTCTATGGCCCTCTTCCCGGACTCTGTTGGTGCCCTTTTTGCTCACTGGGGTGGATGCCCCTGGTACTGATTCTTGCCTGAACTGTGTTTGAACTTGCTCATCCCTTGGAAACTACTTTGGATGACCTCCAAGGTCAGTTTTTTTAATGCTTTTAATAAAGGGAGAAAGTTGACTAAGCAATTGTTCATGTGATCTTCAGCGGCCGAAATATTTCAATGACATAATAAATATTTGAAATTCTTACAAGACTAAAAATGTTAATGAAGTTTTAAAAAATGCATCAGTTTGGTTCAACAACAGCATTTGAGATATCCCTTGATACCATGATGGAATTTTATTCATAATACCATTTTTTGCTGAATCCAAGTTCTTTGCACTTCATCATGTGATTCATGTTGTTACAATGTTGTGACGCTTGGAATCGGCCCTCTGGGTATGAGTCTTCCCTGTTAGCTAAATTTCATTGCTAATGAAGTATGCTCGTTTTCCCTTTCAAAGTACATCACTAATGCGATCCACGCTCACCATTATAAAGTGGTTCTCATCTAGATATTCCAGCTACATATTTTAGGATTATCCAGTTAGAAAATGGATCTCATACAAATATTGAGCTGGATACACTGATGCTTATATTTTTGTGCTGACACTGTGTGGACCTGTAAAGGCAAAATTACACATCATGGACTTTATTACTGCCATGAATTGCCTTGTTAACTACCTCCTAACTGCCATTCTTTACATTCTAGTACAAAGAAACCTCTCTTAAGTAGAAGGGTGAATACCGTAAGACTGTAGCTGTGATCGGCACATTTTCCCTTCAATAAATTTGAAGTAAAACAAAAAAGACGTGAAGACATTGAAGTTTTGGGGTTTTACAGATTCAAATAGTTTATAGATGGCAATTTCCAAAGTTGACTGGAACATTTGTTGCTCGACACCAACCATGGGGACCGTTACTGACCAGGTATCCAGACACCATGGTCTGAAATGCATTGCTAACATTGTGCCAAGACCAGGCTTCCATGGACTGGTTGCCATCCATGATCGAGTGAGGCAGGACACGAGGGCAGAGCTGCTCCCGGGAGATGAGGGACTGGATGTCTCGCTTGTCTCAACGCTCCCCAATAGCCTTGCCAAATTCTCCTTAAGACATCGAGGAAGTCTGGAGTGCATCCACTCAACCTCTCTTCCCTCCCGTTGTCTGTTCTGCCAGCCCTGTTCATCTCCCCTCCCGTCTCTCTCAGTAGGTGTTTCCTCGAATGGAATCCTTCCATGCTTAACTCCATTTTGTGTCTGCTTCTCTGAGGACCCAGATCAACATACATGTCATCGACGAAGCTGTTTCCATGTTTACGTGTCTACATGGCTTACAGCCATACGACTTTCCATTTTGTTCTCGTTCCCTTTTTCTCTTTCTCATGATATTTTTGTAGCATCTTCTAAAAGTAACATGTACTAAAAGTAACAAAATACGCAAAAGCACTTACACTTTGTGCTCTTGTGCCCTTTTTTTTTTTTCCTCGTCCTGAAAATTCAATCCGAGTGGAAAATTATTTGTGTCACAAAAATCTGGCGTGCCTTAGGAACCACATTTAAACATCCTTGCTCACAAGTAACTGGCAAAATAAACTCTGGTACCTCTAAACTATGTGGTTGTAGAAAATGAAAATACAGTTTTATTTCTTTATATGGAAAGGCAGTCATGTTACATTATTCTATTCATATACTCAAACAGAGAGAGTCTGGAAGGTTGGCATCAAAATGCTGATTTTAACATTTGGAGTACTTTTCTCTGTGTCTTTTCTCCACTTATCTCTGTTGTTTGAATAACAAAAAGGGGGGATATTTCATTGCCATCCTAGGGTCGAGCGTTCCTTTGGAATACTAATGTTAAGGTAAATACACAATCCCACATACTCCCTCGATCTGAAGAACATATCATTGCTTGCTTATCAGTTAAGTCACCAAGTTGACAATTCACTAACATTTTTGGTTGACATGGCTGTCATTGTTACATGATACATCTTTTAGAGTAAAATGCTTTTCAAGAATTACTTTCCCATTAGGAAACATGATCAGTATTGGTGTATATTATTCTATAACCGAAGCAATGATTGGTTCCTATTGCTCTTTGTGTGGTGATACATGAGCCTTCCCTCGAATAGCCGGGCCAATGTTACTGACCAAGCAGAGCACTTTGGCCTGTTAAGTTAAAATTGAGTAACTCTGGGGGCCCAGATCTTTCTCTAGCAACATGTGAGGTGTCAGATAAGCCCTAGGATAGCCTTTCTCTTTTGGGCTGGCTTATGAGTTCTAAGGTCCCATTCAACTTTCTCATTGCACACTTCCAAATAACCACTTTTGCTTTTTGAGTTGGTGATAACAGCAGGTAGAAATTTGTGGTTAAAAAAACAAAACAAAACAAAACAAACCAACCCCCCAAAGCCAAAACAAAAAGCAAAAGACAAAAAAAAAAAAACAAAACACAAAAAAAAACCCCAACCACATGCCCTTCTTTTTTATTTAGGAACTAGTTCCACCCAACAAAAGTACCCTAAAGCTAGTTCAAGTAAAGGAGTTTTATTGTAAGCTTGCAATGGATAGTTCTTTAAGTATCCAAGGACAGAAACCAAAAGTGTGTTCACACTGCATTGGTTTTAACTAAAAAGTAAAAAACTAAGGTTATTTATCCAAATTCTCATGTATCTTAAAAGAAGGCTGGACTGAGAGCAAATCTACTGACATGTCTGTTACACCCTAATTCTTTGGTTTCTCTAGCTGACCGGTTATATTCCTAAATTTGAATCATGAAAAAGATTGAGGAGGTTGTATAGACTTTCCCAAGTCAAGAGATTTATCATCTATCTATCTATCTATCTATCTATCATCTATCATCTAATTTATCATCACCATCTATCATCTATGTATCATCTACCATCTATGTCATCTATCTTATCTATCAGTCTATCTATCTTATCTATCATCTATCTTATCTGCCATCTATCATCATCTATCAATCATCTCATCAGAATCTATCTATCAATCATCTATCTGTCCATCAACTATATCCTCTTTGAAGTCCTTCATCACTCATTCCCCAGCTTCCTGAGTATTTGGAGTGTTGAGAATGTGGTCAGTGATAGCTCACAGAGGAAGAGCAGGGCTTTGCCCAAGACGACATCTGGTTTCCAGCTAAGATTTATAAAGAAATATTGGCAGGGCAAAACAATCTTAGTGAGGATTTGGAGAGTCAACATTTTTACCTATCTGTGGTCCAATATCCTGATGGATAATTGACACCATAATCAAGGACTTTCCTCAGTGAACATAACTCCATGGCCCAGCAGTGCTACTTAAACTGACTTATCCCAAGGGACCAATGAAGGATGTGCACAGATATTAGTTATCAAGATGTTGACTCAGTTATTCAGTATGTTCAGTTAAGAAACAACATCAATGCCTCATAACGTAAGGGTTGGTAGAGCAAAGCAACCACGGACTACAACGGAGCCATTATAAATGAGGTGGCATCAGCTTTATTGACATGAGAACTCATCTCAATAAGAGGCTGAGTGAAGAAGGAAGGTTAATGAACAGTATGTATAATAAGCTCCTGGTTTTTTTTTTGTTTTTTTTTTTTTTTTTTACTCAAATCATTATATAAATGCATAAGAAACACCTGGACAATTGTACACCAAAATACTAACAGCAATCACCTCTGCATAGTGATGAATAGGATTAGGTAGGATTATAATTCCACTACTTGTATTCTATGCACGTATTAAATACTTTCTAGAAAATACATGTTTATTATTGAAAGACCAACAAAATTATTGAAAAAGTAAATGCCTCCCATTGTCCTTAATTATGAAATTTGTTGATCAAAATGTTGCAAAAATGCTATTTTTTCCTCACATAAGCAATCCAACCTTCAAATAATTCTCATTTCAATACCTCAGCTTTCCTCTCCGCATATTAATATTTACCTCCTCTCACATGTATTTGGATGGAGAAAATATTTAAGGGAGAAAAATAAATCTCTGATCCTCACACAAAGACCACTACCATACTTGTTATATTACTCTTAGTGTGGGCTGATGTTTTTGACTTTTTCATAATAACTGGAGGCCTGCTTAACTCTTTTATCGATTAATCAAACTGATACACCGATTACATATTGTATGATGTATAAATGTGCACAGTTAAGTATCATATAATGTATCGTTGTTCCTAATGAAGTAGCAAGTTTTGTGTAATATTCAGTATATGATTTCAGTTAAATATTTTAAGTAAACAGTGCTTGAGTATGTAGTCATCTCCAAACTCTTATTTGTATTCAGTATTGCACTGAAAATAGTGTTTACTTTTGTTTTTTCATATGTGTTTGTTTCTCCATTCCCACGAAGAGTTCCATTTCTGATTCCCTTCCCCGAAGAAGCCCTACAATGCTAAGGAGGTAAGCTAGGCTGCCAGGGCCTTTTAATGGCCTTTCTTTGGATGCTCTGCTAAACATGTATCCAGCAGTCCTTAAGGGCCAAGGAAGTTTGGCCTTTCATATAGCAGAAACATACACCGAGTGTTTCCTGGTACCCTTGTGTCAGTCCATCTACTGGATTCCTTTAACTCTGCCGCCCTGGGGTGGTGGTGACACAGGCGTCCTGTTACACTTTTAGGAAGAGAGGGGAGCCCATGCCGGCATTCTTACTAACCCCATTTCTCCACTCTCCCCTGGGTTACCCACACACCTCATTTCTGCGTCCCAGTGGCTTACAGAGGTGAGATTAGATCATGTGTCTAATGATCTTGTGTGAGTGCAACATGTCACTTACTCCTTCTCTGAGAAGCAGGGGCAATGGTAAACCTAAAGGAGATTTTCTATGTAAGCTTTCAGGTCATTCCTCTACATCTTTGAATGGAAGAGTGAACGTAGTTGCCTTTCCAGGGGCAGAGCTGGTGTGGGGCAGTGGCTGAGAACCAGGGGCTTTGGAGTCCTGGCCCTCCCACACTGGGCCCACAGCACCTCTGTAAGCACCAGCTACCAGCAGAGAGAAAATTCTTTCAGGCTTGGCATCAAGATGCCTAGGGCATCCTGGGAAATGACATGAGCATCACATACACCCGTGTGAAATTCTTGGGGGTGGAGTCGTTGGCATATAAAGCATCAGAGGAGAAACACACTCTGTTTCTGGTGCCATGTAATGGTTACTAACGAGAAGCGTCAAGGAATGTAAATGCAGAGCCTTTCCACCCAACGGCGTGGTAACCAGAAAATAAGGATCCGGATGTGGTATGTCTGCCTTTCCCTTTTATTTATTTAGTTATCATCATTATTATTTTAGTTTCTAGAGTGTGTCTAGCTAAAAACTCTAGGTGAAAGGCTTCTTTGTAAAAAAAACAAAAACAAAACCAAAAACAAACATTACAGTTTTCCATATCCTACTTTTCTAGATTGTTTGAAAATTCCCTTTCATCACAGAATTTCTTGTGCAAACAGTAAACATAGAAAGATCTTTTAAGACATTCATTCTTCATTCCTCTTGCTTCCCTCCTTAGAATCATTGCATTTTCAATCACATTCTGAAACATGACGAACGTTCTAACGACAGAAGTCAAGCTGAAATACAACATATTGTAAAAAAAAAGGGGGGGGGGAGTTTGTTTGTAATATGGCATTCATTTTACAATGCACATATTAGGTCAAATGGTAAGGACCAAAGCATCCTTTCCCCACCCAGAGATCTCACAGACCACGCACCACGAAGTCTACTCTGAATGCCGCGAGAAGCTTTGTCCACCAGCTCTCAGCTTTCATATACCTTCCATACCAAAGGACATACATACCACTAGGGTTTTGTGGTGGCTTAAAAAGAAAAAATTGAAGCGTATCACTAAGAAAACTGCTGTACGGTGTGTCTATGGGGAGGACTGCAGTCGTTAAGGCGAGGAGAGGGGCACCTCGCCCCCCCAGGCTGGCTGGGGGGTGCCTGGCCTCATTCTGAGAGGCAGTCTCCATTCTGGAAAGCAGGTGGCTCACACTTTTTTCGGGTTTGTTCTCTTCTGGGCACTCCTAGCTTTGACGGTCTTCTTGGGGCTGGCCGGTTTGGGAGAGGGTGGCTTTCCCTTTGGTTTCTGGGCGTTGCTACGACCGGTACGCCCAGCCATTCGCTTCTTGTCCTGAACTGTCCTCCGCTGCTCCTGGAGCCTCTCTTCCCACTGCTGGGAGGCAATTTGCACACATGACCATCAGATGCATCTCATCATGTCATGCTGTTGCCCTAATATCAGAATTAATGCAATTTTTTCCCCACTGTAATCTATGAATCGTGACAGCAAATAGCTACCCTCCGTTATTGAGCGCTTATCATATACCAGATGATTCTAGAAGGGCTCAGTATGGGAGGAAGTTTTGATAAGCGTTCGTTTCACTGAAACAACAGCCCTTCTAGGTGGACACCATGGTCATGACCAGGAAACAAGCACACAGAGCTTATTTATAGATGGTCACACAGCTGATAAATGTCGGAGCTGGGATTCAAATTCACCCAGTCTGACTCCAGAGCCCGAGGCCCCAGCCCACAGGTCCTATGATGCAACATCCCTACACAGCAAAGCCTTCTAAAAACGCTCTGACATATGGCTAAGAGCAGAAATTTATCCAGCCTCACTAGGAAGTCCAAAGGTCTATTCCCACATTTATGGATGGGCTCACCTAATTCTCTTACATCAGAAGGAAAACAGAGACCCCACTCACGTCTAGTAATCCACTCAAGTGCTAGCTACCCAGAACCCAGGAGAAATGAGGCATTCTAGGTAGTTGTTTCCTTGATAGAAAAAGATATACCTCTTATTATAGAAAGAAATACTATTTATTTAAGTAGCTGCATGTAAGAAAAAACTGAAAAAGGCTCCTTGAATAGACACTGCTTTTTATTGTACAAATGCCCCTACTTTGTTATATTTCATTCAGCAAAGAGTTTGAGCATGACCACAGGCCAGACATTGCTCTAGGCACTAGAAATACAATGAAATGAGAAACACTGTCCCCACCTTCCCAGGGCACAACTCTAATCTGTTCTAAAATAGTAAACATCTTACATTTGCTAATATATGGTGATATCTTCGAATTCTTACTGAAGTTTATTAGAATATTTGCTGCAAAAGTGAATGGCCCAAACAGCTAGGATTCTTTTCTTTTAATATTTAAAAACAATTTTTTAATGTTTATTCATTTTTTGATAGAGTGTGAGCAGGGGAGGGGCAGAGAGAGAGGGAGACACAGAATCTGAAGCAGGCTCCAGGCTCCGAGCTGTCCGCATAGAACCCGATGCGGGGCTTGAACCCACGAACCACGAGATCATGACCTGAGCCGGTCAGACGCTTAACTGACTGAGCCACCCAGGCGCCCCTAATTATTTTTTTAAAGTTTATTTTTGAGAGAGAGAGAGACAGAGCGAGAAAGCGCTGGTGGGGGAGGGGCAGACAGAGAATCCCAAGCAGACACCATGCTGTCAGTGTGGGGCCCAAAGCGGGGCTCAAACCTACAAACCGTGAGATCACGGCCTGAGCTGAAGTCAGACAACCCACTGAGCCACCCAGGGGCCTCTAAATAGCTTTGATTCTTGAAAGCTTTCTCTCCTCCCAGGTTCTCATGGTGGACTTGCTTTCTACACTGATGCCTCTAATCCACTGTAGTCTTGGAAACCAGATAACCCATCCTGCTAGAATCTTCTGTCCAGTAAGGCTAAGCGTGCTCCTGACAGCTCCACGGTTTTCAGCTCAGATGGAAGTCATGTTATTCTGAAATGCACAGAGTAGACGAGGCTATGTTCAAACTACCTTCTCCATTAAGTCAGTATTAACATAGACTTCTTCCTCGCACAGGCAGTAGTAGGACCTTTTGTGAACCTGACAGCACAAATTCTCCTACATCTATCTAAACGTATTTACAGGAGAGGGAATGCTTTAAAAACATTTCAAACCAATGACCTGATTTCTTTAGTTCTGGTGTGACAGCATATCTCTGGGCAAAAAATTATTCTAATCCTCTAATTGCATTGCGAATATTTCCATGATGATACCACCAAAAATCATGGATTTGGCCACAAAATGATTATAGTTGGTATATATAATTTATTTTGACAAAAGTCTCAAAACTATTTTAAATATGGGGAGAGATTATGCTTTGTACAGAGACAGTAGCATGGATTTTAGAATTGTGGGTTCACATCCTTACATGTATATGTCTGTTTTAATCCCACTGGATGTGAACTCTGCTCAAGTGCCTGTTTGCTAAAATAGTTAAAAACAAACAAACAACAAACAAAAACAAAAACCAAAAAAACAAACAAACGCTAATTTAATCTGGAAATAACCATTAGATGAAGATTGAGTGTAACAAAATCATCTTTGAGGTTGAAGTGAGAATAACTTTGTTCTTAACTACTTATTCAAAAGACAAATACTGATGCTATTTCAACCTCCTATGAGAGCCTGGAGATGGAAGAAGATGAAGGAAGAATCCCCAGTTCTATAGAATTTCTTTACCTGCGCTTAAATCCATATGTGCAGGGTTGCTAATTATACTTACTATGGATCTTTTACTAAGTTGGTCTCTCCATTTTTCAACTAAACAGTTTTCAAGAAGCATCATCCTGAAAAAAAAAAAGGAATTTATTTTAAGCAATTCCGACTATGAAAGGAAAAGGTTAAAAAAAATACAAAAAAATTGTCAAATCCAAAATTCGTTGTTTTCTTTTTCTTTTCTTTTTTTCTTTTCTTTTCTTTTCTTTTCTTTTCTTTTCTTTTCTTTTCTTTTCTTTTCTTTCTTTTCCTTTCCTTTCCTTTCCTTTCCTTTCCTTTCCTTTTCTTTTTTTTTTAGAGACAGAGACAGAGTGTGCAAGCCAGGGAGAGGGGCAGAGGAAGAGAAAGAAAATCTTAATCAGGCTCCATGCTAAGCATAAGACGTGAGGCTCCTTCTCACGACTGTGCGATCATGACCTGAGCCAAAATCAAGAATCAGATGCTTAACCAACTGAGCCACCCAGGTGCCCCTACAAATCAAAATTCTTTATAACCCTTAACTCTACAATCCACATATCCCCCATTTATATTTTACTAGCATTTCCTTTTATTCTGCCTTGTACCTATATTCTTAAATCACACTATATATTTAGATCACACTGTACCTTTCTTTTTATCATTCTATTATATGCATTTTCTCATATAATTAGAATACGGCTTTAATAACCATATAATATTGCAATAATGATACTTAGACCTTTCCCTACTGTTGAATCCCTTTCATTGCTTTGCTACTATTAACAGCTTTTTGTTAAATATCCTTGTATATTTACTAGTGTGCACTGGCTTATTATTTCCTTAGGACAGATTTCTTAAAGTAGAATTACTGGGTCCAAGAGTATGTACTTTCTCAAAGTTTTCTAAATCGTTTTCAGAATGGTTGAACTTTCATTCAGATCATGTTTTACTCTGGATTGGAGAATTAAAGAGGTAAATTTATTTACTATTTGTATTTCTTCTGGAATGTGTCCATATAGATTTATGTACATATTATTTATATATTGTCGTCTTAATGTGTTAAATATTAACTTACATGAACTCTTTAAGGCTACTCCCCCTTTGCCATAACTATTGCAAGTATCTTTCTCAACTTTTATTGGCTTTCTTTGGTGATTTTTGTGTCCATGATATAATGTCATCAAAGGTATGTATGGACATTTCCTCTTGTAATTTTTTACATTAATTTCATGTTTGCAAAGTATTTTGTTATTCAGATTTCATACATCTATCTATTCACCTAATTTTACCCTCTATGATTAAGTTTTAAAAAATATCTCTTGAATCCATTTGAAATTCATTTTATGGTATTAGTATAAAGTGAAAATATGTACTATTTTTCCAAATAAAAACATTTGCAACATTTACTAACTAATATACTCACGTCTAATTGATTTGCCCTTTTTCCTTCCTAATACGTTACTTTATGCATTAGCATCTGTCTCAAGAATGCTTCCTCTGTTTTATTTATCTGCATGTCTACTCTTGCGCCACATGGTTTTAGCAGTCTAGCTTTGTTCCAGTTTTCTGTTTCTCCTAAGGCAGAAACCGATTTCCTTCCAAACGGTTATTTTCAAAATGTCCCTTACACGCCCTTGCCAGTTTGTGCTTCCAAATGATCGTTGTGTGAAGACACAACTCCCGATCATTCGAAAATATTTTTTATTGGTATTTTCATCAGAATGCCATTAAATCTATAAATGAACAGAAAGGATGATGGGAATCCAAATAGAATTTGATGACTAGCAGTCTGGTACATTCCCAGAACTGCACCTAGTCCTGTAGCAGGTACAAACACCATGCGAGAGAAGAGCCCAGCAACATTCAGTCAACATTCGTTCTTTAGAGAGACAAGATATAAGGAGAACAGTTTGAAAGCCAAGAATACCCATGAGGCACCTGGGTGGCTCAGTCGGTTGAGTGTCTAACTCTTGACTTCAGCTCAGATCATGATCTTACAATCGTGGGATCGAGCCCCGAGTCAGGCTCTGCGCTGACCGGGACGGAGCCTGCTTGGGATTCTCTCTCTGCCCCTCCTTTGCTCTCTCTCAAGATAAATAAATAAACATTAAAGGAAAAAAAAAAAAGCCAAGGGTACCCAAGGGAGGGTACAGATCAGGAAAGACAGAATACAGATCAGGAAGGTATTCAAGTGAGGTCAGTTGCAAAAGGTGTTTTGAAAAAACAGTCCACAGCTGTACCCAGAAGAAACAGATGAGCATTAATGGCAGGGAATTAAAGGGAAGACTGGTTATATAAAATATGAATGATTCTGTTGGAGATGTATACTGTAGCCAGTTAGGGGGCCCATCCCGCACCCTGGTCTGAAGAGTTTGATTTTTACATTCTAAGGAATGTACCAATATATAAAAATATGCCAAGAAAAGAGATGTGGGGAAACACACTCCCAGCTAGAGGTACGCGGATATATGTGGGTGAGCGTGAGTGCGAATGTGTGTGTGTATGCAATGATCTATCAAACAAATGTCATGTACTTATATTGTGTGTAAGGAAAATGTGGACCTGTCGTCTCAAATGGCCGTCTTTACCTGATCATTAAAGAGCTCTTTAAAAAAATTAAGTATTTGCCACACCAAGATTGATTTGAATCATTTGAAAAGAATTGTTTTCACTCATAGTAATTTATCTGCCTATGATTTTTGAAGTCCTTTAACGAATTCTGAAATTGATTTTTAAGCATCCCATTCAAATACTCATATTCCTACTGTTCCTTAATGCCACGGGGAATTAAATGATAGTTAGGCTATGTGATTATCGCAACAGAGGCATCTGTTGAAAGTGTATTTTTATTTACTGAACTATTTTTAAATTGTCTATTTATTTATTTATTTAGAAAGAAGGGGGAGAGAGAGAGAGAGAGAGAGAGAGAGAGAGAGAGAGAATCTTAAGCAGGCTCCACACTCAGCACAGAGCCTGACGTGGGGCTCGATCCCACAACCCTGGGATCATGATCTGAGCCGAAATCGAGAGTCGGGTGCTCAACCTACCGAGCCACCTAGGCGCCCCTTAAACTGCCTTTGTAAAAAGAACTGGTGCCGTTAAAAAAAAAAAAAAAACAAAAAACACCACGACTGGTAAATGGGATTCATGCTTCCATTAAGCAGTGTGCGGTTTCCTCCCTCCCGCTCCGTGCCTACCTGGAGCGCCACTCGTAACACATGATGAGCACGTCTTGATGGGGCAGGATGTGGGGGCACTGGCAGGAAGAATTGGTAATGAGCGGGACCTGCGTCCGAGGGATGGGTGACGAGGACTTGAAGATCTCTTTCACGTCCACCACGGTCGTTACTTCGTTACAGCCGCTCCTCTGCACAGCTTTTATTTTGGCGTGAATGACTGCAATTTAAAAATTGATGGAAGTGTTGATGAGGCCTCTGCAGACAAATAGGGATGGTGTATTCACGCCAAGCCCTGAGCCTCTCTTAAAGAATCCCTCCTGTAATTATGGTCATGTCCAAGCTGCCCAGATGCAGGCCAAAAGCCCACACAATCATACTGTCAGCATTGTCTTTAAAGTTCTGGATCAGCCTGCAAGACGTAAGAGCAAAGCGACAGGCGGGCTCGGTCTGGGCTCTGCCTCTGGGTCAGCGGCTGCTCCTCACTGGGCTACAGCGAGGGTGTGAAAAGAGAACCTTGCAGGTTTTTCTCAGCCTTAAAAACCTGATGTCAGTTTTGTTTGGACGTTTGTTTGCCGAGAACATATCAGGAGATTCAGTTACATAGAACGTCAGTAAAAATTTCATAGAAAAAAGTAGACTCTGCCTTGTGATTATCGGAAGTGAGAATCGTATGTTCTCAGAGTCACAAGCCACTTTACAATTTGTATGGTCCAACAGCCCGTCTGATGCTGGGACTTCCTGTCTTCCAAAGGAAGTTATTAAAGCTGTAACATTTGTGACCTGGACAGAGTCTCTGAAGATCACTATTCTTAATCCTTTAATTTCACAGACTGTCAAAGCGAGGTCTGCGGCGAGCAGATGTATAACTGTTATTACGGATAGCTGTTAAGTAATCATTGTCTGATCAAGCTTAAAATTCTGGCCCTTTTGGTCCCTTGCTATTACTGCCTTCCATGGAATTGTAATCAGCCTAGCATGGATCTCTGTCTTGGATTCCGTCCTAGAGAGCTTGTTTAGGAAGAAGGCAACGGACTTAAATAGAAAATGGTTTCATCCTCAAAGAAGTTATGTGGCAATGACACCATGGACAGCAAGACAGTGAAACTCAGATTAGCAACTAGGGCTGGATAGTGTCAGAGGAGGGGCAAAATCGTTTAGATTAACGTAATATCTACAAAGAACAGTTTTCAAACGACAACAATAAAAGCTACCGGAAAAGTCAGTTGTTTTTTTTTTTTCTTTTTTTGGTAGAGTTACCCACATTGGCTATAATCTCAAATCTAACAACTTCACTAAGAGGTTATTTTTTCAGCCCTTTATATTGCCACGATCTTCCTACTTTCACATGCGATATGTAAGATAAGGTTTATGATTTCAAATTTCAGTTTGAAATATGGAAAACAAAGTTAACAAATAAAATGACCATTTTGCCAAGACAGTTCTGTTATTCCAGCAGAAGTAATTTAAGAAACGCAAAGCGGGGGGGTGCCTGGGTGGCTCAGTCGGTTAAGCATCCGGCTCTTGGTTTCAACTCGGGTCATGATGTCAAGGTTTGTGAGTTCGTGTCCCGCATTGGGCTCTGTGCTGATAGCAGGGAGACTGCTTGGGATTCTGTCTCCCTCTCTCTCTGCCCCTCCCCTGCTCACTCTCTTGCTCTCTCTCTCAGAAATAAATAAATAAACATTAAAAAAAAAAAAAGAAATGCAAAGGAACATAAAACAACTCAGATATTTTAAAAGAACATATTTTCAATTAAATTTACTTTCAAATGAGAACAGTAGAATTACATTTACTTAAAAAAACTGAAAATAGCCGTGTTGACTGTTCTTTCAAATAAGAGAGGAGGGCATTTAAACGATGTCAATACTTATAGCCAGAGGGTCTCATGATTAACCTATTTCTCTACAGTTCCTTTTAGGTGTTAAATATCTATAAGTGTTTATAACTAAAAAGAAACATGGGCAGGTCTTAGTTCCTGGGCCTCTGGGCCTCAGATAATCAAATCCATGGATCACTCACCCATCCTTCCTGCAGCAAGGAAACCTCAGGAAGAGAAAAAGTCAGTTGGGCTGTCCTGGCTGAGTGGCACCTCTCACCGAGACCAAGAGGACCTTGATGTCACATTTGAGCCCTGAACCACATCGCTGTTCTCCCTGGGTAATTTACGTTGTTTTTGCTTGATTTACCCAGAAGGGCAAGGCATTTTATAGTTGTTATTGTGCCTTCCAGAACCCACATCGTGAACCACGTTGGATTGGCTTTCTTTACTTTGGGATTGGCTTCGTGACTGGCTTTGTAATTGGCCAACTCGTCGAGTGAACGGCTTCATCGGACGACTTACCGTAGCTGTAGTTTTTGCTCAGATATGTCGCCAGAGTCGGCTTCACCTTTTTGCACTTGCAGCGGTCTGAAGGAGACGAAAGAGAGGCAGAGAGTCGGAAAAGTGTTCGGAAATCACTCTGGGGAGGAGGCAAAAAAAAAAAAGGGACTTCGAGAAGAAAGAACTCACCAGGGCTTAGGCGTTTACAGTCAACATCAAGAGGCCTCTCCTGTACCATCATGTCTGGCGTGATGTCTATCCACTTAACGTCTGAAACACACACACAGCCGCATGGGTGTGGTCAGTGACTTAGCCCGTTCACCCCCTGGAATAAAGAACCATCTGGAGAAATAAACTAACACGGCGTTACCAAAGAATAATACTACATTGTAAAAGTGGCATCGGCTTGTCAACTACTTCTTTCATACAGACATTCTTGGGCTTAGAAAAGAAGACTTTTGAGTGAGGTTTTGCCCATCCAGCACAAATTGATGTGAATGCCCGTCCATTTGACTTGGCTGACACATACAGCTAACTTTCCCACCCAAATCCATTTTAAAATGTTGGTTTTTCCAAGTGGACAGTTGACACTAATCAAAATATCCTGAATATTTCCAAATCTCCACCTCTCATTTCCCAGTGCAGAAACAGTCCACAGCTATATAAGACTCCCCCCACCCCCCACCGGCCAAGGCATAACCCTCTATCATTTATATAATTTAAGCAACAAATATGTTTTTCTCTAAAGCTCTGAATTAGAGAAGAGTTTCGATTTTCCCTTCCTTATACTTCTCTTTCTTCACGTTACGGACAATGCTCTGAGACATAACCTCAGAAACTACACTAAGGCAACAGCATAATCTCTTTAAAAGTTCAGTAACCTGGGTCAGGGATAAAAAAAGCATGCAAAAATATTCTTAGGCTTGACTTCAAGAAGTGGACTTAAATTTGTTCCTTCGTCCTAGAAAAGCAGCAAAATGACCGAAAAAAAGAAGCGGAAGTTGATATCCAGTTAACCAAGATGCCGCAAGATAAGATGTTGACCGTGAAACAGACATCACAATTTTCCAGAAGGACTAAATTTACAAACTGCACTCCTCCTGGGGAGTGAAGCCTGCTACTGCTTTTTTTTTCCCCCCCCCGAAAAGAGTTTTCAAGAGCTAGCACTAAGTGGAGAACCCTGATGGGGCTGTTTTAAGCATTAAACCGTACACGGAAAGCGCTGAACGCTAGCTCGGACCCCACCTATATACGTGTTCGTTGCTATTATTCTATCATTGTCAAGGAAAATGCTAATGGCTCTCTTTAGAAGCACCTCCCTACCCGCCCCCCCCCCCTTACATTCTCTATGGGACATAGTGTTCTTCCGCCCCCTACGTTTCTGGAGGGAGAGCAGACTTGTACCCACGTCAGGTCACCGCCCTTCCCACCTCCTCCAATTGTCGGAAGTGAGATTGGGTGGCGGGGGGGGGGTGGGGGGGTGGGGGGGGGACCGACAGCCCACCCACCCACTGGCATCGGTAGAAGGGGTCGCCCGGTGGGTTCTCCCGTGGAAGCCACAGCCAAGAATGCCCCCTCATCCCCCTCGGTCCTTCCTTTCCCTCCGGCTCAGGCTCACCCTCGGGGAGGTCGGTGACGATGGCCTCCGGCGAGATGCACACGCCGCGGTCGTAGACCGGCAGCTCTTCGCAGGCCAGGCTCTCGGGCCAGCTGTGGTTGTACATCTTCATGAGGGGCTCGCAGTCGTCGCGCGCGCGCTGGCACACCGACTTGCACGGCTTGATGGGGTCGTGCAGGAACTCCAGCGTGCAGATGGGCGCGTACATGGCGCAGAGGAAGAAGCGCAGCACCGCGCTGCAGTTCACGTCCACCAGCTCCTCGTACTGCTCGATGGCCAGGATGGCGTTCTCCTGCGTGCTGTGGTGCAGGTGGTTGGGCATCCGCGTGATGTTCCAGGGCATGTGCCGGCACATGGGGATGCGCACCGGCTCGCAGGGCGCGCCGCGCACGCCCAGCGCCAGGCGCAGCCCCAGGCACAACGCCGCCAGGACGGAGAGCAGCATGGCACTGCCCTGGCGCTCCGCCGCCCCGACAGGCAGAAGGGGCCCTCGGCTCCCTGCCCCCCTAGGCTCTCGCCCTCCCTTCCCCGGGGAGGAAGTCCCGCGGGGCACCGGAGAGGCTCTCCGCCCGCGCTGCCGTCGGCGGCGGTGCGGGGCCTCGCGGGCCGGCCGGGGGTATCCGGCGTCCGGCGCACCGAGCGCGAGCAGCGCCGGCCCTCAGCCTGCGGGGCGCGGACCCGCCCGGGCAGCTCCAGTCCCGGCCCCGGCAGCTCCGAGCGCGGCCGGCCCCGGCCATTGCGGGACCCTATTTATCCCGACACCTCCCCTGACGTGGGCTCCGAACGCTCCCTTGGCAGCGGCGGGCGCGGCGCGGGCTCCCCCTCGGCCGCCCCCCCCTCCACCCCCACCCCCCACCCCCCAGCCCTCGCTTCGCCGGAGCGGTGACATCATCTCCTCCGGGCCGCAGCCCAGGGCTGGAATCCTGCATTTCCCCAAAGTCCCTTCCTTTTTAGTCTGGCCAGTCCTTTTTCTTCGCACCAAGAGAAAGAGTCTCTGGCAGTCGTTTGGGACGCCGGATCCAAGAGGGTGCAGGAGAGGATTTTGGGAGAGGGAAGGACGCGACCTGGGCCCAAGCTGAACTTTGCGCCCTCTGCCTTAGAGGTTCCCCGAGTACAGAGTTGAAGGGGAAGGAAAACTTCGGCCGCCCTTTAATTCTGAAACACGCTTGCTTTCTCCAGGAGGGGGCGTGAGGAGCGCTGAGCGGCGAGACCACGGTGTGGGACCCGGGAGCCATTGTTGGAACAGGATGGACACCTTGTAGAAACAAACCTCCCCCAAGTTGCATGGAGTTGGGTTTTGTTATTGTTGTGTCTAGAAGCCAGTAGCTGGGGCTCAGGTTTTTTCCAGAATGGCATTCGGTCTGTACCTGCTCCAGGAACAGAGCTGCCAGAGGTGTAATAATAGCATCTTCCAGTGTGGAAATGTTTTCCATCCACCGACGTTCCCCTTCCTTCTTCTCACTCCCTATTCCTCCGTCCAACGTGAACGAAACCCGGGAGAAGGGGAAGAGTACCGGACATGACAATATGAAAAAAAAAAAAAATTTCCCCCCTCATGCCCAAAGCGATTTCCAACCCAGCAGCCTAAATTCTTGATTTTTGATGTGCTTGGAAAGAAAGTATTTGAATTGAGTGAGAACCTGTGTACTATGGAAAGCAAGCGTGTATATTTTGTTTTCTTTTTTCTTGTTATTAGGAAGAAGTGATAAAACCGACGACTGGCTCAGGTCTCCACAAGAACCAAAACAAAACAAAAAGGAGGCTTTATTGTTGCAAGTATATTAATCTCCAGGCAGTAAGAATTCCGGTATGTGGTATTTTCATGGGGTGTTGGAATATGAAAATGTGGTTTCTAAATGTAAATCTTTAAAAACATAGTCTAATTAGAATCCTGAACACACAGTAGGTAATTGGTTTTGGTTTTTTTGTTGTTGTTTTGTTTTTTTGTTTGTTTTCTTTCCAAAGCTTAGCTTGGTCACAGCTTAGCTGTCGTCACATTGTGACCCACAACGATAGTTTAGTTTGACTCTGACCAGGATTAAGAAATAAAAGGAACAGAAACTACAGCTGACATTTTATTGAGCATTTACAATGGGCTAGGTATGGGGCTAAGCACTTTAAATACACCGTCTTATTATTATTTTTTTAGGGCACGTAAATTAAACATGGCAAGTGGAGAGGACAAATGACACAAATATTATTTCGAGATTCATCCAAGGAGTCAGGTTCTATTTAGGGGAAGCCAGAGCGTCCAAACACAGCGTTGCCAGTCGCCAACTCGAGAGGTATGCCAGTTTCAGCTAGAACGGGACCCAAGCTCCCAAGATGCCAAACCAGGCCAGCGAAATATCAAGCACAGGGGATAACCTGGATGACATCGGAAGCCATTCCCAGCAGTAGAATCCAGTGAGTCGAAACCCCCTGGCTTAGTGAAAAATATTTGCAGCCCAAATTCCTACAAGGGAAGAAAGTACAGTTTTGAGAAACGGCTGAACTCCTGACCCTTTTCCTGCCAGGCGGCTGAAGAGGCAAACTTGGAGAGGCTCTTCCTTGCGCAGCCGGTTGAAACTTGCTGCCTCTGTTTAACCGCAAGTCCCAAGTCCCAATGCTGCAGGAATTTCCCTTTCTCCATGGCCTGTCTTTTAAGCAAGGCTGAGAAGAAGGTAAGAGGCCTTCTCTATAAAGCTCTTTGGCGTCCCCAGGGGGTCCACTGGCAGCCGGTCTGTAGCCTTTCTGCTTGGGGTGGGGCAGCAGTGAAGGATTCATCTGGAGATTCCCTCACCGGCCTCCCTCTTCAGGCCCTGCCTTAGCACTTAATCCATTACCCTGTACTTGACAGTGATTTGCCAATAGCTCACGTAACAGGAAGCTTCCCTGGTCAGTGGCTTCTCTCTGATGGTTCCTTTTCAGCCTCCCTAAAGGCCTGCTTCTCTGCTAGGGCTCCATAACCATCCTCTTCCTGCTCTTCACACACCCCCATCTCCAGGTTTTCTGGACCTCAGCACTGCTGACACTGAGGTCAGGTAATTCTTTACTGGCTCCTGTGCATTCTGGGAAGTTTAGTAGCCTCTCTGGCCTCCTCCTACTAGATGCCAGTGGAAGCTCAGCCCCTACCCCACTATGACAATCAAAAATGTCTCCAGATATTGACAGCAGTACCCCCCACCCCATCCTCCCCTGCTGCTCTACTCTTGGCTTCAATTACCACCTAGATGCCAATAGCTCCCCAAACCAGACCTCTGGCCCTGCTGGTTTCTGGAAGTGCTTATCCAACGGTCCCTGGGGTATTTCCACCTGCCTATCCCACAGGCATCTCACAGTCAACCGATCCTAAACTGATTTGTCTTCTTTCCTCATTCAGGACTGAACTCCCAGTGGCCCCAACCAGAAAGCTCTTCCACCTTCTCTGTAGTTCCCAGCTCCGCTCACCCTCTCCCTTCCACCACTTGAGTTCGGATGTCAGTATCTGTCCTCTGGGTCATAACAGCCTCTCCCACCTCCTTCTCCCCCACCCATCCTCTACACTCAGGCCAGAGTGAGCTTCCTAAGACTTACACCTGATGGTGCTTCTCCCTGGCTTTCAAGGCCCTGAGCGATCTGGCTCCAAATCACTCTCCTTAAACACCAGCGCTTCACCCATTTTCTCTTGTCCCCTTGTCCTTCATCCAGGAATGTTCTCTCCCACGTCAACTGGCTCACTTCCTCGTCCTTGAAACAGAGCAACCGAAAAGATGCTACAAACTTGGAAAGCGAGGGTCTTTTTCTGTTTTTTTAATGTTGCTTCTTTTTTCTTGATTCCATGTGGTACATCCTGATATTACAAAACAGGGGCACCTGAGTGGCTCAGTCGGTTGAGTGTCCGACTCTTGGTGTCAGCTCAGGTCTTGATGTCAGAATTGTGAGTGCCAGCTCTCCGAAGAGCTCCCTGGTGGGCTCTGTGCTGGGCATGGAGCCTACCTAAAAAACAAAACAAACAAAACATAAGCCATAAACCCAATTAACTTTGTTCTTGATGCTAAACTCCCAGACTCACACACCTCCAGGGTTGTGGTGTAGTCAGGTGATGGGTGAGGGCTGCAGTCTCACTGCAAGCATATCCTGAAGACAAGGTCTCTGAGTCCTATGCCCAAGGGCAAGGGCTTATCCCCTAATACCCCAGGCGCTAGACTAAGAGTGGTGGCTTGAAAATGGCCACGATGCATGACTGCTATCATTCCTTCCGGAAGGGACCCTTCGATTTCTAACTTGGAGGAAGAAGGTGTCAATTTTGACAAAGGGGCAAGGTGTGGGGGGCACAGCAAGTGAAGCGGCACTGCCTTCCCGACTTCGAACTTGAACTTATCTCCTAGTTTGTGGTTATCTGCTGCGCGCTTCAGTTACTGGAGGAAACGAATTTCTTCTCACCGTCCTGCTCCCCACCCCGCCCCCCCTTTAGAACGCGGATGCCCTTCAGGATGCTAGTGGCACCGCTGCCACTGCATTTCCTGTTGGCAGCAGAGAGCAAAGCGAAAACACGAGCCGCAGCGGGCAGCGGCCCAGGCAGAAATAGCTCCCGCGATTCCCCGGAGCCTTCCCGGGCCGCGGCCCCGGCTCCCGCACCGCGCGCGACCTGATCCCAGACGTGGGCAGAGGCCGCGCGGAGACCACACGCCCGCACGGCCCCGCACGCGGCGGACGGTTGCGCGGCGCCCGGACTGCTCAGCGCCCCCTGCGGCTCGCGCCGGCCCTCGGGGGGGGGCGGCGAGCGCGGCGGACGGCGATGCTGGGGCGCGCTCCGCTCCGCGTGGCCCGCGGGGCCCTGGGCGCCTGGCTGCGGGGCGGCCTCTGGATCTGGGCGCTGGGCGGCCTCTGCGCCCTGGGGGCGGCGGCGCTGGGGGCGGGGGCCGGGGGCGCCCCGGGGACCCCGCGCCCGTGCCAGGCGCCGCAGCAGTGGGAGGGCCGCCAGGTTCTGTACCGGCAGAGCACCGGGCGCAACAGCCGCGCCCTCCTCTCCTACGACGGGCTCAACCAGCGCGTGCGGGTGCTGGACGAGCGCAAGGCGCTGATCCCCTGCAAGAGGTACGGGGGCCGCGGGACGGGCGGCGGGGGCGAGGTCGCGGGGGCCGCGTCGGGCCGCTAGATTTCCAGCCGCTGGCGGCGCCTCCCTCTTACCGAGGAGAAACTTCGCGGGGAGGGTGGCCGGGGCCAGCCCGCTTGGGGGGCTAGGAGGAGGGCTGGCCCCACTGCGCTCTGAGATCCCCAGCGGGGCGGTGGCGGGTGAACAAGGAGATAGGGGTGGGATCGCATCCCGGCGTCCCGGGGCCCAGGTTCGCCCAGGTCCGCACGCTGCTGAGTCAGGCTCTCGGAGCCCCCTTCAGCCTAGGGCGTGTCACCTGCACTATCTCCTCTCTTCCAGGAGCCATCTGCGAGGGAGGCGCGCAGGATGTGTATATTTTAAGAATTCTTGTTGCATTTTAAAAGCATAGGGCAGCACTGCAAAAGGTGTGGGGAATCAAAGAAAATATCATCACCCCGTTACAACAAGTGACATTTTGGTCAACTTCGTTAAATTTTTCTAAAGCAAGTTTCACACACTGTGGTTAGAAACCATGATCTTTCTTTATACAAGCTCACTTACGCGTTCTTATTTGCCATTTTATTGGCTGCCCCCCCTCCCCCCGCCGAGCTATTTTAAATAGCTGCACAATATTCCAGGGAGGAGCGATGCCATTTTTTTTTCAAGGCCATTGGTCCCATGATTCACCTTTCCACGTCTGCTGCGACAATGGACGTCCTCTTCCTGAGACCTCCTGTTGCTCCTGCCCCGTTTAAGACCTGATTTCTATTTTGGGATCACTACCTGTCAACTCCACAGCTTTCCTGTGGAAATTCATATGTGTGTGTGTGTGGGGGGGGGGGGGTTATGCGGGCCCCCCTGTGTGGCATTTGCATCATCAGGAGGTAGCATGTGACCTCCATGGTTTAAGGGCCCAGAGCAGTAAGATCTGGGGCAAATCTTGAAGGAAGTACCGAGGGAACAGAACCTTTCAGAGCAGTGTATTCGAGAATGGGAGCTAATGCATTTGGAAAGGTAAAACATGAGTCCTGAGGAGATCTGGAGCAGCTGAGTCACCATGAGGGCCTGGGAATATCTCTGAGGCCTTTAAAGAACATTCTGGTTCCGTCTCAAAGGACATAGTAGCAACAACCAATGTTTGAGCGTTTATTATACACCTGGCACAGTGCTGAGGACTCTCCATGTGTTACGTGAAAATCTTACAACAGTTTACCAGTGGAAGCTTTATGGATCTCTGTGTTATAGACAGAGAATCTGAGGTCTAGGGAGATTCAACATGTTTCTTTCAAGACCCCACAGCTGGGACTCGAGGAAGCTGGGTGGTTTCTGACACCTGTGCTATATTACCAGGCTGTCATTCATTCATCGTGCATTTTTTTCATGGCAAGCACTTTGTTCAAACAGCGCGGGTCCTGGGCCTCAGGGAGGTCACAGTCCGGGGTTGGAGTCACACGAGGAAAATTTCCACTTGGTGAGATGAAGGATATAAGATGGGCAGCTAACCCAGGCTCCCTGTGGGAGCTGAAGCATGAGTGAGTCTCAAAGCCAGTGCCAGTGACCGGAGAAGGGAAGACTGCCGGGGGTGGGGGGGGGGGGGTAGGGTGGGGTGGGGTGGGGTTGCGGGTATATTCCGGGACATTCTGGAGCACACAGGGCTGGATGCATTCCAAGAACTGCAGACGGATCACTGTTAGGACTGCAGACAGAGGATGTGGAGAGGTTGGGACCCACTGAAGGATTTTCAAACAGTGTAATGTCATAATTGCGTTAGGGACTAGTCACTGGGCGTATGGTTTCGAATAAAGGAGAGCAAGAGTGGAGGCAAACACGTGATCTAGGAGACTCTGGTCAAGGTCCGGGTGGAAGATGGGTAGCGGCCATGGAGGCAGTGAGAAGCGGACTCGTTAGGGAAGTATGGAAGGGGTTTACCCACAGAGGAGGTGAGGAGAGAGAAGAGTCAAGGAGAGGTGGCCATTTTTGGCTTCTGATGGCGTGAAAGAGATACCGGCGCCGTTCACGGAGATAGGGTTGGCTTTGTGCGCTTCTGATCCAGGAGAAATCGCTAACCTTTAGCGCCCTGATGGGCAGGCTGGCACAGTAGTGGTGTATTGATGAACAAGGTCGTGTTGCAGCCCGACTGGAATGGCCCAGAGTACACTGCTGAAGCAGAGTAGTGTGGCCAGGAGAAAGGTAAGGGTCCATTCCCACAGAGGTAGTATTTTCACCATGTAAGAGGTTAAGCTTCAGAGGTGGATAAAGCTGGGTGGAGTGCAAGCGTCCTGAGGCGGGTCTTTGGGGGAAATTGCTAAAGCGTTGTGAGCCTCAGTTTCTTCATTTACAAAATGGGAATATCAGTGGTGTCTAATTTACTGGAGTGTCCTGGCGTTTCAACCAGTTCAAGTATGTAAAGCACACGGCACAGTGTATGACACATACCAGGTGCTCAGTAGGTGGCTGCAGCTGTACGTGGCCCGCCTGGTCAATTGACCCTGGCCCAGAGACTCGCTGCCAGCCCGTGGGCTCAGAAACTTGATCAAGGGCCCTTCCTTTGGGAGCTGACTCACAGGAAGCAGGCTTAACAGCTAAAACGTATATTTGAGTGAGTGCTATGGCTGGCATGAGGGCCAGAATGCTCAGATCCACAAGACGAGGTCATTCTCTCCCTGTAGGCAAGCCAAATTATAATCAGGAGGTTGTGAGCAAAAAGTGGGAGCCAAGTCACTGAATCTAATGATTGCTTGCTCCAGGCCAGGCTGTATGCGCAATGTTGAGCTTTCCATCCTGAAGGAGACAGGCCAGCCCAGGGTAATGGGGCTGAGATTAAGTGATGCGTTCATTTCCACCAGACAGATGTCTTGTCACTGGTTCTCTGCTACCCCAGCCCTGCTGGTCCAGACTCCCTCCACTCCGCATGGAGTCTTGGTGAGTACTGCTCAGGCTGTCTTAGCAACCCTTCTTCATCTTTGACTCCATGATCGATTGCTATAGCCTTTATGTGTGTGTGTTATGTCTTTAGTGGGGTTGCAGCCAAATCTTGCTGGCCTAGAGGTTTTTGTCCCCATGCGGTGATTTCTCATTTCTCTGTCCTGACCTATCAATTGTTGATTTCACAGTTTAGTTTTTAGAAGGCAATTTTATTCCCCATCTTCCCAGTTTCCTGGCGAGGTTCCGTCTCACAGTCCCATCTCTGGCCTTACGTCAGAGGTAGAAAAGAATGTTTAAGTGCGTAAATGCATTTTTAAGGTCTTTAAATGTAGATTTGCTGGAATAAACTCAGAAACTTTTTCAGGTATTAGCAGTCCGGCCAAGAAACCAGATGTTATTTGAAGAAAATATGGATGGGTTGTCTCTTCATATTTATTAGTAAGCTGAGAAGTAAGTTTTAGAATTGGATCAACTTCTTAAGATTTTTATTTTGCATCCAGATAGTTATGGAAAATCCCACTGATAGTTACTGTGGAATGACTAGGATTTTCCAGGCTCTCTTTTCCCTGAGATGATGGAAAAGATTAAACAACTTTATAAGCTTCAGATAAGACAGCCTCAGCAGAGAATGGGAAATATTAGTAATTGATACTATTTTGTTTTCTTCTTCCAACAATCCTTCCTGACTCCTTGGCTAAACTCACAAGTATTACATCTGGAAGACCCAGGAAAAGAAAGAAGATTATTTTCATATTTCAGCGAATGTGTTGAATTTTGTGGAAGAAGCAGTGTGGGATACTGAATGAATTTTGTTGGGCCACCAGTAGCTTACCGCGCCCACTTACAAAATGGTGGCTTGGCGGTTGGAATTAATGGTGCTACTGATACAGAGTGAGCAGAGAGGGGTTAAGAGAATATGCCTGGGTATGGTAGGGATCATATCTTAGAAGACTATTTGACTACCAGTCCTACAGGTTCAGGGATTTTGGCGGGGTGGGGGGACGGGTAAAAGATGAAAAGAAAATAGATTCTCATTCAAATTCTGATCAGTTCATGTCAGTCTCAGTTTTCCCTGAGAATTCTATTCTTGGAGAGCAGAATATCATTTCTGTTTTGTATTTTTAGAGAAAGCCACACAGTGTTGTGTAGAGAGCACGGACATGCAGTGAGAAAGTCATGGGTTGCCAGACATGGCCTCTAGCCCTGGCTTCACCACTTGCAATGCGATCCCTTACTTCTCAGGATATCAGCTTTTCATCTTTGAATTTAATTTTAATGATCTACAATGTTTATACTAAATACTCTTAGGCCTTCGTCCTTAGAGATGAAATGATACTAATCATTTAATGATTTAATGATACTAATCGTGCTTTTATTACATCAGGTTGATTCCTGTTTCTACCATGATACAATGAACTTGACATGGATTCTAATTTTTTTCTCAGCTTGTCCCTTTGTGTAGATAAAACCAAAATGCTTTTTCTTTCTTCTCTTCTTCACCTATACCTATGTTCAATGGGTAGAGGAAAGAGGGGCCACCCTTAAATGCTTTGGTTGCAAACTCAGAAGGCTCTCCTCTGAGTGGGAGCCCCGAGTACACCAGGGCATGAATAGCACTGCTTCCAGAGTGTTCCTCCACGTATCTGCTTTGAAAGATTAATTCCAAAGGCTGTTATCACACTAGGTAACTCCAACGATCATTGTGTTTCAACAACAGGATAAGGGTTTTTTTTTTTCCCTCCAAATATCGAGTTTTATTTTATTTTGCAACCATCCCGCTCTTACAGAAAGGTCACAGTGATAGTACACAGCCACTTTTTCCCCCTGAATCATTCGAGAGTGAGTGGCCCACTTGATATCCCCACGACCCCCAGATACTTCAGCATGATTTCCTGCAAACAAGGATATTCTTCCGCGTGACTGCAACGCAGCCCTAAGAATCAGGAAATTAACACGGATTCATTTCTACCATCTGAAATGCAGTTGTTCTTTTATGTTGTGTATCGCAAAAAGGACCCAGTTTCTATTCAAGCGTTGCATTTAGGTGTCCCGTCTGGAACAGTTCCTCGGTCTTTCTTGCACTTTTGACGACAAACCAGTTGTTTGGTAGAATGTTCCTCACATTTGGGTTTTTGGTTGAAAGTTTCCTTACGTTGATATTCTAGTTATTCACCCGCGGCAGGAGTATCACAGAGGTAGTACTCTGTTCTTGCTGTACCCTGTGATCACTTGGTTCTCTTTGATCGCTTGTCGCTTGGTTAACTGATGGCTGCAAAGTTTCTTCAGCGTCAAGTGACACCTTTTCACTTTGTAATGAATAAGTATTTTGTAGGGAGATATTTTAAAACCACGTACACATCCCATTTTTCATGACACCGAATTTATTCACTTACTTATATCAGCACACCTTCAAGGATTCTCACTGTGATGCATTTGCTCTCATTGTTTGGTTTGATGTTCACATTGTCCCAGATCTGGCCAGTGGGCACCGTTCTAAGTTGGCTTTTATGTTCTTTTAACAAGCACCTCTCATTCTTTGAGCACTTTTTTTGCTTTTTTGCTTTTTTTTTTTTTTTTTTTTTGCCACCATAAGACATCCCCAAACCATCTGTACTCTCTCTGCTAGAGTCTTGGAATAAGCCAAGATTTGAGCCATTTCTCAAGAAGCTCTGGTTACTTTTACTGGAGGATAATATTTGGGTGCCAAGATTTCTGCTTTCATTATGCTCATGGCTATTAGGTGGCTGTGCTCCCAGACCCCTCTCAGTGGACAAAGGAAGGGGATGTAGATTTGAACACACACACATGCACACACACACACACACACACACACACACACACACAGTCACTCACTCATACACATACACATAGATTTACATGTACATACGTTGCTAAGCTTCCGGTTCTGATCCATATATGTATTTGCCTAGAACCTCCAGTTCCACCCCGCTACCACATGGTTTGTTTTCGTAGGCCCCTTCTCAGAGAAAACTGGCTCCCATTATTCAGTTGGAGTAGGTCACTGATGGTGCATTGCTGTGATGTCCCTTCCCGACATGGGTGCCCTCCTCACCGCACTGGGCTCTGCACTCTAGGCCGGGCCATGCAGATGGCTCTCTTGCTTGGCCCTCCCTTGTGACTTTAGACGACATTGTTGAACGAGGGGAAGGCAAAGATTAGTTTATGTTTTTTTATATGTTTGCCTTCTTTTGGATTTCTCAGGGTGGTATGGTTGTAAATCCTCAGAATGCTTCTGTGTGGCTGGGGGAGGTAAATTCATATGAAGGGCTCCGTGGATTTATTTCATCACCAACCTTGTTTTGCATAGATGAGGCCTTCCATCTTAAGAAATCATGCCTTTCAGAATTTCAGAATGACTCTTTTTTGCCTTTATTCCCTCCTCTTGCTCTCTGCTGAGATCAAGAGCCAGCATTTTCTTTTATTATTAGCTCAGGAAGTCTGACTGCTTGTGGCCTTTTGATCCTCGAAAATAAACCATGCTGATTTGCAAAAGTGAGTTTTTCTTCAAGGAAGAGATGTTCTTGGAAGCCTGTAAAGTTTGCTTTGAGTCTTAATTCAGTGGGTGTGTTGACCCTGGATTTCAGAGAGTTGATGCTGGGAGGCAAAGGAGAAGCAGGCAGTGAGGAGCATTTAGTGCCAAGGAAGACAAGCCCCACACAGTAATAGGGCTGGTGGGGTGTAAGACCAACTTATAACTAGAAGCCAGAGGTGGTCCCCCAACTTTTGTGAAAGCGTCTTTACTTCTCTCCGTCAACCTTGAGCTGTTTCTTCCTGATTCTGCCCTCGAAGATGGCGGTCGGGGGCACAGTGCCCGAAGATCTGAAAATATTCTACCAATTAGTGGTTTGTTTTTCCTGGAATGAATGGGATTGTCTTCTATTTCCCCAATTCCAGTAAAAATCTTCTAGTTTCCCCTTTATAATTTCTTTTATTTTACCCATCTTTAAAGAAAAAAATTCCTCTCTTTATCCCACCAGCTGAAACACCATGCTCCCCTTCTATTTAAAGCAAATCTCACGCTAAATCCAATTTTCGCGCCCCCTCCCCGCTGCTCCCTTGAACCCCCTCCGACCAAACTTAGAGCATCATACCTCTGCTGAGATTGCTCTGCTCAAGTGCAACCCGTTACTAATCGAATGATCTTTTATCAGTCCTCCTTTTACGGTGCTCATTTCCTCCATTTTGATATCTTTCTTCACAGGGTCTTCAGGACCCCACGTTCTGCCGGTGTCCTTTCTTCTACGTCATTTCCTTTTCTTCTCAGTTCCTTTTGCTCTTCCTCCCCTTCTTGCAGACCACTGATGGTAGAATGTCCCAGGGCGCAGGCTTTCCATCCCTTTACTTTTTTTCTTTTTTTTAAACAATTTTTTAAATGTTTTATTTTTATTTTTGAGAGACAGGGAGAGACAGAGCATCAGTGGGGGAGGGGCAGAGAGAGAGAGGGGGGAGACACAGCATCCGAAGCAGCTCCAGGCTCCGAGCTGTCAGCACAGAGCCCGACGCGGGGCTCAAACCCACAAACCATGAGATAATGACGTGAGGTGAAGTCGGACGCTTAACCGACTGAGCCACCCAGGTGCCCCTCCTTCCCTTTACTTATCTGTCTACACCCCTCTGTTGGTGCCCTCAGCTAGGTCATGGTTTAGATGGCATCTCTGCACGGAGGACTCCCACACGTGTGTCTCCAGCCTTGAGTTCCCCCGTGAGTCCTGTGTCCTCTCCCCTGAACCTTTACATCCAAATCCTGAGTTGACCTCTTCCTTTGGATCTCTGACCATCATCTCAGACTCAGCATACTCCAAACCAATGCCTCCCCTGAAAACAAACAAACAAGCAAATCAAAAATCATTCTTCTTGCAGGTTTCTAAAGTGCAGCTAACTGCAACTCCATTTGCTCAGGACCAGCTCTTAGGGCCATCTCTGATTTCTTCTTCTCCCACATGCCACAAGTAATCCATAAAGCAAATCCTATTGACTCTAATTTTGATAGAGACTCACCATCTGACCACATGTTCGCTACCACCTGAGGGTCAAACCCTCATCGTTCTTGCCTGGGCTTTTGGCACTAGGCTCCTAATGGGTCCACCTACTTCGACCTTTGCCCCCTTTCTGTTCTCAGCACGCCACCTTTGAATGATGATTCTGCTAAAAATATTGTATCATATCGCTTGTCTGATCAAAACCCTCCAACGCCTTTCTGTGTCTGAGGGTAAATGTCCTTACACGGGCCTGGCCGCCCTAAGGGGTCTGCTTCCCACCCCCTCCATCCCTTGTCCCTGACCTTGTCCTGCAGCCTCCCTGGTTGCCAGCTCGCTCCCCCGCTGCTGGCACTTGTGTTGTTGTTTCCTGTGCACAGAAGGCCTTTTCCCTAAAAAGCTGCATGGCCCCTTCCCAAATTCGACGGTCTCTCCTGCCAACATTCTCCTACACTCCGCGTCACTGCCTTACATGCTCAAGATGCTTACCGCTATCTGACTTACTATTTAATGTTTTTTCAACCTGTTTTCTTATCTCCTCTGCCTCCCCTTGCCCCAAACAAGGCTCCATTGTTAGGACTTTTGCTTGGGTTGTTGCTGTATCTCTAGCACCACAGAATCAGATTTTGGGGGGAATATTTGAATGAGGGGATGACTAATAACGGTGACATATATATCTATTGTAGAAGGATAGGCAAAGAGGAAAAAAGTTACCCATAACTGCTCAACCAGTAAGACTACATCTTCCGAATAGCCTAGGAGATTTTTAGATGCCCAGCACGCATACCGTAGCACATACTGTTTCACAACAGGCTTATTTTCACTGAACAACACACTGGGCAAGCTCATCCATACGGACTAGTCCCCTTCTCTCATCTTTGAACTGGCGTCTCCTCCTTCGGGTCTCAGCTCACCATCTCCTCAGAGGAACCTACTGCGACGCCCCCCACCAGCCACTCTCCGTCACATCCTGTTCTGATTTCCTCAGGGCGTGATCCCTGTGTGACATCGTCTGGTCAGTTCATTTGGTGTTTATTGTCCATCTCTCCTCCGCCAGTGAGAGAACTTTATTGGTTTGGCCGATCACCCAAACCCCGGCACCTGGAAGTGCTTGGTATATCGTAAGACTCAGTTAATGTGTGTTGAGCAAGTAAACACCGTTTTGATGGCTTTGGGACGACTAGCGTTATACGTGTTCATGGTGGAAAATCTAGACAACACAGAAGAGCAGAATAAAGATCGCTTGTAGTCCTGCCATATAGACTTAAGAACCCTGATGCATGTGCTTCTGGATTTCTTTTCCTACTCCTGTGTATGAAATTTTGAAATTAAGAGGGAAACATGGTCTGCATTTTTTTTATTTAACAAAATGCTGTGCATGTTTCTCATGCTGTAAGTACCCATCAACGGAACCATTTCTTTCTTTCTTTTCTATTTTAATGTTTATTTATTTATTTGCGAGAGCAAGAGAGGGAGCGCAAGTGGGGGAGGGGGCAGAGAGAGAGAGAGAGGGGCAGAGAGAGAGAGAGAGACAGAGAGGGAATCTCAAGCAAGCTCCATGCTCAGTGCATGATCCCACGACCCTGGGATCATGACCTGAGCCAAAATCAAGACTCGGATGCTCAACCAACTGAGCCACCCAGTCGCCCCAGCAGAACCATTTCTGATGACTGTGTGGTATTCTAGCTAATGGATAGAGCACAGCTTCTTTAAGCTGTCCCTTATTATGGGATAGTTATGTATCTTTCCTCTCTATTGTCCACATAGCATTATCAAGTATGGGTGAGATGGAACTTAGGAGGGATGAACCACGAACCCATGACTTATGAGGCCATGAACCACCAGACTAGCTGGCGAGGCGTCCAGGTTCAGCCATCATGAATGCAAGGCCTTTTGAGTTTGCCTGAAAATACTTGCAGGGAGGACTATATAGACTACTACATGTATAACCTTGTATTTGTGTGCAGTTCTACGTGTACCATTTTTTTAACACATTTTGGATACATTCCTAGGTAAGAAAATGATAGAAAAGGGATTTGCACATTTTTAAGTTGTGACGACTTTGCCCTTCAGGAAATTGTTCCACCTGGCAGATATTTTAGCTGGCAGAATGTGAGTGGTCATGTTTCCCACACTCATGCCTGTAGGTGGCTATTTTTTTTTTTAAGATTTTTAAAAATGTTTATTTATTTTTGACAGAGAGTGAGAGAGCAAGGGAGGTGCAGAGAGAGGGGGGGACAGAGAATCCAAAGCAGGCTCTGGGCTGACAGCAGCGAGCCTGATGCAGGGCTCGAACTCATGAACAGTAAGATCATGACCTGAGCCCAAGTCAGACACTTAACCGACTGAGCCACCCAGGCGCCCCAGGAGCCTAATTAATTTTTTTAATGATTTCTAATATGATAAAGAAAAAACAAGGGCAAAATGACATGCCTGTGGTGCTGTCACAGCCCTAGTGACTCTCACTGTGTTGTGACTGTTTCTGAAATTTTACATGTAAGTCTCTTACGGGCTGTTGGTTTAACTAAGACACTCCATCATGTTCAGTAAATATTTTTCTGACCTATTTTATAAAGAATTTATTCTAATTGGGATGGATATGAAACTTCACCAACCTAGTGGTTTGTACTAATAGATTGCTTTACGTTAAACCAACTTGGCTTTCCTAAAGTAAATTCTAATTTATCGTTATGTATTAGTCTTTTAATAGTCTGCCTGATTTGACTCACTAATATTTAAGATGTGGTTTTAATCCACAGCCACAATTCAGCTTGTGTTTTAGTTTTTAATTTTCTTTCTGTATTTTAATGTAGAAAAAGCTTTGTAAAATGATAAAAGAATTGGCAAGCTTTCTATATGTCTCTATTGCTGTATAGCCTTGAGGTTGGAAAACATTAATTCCCGAAACCATTAGGACCCAACTCCTTTTGGAGAAGTAACTCTTTGATCTCTTAAACATCAAAGATCTAAGATCTCACTAGACCTCTGTAAGAGTTTTTTTTACCCCCCTCTGGTTATTTATTCACTTAATTGTATGCTTCATTCTGCATTCGTTTTGGTTATTTATATTTTCCTAGAAAATCTTCCATTTCATCAAGATTATATTTATCACCCTAATACATTTGTATGTGATGTTCTCCGAACTCTGAAACAACTCCACCTTACCTATCAATATCCTTTTCTTCTTCCCAATATTCTGCATTTGTATTTTCTTTTCCCTCAGGATTACATGTTTAACAATCAACTTGTGGATTTATGGAATGGTTTCATGGTTTATTAATTATCGTATTCTACATCATGTATCTCTTTTGTCCAGAACAATTCTTGACACCAAATGGCAGTGCCCACCCATATTTTGAAAAGGTCTGTAAGCAGGCTTGAGGTGGATCCCACCTAGGAGAGCATACCAGTACCTCCAGAAATGGATCCTCCGGGTTCCTTTCATCCATGAGCTAGTCCCCAGCTCTTCCCTCATCAAACACTATCTTCAGTGTTTCTCTTGCTCCCCAGTCCCGGTTTTGGAGAATTTTCCCTCATATGGGCATTGAGAATTTCCCAAGCGCTGATGGCTTCCTTCAGAAGCAGTGCCTCTTTGAAGGGAGAGGCCGTGTGAGGAATCTGACCCCCAGCAGGGTGCCCCCCTGGCCCTCAGACCCTCCAAACAATGGGGAAGCTTTTGGACAGAGGGCTTCTAAATAGGAGGCAGCTGTCGCTGGACAAAAAGGCTGTGCTGCCCCATTCACGGAAGGCTGCTTTTGTTGTGGCTGACACTAGATCAACTGGGAAAGTTCCAGAGTGTGAGCTCTGCCAATGAGTGAGAACTGTCAGTTTGCCCGAGAGGAGGCACCAAAGTAACTCCTCCAAGCTCCTACAGTGTCTTAGTTCAGGCTGCTGTAACGAATACCAGAGACCTGGTGGCTGATAAGCAACAGAAGTTCATTGTTTACAGTTCTGGAAGGTGGATGTCTGAGATCAGGGTGCCAGCATGGTTGGGTAAGGCCCTCTTCTGGTCGTAGACCTTCCATTGTATCTTCACATGGTGGAGGGCGCCAGCTAGCTCTCTGGGGCCTCTTGTATAAGAGCACTAATCCCATCCATGAAGCCTCTACCCTCAAGACCTAATCACCTCCCAGAGACCTCAGTCCTCCTGCCATCACCTTGGGCATTAGGTTTTCAATATCAGTTTGGTAGGGTTAGGGGAGGGACTCAAACACTCAGATCATAGAACCCAGAGAACCTGCTGTTCTGGAGCATCTCAGAAGTTGCCAAGGAAGATGCTGTCAGATGGGAAGATGGTGGAGGTACAGGGCCAAGGGCACATCAATTTCTTGGGCTGGCATAGCATCATCAGCTACAGGTGAGATGTAACTTAGGAGGAATGTATGAGGCACCCTGAACTACCATGCTAGTTGGCATGGCATCCAGGTTCACCCCTGATGAATGCCAGGCCTCCTGAGTTGGCTTGAAAATACTTGCAGGGAGGACTGTGGTAAGCGAGACCATCTGCATTGACTCCAAAGCTTCTAAAACAGTCCTCCCACCCCCACCACCTCACCGAGTCCCTTACTGCGAGATACATTTTATATTCCCAGGAATTATAAATCCTTCTTCCCAGAATGTCTCACCAAGGAGCTGATTATCCAATCAAGTTGTGAAAGGCAGATGTTCCTCTGAGGAAGATGCCAGAGAAACCATGGAGTTCTCTGAGTTGGAACAGGGCAGTGGACCAGTAGACAGTTTTACCAGCTCACCCTCTGGGGAGGAGAGGTGCTGGGGAGAGAATCTGCTCCAGATTTAATATCCACTGAAATGCCATGTTGAGCACCGTGTTCTGATGTGGCGTATGTGTTTCTTCTGCATGTGGGAGTCCTCTCTCTCTGAATTGAGCCTTCTACCCATCCCCTTTGTCATACACTGTATTTTGGATCATGATCCCCCCTCACCCCCCTCCGCCCCCACCGCCCCATCCAGCGCCATGTATTGTCTGGCTTGCCCTGAGGACCCCCAAGGAGCCACCCTCTTGATGTCTCAGTTCCCCTAAGGAGTTAGAGGGTGAAACTTGGGAATCCACTTTTCTGTCACCAGAACACAATTTCTTTTGTAAAGGACGCGTGTTTACTTAGGTCCCACTCACTATGTCGAAAAGAATTTAAAGTGTTTGGATGGTTTCTAGTGTTTCCTTCTTTCACTAGGCTGAGTCAAGCCTCTATAAGGTCAACTTCTTCACTTGTTAAGCACAGAGGACTTTTTATTTTGTGAGTGTTTGTACAAACTTCTAAGTAGCTTTGCCACAAAAGAAACGTAGATTATTTTATTCCTTTTATTATTTGCTGCAATTTCTTTTATGCTAATATTCTTATCTACCTGAATCCTTTATTTTGATTCATGTTTATGTCAGCTAGAAAATGTATTCAATTAATTTTCCTCCGCAAGGGTACTGGTGCCATGGTATACTTCCAGAAAGTTTGAATGTCTGAGAACATCTACTTATTGCTATTTTGCATAATGGTAACTTTGGGGTGTATACAATTCATTGGATAATAGGGGCACCTGGGTGGCCTAGTCACTTAAGCACCTGACTCTTGGTTTTGGCTCAGGTCATGATCTCACAGTCTCCTGAGTTTGAGTCCCGTGTCAGGCTCTGTGCTGGCAGTGCAGAGCCTGCTTGGGATTCCCTCTCTCCCTCTCTCTCTCTCTCTCTCTCTCTATCACTCCCCTACGTATGCTGTCTCTGTCTCTCTCAAAATAAATAAGCAGTTCATTGGGTAATAATGGTATTTTTTGTTTAAAATTTGCTGTGGCATTTAGAGCTCTAGAAGAGAAGTCTGATACCAAACTGATTTTCGTTTAGTTTTAATAATTTTTTTTCTGCCCTAATTTTTGTCGGTTGTTTCTATTATTATCCTGGAACATCATTAACATCTCCAGGCTATGTCTAGCTCTAGAGGAAATTTCATCTGCTGTTTCTGGAGCCTTGATACTCTCCAAGCAAGAGGGAAGACATTCTCTTTGTTCCTGTAGAATATCTCTCTACTTACATGTATTGGTTCTCTTAAATCTGTTCCCCCCAAATTTCTTTTTTTTAATATTTATTTATTTCTAAGAAAGAGAGGGAGAGAGAGCAGGGGAGGGGCAGAGAGAGACAGAGTGACAGAGGATCTGAAGTAGGCTCCACACTGTCAGCACAGAGCCCGACGCGGGGCTCGAACTCACAAACCATGAGATCGTGACCTGAGCCCAAGTTGGATGCTTAACCAACTGAGCCGCCCAGGTGCCTCATGTTCCCCCAGATTTCTTAACTTGTAAAAAAAATTTTTTTTTAATGTTTCTTTATTTCTGAGACAGAGAGAAACAGAGCATGAGTGTGGGAGGGGCAGAGAGAGAGGGAGACCCAGAATCCGAAGCAGGCTCCAGGCTCAGAGCTGTCAGCATAGAGCTCGACGCGGGGCTCGAACTCATAAACCGCGAGATCATGACCTGAGCCAAAGTCGGTTGCTCAACCAACTGAGCCACCCAGGCGCCCTGATTTCTTATCTTTCCATTAGCCTTTTCATCCCTTCCTATTTTTTCCTAGAGTTCTGGAATCATACCTTTTAATGTGCTGTTCTGTTGTTTGTTTGTTTGTTTGTTTCCTATAGCCCAAGCATTCTGTATCATCTCTGCTACATTTTCTATTTTGATAATCATGTTTTTCATTAGAGAGCTATCTTTGTGGTCACATATTCTTCTTTTTTTTTTCTTAAATTCAGTATCATCCCAAATCCCAGTGAAGATAAAAAATAAGATTTATATTTTAGAGTCATTAACGTTAGCTGGAAGAATGTCTGTGTTCATATTTACACACAGTGGCAACTGATAAGTTTCTACTGAAAAGCGGAGTGCTGACGGTATGAACCTGACTGTCCTTGTACCCTCCCAACCTTCTTAATACCTTCTGATGCGTAGTTCCAGAAATCACTATGTACCATGGCAACATGGGTACCTTGGTGCTAATGAGGATCTTTCTTTTAATGTTGAAAAAAAAAAAAAAGACAATTTGAACTATTGTCTCATGATAATTTTTCATTATCTTCCATCAGCGGGAAGAATATATGCCTGTGCCAGTATTCCTCCTGAAACATTTTTTGGGGAAAAAAAAAACCGCTTCAATTTCTTGAGCAGGCTTTTCCTCTTTTGAACTAGAATCCAAGCAGTGGAGGCCCGTCACCTTACAGCTTCTTAAATTGCACGCAAAATTATTCTTTGATTTTACTTTTCCTAGGGCTGCATTCTCAAGTAATTTAATATTCCTTTTGTTGTATGTGGTTGGTATCAGCCTACACAATGAGTTTGTGTCTAACACAACAATTCTGAAATAGCGTTTTTCTTTTATGTCTCATAATTACTGTAGGGTGTAACTCAATCCCGGTACACGCCAGAATGGCAAGTGGCCGAAGCTCCATTCTTCCGGCCTCGAGTCACAGAGCTGGCATGAATTGCTAATATATTATATTGCATATTAAACGAATCCAGAGTTGGTCCAATTTCTTCCATAAAAGCCAAAGTCCTTTTGAAATCACAATATAATATCTGTACACTCCCTTTTCTGTAATTTAAGATATCTTGGATGGCCAAGCAGTTATACGTGGATGGGAAGAATCACAGTGTTAGTGAATTAGGACGAATCTGATAGGAGATCAGACCTGGAGTCCAATCCCGGCACATTATTTACTACTTAGTTATTCTCTGAGCCTCGTATTTTCTCATCTGGTTAAAAAAAAGAAAGAAAGGAAAAAGCTAATAACGTGTCAGCCAGCTGAATTTGCCAGTCTGTAACCTCTGCCTCAGACTGTATTTTTTTCCCCTTGACTACTCTGATTCAAGACAGAAAAACAGTTGCCTCCTGGCTGTACGGGCAGTAACTATTAAGGTTTGTCCACACCCAGGTCAGGCTCTGGTATTGTGGGTCCTGGGATTAGCCAAATCCTTGGGCCCTGCTCATTCTGGAATGAAGGGCTCCCAGAGAGCTGTTAAAAAAAAGCATCTGATAGATAATAACTATAAAGCAGTGGATTTTACTTATTTCATCTAGGGTGCTTTCAGCTGCACGTGTCAGAAAATTGACTAATGGGGGCTTAAACTATGAGGATCGTTGTAGTTTACCTCAGAATTCTGGTGATACTTGTTCCTAGGTCTGACTCAACAGTATCATCAAGGCCCCTGGTTCTTCTCCATCCATTTACTCTAGAATGTTGGCTCAAAGTTGCAAGATGGCGCACTGACTTATTGCCTCATGGCTTTAAGATGGCTATCTCCACTCTAAGCATTATATCCTTATGTTCAAAGACAGGAAATGAAGGACATAGAGCAGGACAGGGAGTCTGCTTTTTTGGGAAAAGAGAAATCTCCAGGGCATTTCTTCACCCAACAGACTTCCTTTTATATCTCCAAGGCCAGAACCAACTGTACCCCCAGCTCCAAGGGAAACTAAGGAAGTGAGTAGATGAGTGTACTTCCTCAACCTCTATATTGAGAGGCAGGCAAGAGAGAAAGGGTCAGATGCCTGCAGGGCTGCTACAGAGGGGTCCGCTATCGCATTCAAGATTGGTCTCCCCTTCATCCTTCACCCCACCTGGATGAACTAGACCTTCTTTGTTACACAGCCGATCTGGTCTTACGTACACAAGTCAAATGCGTAGTTTCCCTATTAAACATTAACGGGTGATAGTAAACGTACCCACTGCCAGACTTTTCTACAAAGCTATAATCCCTTGCATTTAGATAACAATTTTATATCTGCTGTCTCAAATCATCTTCATAAAAAACTTTGAGCTTCAAATTTTTGGTCTTTCTTTACATATGAGAAACAGGGAGATTAAAATTATGATCGCAGGTCACCAGTAGTAGATTGGGAACCTGGATTTCTTCACCTCAGCTTTTTTTACAGTGCAGTTCATGCTGTCTGTAAACCTTACCCTGAACTAGACAGAAAGATTTTCCCCTGCCTTAGTATAGTTGGGCAAACTTTTTAAAAAATGTTTATTTATTTATTTTGAGACAGAGAGAGAGAGCAGGGGAGGGGCAGAGAAAGAGAGGGAGAGAGAGAATCCTAAGCAGGCTCCATGCTGTCAGTGTGGGGCTCAGTCTCTCAAACCCTGAGATCAAGACCTGAGCCGAAACCAAGAGTTGGACGCTTAGCTGACTGAGCCACCCAGGTGCTCTTAGTTGGGTAAATTTTCAGTACTTTTTTTTTTAATTAAAAAAATTTGTTTTAATGTTTATTTATTTTTGAGAGAGAGAGAGAGACAAAGAGCATGAGCAGGGGAGGGGCAGAGAGAGGGAGTCACAGAATCCGAAGTAGGTGTCCGATGCGGGGCTCGAACACACAGACGGCAAGATCATGACCTGAGCGGAAGTCAGATGCTGAACTGAGTCACCCAGGCACCGCCCGCCAGTACCTTTCTAATGAAAAAAAAAAAAAAAAAAAACGAATGAAGCTCTACATCCAGTTAAAATTCCTTTTGGGAAACAATATCTTGTAAAATATAAAATGGGAATTTTATTTGATCCAACAATTCCAGTCTATAAACTTTTCATAGAGTTGTAAACAGAGAAAGCCAAAAGGGTTTACCTACAATTTATATTCAGCTTTGTTAATATTAACAAACTGTGGAAATAATCTAAGTGATCACGAGTAGGAGATCACTAAAGCAAAACATGGTGTGTGTGTGTGTGTGTGTGTGTGTGTGTGTACATAAACACACATGTGATGCATGTGCATATATACACAAACACACACACATATATACATATATACACAAGCATATACATATATACACATATATACACATACATATACACACATATACATGCATATTTATACACGGGCACATACATATATATATACACATACATATACACACATATACATGCATATGTATACACAGCATTCAAACACTAAGGGGGCACATCAAAGCCACAAATACCAGCTGGAAGCAGCTCCCACTGAGGGAACTTGGGACAATTTGAGCATCAAATGGAATAATGACTTTGTCGTGCATTGAGTACATAAAAATCCTTGCGTCCTGGGTGGTGATTGATAGATAAATAGATAGATGTCATTTGTTATACCATTGGTACCAATCTACCAATCTCCAGCGACAATTGATTCAGGAAATGGTTTTACCTAAAACCATGAGGTGACAATTATTGGCTAATGGGCTGTTCCCCAGCTTCACCAAGTATTGCTGATCAATTACTTGCTAACTGCGAAGGGAAGCACCTCTATGCTGAAGGCATCTGGAGTAAGGACAGGACTTGGTGATCAGAGTTGGTAGCATTGATAGTGGCATGGGACATCACCTGTCTTCTGATGTGATGCACCAGGAGGTACACAGCCCACTCAATTTCTTTCCAAGAATCTTTAGCCAAAGCACATCAAGACTTTAGAATCCACGCCTAGTTTGGAGGAATGACAGGATATAGAGGAACAAGTTAAATTAGGAAACTGACAAAAATGTAGAATGGGGAATATGTGCGGATCTGGAATCTTCAGAGAGTCAAAGGCCACATTAAAAATAAAAAAGATAGTAGTGTTCCAGATTTTTAAAACAGTAGAAATGTAACAACCAAATATATTGCTTGAGACTTGACTGCATTCTGATTTTTTTTATTTTTATTTAAAAAAATTTTTTTTAACGTTTATTTATTTTTGAGACAGAGAGAGACAGAGCATGAACGGGGGAGGGGCAGAGAGAGAGGGAGATACAGAATCAGAAGCAGCCTCCAGGCTCTGAGCTATCAGCCCAGAGCCCGACGGGGGGCTTGAACTCATGGACCGCGAGATCGTGACCTGAGTTGAAGTCGGACGCTTAACTGACTGAGCTACCCAGGCGCCCCGACTGCATTCTGATTTTTATTTTTTTTTTAATTTTTTTTTAACGTTTTTATTTATTTTTGAGACAGGGAGAGACAGAGCATGAACAGGGGAGGGTCAGAGAGAGGGAGACACAGAATCTGAAACAGGCTCCAGGCTCTGAGCTGTCAGCACAGAGCCCGACGTGGGGCTCGAACTCATGGACTGCAAGATCATGACCTGAGCTGAAGTCGGCCGCTCAACCAACTGAGCCACCCAGGCGCCCCTGCATTCTGATTTTTAAAAAAGAGTTTAAAATACATTTTGGGGGACAATTGAATATGGGCCAGATATTAGCTGGCATTAGGGAATGAATTTTATTTATTTATTTATTAAAAAAATTTTTTAATGTTTATTTACTTTCGAGACAGAGAGAGACAGAGTGCGAGCGAGGGAGGGGCAGAGAGAGAGGGAGACACAGGATCCAAAACAGGCTTCAGGCTCTGTGCTGGCAGCACAGAACCCAATGCGGGGCTCGAACCCACGAACCGTGAGATCATGACTTGAGCCGAAGTTGGGCGCTCAACTGACTGAGCCACCCAGGCGCCCCTGGGAATGAATTTTAATTTCTTAGGTGTGATAGTGGTAGTGTGGCCAGAAGGCAGAAAGTCCTTGTTTTCGGCAAATACTTAGAAAAAGCTAATATAGCAAAATGTAACAATTATTGAATCTAAGTGGTAGACACAAAGGTGATCATTGTACTAGTCCTTCAACTCTTCTGCATTTAAAAAATATTTCAGGGGTGCCTGGCTGACTCAGTCGGTTGAGTATCCGACTTTGGATCAGGTCGTAATCTCATGATTCGTGAGTTCGAGCTCTGCGTTGGGTCTGTTGCTGTCTGTTGCCCACTTCGGATCCTCTTTGCCTCTCCCCTGCGTTCCCTCTCTCTCTCTCTCAAGATAAACATTAAAATAAAAGAAATTAAGGTAAAATGTAGGTTAGAGAACATTATATTCGCCCATTAAAAAAGACATTAGATTCACTCATTTTTGTAAAACGTGTCTAGTACACATAATGAAAACTCAGTACGATATTTGCACAGCCATGTTCATAGCAGCATCATTCACAATAGCCGAAAGATGGAAACAACCCAGGATCCATCCACAGATGAATGGATAAGCAAAATGTGCTATATGCATTCAATGGAATATCAGCCTTAAAAAGAGAAGGAAATTCTGACACGTGTTATCACATGGATGAAACTTGCAGACATTATCCTCAGTGAAATAAGCCAATCACAAAAGGACAGCTACTGAATGATTCCACTTGTAGGAAGTCTGTAGAGCAGTCAAGTTCATAGGGACAGAAGGGAGAAGAGTGGTTGCCAGGAGCTGGGCGGGGGAGAAATGGGGAGCTGTTTCATGGGCATAGAGTTTCAGTTTTGCAAAACGAAAAGAATTCTGGAGACTGGTTGCACAACAATATGAATGTACCTAACACTATTGAACTATGCACTTAAAAATGCTTAAGATAGTAAATTTTATGTTCTATTTTACCACAATTTTAAGAAATTTAAGTGAAAATATCACTATATGTTTAGCCACAGAGGCAAAGAGTTGTTATTTCTGTAAGTTCGAGTTTCTGGGCAATTTTTACTTCATTTTCCATTTCTGTACTGTTTGGATTTTTTTTTTTTTAACTTTGAATGTGAATCGTTTTACAAAAACCAGACATCCATTTTCAAAAGATCTAAAACTTCTGCAGGTTTTCAGTGTTTTGGAGAACATGCGGGTGGTAGAGGCTAATATTTAGGAAAATGGATTTTCAGGAAACAACAGAAATGGTCAATGTAGCCTGAGAATTTTGTCAGAAGCAACAAAAATCCTTGGTCCCACGAGGCGAGCGGCAGAATGGAGCCCTGCCTGGGCCCTGCGTCTGCATTGAGGCTGCTGTGAGAGCTCAGCCTGCTGACCCCTTGGCCGGGCCTGGATGGCCTGACCTCGCTCACAGCCCAGGCCTGGCAGGGCCCTCCCGGGAACTGTGCTTTGCTTGGGGTCTGGCCAGCAAGGAGGAGTTTGCAGGCTGTTGTTGACCCAGGCCTGGCCTGCCCGCCTTGTCCTCCAAGCCCTTTCCAGCACCTCACCTTGCTTGCACCCCGGGGGTGTCATTTGTGACTCCCATCCTTACAACTTCCTTTGCTTTAGAGCCAGGCTTTGATCTTGCTTCCTGGGATCGAGTTTCTGTTGAAGACAGTCAGTCCTTTGGGTCTCCGGAGGTAATAACCCGCACAGCATCCCAGGCAGATGATTCATTTCAACCCTGGCTGATCTCTGCATTTTGACCTAAGGGCTCTATCAGGCTCCGGAGCCTGTATCCTATTTGCGACGGAGAACTTTACGTCTGAACTATGAATGTGTTCCCATAAACACCCAAGCCACAACAGCACTGTGAAAAGCTTCTTTTCCAAAACTGCCTATGGATCAGTACTCGCTTTTCTACCCATATGGGATTTTGAAAAACAAAAAACAAAAAAACAGTTATACGGTTGTATTTGGTTTCCCGTTGAATTAATATTTTCTGTCTTACTTAAGGCACTGTCAACATAACCTCGGTATCAGATTATGGCCTCTTTTTAAAATACTAAATATTTTGAAAGCAGAAAAGTTACAGAGAACACTGTAACAAACACCTGTGTTCAGACCACCCAGAAGTAATAAAGGTTAACGTTTTGTAACGATTCCTTCAAGTCTAGAGTTCTCATTTTGAAATTAAATTTTACCTCTGTGTGTGTATGGGCAGAGCTGGCCTCGGGACAACGGCGCAGCTGGCAGAATTCCTTTCCCGCTGCCCCTTCCCTTCCCCAGCTGGTGGCTGCCCGGGCAGGCGGAGGTGGCCAGGGGTCCGCCATGACACCGCATGACACATAACACAGCTGTCCCAGTGGCTGTTCTCCAGGGCTCTAGGTGGAAACCGCGGAGTCCTCAACTATCTTAGAGATGAGTCCTGGTTATGAGTCACACAAAAAGTTCCAAGCAGAAGAAAGGAAAGTTTATTACAACAGAGGACACAGGAATGCATCCGGGGGGACCAGCTGTTGGAATCCCCGCTTCCTGGTGCCTCTCTCTGCTTCATTCTTCCCTCTTGCTCAGTTCACATGTTGGAAAAAGCCTCCCAGAGCTTCTGAGTTTACATATGACCTGTGCAGGCGCAATTCCACATGTTTGTGGGTGAGGATCTGATGGTCTTGCCCTGGGCGGGATGTTCACCTCCGGTCCCATAAGCTCCGTGGAGGGAAGCCCGCCCATGTATGGCCAGAATGGCTGCCAGGCTCCCACCTTCTGCGACCTGTGGGTTTGGGAGCTAAGGGCTGTTCTCAGGAAGGACCCCGCACCTCTTCCGCCCATGGTGCATATCTTCCAGGGGGCAGTCACTACGCTTTGAGAAGCACGCCATCGGGGTTTCAGCAAAAGTGACGAATGGCTGTCTAGGCTAATGCCTGGGACTTGGGAAGGCACAAGGGGCGGGTGCTGATGGTGAGGAGAAGAATAAAGAAGACAGTCACCTCTGAGGGCACACGGTGTTCTGTGGGGCCCGCTGTCAGAGAGGATCGTAGAACAGGATCTCTGTACAGAGTCCCGTGTTTATGAATGGACAGTGCTCTAAAATTGATACGGATGTCTTTGTACTCCTTTTTTTTTTTAAATAAATATTTATTTAGAGAGAGTATGTGCAACTGGGGGAGGGCAGAGAGAGAGAGAGAGAGAGAGAGAGAGAGAATCCCAGGTAGGTTCATGCTCTGTGTGGAGCCTGACTCGGGGCTCAAACTCATGAACCACGAGATCATGACCTGAGCAGAAATCAAGAGTCGGAGGCTAAACAGACTGAGTCACTCAGGCACTCGGGGTGTCCTTACGCGAATGTTTAGACTGATGTGCCAGGGATTTTTCTGGGCCTGAGAAGACAGTGACAGTCCAACCCCATCTCCTTTGAAGGGCTTTCAGTAGGGTGTGAACCCTGCATGTGTATTATAATGAGAGGTTGGCTCCACGTTTATGGGAGCACTGTCGGAGCAAATGAACACTTCCTTTTCTTTCTGTGATCACTCCCATTTCTAAAAGTCTGTGCTTGGGTTTGACCCTCATAAGCCATTTCAAGTGTTTCCTGGAACGAAGCAGGATAAGTATACCTAAATCTATAAAATGAGGTCGTGTACATTTCCATACTGGCTCAGTAGAAAACGGAAGCATAACGCTAAAATAGTGGTACTATTTTTTGACCACATAGACAGTGATCATTTATAATAGTTTTTCTAGAAAATGCTTTTTAAGCTCGGACTTGGGATGGTGAACATTTGCCCTGGAGGCAGACGTAGGCTGTGATGTGGAGTGAGCCTCACATACCACAGATAATATGTTGGTTGTCTTTTATTTGCCCATCGAAAGCACCCTCTGTAGGCTCTTCACTGTGTGAGTTCAAGGCCTGCAGCCTCACTCTGCTGGACCAGCAGCAGTGGCCCGAGTCTCAGACTGATGATCAAACACATTTCAGAGGACCCCCCCTCCCCCCATCCCCCACCGTTGGCTTCACCCAGCACCAGGATTGCTTAGCTTTAAGATTGATGCAGGATTGGTGACAAGGCCGTGTGCTGGGAGACAGGGCGCGTCTGCAGACTCCTGGCCCAGCCTGGGAACACCTCTGGCTCGCTCCACACATGGGGCGTGCATGTGGGCAGGAGAGACGAGGCCTAGAGCATGTGGACAAACTGTGTGGAAACCAGTTGTTCTGGGGTCCCCTCACCTTCTGCCTGCTTGTCTCAGCCTCCTCCAGATGTGGGAGGAGGGCCCCATTTTCACACTGCTGTGCCTCACCCCAAAACCCATTACTCATGACTGACAGTTGAGACAATGGGGCACAGGTGTGTGGTCTGACCTCAGCATCTTCTTGATGCCCTACATAGGGCACCCCAGTAATGCCAGATTCAGTGCTGCAAGGAGAACTGAACCAAGCCAAGGGTCAAATCCTCTTGCGTCCCTGTGCTACAATGTCACAAACCAGCCGTTAACCCAGGGCCCCGTCTTCCCCATTTTGTAGCCTAAGCACAGAGTCTGGCATATAATAGGTGCTCAGTTATTCAATATTCAGTTTTGAACTCTTAGTTTTAATTATTTTGTATTTAGGTTATCAAAGTGTCTAGTGCTCATAAATAAATAAATAAATAAATAAATGTTTTTTATTTATTTATTAACAAGCCAAACTGTTTTTTTCTGCTTGTTCTATTCCAAGAGTAATTCATATTGCAGCCCTTTGGACGGTGTGCTGACAAAAGGCATGACGACTGACAATAAAGTCCTGATATGGTCTCTCTATATCTGTCTTTCAGATTATTTGAATATATTTTGCTCTATAAGGATGGAGTGATGTTTCAGATTGAACAAGCCACCAAGCAGTGCTCCAAGATCACCCTGACAGACCCCTGGGACCCTCTAGACATTCCTCAGAATGCCACCTTTGAGGACCAGTACTCCATAGGGGGACCCCAGGAGCAGATCACCGTCCAGGAGTGGTCCGACAGAAAGTCAGCTAGATCATGTAAGGCTTCAAAAACTATCCAAGTGCTGCGTCCCAGAAAGCATGATGGGAAAAAAGGTTAAGTTCACTAAGGAAGGTAGTTAAGGAAATTGACAAGCTTAATCAAATTGTTTAATGTCCCCCCCCACGTGCTTAATCTGCTAGTGGTTTAGCTCCAGGGTATACGCATCACATTTGAAACACCTCTGCCTTCCAGCACCACCTGTACCTTTCTGCCACCTTGGCTGTTAGGGGCTTAGCCTTGGCTCTGACGTTTAATGACCCTGAGATCTAGGACACAGAAGATGTCTGTCTAAGGTATACGTTCGAGTCCCCATATCACTTCCTGAAGTTACAGTGACCAGATCTTCTCCTGTCATTCTGAGTGTCTGCTTTTGCGTATAGACGGAAAGCTGTTCTCGGTGGTGCTTCCATATGCCCACCCCGAAGCTGTTTCGAATACACAGGCTTTATGGTGCCTGCGGGAAACAGTCGAAAACAGTGCGAAAACAGTTCCCTCCATCCCCGCCGCTGAGTTTAGCGTAGAATTAGCATATGACCTAGCGATTCCACTTCTGAGTGTATATCCGAAGGAACTGAAAGCAAGGACTCAAGAAGATATTTGTGTACCCATGTGTATAGCAGCATACTTAATGACAATGAATGAATGAATAATAATTCCTCCAGATGGTGGAAACCAACCCAAGTGTCCCCCAGCAGGTAAATGAATCCCCGAAACGTGGTGTAAACAGACAATGGAGTATTATTTAGCCTTAAAAAGGAAGGAGATTCTGTCACACGCTACCATGTGGATGAACCTTGAGGACATTACGCTGAGTGAAATAAGCCAGTCAGCAAAGGAAAACCACCATATAATTCCACTTACATGAGATGCCAAGAATAGTCGCATTCCCCCAGACAGAGAGTGGAACGGGGGTTGCCAGGGGCTGGGGGAGGGGAATGAGGAGTTAGTGTCAAAGGGCACAGAGTTTCAACTGGGGAAGATGAAAGAGTTCTGGAGATGGAGGTGGTGATGGCTTAATGCCGTACTTAATGCCACTGAACTACTTAAAAATAGTTACAATGGTAAATTTTATGTATATTTTCCCACGAGAGAAAAAGAAAGCAAACAACACAGGCATTTTGCCTTACCTTCTACGTTAAAAAGTCACCCCCAGGGGGCGCCTGGGTGGCTCAGTCAGTTGAGCTTCCTACTTTGGCTCAGGTTGTGATCTCACGGTTTGTGAGTTCGAGCCCCGCGCCGGGCTCTGTGCTGACAGCTCAGGGCCTGGAGCCTGCTTCGGATTCTGTGTCTCCCTCTCTCTCTACTCCTCCCCTGCTCACACTTTGTCTCTCTCACAAAAATAAAGATTAAAAAAAAATTTTTTAAGTCACCCTCTCTTTCTCTTACAGATGAAACCTGGATTGGCATTTATACAGTCAAGGATTGCTATCCCGTCCAGGAAACCTTCACCAAAAATTACAGTGTGATATTGTCCACGCGGTTTTTTGACATACAGCTGGGTATTAAAGACCCCTCGGTGTTTATCCCGCCGAGCACCTGCCAGATGGCCCAGCCGGAAAGGATGGGTGAGGATTGCTCCTGGTAAGCCCGTGAGCACAGAAGTGGTGGCCTCCGACGTCATCCCCACCTTGAGAGGGATTTGAGGCTTTTGAGAAACGAGAACCTTCACTGGAGATAAATGTCATCATTGTAGGAAGATGCACATCGATAAGGGGTTCTTTGTATATATGATTTTTTTGACGATTCAAGCTTTGTTTACAGAAGGGAGTGGACTGGAGAATGGTGACAAGAATGGGAAGAGAGGGCAACCCTGGGGGTTTCAGACAGGTGCACAGCCTGTGCGGGCGCTGTGTGCTTCTGCGTGTGCAGGTGTATTTAAGTGTGCTCTCTGCCTGTGCAGGTGTATCCAAGCGCACTGGCGTGCACGGGCGGGGGTCAGCAGGAGCACTTTGCCTTGGCAGGGAGGAGTGTTTCGCTACTGACTTGACTGAGGACTGCTGGACTGCTGCCACGTGGTGGTAATAAAATGCAGGACGATTTTGGTCAGCTTTACTATAAATTTTTATGTGCTCTACAGATAACAGCTCCTTTATTGCCCGCACCGGGGTGGTGACTGCTCCCCCAGCCCCGCCTCCTGCTCCCATGGCCACTGACAAAGTGATTCCTTAAAATCCCTTCCAGACGTAAGGGCTTTATGGCATGACCCCACTGATGGAAATTTGGGGAGGAAATGAGAGGCTGTAATGCAAAGTAATGATTCCTCCAAGAGACACTGTAAACAAGAGGGTTTGAAAATCTTACCTGGGCAAGCATGAGCCACGTATGCTTTTTCTATGCAAGAGTATTGATATGTATGTGCCGAATCACCACATATTTGTCAGGGGACCTAGAAAGATGGATAGTATTCTCCAAATAGCTTTGAATTGGAAGTCAGGAGACTGCTGTCTTCAAAATCCAGGAGTGGAGTTCCTTTGTACTTGAACTCCTTGGGTTAACGAAACGCACTGTGCTTTCCCTCACCCGGGCCTTCCCGGGGCACTGTTTCACAACCTCTTTGTCTTTTTGAGCTCCGTGTATCCCTGCCAGCTCAGCTCGCACTTGACCTTCAGAGAGCTGCTCCTGAGCCTGGATCGGGTGCCCCCGATAGCTTGAGCACGCTGTTCTCACAACACTGCCTCGGCCGTGTGTTAATTTCCTGCTTACTGGACACTATTGCCCACTAGCCTGGCTACGAGCTCCTTGAGTACGGGTACCACGTGGTGTTAGCTTTTATATGCCCAGCACCGAGTAAGTGCCTGGCACATGGTCAGTGCCCTAAACATTTGTAGAGTGGACGATGCCAGCCTGTCTGGTCCTTAGTTTCCTCATCTGTTCAAGGGTTGGGTTGGGTTTGCTGACCTCTGGGGAGGGTCTCAGTAATAAAATTTATTATTCTAGATTCTTCTGCTATCGTGTTTCATCTGGCTATCATCTGTTAGTAGGAGAAACATGTGACATCTATAACATGCTGAAACCAATCTGTACTACAGTTTATTTCAATAAACAGATTTAATCGCATTTCGTGTTCTTTCATATATTTACTCTTGTCATATATGTGGATTCTCTTGGTTATTCGGGGGTTCAAACTCTGCTCTGATGAATAACGTGCTTCCAGTGATCGTTATCCTCTCTCAGAGGCTTGCTCTTCCCCTCAAAGCCCAGTTGCCTGGGCTGGAAGCCTCAGGGGCGTTCTTGGCCCATTTCTCTCCTTTATCCTCACAGGCGATCAGTGTCCCCAGTCTTGTCAGCGTAGCTCCTGCGCGTGCCCTCGGCCTCCATCCAGGTCCAGGTTCTTCTGCTCACTGGCCTTTGCGAGATCTTCATAGCTTCTGTCTTGCCCTGCTCTTTTCTCTTCAAAGCCATCCTCTGCTCAGTCCATCAATCAGTCAGTTCCAAGGCGGTACTGAGACCCCGTTATCTCCAGGGCCCACGCCCCTGGAGTCTCAGAGCAGAGCGAAGCCCGGGCAAGGCCGGCATCTGGAATGCGCAGATGGGGACTTCTAGCTGCCTTCCAGCCGGTCCAGCCTGGTAAAGCCGTTGTCACAGCGTCTGCCCACTTCTTATCTCTCCACCCACAGGATGGTCCCCAGTCCTTGCCGAACTGCCCATGTCCTCTCAGCCCGGGATCTCTGTCTCTGCCCGCCCCAGTGCACATCCCCACTGGCAGGAGAAAGGAAAGGAACTCCTTTTACTTTGTGCAGGGACAGACAAAGCGGGTGCCCTTTTTTAGTAGTTAGGCCATTCTGCCGATATGAATACAAAGGCCCTCTTGCAGAAGGATTTTACATCTGCGGGACTTGACTTCACCTCTGTTGGTGCCCCGTCCTCTGGGTCCCCACTGTGTTAAAGTGAGGGGGAGGCTCCTTAGTGTGGTGCCCCCGGCCCCGTGGATCCGGCCTCCCTCCTTTCCCAGCCTCAGCACTCACACTGCTCTCTCTTTCCCAACTGCCACCCGAGCCTGAGAAGCAAGGCCTGGGTCCCCCTGGGTGGCAGGAGGCCTTCCCTAGTCACCACTCTCTGGGACATCAGAGTCAAAAACAAGAGGGTCTCATCTGTCGACATGGCATTGCTGAAGACGAGCCGGAGGAGGACCCGGCGCCATGTTGGGCACACCCTGTGTCATGTGTCTCTGACGGTCAGGCCACCTGGGAGCCACTTCTACGTCTCCCGAGACAAGTTGCCAGGACCCACGAAAGTGCTGGCGTGTTCTCTACCCTCTGGCTTCTACTCGGAAGGCCCATCCCCAGTCAGAACCAGCCCTCCTGCTCCTGCTGGCCCACGGGGAGGCGAGGAGGCCTGGCCTCTCTGTCCCCCACTGCTCCCTTATCAGGGTGACTTTCTGGCAGGAAGTCTTGCTTTTGGAGATAATGTTGCACTTCCTAAAGTTGGGGCACGTTTTAAAATTATTCAAATGTGTCAAGAAGGCCAAAGAGTTGGGATCTCTGAGGGTGTTTCTGACAAAGTACTCTTAATTTGCCACCGCACCTAAACTCCACACCCTTTGGAAGGTCATTTACTTACCTCTTGCTGCATTTCCTTTATAAACTCCACCCGCTCAGTGTTCCCTCTGTGATTTTATTTTTATATATTTTTAAAAGTCTATTTATTTTGAGAGACAGAGAGAGAGAGAGAGAGAGAGCACGAGCACAGGAGGGGGGCAAAGAGAGACAGGGATAGAGAGAGAAAATCCCAAGTATGGAGCCCAACTGTGAGATCATGACCTGAGCAGAAACCAAGAGTTGGGTGTTCAACGGACTGGGCCACCCAGGCGCCCCACCCCTCTGTGATTTGAAATCTCTTTGCCTGTGTGTTCACCTGTAATACAAAGGGTGTTCTTCACTTTTTCCAAGTATGTAGATCTTGTCTTCCTCCTTCAGTTGAAAGCAACTTCAATGCAGGAATGGTGTCCTGGCTGTTCTCATTGAGCTAAAATGACATCAGCTGGAGAAGGCAAAGAGCTGCCTCAAAGTCTCATGAATAATGTATGAGATTTAAAGGCATCTCTTTAAAAGACAAACTTGGCTTTATATATGGATATTCTGGCATCAATAATCTTTTCTACCAAGAACTGTGCTAGGATAATGACCAAAATACATTTTTATTTGCTTTATTTTATTATTATTATTTTTTTAATTTTATTTTTTATTTTTTTAAATTTACATCCAAATTAGCATATAGTGCAACAATGATTTCAGGAGTAGATTCCTTAGTGCCCCTCACCCGTTTAGCCCATCCCCCCTCCCACAGCCCTTCCAGTAACCCTCTGTTTGTTCTCCATACTTAAGAGTCTCTTATGTTTTTGTCCTCCTCCCTGTTTTTGTATTATTTTTGCTTCCCTTCCCTTATGTTCATCTGTTTTGTCTCTTAAAGTCCTCATATGAGTGAAGTCATATGATTTTTGTCTTTCTCTGACTAATTTCGCTTAGCATAATACCCTCCAGCTCCATCCATGTAGTTGCAAATGGCAAGATTTCATTCTTTTTGATTGCCAATACTCCATTATATATATATATATACCACATCTACTTTATCCATTCATCTATCGATGGACATTTGGGCTCTTTCCATACTTTGGCTATGGTTGATAGTGCTGCTATAAACATGGGGTGCATGTGTCCCTTTGAAACAGCACACCTGTATCCCTTGGATAAATGCCTAGTAGTGCAATTGCTGGGTCGTAGGGCAGTTCTACTTTTAGTTTTTTGAGGAACCTCCATACTCTTTTCCAGAGTGGCTGCACCAGCTTGCATTCCCAGATTTTTATTTGTTTTAAAGCAGAATTATTAGCTCAGCTACAGGTGATGAAAAAAGGCTGGGCCTATAATTTGGGGGAAAGTGATGCTCACTTTTACGGAATCCCAATTTAAAAGTTTACATTGTTTCCATTAGAGCAAAAATTAACGCATATTTACAATATATTTCATACTTAATGGTGGAAAACATAATATAGTCTCAGCAATTGAAAAGTGGGCTATAATTATTCTGTAAATTAGTAACAATTTTCAATGAATACAACATACACAGTATTTAGGTAATCTGAACATATGTGTGTGTGTGTGCTAAGCTGCCACGGCAGCTACCTTATTCCCAATGGCATACTCTTTATTTATTTTAACATGCATTTGTTCAAATCACATAGTTAAGTGTTCTTTTTATTTTATTTTTTTAACGTTTATTTATTTTTGAGACAGAGAGAGACAAAGCATGAACGGGGGAGGGTCAGAGAGAGGGAGACACAGAATCTGAAACGGGCTCCAGGCTCTGAGCTGTCAGCACAGAGCCCGACGCGGGGCTCGAACTCACGGACCGCGAGATCATGACCTGAGCCGAAGTCAGACGCTTCACCGACTGAGCCACCCAGGCGCCCCACATAGTTAAGTGTTCTTATCCTTCCTTAAGATAATTTGTAAAAAATTTTTAAAATGTTTATTTATTTTTGAGGGAGAGAGAGAGCATGAACAGGGGAGGGACAGAGAGAAGGTGACACAGAATCCGAAGCAGGTTCCAGGCTTTGAGCTGCAGCACAGAGCCTGACATGGGGCTTGAACCCACAAGCCATGAAATCATGGCCTGAGCCAAAGTCAGTCACTTAACTGACTGAGCCACCCAGGCACCCTCTTAGGATAATTTTTGATGGCAAAATAGGTACTCTTCTTACGAAAACATTACTGCCATCAGTGTAATTTTCAGCTGAGCTCTATAGTTTCAGCAAAGAAAATTATCAAAAAAACAAATAATAAGTCAAAGGGTTATTTTGTGAAATGGTTTTTTGAACCTGAGGTACTTCATTTGGTAACTTCTCAATCTGCTTGTACTCAATCTGGGTACTAGTTTCCCAACCAGGAGGCACCAACCTAAACTACTGAAGTTTATAGTTAACTAATATATATATTATATATATATTACATCATTGTAGGGTCTCTTGGTTTTGTTCTACTCCTTGTGGTGGAAATGGTGTCTTTGCTTGGAGTCATGCCATATTTGTCCTATCTTATGGAATGAGATAAGTTTCTCATCAAAGACAAGTTTCATCAAATTCCATCAGGATATGCAGAATTTCAGGAAAAACCAAGTTTTTAAAAAATTACATTGAAACTTTTGATGAGCAATAGACTCAGATAAAAGTTATTTCTTGGGTGCCTGGGTGGCTCAGTCGGTTAAGTGTCCAACTTCTGCTTAGGTCATGAACTCATGGTTCTTGAGTTTGCACCCCACATTGGGCTCTGTGCTGACAGCTCAGAGCTTGGAGCCTGCTTTGGATTCTGTGTCTCCCTCTCTCTCTGCCCCTCCCCGGGTCATGCTCTGACTCCCTCTCAAAAATGAATAACATTAAAAAAAAAGTTATTTCTGAAACATTCTGTAATCACATGGTCAATACGTATGTGTGATCAACGGTCGTAAGTTTGTCTCTTTTCAGCAAGGCTCTTTGTTTTGGCAGAAACTTTTGAGCCTAAAGTGTTAAACGACATTTTCTTAGTAGCTCTAGCCTCTTTGAGGGCTTGGGAATAATAATAAAGTGAATACATAGATTGGTCTGTCTTGCACAATCTCAGGAAACTTTAATGATTTATGGTATACATTAGCATCATAGAAGTGATGATGAACTCAAAGTGATGTCTCAAGCCCAACAAAGCTGTATGCTCTTATGAAGTTTCTTTTTGGTTAAACTGCCCTTCACTTAACCAGCTTTTATAATTTCCCCTCAAATCAGCAACTACACACAAGTTCTTATCACCAGAACTCATGCTACATAAAAAGCAACCAATAGCACTGCAAAAATTTCAGATGGGTCCCAATACTCCTTATGTGTCCTATGTAATATCATCACATATCATGATTATAGAAATCCTATACATTCTAGCACACACGATGTATATCCCAAATAGCAAAGAGAAGTGAAAAATAATGATAGATTGAGGAGGAGAAAGGGGAAGGGAAGGAGAGGAAAAGGAAAGGAAGAGAAGGAAGAGGAGGAAAAAGAGGAGACATCATTTGGTTTATCATCATAAATTCTCAATCCAAAGCTATTGATGTGTATTGAATAAATATGAGAATAGCTCAAGCCATTTCTGAAGCAACACTTTAGTGATTTTCAGTTCAGATAGCTCCCCTTTAAGTTAGCATTTCCATAGTGACAGTTCTTCCTTGAACCATGAACCACTGGCCCCTTCTACCAGAAATTCAGAATTATTCCCATGCTTGGGATCTCTGCACCTAATAGTAGATGCTGCCATTTAATGAGGAAGGAAAATAGCTTGAAGGAGAAAACCTACTGGTCTGGGGAATATTGCTTTTCAGTTCACTAAATGTAAAATGATTTTTATTTTGTCTACTAAGAGCAACTAATGTTCAGTATTCTGGTGTGCTCAGATGTGCAATAATTGAACCTAGTGGGACACTTTTCAGTTTAATCTTTATGGAACTGTATTATTATGCAGACAGTTCTTGGATCACAACGGGTTACCACATGACTTTGAAAACTCACTAGTCTATCTTACTCTTCCTTAACCCCTTTATCTTCCTAGTTTAGGTGTGAGAACTTTGTATTTCCTTAGTCAAGGGCTAGGAAAAGTGGGAAACAATTTAGATAATTTATATAGTTTGGATAATAAAAGAATTTAGTATGGTATTTGCAGTGGATGTTCCTGGAATGGAGATAAAGTTTTTTCCAGATTCTTGCTATATATAGTCATTCAGTACAGGCAGTCTGTTAAAAAATAAGTTTGTTAATAAATTGTCCATTTAGATGAATCCCATATGTCTCTGGAAGAGTAGAAGTAACACTTTTACTGAATGAAGTCAGACATAAATGGGCTAAAACTTAGTTGCCTCCCAACTTGGAAATAAGGTTAAAACTCTGTGATAGAAAGAATAGGACCAACTCATAACGAATGGATAAATGAGCTCTTCAGAGATTCAAGCCACAGAAGGAGAAGGTCTGCCTGCCCAGGGCTGAAAAACTGGAGAAATCATGAAGTTCAACTAAAGCAAGATTGCCACAGGAATGCAGCCCCCGCCAGGTGCTGCCAGAATGGGGTGGGTGCACTGGAATGTCATCGTTTTGTTTTAGGACAAAATGTTTTAGCAGAAAGAAGTTGGTTTACATGGAATTTAGTTAGGAAATTAAAGACCAAGGGGGCGCCTGGGTGGCTCAGTCGGTTGGGTATCCGACTTCGGCTCAGGTCATGATCTCGCAGTCCGTGAGTTCAAGCCCCATGTCGGGCTCTGTGCTGACAGCTCAGAGCCTGGAGCCTGCTTCAGATTCTGTTTCTCTCTCTGCCTCTCCCCTGCTTGCCCTGTCTCTCTCCTAAAAATAAAATAAAAACATAAAAAATACATATATATTAAAAAAAGGAAATCAAAGACCAAGGATTTGGCAGTGTTTACCTAACTGTGTCCAGGAAAGAAAATGATGGGATCTGGCAGATACATGGAGAATGTTGGGGACAAGTATAAGATTAAAGTCATGTGTTGTTACTTTGGCCAAGATCCAGGAATACCCAGGTTTTACTTCCTTCTTTCTGTCAAGGATCCACAGAGGAGCGAGCTCAGAAGGCAGGGCCAAGCGAATCATTACCATTATTGAGCTGGGGATTTGGCCTCCAAGTACTTCTGTAGAACTCTAGGGAAGTAGGCTGGACCAGCTGGAGGAAGTAGAAGCCAAAGAAGCTTCAACCCGGAGCAAACTAAATTATTAAGTCTGTCTACTATATTAGGAACCGCAGCTCACATAAATCTTAGCATTCCCAGTTGAGCAAAAGGGCATAGAGAGCAGACCCACTGGCCCCAAAGGAAAGGAGCAAGAGCATGGGAAGAAAGTATCAGCCTCAGTGCCTAATGCTACCTTCCTTAGACCTTGGCAGGTCAGAGCCATAGCCAACCTGCACGAAGAAGAACGCTCAAAACCAAGAGGAAGATTTAGCCAGGTGTATGGGTCAGGCAGAATTTAGTACACTTCGTGGCCTGGAATATTCTTACAGCCTTGGTGGATTCCTTTCTGGTTGGAAATTTACTTCTCGAGAAATCTCGTGAATGTCCTAAGTGGCAGATTTAAGTATTCCACTCACTGGAATGGCTGAAAACACCACTGTAAAATAATGCATTGTTGTTCTAACATATATACCAGCCTCTTACCAAAGTTAAGTTGCTTACTATATTTCAGCATCTGAGAAAGGCTGTGTGGTATAATAGAAAGGACGATGGTTTGAAATCATCCATACCTGAGTTCAAATGCTGATTAGGTCACTCATTACCTGCGACAAGTTATTGAAACTCCCCATGAGCCTAAGTTTTCTCTACTTACTTCTTTAAAGGGTTTTGTTAGTATTAAATGAAATCCCATTTATAAAGTGTGTAACAGATGGCTTGGCAAGTAATAGGCACCCAGAATGTTAGATACTTCCCACCTTTGGTGAATTTCCCCTGAGAGTCTGACCAATCCTCCACGAATCAACAAAATCAAATTTTTGTGACCTTGTAAGTCATAAAAGGATTAGATGTGGTTTATAATGACCCATGAAGTTGGTGCCCTCTAGGGGCTCACCTTGGCCCATTAACTGGCCTGCTTTCTGAGATACATGTCTATTCTCCATTGTTTCATACCCACAGGCAGAATTGTGTGCCCCCTAGCCACACTCAGGTACAATTAAGGATATGATAACCTTAGTTTGTAAAATAACAGTGACCTTCTCTTAATATTTATGGTTCCCATGGTTCTTGGCATTTTACATACAATGCACCAAGGATAGAGAAAATCAAAATAATATTAACCTCAATCTTAGAGAACATTAACCAGCACTTACTTTTTGTCAGGGTCTCCATCAGAGTTTTATGCTGATTATCTCATTTAATCTTTACAACAACCTTTAAGCTAGATACTATTATTATTACCATTATTCCCATCTCTTAAATGAGAAGACTGAGGTGCACTTCAAATGCCTTTGACTTGGGAGGATAACTGATAACAATTTTAAAGTATTATTTTATCTGGTAGGTGTATGCTATTAGCATGTTACTTATAAGAGTCACATTTATTAAATGAAGAAAAGGCTAATATGAACACATAAAAACACAATTCTCTACCACCAGTTTTGAACATGGGCTGAATATAAAACTATGTCACTACCACCTCTGTTTGATTGCCAGCTGGGTTGTGGTGGCACCTTCTTCTCTTTCCCCTAATTTCATGGTCAAATGTCCACTTAAACAAACAAACAAACAAAAATATAAAGTTACAATAGTACTAGAAACAAGAAGTGTCCATCAGGAGTTTGCCAAGGTGTGTAAGAGTTACCACTAACTAGCCATTAGAGCGCTAGGCTGAGCAAGGGTCATGACCATTTCACTTCTGAGGCTTTGAAGAACAGAGTAAGTATGAATAAGGTAGAAAAGTGTTCCCACCAATGACTACCACTCCTGCCAAAGGTCTGGCCTGATCAGTCAGAAAGCAGCTGGTGTCTCCCCTACTGGGAAACAGCTATTTTCTGAACTGCATCACTGGTCCAAATTATCAGGAACCCCTTCATTCATTAAGCATTACTGAGACCCTCCTGTGTATGAGACTTCCTTCCAGGCAGTGGGATACAATGAGGGACAAGACAGGTACTGTCCCACCTCAGGGAGCTTCATTCTGGCAGTGAGCGGGCAGGCAGGCACAGACGGACCATTTACAAGCCAGAGAGTGACAAGAACGACACAGAGAACAAAAGGAGGGTGATGGAACAGAGTGAATAAATAGCTACTTCCAATGCAGATGGTCATGCCAAGGACTCTGACAAAGTGCCCTTTAACTAGACATATTAACATCAAGAAGCAACTGGTCATGGAAAGATCCAGTGTCTGTGTGCAAGGAGTTCATCTTGTTTGAGGAAATGTATAGGCCCAAGTGGATGCAGCCTTGTGGGCAAGACCTTCAAAGAGAGTGATTCTAGATGGGGCTGAAGAGGCAGGCAAGGTCCAGATCCCAGATGCTTGGGGGACATAGCATGGAGTGTGGACTTTAAAGTTCTTATTTGTGTATTATGAGAGAGAGAGAGAGAGAGAGAATAAACGAGAGGGGGGTGGGCAGAGAAAGAAAGAAAGAATCCCAAGGAGGCTCTGCACTGTCAGCACAGAACCTGACATGGGGCTCAGTCTCACGAACTGTGAGATTGTGACCTGAGCCGTGAGTCGGACGCTTAACTGACTGAGCTACCTAGGCGCCCCAAGGAGTGTGGACTTTATTACAAGGACAATGGGGAGCTGATGGAAGGTTTGCATCAGAGGACTTAAAAAATCTGACCTGTATTTTAAAATAAGATCCTTCTGTGTGCTTTGTGAAAGTGGACTATAGGGGAGTGGGAGGGAAAGTGAGAACAGCGGAGGCTGTCGTGGTTGCCCAGGGGAGGGATGGTGGCAGCTTGCACAGAGGTGGCAGTGGTGGGCTGGGGAGAAGGGACCAGAGTCAGGATGTGTTTGGAAGTAGAGCCAGTGGGATGGGTTGATGGATTACATGTGGAAGGTGAGGAGGAAGAAGGAATCAAGGATATTCTAGTCAAGTGTTGGTCACGATTCAATGTATATCAGGTTCAGAGAACCGGATAAAGAAAGCAAGAGAAAATCTTTCCTCGGTCTAGAAGAGTAGTGTGTGCGTGTGTGTGTGTGTGTGTGTGTGTGTGTGTGTGTGAACTATTAGCACTATAAGGAACACTGATTAGTTACAATGTACATATGCGCATGGCCATGTCTGCCTGTGATGCTGCGTAATAGGTTATCCAATTGAGTTTTTTTTTTCTTTGCATGGAATTGTGCTGAGGACAAAGTTTAGAGAGCCACCAGCACTTGAAGCCAGCCACTACCTTTTTTTTTTTGTTTTTTAATTTGTTTTTAAATGTTTGTATTTATTTTTGAGAGGGAGAGAGAGACAGAGACAGAGCACCAGCAGGGGAGGGGCAGAGAGAAAGGGAGACACAGAATCCGAGGCAGCCTCCAGGCTCCGAGCTGTCAGCACAGAGCCAGACATGGGGCTTGAACCCACAAACTGCAAGATCATGACCTGAGCCGAAGTTGGACACTTAAGCGACTGAGCCACCCAGGCGTCCCCCACCTTCTTTTACTAATGGAGAATTGGCCTGCTATAGATTGAATATTTGTTTCCTCCCCAATTCATGTTGATATCCTCACTTCCAAGGTGATGATATTAGGAAGTTGCCTCTGGGACACAATTAGGTGAACGGGATTCATGTTCTTACAAAAGAGGCCCGAGATTAAGTGTCCGACTCTTGACTTTGGCTCAGGGCATGATTTCACGGTTCATGGGTTTGAGCACCGCATGGGGCTCTGCGCTGACAGTGGAGCCTGCTTGGGATTGTCTCCCTCTCTTTCTGCTCCTTCCCCATTCTTTCTCTCTGTCTCTCTGAAAATAAATAAAAAAATAAACACAAATTAAAAAAAAAAAAAAAAAAAAGAGGTCTGAGAGAGATCCCTTGCGCCTTCCACCAGGCCAAATACCATATAATCTCACTTATATGTGGAATCCCTCCCACTCCCCAAAATCCTAACTTATAGATACAGAGATCAGGGGTGGGGGCTGAAGGGGTGAAATGTGTGAAGGTGGTCAAAAGGTACTAACCACCAATTATAAAACAAATACGTCATGGGAATGTAATGTACAGCATGGTTACTGGAGTTAATAACACTGTATTATGTATCTGAAAGTTCCTAAGAGCAAATTTCAGAAGTTCTCTTCACAAGAAAAGAATGGATGTTAACTACATGTGGTGACCACTTTGCAATATGTACAAATAACAAATCATTACGTTATATAGCTAAAACTAATATAATGTCACGTGTCAATTGTATCTCAATTAAAAAAATAAAATTATGTTGAAAAGCTTTTAATCACATTTCCGCCAGTGTTTAAGGGACACTTTGGTAATAATACCAAATATTTTGGCTTTAATACCCCACCCAGCCAGACCCGGACAGTCATTTACTACTTTTAATGTGAGACTGATTCACGGATTCCCTGCTAGACTTCATTTTTCTCAAGTGCGATCCCTGTTTTAAACTTTTCTTACATTCGCTGTAGTTATTCACATAAGTAAAAGATAAATATACATTTGCTAATTGAACTAACCTTATAAAACAATAAACTCTGAGAAGAAAGAGCCTCTAGAGGGTTCTGGGCCCAAAACCACAGCTACAATTTAGGATTTAGGGCTTAGCCCCATCAAGGAATGTCACCGAATCCCCATCTTTCCATTATCCCAGTTGTAGCTGAGGATAAGCTGAATAAACTTTGAGGTTGAAGATTTTAATGACTGTAAGTCTTCTTTAGAATTCTCTGGATGTACTCTACTTCAGGATGCCAATAATAATGGTAGATAATCATGGGACAGAGATGGTATTATTCAGTTCATCCCTATCCTTAGTGAAGTTGTGGGGGAAATGGGAGGGGGTGTGACAGATGCAAATAATGGAATGAGCTTTTACTGGAAAACAGTTTTTAAAAACCAACAGTTCTCATGTATCTGCCTGGGAGGATTCTTCTTCTTCTTCTTCTTCTTCTTCTTCTTCTTCTTCTTCTTCTTCTTCTTTTAGGGAAGATTTCTTGGAATGAGATTTCATGGTTGCATATTGAATATTCTTTGTCTTTTAAAAAAATGTATTTATTTGTTATATACTTATTTACTTTTATCCCAGAGACCTTGGGCAATATCCTATTACTCGTGAAGCCATCTATTACACACTTTATAAATGGGATTTCATTTAACACTAACAAAACCCTTTAAAGAAGTAAATAGAGATAACTCAGGCTCATGGGGAGTTTCAATAACTTGTCCCAGGTAATGAATGACCTAATCAGCATTTGAACTCAGGTATGGATGATTTCCCCTGATGAAGCTACTCTTTCTAGTTATAATAATAGTAATGGCCAACTTGTTTATAGCATTTACTAATCACTAGGCACTGTCTTAAGAATGTTATAAGTCCTAATTCACTTAACTCATAACAGTCTTAGTAGATGGATATTTTTATTATCTATTTTATAGTTAAGGAACTGGAAGCACAGCAACAGTCAGTAGCTAGGTCAAGGCCACAGAGCCAGGAAGTGATAAAGCCAGGATTCACACAGGTCAGGCTCTAACCACTATGTAGAGCTTTGGGCCTAAAGCAACGAAGCTGAACTACAACCAGGGACAGGGAACCTGTGGGCTTTTAAGTCAAACCACCCATGTGAGATTCTGGTCCAATCTATCGACCTCTCAGGGTGACATTTTCCATAGCCATAAAAATGAGACTCCTAATAATTACTTGACCGGTTTATCAGAGTAAAAGATAATGTCTGGGCAAAGAACTACAATAGTGCCATGCAGGCACTCAGCACATATGAGATTCTGTCTTTAATGAAATAAATCTTCAGAACAAGGAGAATCTGCTTTATCTGGTTCCCATACATCTCTGGGTTCCATCCCCATTCTCAGATGCCCCATGCTGGAGATGAGAGCAGCATACATGTGACCTTAACTTTCATGTCCCATGGCACTGCACATTTGGAAGAGCTGTCACTCATACCCACAAGTATTTTGGCTCTAAAATTGCACCTGAAGGAGACAAGAGGGAAGGCCTTAACTAAACTGAATTTTCTGACATTTTTCTACGGCAAGTGAAGCAGGGTGATAATTTTAAGTATTACTTCCTTCCGGCCTCAATGAAGCAAAACCCAAAAGCTTTTAAGCTTTTTTAGAAGCTGCAAAACAGGGGCACCTGGGTGGCTCAGTTGGTTGAGCATTCATCCAACTTTGGCTCAGGTCATGATCTCGCAGTTCATTGAGTTCGAGCCCCACATCAGTCTCGCTGCTGTCAGGGTAGAGCCTGCCTTGGGTCCTTCGTCCCACCCCTACCCTTTTCCCTCCCCTGCTTGTGCTATCTCAAAAATCGATAAACATTTTTTTTTTAAAGCTGCAAAACAGGGAATTATGGCATAAAGATTCAGATGCGTTCAGACGTTCAGCAAAACCATTACAACAACGCTCACCATCCCACAACCCCAAGTGAGATTAGCTTTGGTGAGCTCCAACCTGACAGAGAGTGTGGGCCTCCCTGGGCCACTGGCCCACAGCTCACCATTAAATGCCTCATACCCTGGACTCGGCCTGCTGCCCCTGCCCAACGAATTGCCTGTGGACAGCCTGCCTGTGACCAACTAGGACCTTGACTGTGAGGATGGTAGAAGGAAATACCTCACTCTCTGACCAATAGGCCACACCTGTTGGAAACTCGTGTATGATCCAGCAGGGCTGTGGGCCCAGCACCACTGCCGCACTTGCCATCAAGGAGCAGTGCTCAGGAGACAGGTGCAATGAAAGGCGTCGTGTTTGGAAAACAGCACCTGCCAGTGACACAGGCCTCTAGCAGCTCTTGCCTGTATTACTATTATAATACAGGAGCTGATGCTGCCAAAGGTATAATTCTCGGAGTACTCCATGGAACGAGTCATTTAGTCTCTACGATGGCCCTTGTTACCTCTTATGGTGAGGCGACTGATTCCCAGAGAGATGAATTGACTAGCCATAGCCAATAGCCCTCTCTCTAGTACTCTGTCCTCTGTTGCCAATCTGTGATGGCTTCCCACAGCTCCTGATTTCTGGAGGAAACCAGAGACAGCTCTATCACACAGCTGCTTTCAGGGACCTTTAGGGTCTAGCTCCTGCAACCCCCTCCACTGTCTACTTTTTTGCCCTTCCCATTCCACACTCAGGATGTGATGAATTGTGTTCAGGTCTTCAACTGTATTATATTCTCTGTTGCCTCAGGACCTTTGTACATGTTTCTTCTGCCTGGAACCACCTCTCTCTCATCTCCTGGTACCAGGGTAATCATTACTCAGACGTTGGGATAAACTTAGGTCCAGTTTTCTACCCACCTAGAAGTGGGTAGTTACCCCACTATTTGCTATATAGTACACTCTTTTTTGCTTATAATACAACATTTAACTTTATTGTATTGACTGCTATGACTTGGTTTCCCCCTCTAGATGGAAGGCTTTGTGTGGCCAGACTTTGTCTGAAGAACATGGAGCCAGCCACTGAGTGGGTGAGTTTTTTGATGAATGAGAGATTGACTTGCTTTGCTGTCTCATCCATACTACTGTCCCATCCCTAAAAATCCTAAACTTCCTATTGATAATTACCATCAGTACGACTTAATCAGTCCTTTGTTGTCTCTATCTTTGCCTAGCAAGGCAAAAATCCTTCTACACCAAAATCCTCATTTCAAAAGAAATTATAGTGGCACACAACGAAAGGAAAACAGTAGAAAGGAAGAGTCTTTCTTTAGTTTTTTTAAAAAAGCTATTCTCTTGTTTCCCTCGAAGCCACTGACACATGTATAACCCTGGTCTCTCGGTAGCCTCATAACCCCGGAAACCACACATCATGTGCTTTGGATCTCACATATCACTCATGCTAAGAGGCAGGGTAAGAATGGAAAAAGCATTGGTTTCAGGGTAAAACAAACTCAGGCCATATTCCCAGCACAACTGCTCTCTAGATGCGTGGACTTGTGCATGATGTTAAGTCTCCCAGGGTCTCGATTTCCTTCCATCTGAAATGAGCATACTAACATCTACTACACGGAGTGGCTACGAGGGTTCAATGGAGAAACAAATGCCAAGTGTCTAACTAAGGCTGAACATGTAGCAAACAGTTACTGATGCCAATTTTCTTCTCTCTCTTCTTTCTTTGCCCTTATCCCAGGGGATTTGGGTGCAGGAATATTACAATGTCTGTGCAGGAACTATTAACCTGGGCTTTAGTGAGTCTGTGGCCACCCTGAAGCTACGTGCAGAGTTGTGTGATACAGGGGCTTTGTATTAGTTTCCTGGGGCCGCCTTAACAAAGGGCCACAAGCTCGGTGACTTAAACAACAGAAATTTACTGTCTTGTAGTTCTGGGGGCTAGAAGCCTCTCTCCTAGATTCTGGGGTCCTCAGGTACTCTTTGACTTACAGATGCTGCTTTTGCTGTGTCTTCACATCATTTCCCCCTGTATGTGTCTGTCTCTGTGTCCAGATTTCCTCTTCTTATAAGGACATCAGTTATGTTAGATCAGGGCCCATCATAATGGCCTCATTTTAACCTTGATCATCTGCAAAGGCCTAATTTCCAAATAAGATAACATTCACAGGTAACTGGGGGTTCGGATTCCAACATATCTTTTTGGAGGAGACACAATTCAACCCACTGCAATATCCATAGCTTTAACTGGATTCTTAAAGGAGTCTATAGCCCTTCCAAAGATTAAAAGCTAGTGGCTAGAAAATCAGCTTTATGGCTTATCTTGTATCAGCCGAGCCAGCAAGTTCATAGGCTGGAGATGTGCCAGGGTGTATCTTGAGTACCAAATCATGGAGAAACACCATGGTGACTTTGATGGGGTTGCTTAGGCATATATTAATGGTCAGAGAATACATAAAGTCTCTTTCCACACCAGACATGATTATGATTGGCCATAACTGCTATTTGGTTAAAATCCTGAGGGCTGTACTAAGAGTCTCGCATTCAAAAAGTTTACAATCTGGGGTGCCTGGGTGGCTCAGTTGATTAAGCATCTGACTTCGGCTCAGGCCATGACCTTGCAGTTTGTGAGTTTGAACCCCGCATCAGGCTCTGTGCTGACAGCTCAGAGCCCGGAGCTTGCTTCAGATTCTGTGTCTCCCTCTCCCTCCGTCCCTCCCCGACTTGTGCTCTGTCTCTCTCTCAAAAATAAATAAACAATTAAAAAATTTAAAAAAAGCTTACAATCCAGTGGGTGAAATATTTTTATCAAATAACACAAATGAATGAAAAATTATAAATTGAGATTAGTTCTAGAATAGAAAGAAATATGATTTTATTATAGCGTATAATTAAGGAATTGGCTTGGCCTGGATATGTCAGGAAAGGCTTCACAGAGGAAATGATGCTTTATCTGGGATTGCAAGGACCAATTAAAGTGCACTTTAGGGGAAGAGTATTCCACGCAGAGGACCAGCATTTACAAAGGCCCTGTGGTACAAGAGAACGTGATTCATTACAGGAACTAAAAGAATGCTCTATTAAAGCTTCCATTACAGGCTGGAAAAGAGAGTTGGAGGTAGGAAAATGAAAGAATGGCATGAGATGAGGCTGAAAGGCATTTGCGCATAGTGAAGAATTTGAGAACTTATCCTAGGAGAAAGAGGAAACCATTGAAATGTTTCTCCGTCTTATTCAACCTGTATGTTAAGCTGTACTCTTAGCCCCCTACCACTCATAATTTCTGGAACTTCTTAGCCTTGGTTGTTTGAAGATACTAGTTTATTCTGTTATATTCCAGTTACTCTGACTAGCCTTTCAATGTAATTTTTCTTTTCTGCTAAAATATTGCTTTCCACCCTCTTCCTGAGTGATCTCACCTGTTGCATGGTTTCAGCCACCACCCTTCTGCAAATGCCTCCAAAACTTTTCCCTGGGCTGAAGTTGTCCTTCTCATCTGCTCACGAAAGAAATACTGCACCCTTTTGGTCATGTGAATGTCAATATGGTCTTGAACCCTGTTTTATAACTCTGTGGGTAACTTCTTTTTAGAAGATGTTACCAAATCCACATCCTTTGGACTATGAACATGGATTTGCCACAGGACAAAGGGGAATGAGTTACCTTTAGGGAGGCTTGAGCAGTGATTGGAGGGGTGCTCTCAGCAAGGTCTCCCGCATCTGTAATGGAAACAGTTGATGGATGGTTTTCCCTTATGCTGTCTCCTGACACAGAAAACACATGCTTTGAGTTTTCTGAGGTTTCTGCTCCTCTTCCCTGAGGGACCCTGACTCAGGGTTACAATCACCCTCTGCTTACGTCCATGTGGGCATAGAGCATCACCCTCACTGAGCTGGTGTGGGAGGAAGCCAGCAGATTAATGCACTTGAAGGTCACTGTGGCAAGGTCTACGTGAGTACTGGAAAATAAGACTGAATTGGCAGTCTTGGTGGGTTTGATGCTCAGAGAGTGATGCTTCTAGGGTATCTACTGCAGAGGGTAAACAGCAAGAACAGGGGAAGAAAGGGAGAGAGAGACGGAAGAAAAAAGGGAGGGAGGAACAGATTTAAACCAGTATTTACTGAACAGTGCATAATCTACTTTCACAGATATACTTTATTGCATCCTCACAAATGGTCTAGAAAGGTAGGCATTTTTTTTTTATCTTAATGTTTGCAGCTTCAGAACATAAAAATGGGTCTCTTGAAATTAAAAAAAAAAAAGACTAATAACTTATCAGATGAACTGGGAATCCACCATTTTTCTTTCTTTTGTTTGATGTTCTTTCAATGGTACCACAAAGCCTAGGTCATGGATTTGGTGAATTAGCAAGAACGCTTGAGTCATATTGGTTTCTGTCACTCCCATGAGGATTCAGCCCCCATTGAATTCTCTGGGCTGTTTCCTCAAGACACTTTGTCCTGAACCCATACATTTAAGTTGAACCAGCTCATCCAGAAACCCAAAACATGTGGCTGACAGCAGGTCTGGCAAGCCAGGGTCCCAGCATCTTATTGGAGACAATCACCTCTGTGCTATCTCTGAAATCTCTCTCATTCGGTGCAGTTCTTAACTTCCAGTCAAGTTTTTCTGCCTGATTTGGCTCAGTTCATGGTCTCTGACACTTGGACTTGTTTTTTTCCTGGCTGTAACCTAGTACTAATTAAGGATTTGCCTCCTGGGCCACTCTTTGGTCATACTGTACTTATTTTAGGTCCTTAAAATCTTCATGGCCCTACCTGAAAGCAGAATTCTTATACTTATCCTACCTGGCTGATACTCCACGTGATCCAATGCTGAACCCCTTTAGGGCAGGAGAGAGCTCAGAGAGAACCACATAGGGAAGATCTTCGAAGGGTTTGGGGCGCTCTTCCAACTATACCTTCCTTAAAGAAATTGTACCTGCCCCACAGCAAGAATGTTTTGTTAAGGAATTTGAAGTGAAGTTTGTCCTGCAAGAACGCTCTAGTCATCATTAATGGAATGTGTTGGGCAAATGCTCATTCACCAGTATGTAGGATGAATTCCATTTTACTCAACTCAGCCATTCGGTCCTTAAATCCAAAAGGTGTTTTTTTGTTTTTTTGTTTTTTTACAAGCCTCCATTAACAATCACTTCCCAGCCAGGAGTTCCAGTGTTAAGTAATCCCAATACATGAGTCTCTTGTTCTGGATTTGTTTTTCTTCCATGACCAGCATTTTGCCTTCATTACCTGTGTACTGTGAATTCCTAAAGGGGTACCAGTTCTCATTGTCACCTCCAGTCATGGCTTGCAGACACTGCTGAATCATTCTCTGCACCTCACTTGCTGTTATTCCATATTATCCATATTTTGGCACTTATGGAGGCATGGATCCAACCCCTTTCCGTTATTTCTGCAAACAAATTATTCAAGGTCTTTACTGCAGTTGGGGGAAGACAGAGGGAATTTACAGACAACAGAGAATGCATCCCAAGATCGAACATGACAACTTAAGAGTATCTTGGAAACTGCCCCATGTTGCTTGGCCATCTCTTCAGCAACTGCATCTTTTTCCTTTTCTCTTTCCAGTTCCTATTCCTGCCCTTTTCTAATTGAGAGCAGCGTAGGACTTTCTTTCTTTCTTTCTTTCTTTCTTTCTTTCTTTCTTTCTCTTTCTTTCTTTTTCTTCCTTCCTGCTTGCTTTCTTTTTCTCTTTCTTTCTTTTCCTTCCTTCCTGCTTTTCTTCTTTCTTTCTTTCCTTCTTTCTTCCTTTCTTTTTCTTTCTTTTCCTTCCTTCTTGCCTTTCTTTCTTTTTTTCTTTCTTTTTTCCTTCCTTCCTTCTTTCTTTTTCTTTCTTTCTTTCTTTCTTTCTTTCTTTCTTTCTTTCTTTTCCTTCTTTCCTTCCTTCCTTCCTTCCTTCCTTCCTTCCTCCTTTCCTTTCCTTTCTTTCCTTTCTCCTTTCTTTCCTAACCAGTGCACTCAGTGACCATCTCAGCTGCTATCCCAAGTGGTTTGTCAAGGTGTTTTGCTAAGTTAAGGCAGCTGTTTCCATAAGAGCCAGTGACTAAGATGATAGTTGTCTTTGACAGAAGGTAAACACAGAGCAGTTCTTGTAGCTGTAGACGTGCACCCACGTGGTTAAAAGTGGAGACCTACCAAACAGCAGATCTGTTTTACCCTACTCAGCAGGTGTTTGTCTGTTTTACCAAAGAACTATACTCCAGTCTGGGTACTCATGTCTCTTCAGAAGAAGCATGTTTAAGTCACTCCATGTCTCCTCCTTGCAAGCAGCATGATGAGGAGCGTGTGGGGCAAATGCACAGCCCGGGAATACTTCTGACCAACTCTGGGATGCTCTCTGCACCAAAGTCTCATGCCTTGGCTTCAGTGATGAACAAGAAAATTCCCCAGCTGTCAAAACTTCGAGGTCATCCTGGACTCTAAAATTTAGGCAGGGGAGTACATGAATTGCTTTGCCTGACAAGCAAAACCAAATCAACCAGGTATTAAGACAATTTTTTAAATCTTCTACATCAATATTTAAGCCACTCTGTATCTCTGGAAACTCAGCGTAAGTCAGTCGGAGGGAGTCATGAACTTGTAGACCAGAAGCAGGAAAAGCAGTGGACGCTTTATTGTGGTCCTTGTGAGTTATTAAAATACATAGGCTTTAACAGAATTACATGTGATTCACCTTGGTTTAGGTTTCCCAGTGTGAAAGGTTCTATAAATTTTTCTCCCTGGAGTGTTCTGAGAAATTCGATCATTAAGTTTGAGGGGCTTTCTGAATTATGATTATTTCTAAGTTACCCCACTCTTTAACTCTTACTCTCCTTTAAGCGCCAATAAATGTAGATTTAATGAGTGGTTGAATAAACAAATGACTGAAAAAGGCAGAGAGAAGGAAATAGGGGACACAGGCAGGAGACAGTGAGAGAGAGAGAGGGAGAGAGAGAGAGAAGAGAGAGAGAGAAGGAGTCGATTTGAGTAATTCTTTTAATTAAAACATTATGTAGAATAATCACTATCACCAAATAAAAATGTGATATTTAAGGAGGACACCCATCCCATCGGTAATGAAAAGCAGATATTATATTCAGGATGATATGCCATATCATAAGGCAGCTCAGTATATCTTATTAATAAGATCATTTGATTAATAACAGAAGGAGCCTTTCTGGTTAAATCTAAGAAAAAAGTATGAGGGAGCTCCTAGAAACAAAAATCAGTATTTGCTGTCCCTTAGAGGCCTGCGTGCATCTGTTTTACTTTTTGTGGGAAAGGGGAAAGAAGATTCTGGATGGCGCTACTTCCTGTTTCCATGACAACCCTCCCTCAACGTTCTCACAGTACAGTAATAGTGTTTGAAAGATCCACTGATCAAATACTGTTTTATCTAAAACTAAACTAGAAAATATCTATGGAGAAAAAAAAAAGGCCATCTCGTGGTCTTATCCTCATCATTTTCTTTTCCTTCTTTCCCCCTCCTTTCTTCAAAACTACCAATCAGCATAAGTACAAAAGAACCACGGCCTAACCACAGGGTTTGATTCAAGGAAGGCAGAAATTTCAGCTCATAAGCCCCAAAATAATAAAGCCAGTGATTCAGTAAAGAAAAGGAAAGTAATATTCCCGTGGAGAAAATGTTGCCCCGAAGCCTTGACAGTGACCAAGAGGAATGATTTCCCAGGTAGCTCCCGGAAGGACTGTTACCAAGTGCTTTCTGTTCTTCCCTGCCCTGAGGTTGTGTCTGGTGTCACAGCTGAAGTGAGGCCAATGGCTGCTTTGGAACTGTGAGCTTAGCCTTGTTTGGGCTGAGACACAAAGTGAGAGGTGTGGCTGGGGCCCCTTTGCTCAAGCTCCATATGACACTGATTGTCATGTGACATGTGTGGGGCCCTCTCTTTGGTTTTGTCTCGCACACATTTTAGGACACATATGAAGCGGTATTAGGATGTCAGAAACCAAGGGGTACAGATCGTCAAGTTTCATAGAGGCAAATGACTCAATTTTCATTTCTGAACCATGGTGTGGCAATAAGTCCAGTGACAATACTATTTCTGGAGCTTTTACTTTGACTCAGATATTTTACCAAACGTCTTAATATGCATCGTGATATTCAATGACCGTCATTTTAGAAGGCAAGGACTATTATTATCACATTCTGGTATCCAGAAGAGGAACCTGCGGCTTATACAGGTAAATGAATGGTCTCAAGGTCATGGCAGAGCTTTGGTAGGAAGTCAGGCTGTCTGCATAAAAAGCTTGTGCTTTTAACTGCTATGCAATATTACATATTTATTAAAGAGAAATATTTTTAAAACTCAGATATGAATACATACATTTGTGATCCGTAACATTTAAAGTTTTGCCCACTGGTTTTTGAGCTGTGCCCAGGTTTAGAACCACTGACGGTGGCTGTCAGGGATGGTTCTTTGGCTACATTTTCTTTCTTTTCATATATATATATATATATATATATATATATATATATATATAATATATATGTAATATATATTATATTTATATTATAATATATTTATATTTATATTATATATATACATATGTTTATTTTTGAGAGAGAGAAAGAGAGCACAAGTGGGGGTTGAGGCAGAGAGAAAAGGAGACACGGAATCTGAAGTAGGCTCCAGGCTCTGAGCTGTCGGCACAGAGCCCGATGATCTCGCGAACTGTGAGATCATGACCTGAGTGGAAGTCAGACGCTTAACCCACTGAGACACCCAGGCGCCCCTTTGGCTACATTTTCAATCCCATTTGTAGCCACTCCCACACCACTACTACAACCACCCTCAACTACAAATCTTCCTGGAATATACTTTATGCTGTTGTTGAAACTGTGCCATCTGCCTTAAATGCCCTTCTTCTTTTCCAGGAGCCCAAGTCCTACTGACTCCTTAGGGTCTAGCTCAATAGTCACCTTCACTCAGTAACTGGGAAATGGCAGGATGCTGAAGTATGGGTCTTGAATGACACTGTGAACCTAGCATGTGTTTTGGTGCAACTGATCCTGGTTGGAGTGAAGTTGCACTGGTTTAAGGGGTCCTTGTGTTTGCCAAGTGAGGGCAGACAGTTCTAATTTTCGGCATCCGCTGTAATTCTCTAAGAGCAGAGGAGGATCTCTCTCTGGGACAGGGAGAGGGAGGGTGGCTGCAAAAGAGGCAGCGGTGCAATCCTCTTAATTCTCAAGAGAGAAGATTTAACCATGAGGGAGGCCAGCGCGTTCCACATAAGTGGGAAAAGTAGTTTGTCCAATGGGCCACGGGGTCCTCATGAAACTGTTTATACTCTCTGCTCCTTTTCTGCAGTTTAGCTGTATTAGAATGACCTCATAGATGGCATATTGGGTTTCTGTGCCTTTTGCAAAGAAAAGTAATAAGCATATATATGCATTTGCTTTTTTATATCACCATCGTTGGGTATCACATTAGGCACCTTCTGTACAGTAATAAGCAAGCCCTAAATCCCAGCGATGTAGACCAAAAAAACCCCACTTACTTGGCGCCTGTATTTACAGATTAGCAGCTGCTCATCATCTTGGCAGCTCTGCTCTTTCAGTCTTCATTCTGGGCCTTAGGTTGAAAGAGCAGCCCTCATTTAAGACATACTGTCTCTGGGGGCGCCTGGGTGGCTCAGTCAGTGGGGCGTCCGACTTCGGCTCAGGTCATGACCTCATGGTTCGGGGTTCCAGCCCCGCGTCGGGCTCTGTGCTGACAGCTCAGAGCCTGGAGCCTGCTTCACATTCTGTGTCTCCCTCTCTCTCTGCCCCTTCCCCGCTCATGCTCTGTTTCTCTCTCCTTCAAAAATAAGTAAAAACATTTAAATAAAAGAGACATACTGTCACTGTGGCAGACGGAACGAGCAAGAGAGTGGTAAAAACGATCAGTGGCTCTTAAAGCTTCTCCTTGGGAGTGGGGTACACAACGCACACTCACGGACCACCGACCACCAAATCAACTCACATGACTGAACTGAGGGCAGTGGAGCATGAATGCGGATCCCACCTCCTGGAGCTGCCAGTCAAATTGCAGGTGGGGATGTATGCTCTTAAAAGAAGGGTGAGTGAGAAGTTGTTAATGGTTATGCAGACTGCCAAAGCTACTTAGATACTACTTACAATGTGTGTGATGTCTATTGTTAATTGTGATGGGCTGAACTGTGTTCCCTCAAAATTCACCTGGTGAAGTCCTAACTCCTAATACCTAGGAATGTGACTGTATTTCAAGATAGGATCTTTAAATAAGGGATTAAGGTTAAATGAGTTCACTGAAGTGGGCCCTAATCCTATGACTGGTGTCCTTAGGAGAAGAGGACATTAGGGCACAGACACACAAAGAAGGAAGACCATGTGAAGACAGGGAGAAGATGGCTATCTGTAAGTCCGGGAGAGAGGCCTCAGAATGAAACTAACCTGCTGACACCTTGATCTTGGACATCTAGCCTCCAGAACTGTAAAAAAATAAATGTCTCTTATTTCAGCCACCCAGACTGTTGTACTTTGTTATAGCATCATCCTATAGGATGATCTTAGGGATGAACAAATTAACATATTTAATGACGTCGTTATTTCCTCTTTTAGTCAACTAACGACTGTAAGAATAATAATCCCTAATAAATATTAAGTACTTATTATGTGTTAAGAATAGAATTAAAAATTCTACATATATTATCTGTTTTATTGTCTCAAGACAATTCTATGTTGTAGGTACTAATATTATCCACATTTTGTATATGAGAAAATGGTATAAATATGACTGGGAATGGCACCTGGGTGGCTTAGTCAGTTGAGTGTGGACTCTTGATTCTGGCTCAGGTCATGATCTCACAGTTTATGGGATTGAGCCCTGCGTCGGGCTTTGTGGGGACAGTGGGGAGCCTGCTTGGGATCCTCTCTCTCTCTCTCTCTCTGCCCCTCCCCAGCTCACACACACACACACACACACTCTCTCTCTCTCTGTATCTCTCAAAAAAAATAAATAAACTTAAAAAAAAACATGGCTGGGAGGGTTTCAGTGACTTGCACAGGTCTGTCCCCCATGTGGAGAGGCGTGATCTCATTCTACGTCATCTGATTACAGAATTAGCTTCCTACTGCTGCCATCAAGGGACATTAGGACATCTCATAGTATTATTAATCTCAAGAAAGTTAAAGGAATGTAAAAATGTGAGTGAACCACAACGTGTGTCTTCAGGAGTTGGCCTTCCAGTTAACAAAACAAGAGAAGAAAACAGCTATAATCCTAGGGAGGATAAGAAAAATGTTATGTAAAAGGCCCTATCCAGAATTATTTATCACTTGGATGAAGAAATAGATGGCATGATAATAAATGTTGCTGATGATGCAGCTGGAAGGAGCAACGTATTCCTTGGATAACAGACTCAAAATTTTAAAAAGAAGATGAAAGAAAACCGTCTTGTCAGAGAGGAATGATTGGCCAAATCAAAAGGAATGATGTACAATGGATAATTAAAATGAACTCTAAGTCCAAAAAACAGCTGGATCAGAACAAAAGATGAATGTAGACTGTTATGTAAGCAAAGGGCATTCTAGCTTTACTATCCAGCTGTGTCACTCATTGTGGACTAAATCATTCAACAAACATTTACAGAGTGCTTCCTCTGTGTTTGGAACCAGAGACAGGAGGATGATCAAGCGGAACTTAACACTCAGGGTGCCGTCAGTCCAGTAGAGACAGAAACAGAAGTACTTCATTATAAAAGAATCTGGTAAGGTGCTTTTGAAGGAGTCTGGATGCTGCATTCACGATATACAGAAGAGAGAGTAAATAACTTCTATAGGGTCAGCGGAGGAAAGTTGGGATGACATTTGAAGTTGCAATGAGAAGGAGCTTGCAGAGAAGGGAGCCCATAATAACCTAGAAGGAAGGACCCATATGTAACAATTCAACAGTATGTAAAGTTCAGGCTTAGAACAGCTCAAAGTATAGGTTTAATCATGGGCTATGTGATGGCGCTAAAATATTGGGCTGGGGCTGGGTTTTGAAAGACAGTGCCAACTACAACGTTTGACCTTTCTCTAATATGTAAGTAACAAAGGATGATGAAAATTTCGAGAGTAGCAACATCACAACCTTTGAGTTTTTGGAAGATGGTTGTTGCAAGCAATGTAGAAAAAAGATGGGAAGTTGGGTATTTTCACTGAGATCGGTTAAGTGGTGATTGCAAAAAAGTTGAAGCCTGTTCTGCTAATATTCATACTAAGGTAACAAGAGTGGGTAGGTCCCCTGTCTTGTCTCAAGATGAAGTTTTGAGCTTTTGTTCTCATCTGGCATTACCGATGTTTAAGGGCTGGTTCCTCACACCCCACCACCGTTTATTCAGATGTCCAGGGTTTCACCTTCTTTTAAGGAGATTTAGAAAGTTCTAGACTATTAAAAAGGAATGTGGTAGAGTTAAAGTAGGCTGAGTAAAACCTCAGGATATACATTGGTGACACCTCTTTATGGATATGAACGGGTCAGAGTGAGGTGCACACAGCTTTCGCTAAAAGACCTTCATGCTAACATTTCTCCCAGGCAGGATGACAGGCAAGGCTCTGTTGAATGACGATGGGTAGCTCTCAGCATTGGCTTGGCTTCATCACCTGTTCCTCAGTTGGCCATCATGGTCTTTCTTCCAGTAGAGACTGAGTTCTTTCTAAATGTGATCTCTGCTCTTCTCTCTGTGATCTCTCCAGGTTGTTCAGAAGGTCACTCTGACCTCCATCTTTGTCAGATTCTCAATCGTCCTATCTACTCCCTGGAATACTGCAGCCCTAATTTATTATTTATAAGCTAATTTTATAACTTGATCTTTTAAATCTTTGTGTTTCGGTTCTCAGAAATCATTCCCTCAAAAAGCTTGGTTCTTATAAATCAAAAGCTCTCAAAACTATCATCTTCAAAAAAATTCATTATTTTTATTTATGTTGAAACAAAACTTTCCTTAAACTCCCCTCTTCTTATTTCCCTTAGAGTGAAGGGCATCTCTGACAGTTTTGGTCCTAAATAGGGACATACATGATCAGGCAAATATTGAAAAGAAAAGCATATTAATTAATTTTTTTCAAAATACAGTCTGATTAAAATAATTTTTATTTTTTATTTCTTTGAATGTTTATTTATTTATTTATTTTGAGAGAGAGAGTATAAGCATGGGAGGGATGGGGCAGGGGCGGGGATGGGAGGGGCGGGCAGAGAGAATCCCAAGCAGGCTCCATGCTGTCAGCACAGAACCTGATGCAGGGCCCAATCTCACAACTGTGAGATCATGACCTGAATGGAAATCAGGAGTCAGATGCTTAACTGAATGAGCCACCCAGGTGGCTAGACTATCTTAAAATAATGACACCAAGTTTTAAGTGTGGTGCCTTCAAGGATCATATATAATTCCCATAATTAAAAACTTGCTCTGAAGCATTGGCTTTCAAAATATCTAGGTGCAAGAATCACTTGGGGACTTTAATAAACATATAAACTCCTGTTTCCCTATCCTCATCTTCTCTTGGAAACTTTGTGGCAGTAGTTATGGAACCCAAGAATCTGAATTTTAAATAAACAGATGCTTAGAGAACCATGCTATCCTCTGAGAAACCTGTCTAAAGCTGTGGTCTTTAATGTGAAGTAAGCATGAAAAATCCAATAGGGTGAGGAAAATAGTATCACTTTGTGGTGGTACTATGTTTTACCGATTGACCTGGCACCCTCTCTGAGTCCATAGGTGAGGTAGCCAACCTACGCACATGGACTGGCTGAGAAAGGTCCTTGGAGAAAAATATGGGTGCTACTTGGCCCCTCCGTCTCACATTTGCCCTTACATACTGCACTGCAATTTTCCTGGGTTACATTATACAGTCGTTAGTAAATGAATCCCTACAAAATGGACAAGTGGCATGATTATATTCCTGAATAGAAGCCACAGATGGAAGAGAACACTCCTAATAAGATAATATTTTTCCTATTTGTAGTTCAAAGAAAAGACTTCATCAATCATGTTATAAAACACAAAGATGATCTAACCAGATATGAAAAACATCAGCCCATATAATGTTAAATGATTAAAAAATGTTCCTGGTAGCTAGGAGCCTACACATAGCATCGACAACAAATCTTACCCCAAGTGTGCATTGTACCTTGTGTATTAACTAAGAAAAAGATGAGATCATCAGGATACAGGACATTAAAAAATCTAAGCATCTAGGGGCACCTGGGTGGCTCAGTTAAGCGTCTGAATTCGGACTAGGTCATGATTTAGTCTGAGCCCCTTGTCGGGCTCTGTGCTGACAGCTCAGAGCCTGGAGCCTATTTTAGATTCTGTGTCTCCCTCTCTCTGCCCCTCCCTTGCTCACACCCTGTCTCTCTCTCTCAAAAATAAACATTAAAACAAATTTTTAAAAAGTCTAAGCATCTAGAATGTTATTAATTTCAGTTATAGATATAACTTATAGATAAATGATAATACATATATTCCAGTTACATTCTAACATCATTTTTTCTCTTTTGGCTGATAAGTATGCATCATCAAAAATGTTAGACCTCTTCTTCAAGCAGGACTTTTCAAAGTGTGGTCCATGGACAGGCAGCACCCATGAACTATGTGTTGCAGGTGTATGATAAATATAGCAATTGAGATTCAGTGTTTAGAAACTTTTATAGTTATTTGACAGAGTAACTTCATGTCTATTAAATCTAACAATAAATAAATTTAACTTGTATCTTGATTGTTTTTGTTTTTTCATTTCACTTTTTCTAATAATTCCTTTTTATTTTGTTTTAACAAAAGTAGCAGTGCATGATGGATTGGAAACTAAGGGGGAAAAGGCCTTTAACCATAAATCATTTTCTATAGTATAGAAAAACATGTAAGCTATCTTAACATTTTATAAAGCTAGCGTATTCCTGATAACTAAAACCTGACAAGTATCTCACAAAAAGAAATACACCATGGACTATTATGCAACCATAAAAAAGGATGGGATAGTGCTATTTGCAACAACATGGATGGACTTAGAGGGTATTACACTAAATGAAATAAGTCAGACTAAGAAAGACAAATACCATATGATTTCACTTATATGTGGACTCTGAAAAAAAAACTAAATGAATAAACAAACAGCAGAATCAGACCTATAAATATAGAGAATCAACTTATGGTTTCCAGAGGCAGTGGGGTGGAGGCAGGGGCAAAATGGAGGAAGGCGAGCGGGAGATAAGTCTTCCAGTCATGAGAATAAAAGGTGCAGAACAAGAAATAGTCAATGATATGGTAATAGCATTGTATGGTGACAGTTGGTAGCTACCCTTATGGTGAGCCTAGCATATAATGTGTAAACTTGCTGGGGCGCCTGGGTGGCGCAGTCGGTTAAGCGTCCGACTTCAGCCAGGTCACGATCTCGCGCTCCGTGAGTTCGAGCCCCGCGTCAGGCTCTGGGCTGATGGCTCGGAGCCTGGAGCCTGTTTCCGATTCTGTGTCTCCCTCTCTCTCTGCCCCTCCCCCGTTCATGCTCTGTCTCTCTCTGTCCCAAAAATAAATAAAAAACGTTGAAAAAAAAATTTAAACTTGCTGAATAACTATGTTATATACCTGAAACTAATGTAACATTGTGGGTCAGCGACATTCAAGTAAATAAATTTTAAAAAGACATTGTGGGTCAGTGACATTCAAGTAAATAAATTTTAAAAAGAAATATACAGATTAATCCTAACTATAAGTAAAATATTAGCAAATCGAGCCAACCTTAAATGAAAATACTAATAGGCTATGACCAAGTAGAATTTTGGTATTTTTTTCTCTTTATGTTTTGAATTATAAGATAGTTCAATATTAGAAAATTCATCACGATATGTTGTTATAGTTTAAAAGAAACAATAACATAATTATCTTGCTTTTTTGAGAGAGAGAGAGAGAGAAAGAAAGAGAGAGCATGAGCTGGGGAGACAGGGAGAGGGAGAGAGAGAGAGAGAGAGAGAGAGAGAGAGACAGAGAGTCAGAGAGACAGAGAGAATCCCAAGCAGGTTCTGTGCTCAGTGTGGAGCCAGACGCAGGCTCCCAGGTCAATCTCTCAACCCTGGGATCATGACCTGAACCCAAATCAAGTGTCATATGCTCAACTGACTGAGCCACCCACGTACCCCTAATAACATAATTATCTTAATAAATACACAAAAATTATTTCATCAACAAAGCAGATTATTAAACAGTGAGGAGTACAATTTTTCATAATTATACATCTAAATATATTTATTTATATAAATGAATAGAAAAATATCTGTACAATTACAAATCAAAATGTATACAGTGGCTATTTTTGTTTTGGTTCACATTTCTCCTCTTCCTCCCCCCCCCCCCCCCCACCAGCTTCACCAAGATATAATTGGCATATAACATTGGGTACATGATGATTTGATATACATATATATTATGAAATGATTGCCACAATAAGGTGAGTTAACACATCCATCACTTTGCACAGTTACCTTTGTGTGTGTATGTGTGTATGGTGAGAACATGTAAGATCTACTCTCTTAGTAATTTTCAAATAAAAAATATAGTATGGTTAACTATAGTCACGATACTGTATATTAGATCCACAGAATTTCTTCATCTTATGACTGAAAGTTTGTACCCCTTGACCCAAATCTCCCCATTTCCTCCACCCCAGGCCTTGGAAATTGCCAATTAACTCTTCTTTCTATGAGTTCAGCTTTTTTAGATTCCATGTGTAAGTGAGATCACATAGTCATTGTCTTTCTCTATATGACTTATTTTACATAGCATAATATCCTCAAGCTTCATCCATGTTGTCACAAATGGCAGAATTTCTTTCTTTTTTGGGGCTGAATGTTATTCCAGTGTGAGTGTGTGTGTATGTGTGCATGTAACATAATGTCTTTATCCATTCATCTGTTGATGGACACTTAGGTTGCTTCCATGTCTTAGCTATTATGAATAATGCTGCAATAAACATGGGAGTACAGCTATCTCTTTCAGATATATATTTCATTTCCTTCAGATATATACCCATAAGTGGGATCACTAGGTCATACAGTTGTTCTATTTTTAATTTTTTGAAGAACTTCCATTCTATTTTCTATAGTGGCTGCACCAACTTACATTCTCACCAATAGTGTACAAGGGTTCCCTTTTCTCCACATCTTCAGACAAATAAGCATTTGTCATCTCCTGTCTTTTTGATAACAACAATTCTAAAGATGTGTGATGATACCTCATTATGGTTTTTATTTGCATTTCCCTGATGATGAGTAATATTGAGCACCTTTTCATGTACTTGTTGGCCATTTGTATATTTTCTTTGGAAAACTATTCAGAATCTTTGCCCATTGTTAATTGGATTATTGTTATTATTATTGCTTTTGAATTGTATGAATTCTTTATATATTTTGGATATGAACTCCTTCTCAGATATACAGTTTGCAAATATTTTCTTCGTTCTGTGAGTTGTCTCTTCATTTTGTTGATGGCTTCCTTTGTTGTGCAGAGCCTTTAGTTTGATGTAGTTCCACTTTTTATTTTTGCTTTTTTTGCTGTGCTTTTGGTGTCATATCCAAAAATTCATTGCCAAACCACTGTCAAGGAGCTTTTTCCTTATGTTTTCTTCTAGGGACTTTACAGTTTCAGTTCTTACATTTATGTATTTAGTTGATTTCAAGTTAATTTTTGTGAGTGGTATAAGATAGAGGTGAATTTCATTTTCTTGAATGAATGAATATCCAGTTTTCCCAACACTTTATTGAAGAGAATGTCCTTTTCCCATTGATTATTTAGCTCTAATCAACTGGCCATATATGCATGGATTTACTTCTGGGCAATCTATTCTGTTCCATCGATCTATGTGTGTTTTTATGCCCATTCCATACCATTTTGGTTACTATAGCTTTGTAATACAGTTTAAAATCAGGAAGTATGACACCTTCAGCTTTGTTCTTCTTCCTCAGGTTAGCTTTGGCTATTCAGGGCCTTTTGTGGTTCCACAGACATTTTAGGGTTGTTTTTCTATTTTTGTTTGAAAATGCCATTGGAAATTTGGTATAAATTGCATTGAATCTATAAATGACTTTGAATAGTATGTGTATAGTAACAATATTAATTCTTCTAATCCATGAACATGGTATATCTTTCCATTTGTTTGTGCCTTCTTCAATTTTTTTAATCAAAGTCTTGTAGTTTTCAGTATACAGATATTTCACCTCCTTGGTTAAATTCATTTTGTTGATTTTGATAGTATTGTGAATAGGATTTTATTTACTTTCAGGATACTTCACTGAGAGTGTATACAAATGCACTCTCTCTATGTATATGCATTATATATTGACGTTGTATCCTGAAACTTTACTAAATTTGTTTATTAATTCTACCAGGTTTTTTTTGTGTGTATGGAGCCTTTAAGATTTTGTATATATAAGATCATGTCATCTGCAACCAGAAACAATTTTATTTCTTCCTTTCTGATTTGGATGTCTTTTATTTAATTTTTTCTTGCCTAATTGTTCTGGCTAGGAGATTCAGGACATTATACACCCAAATTTTTACTGTGGTTGTTTTTGTTGTGATCCAAATTTTTGATAGCTACTTTCTAAACTTTCTGTAATAAATGTAATTTTAGGTAATAAGTTAAAACAAATATAGAGCTTTGCATATGTATGGAGTTTAAGTTCCCATAAAACATGTAAAGAATTAATGTTACTCACTTAGAAGGTTACATATTTCTACCAACTTGTTTCATTTATTTATTTATTCATTCACTCATTAATTCATTTTTATTTCATGTTTTATATCTTTATTCTTTTATACATAATTTTGGGAGAGGGATACCTGGGTGGCTCGGTTGGTTAAATGTCCAATTCCTGATTTTTGGTCAGGTCATGGTCTCACAGTTTGTGTGATCAAGTCCCACATTGGGTTCCTCACTGACAGTGTGGAGTCTGCTTGGGTTTCACTCTCTCGCTCTCTCTCTGTCTCTCTGTCTCAAAATAAATAAATAAAATTAAAAAAAAAAAAGAATTTGGGGAGAGACTCTGAGATTGATTTTTCTGTTCTTATAGTCACTTTGCCACTATCTCCATTTTCTTAGAAAAGAGAAGGTATGCATAAAACCAGACTTAGTTTTTAGGGGGAAAAAAAAAAAACAACCTTCATGGAGATTAATCTGGTTTTATGCATATATTTTCTTCTTTAATATTTCAAGGAGTGGACATTGAGGTAGGATGTGAAAAATAGAGGCCTTACTTGGGTTTTAAGAGCTTTGTTCCAAATTCCTGAGGTCCAGCCACTTTTTTGCTATTGGAGTCCTTGAAACACTCTACTATCATTATAATAAATCTCATTTTGCATTTGATACTTCCTAATTAAAAAGGTCTAGTGCAAGTTTCCTGCACCTATCATCTTATTCCATAGCCTCACACTTTGTTTTAAGTAAACTTTTTCTTTTATGGGGTGCCTGGGTGTCTCAGTTGGGTGAGCGTCTGACTTCAGCTTAGGTCATGATCTCGTGGTCTGTGTGTTTGAGCCCTGCATCAGGCTCTGTGCTGACAGCTCAGAGCCTGGAGCCTGCTTCAGATTCTGTGTCTCCCTCTCTCTCTGCCCCTCCCCCGCTCATGCTCTGTCTCTCTCTCTTTCTGTCAAAAATAAATAAACATTAAAAAAATTTTTAAAAATAAACTTTTTCTTTTAGAGTGGTTTTGGATTTACAGAAAGGGGGCTAAAATAGTTCAGAGTTCTCATATATTGAGCACCTAGTTTCCTCTTTTGTTAATATCTTACATTGGTACAGATTTTGTTAATATCTTACTATGGTACATTTGTCAAACCTAATAAGTTGTCATTGGTATATTATTACTAACTAAAGCCCATAGTCCAGTCAAATTTCCTTAGTTTTTACCTAATATTTTTCTTCTGTTCCAGAATCCCATCTAGGATACATTACTTAGTCATCCTGTCTTCTTATGCTCCTCATGACTAACAATTTCTGAGTTTCCTTGTCCTTGATAGTTTTGAGTCGTTTTATAGAATCCCTGAAATTGGGATTACCTGATGTTTTTTTCCTAGATAGAAAGGGGGTTTGGGATGTTGGGAAGACCACATTAATTGCTATTCCCACAACATTTTTATCAAATTACATACTATCAACATACTTAGTACTGATGATGACACAAGCTTGTTTTAGGAGTAAATTTGCTCAATGGCTTGTTTCAATTTTGTTTTACGAATGGGCAATTTATGACAAAAAAAGTAACAAAAAATCTCTTTAGCGTCTCTCAAACTACTATGTTTTAAACGTATTCACATAACAAGGACTAACTTTTGTTCTCTGAAAATCATCAAGTCTTTTACCTCCCTACATAAATAAACAGTCATGCTTACTTCTCAGATAAAGAGGTCTGACAGGGCCAGTCTTCTTCCTTTGAAATTTACTTCCCCTACCAGCTCATTTCTGCCTTACATCCTTACTTATGTGATTGCTCTGAATTTTCTGATTTTTTTTTCTTTGCCACATACCTACCAAACGCCTTTTCTAGTAGCTCTAGTCATCACTAAACACCTTTATTATTTTATTGGTCAGTTAAACTACATGATAACGTTATTTATTATAAAATCACTAATGCTCTCTATATATTTTGCTTAAACAACTTAGTTCCCGAGTACCTTTACTTCTATACATGTTTATATTAGATTCCTCAAAGAAACCATCATTTCCTTTAGAAAAAATACTTCAGTCACATAAAAAGAAAACCAACAGCTATTGTGTTAAGTGAAAAGAACAAGATGAGAAATTGTGAATATGGTATCGCATCTTCATTCATTCTTTCACAAAAATATTTGCTGAATGCCTACTCATTGGTCACTCACTGGTGATATCACAATTAAACATAAAATATGGAATCTTTGTCATCAAAGGGCATACATACATGCATATGTACATATATAAAATAAATATCAGGCTGCAATAAAAATAATAAACAGTAAGAGGACAGAGGGTATACTAATTAATCTTTATGTATCCAGATCTACTCGTCTCCCTTTTCTCCCTGACTCCTGTAGTTTCCTATTTTCCACTGGGTGTGAAAAGCTAACTCCCCTGCTCTTCAGGGATTTATCATTGAGCCCCCCACATGGCTGGCCAAGAAAGTAGAGCCCATGCCCATTAATGTGGCACTTAATCTAAATATAAAAATGGGTGGAGGGGTGCAGCTGATAGGACATTTGCAGATTCCTATCAACTCAAGGGGGTCAAAAAACATGGCAGTGGTATGGCATGGTCCAGAAGATAGGTGGCATCTCCAGAACAAAGGAAATAAGGGCGTCTGAGGAGACATAAAAGGTTTATGTTCAATATAGAAGGGTCTCTATAGAGGTGCCATTTTAGTCAAAGTCTCACTAAATTGAGAGAGCAAGTCATTCAAACAACCAAGTGAAGAGTATTCCAGACTGAGGAAGCCACATATTCAAAAGAAAGTTTGATGAACAACAAGAAACTTAATGCAGCTGAGTGAAGTGACTGAGGGGATAGTGATAGGAGATGAGGTTGGAGACGTACCCAGAGGAAAGCTGCATAGAACCTCTTAAGCTATTTTAGAGATTTAAAAAAATTATGGGTGAGATGAGACGCATTTCAAAACTTACAAATTTACCATTTGGGACTGACAAACTATGATTTGAATTTTATAACTATGACAGTTAGCTGTGTGGAGCATAGATGGTCAAGGGCAGAGGTGGAAGCCCAGGGACCTAGGACATTACTAGAATACATGAATCATGATGAAGATGTGCACAGGGGTACAAGTGGTTGGAGGTCCTAACTGGTCAGATTTGGAAAAGGTAGAGCCTCCAGGATTTGCTAGTACACTGGAGAGAAAGTGTGAAATTGAGGATGGCTATGATTTTGGCTTGAACATCTGGAAAAATGGGGTTGATGTTTATTGGAATGGGGAAGACTGTGGGAAAGATTTGGGTGAGAAACACAAATTCTATTTTGGGCATGTTGAGTTGAGATGCATTCAGTATATCGAATAGACGTAAAGGATACACAGCTGAATATTTGAATTTGGAGTCAAATGGAGAAGTTAGGGATGAAGATAAAATGGGTTCTGTTGCTGTATGTGGTATATAAAGCCAATTGGGTTGGATAAGATCTTTTAGAGAACAAATGTAAATAGATGAGCACTGAGCCATGGGCATTGAAGCACTGTGAGGATGGGAGCAGGGCCAGCCTCATGGGTGCACAACCTGTGTGGCCACACAGGACACTATGATTCAAAAGGCCCTGTGCGGATGGCGGCGTAGGAGGACGCTGGGCTCACCGCGCGTCCTGCTGATCACTTAGATTCCACCTACACCTGCCTAAAGAACCCAGAAAACCGCCAGAGGATTAGCAGAACGGAGTCTCCGGAGCCAAGCGCAGACGAGAGGCCCACGGAAGAGGGTAGGAAGGGCGGCGAGGCGGTGCGCGCTCCACGGACTGGCGGGAGGGAGCCGGGGCGGAGGGGCGGCTCGCCGGCCAAGCAGAGCCCCTGAGTCTGGCTGGCAAAAGTGGAGGGGCCGGACGGACTGTGTTCCCACAGCAAGCGCGACTTAGTGTCTGGGAGGTCATAAGTTAAAAGCTCTGCTCAGAAAACGGGAAGGCTGGAGGACAAAGGGAGGGAGAGCTGCTGAGCCCCCGGACGGCAGAGCTCAGCTTGGCGGGGAACAAAGGCGCACGCCAGCGCCATCTCCCCCGCCCATCCCCCAGCCAAAATCCCAAAGGGAACCAGTTCCTGCCAGGGAACTTGCTCTCGCAGCGCAAACACCCAACTCTGTGCTTCTGCGGAGCCAAACCTCCGGCAGTGGATCTGACTCCCTCCCGCTGCCACAGGGCCCCTCCTGAAGTGGATCACCTAAGGAGAAGCGAGCTAAGCCTGCCCCTCCAGCCCCCGTGCACCTTGCCTACCCACCCCAGCTAATACGCCAGATCCCCAGCAACACAAGCCTGGCAGTGTGCAAGTAGCCCAGACAGGCCACACCACCCCACAGTGAATCCCGCCCCTAGGAGAGGGGAAGAGAAGGCACACACCAGTCTGACTGTGGCCCCAGCGGTGGGCTGGGGGCAGACATCAGGTCGGACTGCGGCCCCGCCCACCAACTCCAGTTATACACCACAGCACAGGGGAAGTGCCCTGCAGGTCCTCACCACTCCAGGGACTATCCAAAATGACCAAACGGAAGAATTCCCCTCAGAAGAATCTCCAGGAAATAACAACAGCTAATGAACTGATCAAAAAGGATTTAAATAATATAACAGAAAGTGAATTTAGAATAATAGTCATAAAATTAATTGCTGGGCTTGAAAACAGTATACAGGACAGCAGAGAATCTCTTGCCACAGAGATCAAGGGACTAAGGACCAGTCACGAGGAGCTGAAAAACGCTTTAAACGAAATGCAAAACAAAATGGAAACCACGACGGCTCGGCTTGAAGAGGCAGAGGAGAGAATAGGTGAACTAGAAGATAAAGTTATGGAGAAAGAGGAAGCTGAAAGAAAGAGAGATAAAAAAATCCAGGAGTATGAGGGGAAAATTAGAGAACTAAGTGATACACTAAAAAGAAATAATATACGCATAATTGGTATCCCAGAGGAGGAAGAGAGAGGGAAAGGTGCTGAAGGGGTACTTGAACAAATTATAGCTGAGAACTTCCCTGAACTGGGGAAGGAAAAAGGCATTGAAATCCAAGAGGCACAGAGAACTCCCTCCAGACGTAACTTGAATCGATCTTCTGCACGACATATCATAGTGAAACTGGCAAAATACAAGGATAAAGAGAAAATTCTGAAAGCAGCAAGGGATAAACGTGCCCTCACATATAAAGGGAGACCTATAAGACTCGTGACTGATCTCTCCTTTGAAACTTGGCAGGCCAGAAAAGCTTGGCACGATATCTACAGTGTGCTAAACAGAAAAAATATGCAGCCGAGAATCCTTTATCCAGCAAGTCTGTCATTTAGAATAGAAGGAGAGATAAAGGTCTTCCCAAACAAACAAAAACTGAAGGAATTTGTCACCACGAAACCAGCCCTACAAGAGATCCTAAGGGGGATCCTGTGAGACAAAGTACCAGAGACATCACTACAAGCATAAAACATACAGACATCACAATGACTCTAAACCCGTATCTTTCTATAATAACACTGAATGTAAATGGATTAAATGCGCCAACTAAAAGACATAGGGTATCAGAATGGATAAAAAAACAAGACCCATCTATTTGCTGTCTACAAGAGACTCATTTTAGATCTGAGGACACCTTTAGATTGAGAGTGAGGGGATGGAGAACTATGTATCATGCTACTGGAAGCCAAAAGAAAGCTGGAGTAGCCATACTTATATCAGACAAACTAGACTTTAAATTAAAGGCTGTAACAAGAGATGAAGAAGGGCATTATATAATAATTACAGGGTCTATCCATCAGGAAGAGCTAACTATTATAAATGTCTATGCGCCAAATACCGGAGCCCCCAGATATATAAAACAATTACTCATAAACATAAGCAACCTTATTGACAAGAATGTGGTCATTGCAGGGGACTTTAACACCCCACTTACAGAAATGGATAGATCATCTAGACACACAGTCAATAAAGAAACAAGGGCCCTGAATGATACATTGGATCAGATGGACTTGACAGATATATTTAGAACTCTGCATCCCAAAGCAACAGAATATACTTTCTTCTCGAGTGCACATGGAACATTCTCCAAGATAGATCATATACTGGGTCACAAAACAGCCCTTCATAAGTTTACAAGAATTGAAATTATACCATGCATACTTTCAGACCACAATGCTATGAAGCTTGAAATCAACCACAGGAAAAAGTCTGGAAAACCTCCAAAAGCATGGAGGTTAAAGAACACCCTACTAACGAATGAGTGGGTCAACCAGGCAATTAGAGAAGAAATTAAAAAATATATGGAAACAAACGAAAATGAAAATACAACAATCCAAACGCTTTGGGACGCAGCGAAGGCAGTCCTGAGAGGAAAATACATTGCAATCCAGGCCTATCTCAAGAAACAAGAAAAATCCCAAATACAAAATCTAACAGCACACCTAAAGGAAATAGAAGCAGAACAGCAAAGGCAGCCTAAACGCAGCAGAAGAAGAGAAATAATAAAGATCAGAGCAGAAATAAACAATATAGAATCTAAAAAAACTGTAGAGCAGATCAACGAAACCAAGAGTTGGTTTTTTGAAAAAATAAACAAAATTGATAAACCTCTAGCCAGGCTTCTCAAAAAGAAAAGGGAGATGACCCAAATAGATAAAATCATGAATGAAAATGGAATGATTACAACCAATCCCTCAGAGATACAAACAATTATCAGGGAATACTATGAAAAATTATATGCCAACAAATTGGACAACCTGGAAGAAATGGACAAATTCCTAAACACCCACACTCTTCCAAAACTCAATCAGGAGGAAATAGAAAGCTTGAACAGACCCATAACCAGCGAAGAAATTGAATCGGTTATCAAAAATCTCCCAACAAATAAGAGTCCAGGACCAGATGGCTTCCCAGGGGAGTTCTACCAGACCTTTAAAGCAGAGATAATACCTATCCTTCTCAAGCTATTCCAAGAAATAGAAAGGGAAGGAAAACTTCCAGACTCATTCTATGAAGCCAGTATTACTTTGATTCCTAAACCAGACAGAGACCCAGTAAAAAAAGAGAACTACAGGCCAATATCTCTGATGAATATGGATGCAAAAATTCTCAATAAGATACTAGCAAATCGAATTCAACAGCATATAAAAAGAATTATTCACCATGATCAAGTGGGATTCATTCCTGGGATGCAGGGCTGGTTCAACATTCGCAAATCGATCAACGTGATACATCACATTAACAAAAAAAAAGAGAAGAACCATATGATCCTGTCAATCGATGCAGAAAAGGCCTTTGACAAAATCCAGCACCCTTTCTTAATAAAAACCCTTGAGAAAGTCGGGATAGAAGGAACATACTTAAAGATCATAAAGGCCATTTATGAAAAGCCCACAGCTAACATCATCCTCAACGGGGAACAACTGAGAGCTTTTTCCCTGAGATCAGGAACACGACAGGGATGCCCACTGTCACCGCTGTTGTTTAATATAGTGCTGGAAGTTCTAGCATCAGCAATCAGACAACAAAAGGAAATCAAAGGCATCAAAATTGGCAAAGATGAAGTCAAGCTTTCGCTTTTTGCAGATGACATGATATTATACATGGAAAATCCGATAGACTCCACCAAAAGTCTGCTAGAACTGATACATGAATTCAGCAAAGTTGCAGGATACAAAATCAATGTGCAGAAATCAGTTGCATTCTTATACACTAACAATGAAGCAACAGAAAGACAAATGAAGAAACTGATCCCATTCACAATTGCACCAAGAAGCATAAAATACCTAGGAATAAATCTAACCAAAGATGTAAAAGATCTGCATGCTGAAAACTACATAAAGCTTATGCAGGTAATTGAAGAAGATATAAAGAAATGGAAAGACATTCCCTGCTCATGGATTGGAAGAATAAATATTGTCAAAATGTCAATACTACCCAAAGCTATCTACACATTCAATGCAATCCCAATCAAAATTGCACCAGCATTCTTCTCGAAACTAGAACAAGCAATCCTAAAATTCATATGGAACCACAAAAGGCCCCGAATAGCCAAAGTAATTTTGAAGAAGAAGACCAAAGCAGGAGGCATCACAATCCCAGACTTTAGCCTCTACTACAAAGCTGTCATCATCAAGACAGCATGGTATTGGCATAAAAACAGACACATAGACCAATGGAATAGAATAGAAACCCCAGAACTAGACCCACAAACGTATGGCCAACTCATCTTTGACAAAGCAGGAAAGAACATCCAATGGAAAAAAGACAGTCTCTTTAACAAATGGTGCTGGGGGAACTGGACAGCAACATGCAGAAGGTTGAAACTAGACCACTTTCTCACACCATTCACAAAAATAAACTCAAAATGGATAAAGGACCTGAATGTGAGACAGGAAACCATCAAAACCTTAGAGGAGAAAGCAGGAAAAGACCTCTCTGACCTCAGCCGTAGCAATCTCTTACTCGGCACATCCCCAAAGGCAAGGGAATTAAAAGCAAAAGTGAATTACTGGGACCTTATGAAGATAAAAAGCTTCTGCACAGCAAAGGAAACAACCAACAAAACTAAAAGGCAACCAACGGAATGGGAAAAGATATTTGCAAATGACACATCGGACAAAGGGCTAGTATCCAAAATCTATAAAGAGCTCATCAAACTCCACACCCGAAAAACAAATAACCCAGTGAAGAAATGGGCAGAAAACATGAATAGACACTTCTCTAAAGAAGACATCCGGATGGCCAACAGGCACATGAAAAGATGTTCAACGTCGCTCCTTATCAGGGAAATACAAATCAAAACCACACTCAGATACCACCTCACGCCAGTCAGAGTGGCCAAAATGAAGAAATCAGGAGACTATAGATGCTGGAGAGGATGTGGAGAAACAGGAACCCTCTTGCACTGTTGGTGGGAATGCAAATTGGTGCAGCCGCTCTGGAAAGCAGTGTGGAGGTTCCTCAAAAAATTAAAAATAGACCTACCCTATGACCCAGCAATAGCACTGCTAGGAATTTATCCAAGGGATACAGGAGTACTGATGCATAGGGGCACTTGTACCCCAATGTTTATAGCAGCACTCTCAACAATAGCCAAATTATGGAAAGAGCCTAAATGTCCATCAACTGATGAATGGATAAAGAAATTGTGGTTTATATACACAATGAAATACTACGTGGCAATGAGAAAAAATGAAATATGGCCTTTCGTAGCAACATGGATGGAACTGGAGAGTGTGATGCTAAGTGAAATAAGCCATACAGAGAAAGACAGATACCATATGGTTTCACTCTTATGTGGATCATGAGAAACGTAACAGAAACCCATGGGGGAGGGGAAGGGAAAAAAAAAAAAAAGAGGTTAGAGTGGGAGAGAGCCAAAGCATAAGAGACTGTTAAAAACTGAGAAAAAACTGAGGGTTGATGGGGGGTGGGAGGGAGGGCAGGGTGGGTGATGGGTATTGAGGAGGGCACCTTTGGGATGAGCACTGGGTGTTGTATGGAAACCAATTTGACAGTAAATTTCATATATTAAAAAAAAAAAAAAAAAAAAAAAAAAGGCCCTGTGCTTGGTTCAATGCTCTGCTCTGTCCTGAAGCTGTTAATATATTTTATTTTATTTTATTTTTAAATTTTTATTTAATTATTTTTTTAAAATTTACATCTTCGTTAGCATATAGTGCAATAATGATTTCAGGAGTAGATTCCTTAATGCTCCTTAACCGTTTACCACCCCCCCCCAAAAAAAAACCTCTCCAGTAACCCTCTGTTCTCTATATTTAAGAGTCTTTTATGTTTTTTTCCCCTCTCTGTTTTTATATTATTTTTGCTTCCTTTCCCTTATGTTCATCTGTTTTGTATCTTAAAGTCCTCATATGAGTGAAGTCATATGATATTTGTCTTTCTCTGACTGACTCATTTCACTTAGCCTAATACCCTCTAGTTCTCTATCCACATAGTTGTGAATGGCAAGATTTCTTTTTTTTTTTTGATTGCTGAGTAACACTCCATTGCATATATATATATATATATATATATATATATATATATATATACCACATCTTCTTTATCCATTCATCCATCGATGGATATTTGGGCTCTTTCCATACTTTGGCTATTGCTAATAGTGCTGAAACTGTTAGTAGATTTTAAAGAAGGGTCTAGCATTTCCATTTTGTATTGCACCCTGCAAATTATGTGGCAGGTCTTGGTTGGGAATAAGAGGATTCATCAAGGTCTAAAGCCAGTGAAGTAGACTGAAAACCAAGCAAGTATGTTAGCGGTGTCATAAAAGCCAAATAAAGAAATTGTATGGAGATGAGTAGAGCGATCAACAGTTGCAAGGCCAAGTTATCTTTGGCCTTAACAGTGATCACTGGATTTGGCAACCTGGATGTGATTGTTGCTCAGGTTGACCTACGTTGTGGAGAGAAAAAGAGAAGACAGTAAGAACAAACACTGAGCATAGACAACTCTGGCAAATACCTTCTCTGTGAGTGGGAAGGCTTCAAACTGAACAGGACTAGATAGATAGGGGGTCAAGTCAAGGCTTTTCTAAATTGGAGATATGGCATACTTTTCCTCTGGCAATGACCCACTAAAGAAGGGGAGGAAATGACGAGGCAGGAGAGGAAATAATTATAGGAGCAAAGTCCTTGAGGAGAAGAGAGGAATGGGATCCAGTACAAATGGAGGGTTTATCCTAGGAGCAGATGGAAGGAAAATTGCAAGGGAAGATGCCTGTGCCTGGTGTATTTTGGAAAAAAAAAATCCATTCTGATTGCTTCTGTATATGATTCAGTCTTCAGCTGAGAATAGAAAGGAGAAGGGGGATATGGAGGTTTGGGGAAAGAGAAGAGAATGTGAAGCCATCCTCTGTGAAGGGGCTGGAACTGACAGGCAGCACCAAGGTTGCTAAAGGGCTATGTGAAAATACAGATTGATGGTACAATACCCTAAACTGTTGATTTGGGGTAACTCCAGTGATTCTTTCTTTTGCAGTTTTCTGATTCCCTAATAGGCATATATTACTTCCATAATTAGCCTTTTTAAACTGTATGAAGGGGTGAAAAGCAGTACTTATAATGTACAAGAGGTGTTTATGATTTATGACAGGTGAATGGGGAATCAGAAAGAGCACACGGGTATCATTTTGGTTGCCTTGAAAAGCAATGCCCACATAACAGGTGAAGAGCAGTCCAGTTTTGGTTTTTGTTTTTTGCAGAAATGAGGAACAAGACAAAATATTTTTGGCCCTTTTTCAGGCCTTTGGATTTACTCATTTCCAGGCCTGAGCCACCTCTTGTGTTTTCCTAGTTGAGTTTGGTTGGCCTAATGGTTCTTCCCAGGATCTGGCACCAGGCTGGCTGCCATCCTTGATTTTCCAGCATGGATGTGCCACTCACCCCGGGTCTGGGTCTACAGGGGTGTTATAGAGACAGGCTGAGTGAGGCTCCATCAGGGACTAGCTAGACATCTCTTACACCAGAAATATTTTTAAATGTTCTTGTTAAAAGGGTTAAAAGTAAATGTCCCTTAGAAGTTGAGGTCCTTGATGTCTGCTTTCAGAGTGTCCTTAGTCACTCACTATTTGTCTTGTTAACAGCTATGGCTGCTATTTTTCAAAATTTCAAATCAAGATCATTGTTCCCAAAAGACATTTCAGAGATAATACATCGTTAGGAAGGGGTTGTTACTAATTCCAAAACATTTTCACCCTGTTAGACCTTGTATTATTAGCTCATATGTGCTTTTATTTTGACCCATGATAGATGGGATGATGAGTGGGGAATTTCAGGGCAACATTTTAAAATAAGTTCCTCTGCGCAATTTACCCTCATCTTTCTGTTGAAATCTTTATTGGGATCATAAATCTCAGTTCTCAGAACAAGATGTGAGAATTAGATCCTGTGATTGCTAAAACACCCCATGGAGCTCAGCTGTGTGGGCGCAGAGGCAGTAACTCTGCATGGGGTTGTGAGGTAGGGTGTGTGTTTGGAACCCTGAGGGTGGTGAATGGAAGACCGCAGAGCCAAGGGCAGCTGTGGGAGCCAAGTCCAGAGCTTAACATCAGGGAAAAGGGGTGAATATTTCTCTTGTGGCGGAAATAATATTTAACTTAACCATATGCATTTGCATCATGTTACTCTTCACAAAACGCACCAACTCGTTGATAATTAAGTTCCTTCATAATAAATTTTTTACATAAGAAACCTGTTTGATAAATTTACCTACTATTCATATTCATACCTGAAAGTAAGTTCTTAAAAGGACAGAACGGTTACCTAATATTACTTTATGTATACTGCTATTGAGAACAAAGACAAATTTTACTCTCTGAGCACTGGGGTCTAATTTGAAATACATAGCAAATTAAACATGGCTTATGTTTAGTGGAGCTATCTACAAGTCAACCGAAGGGAATTAGGTGCAACTAGGCAGTTCTTTTCCTGAAGAAGTGTCTGTAACTTCTTACATTAGATGGACTGAGATGGGAAGTAAGAGTTGTTGTGGGTGAAAAGTTCAAGCAATGCTTAGAAGCAGATGTTTAGAATCTTATGAAGAAAGGTTAAAGAACAGCATGTTCAGTAACTGGAAGTTGATGAGCTGAAGATAAGGAGTTTTCCCAAAGGCACCTGAGTCCTCATTCAGGTTGGCTGGAACTGTTGACAGTCAGTCAGGTGAGCGTAAATTGGTGGCTTTGAGAAAAAAAACAGTAAAGTCTCATTTATCACATCTGTGTAATGAAAATAACACCTACCTTATAAGTTGGTGAGATTTAAATGAGAAGATATTATACACACACTCACACGCATCCTGGATATAGCACAAGTTCAAAACCCTGCAGTGTGTGATCAGGTTCATGAGAGATGCCATATGTGGCAAAAGAATCATCAAAGCCAGCCTTCTAGTTGGCTTCAGGGACAAGAGAGGGGTCCAAATACATGCAGCATGTGTGAACGTGCCCTCTCTCTTTTTTTCATGGGTAAAACTGAAATTCGGTTATGATCGAAAGACCTTCTCTTCAGACCTGCATTCCTAGGTGCTTTGGGACACTTATGGAGTTTTTCCAACAGTGGTAAAATAAAAGACTGCAGTTCCCTCTTCTTTCTCACAGCTAGCACAGAAAACTGACCTCGGGCTTTTTTTTGGTGGGGGTGGGGGTGGGGGTGGAGGTGGGGGTGGGGGTGGGGGTGGAGGTGGGGGTGGTGGTTTTCATCTGAGGATGAGACCATGTAAGTCACAGAAGACTTTGTCAGTTGGGTGGAGGGTAAATGCAGGCCCTGCATGGCTGGTTGGGGACTCAATCACCGGCTCAACTCCAGCCATCCAGGGGTCTGGTGGTTGAGGAGGATCACAGGGTGATCTGATAGAGAATTGCCGAAGGGGAGGATCAAGTCAACCTCTTCCAGATTCATCACAGTCCCCTAAAGCATTGATGACCTTTTTCTTAATACTTATATGGGGAAAATTTTAGTTCATTGACCTTACAAATAATTATGATTCTTTGGAAAGCTTTTGTTCATGGAAACCGGGCAGCACTTTCAGACATTTCAATGATGTTTATTATCTTAATAGCACCTGTCCTTTACCCTGCCTGCATACTCCAAAAAAAAAAAAAAAAAAAAAGTTAACTAAAAGAGAGCATGATTCATTTTATATCCTCATGTTTTCTTATGACCACAGCTGTGGCCACTTCAGTGTCCAGCAAAGTATTTCTTTGGCGAGTGATTTAGGGAGGGGTGGAAAGTGAAATGGAAGCAGTCTCTGGAAAATCTTTAACACCGGGGCGTATTCTCTCCCTGTTTGACTCCAAGGAATTCCCACTCGTGGAATCTGGCCTATCATAAAGAACTTCTCTTTTCTGTATTTGATTCAACTTCAATAAATTATGTCAACCAACTGTGGCGAATGATGTGTGTCCTTCACGCTACAGAACAATAGTCTTCCTAGTTAAACTTCTGGAAGGGTTTGAATCTATCAGTTCCAGTCCCCCCATGCTGGGCACAGTCTTCTGTGTCAGCTGGATCCGCTTGTTCATAGCCCCTCCCCTAGAACAAGTTCTTCTTTTTTTCTGGCACCTAAGACACCCTGACACTCATCCCTCCTCGAACTGCCTTCGTTGGCCTTAATTCTGAAATAACATCTCCTCAAGATACAGAAAATGACTCTTGTCATCAAAAAAAGCAAATCCTCAGTGAGAATAATTTGTCTTTTAAAAAAATCATGCCCAAATCAGCCAGATTTAGAAAATGCAGAAACTCTTCCACCCTTTTTAAAAGTAGGCTTTAGAAAATAAATTTGTCCCATGAAAGAAATGGTAACTGGTGCATGAGATGGTATGAGAATGAAAAGTATTTCCTTTATTCTTATCAATAACAGTCTGTGTGTCTGTACCAACCATATTGCAAATCGTCTGATTTTGTGCCATCATAGCTGATATATCTGAATCTTTCCTAAATAATCACACTGTTTCCAAAGGTCACAACCCTTTATTTCTAAACCAAATTTCTCCTGGAGTCTGTGTCCACACAAAGGTTCTCTTACCAATTTTCTTCCAATAACTTTGTGCTTAGTTTGGCTCCCCGCTAAACACACCCACCAGTATCTCCAGCCTTGTACTTCACAACCACTCAATCACGGTCATTGGAATTTTACTTCATTTCATGTCTACCATTTTGTTTTTCTTCTGTCATCATCCTGGCTCAGATATACAGGTGGTCCCCGTGTGCATGGAAATGAGAGACCATTAAAATGACTACACGAACAAAAACCATGCAAAGCAACCTTACCAACCAAAGGAGGGGTGGGGATTACAACTGTTTTGGGACCTTTAAGATTTTTTTGTCGACACATTAAAACCTCTTTTGCTGTAGGTTATAAACCTGTAGGGAAATTTAAAGATAGTAAAACTAATATTTAGTACACTGTAATGTAGTTATGTTTTATTTTAGCACACTGTAACTTAAAACATTAGAAACACTTAGCAGTGAAGTGTTGGATTTTTCTGTGTAGAAGTCACACTGAGCAGTTTGAGCAGTGCTAACCCTCTTGTTCCCATTGTATTGCATACAGTATGGAGTGAGCACCTCCATTAGGCCTTGGCAAACTGTCATACTCTTTTCTAAATTTGGATCGGCTTCTGACTATCCATTGTGTCTTCAATGTCAGGGAATACCTCTGAGAGTTTCTTTAATGCAAGTGTTGTGTGTGTGTGTGTGTGTGTGTGTGTGTGTGTGTGTGTTTCCGGTGTGTTTCTTCTGGGATATCTTCATCCTTGTCATTTTCTTCATTTGTGTCACTAAGTTTGCCTTCCCTGAGTTCTTCTGGTTGCACATCTGCGAGTCTCTCACACAGTGACAACTGTCAGCAATTTCTTCCAAATCTCCATTTATGTTCAATTTGAATTTCACTTGCAGCCTCATCAGTTCTTGTATCTTTGTTGCACTTCCTCTCTTAGCCAATTTCCTTTTATGGTTACCTGTCTTTTCAAACATTGTGTAGGTTCATCTGGAAGACAACTGGGTGACACAACTTCATGCTTTGCTACCTGTGAGCTTAGTAATAGATATGTGGTGGCCAATCATGGGTAGACTTTGTAAGAAGTGATGTGACTGGTCACTGATCATGATGTGCATTTCTTATTTATGCAGTGGTTTTCACCTTGATGATGCAGCAATGAAGTTTCTACTTTATGCAATTAGAGTGGTAACTGAAATCTGAACTGTCTTGTTGGGATACTGGTATCATTTAACTAAACTAGTAACTGAAATCTGCCTATTATTGGAACTGTGCAAAGCAAGGATGGCCTGATGATAACACTAGGACAAATATCTGCTTTCTTTTTTCATCTTTAGTGTTTCTAATACACCTGCTATTCACTGGTCCAGAGTTTCCTCTAGGATAACAACTGCCTTATTCATCATATAGCCATATCTAGCAAAATTTTACATGTAGTTTTTACCCCAACATAGGCGGTGTATAATTATAACCTTCTCCCTGGTTGGCCTAAGCCCCTGTACTTACATTATGAGGTTGCATTATGAGGTTGCTCTTATGCTCCCGGGGTAACAGGTGTTCCTCAACCCTGCCACAGGATTACAGAATTGAGGCTACTTTGTTGCTGTTGTTCATGATGACTTCTATAGGAAGTGAGTTAGAGGACTCTTTGCTAAACCTGGGTTTTCTGGCTATCTTGTTTGAGTGACATCTCCAGTAAGGTGGATCCCAAGAACTGTCTCTTTGGTTTTCGAACCTTCTGCCCAAGACTTGGTCTCCAAATACCCCTGAGACTGTGAGAGTGACTGCTAAGCTCCCAAGTGATAAACACACAGTTAGACTTTTCAAACTTGTTGCTTTGTAGTCAACAGGAACAGAGGCACTCTGTGATGGTTTGAGACGCCATCTCCCAAACCAGAGTCTGGGAAGAGTAATTTCGCCTCGGTTGTTTACTTTAGCTTACACCTCTCTTATGTACTGTTGTAGTGAGGTACAAATGCCTCCTTTTTCATGGTCTCTTTTTGGTTCCTGGGAAACAGGACAATATCCCTGAATTTTTCTTTGTATATACTGTAAAACATCCTCTGAGAACAAGAGGTGAAGAGGAAGAAGCTTTCTGTCTTCTTATTCTGAATGCCCACAGGAACACTTGTAGAGTCAAACTGGACAGACCTTTGTGACTATCTCAGCCAACAGAGTATCATGGAAGTGATGCCACATGCCTTCTGAGGCTAGATGATAAGAACACCTTGCACTTGTGCCTTGCCTTCTTATGACACTTATTCTTAGAACCCAGTTGCTATGTATGCTGTGAGGAAGCCCAAATTAGCTCACAGGCAGAGGCCATGCATAAGTAATTTGGCCAGTAGTCCAGCCAAAGGCAGCATCAACTGCTAGACATTTGAGTGAAGATGTATCCAGAGGATTCCCACCCTCAGCTGTTAACTTATCCCAATCTTTGAGTCTATCCAGCTAATGCCCCAGACATGGTACAGCAAACATAAACAGGCTTTCCTGTGTCTGAACTAAATTACTGACCCACAAAATCAGTGAAAACAACTGTTATTTTTAATACAATTATATGCCACTAAGTTTGGGGTGGTTGTAATAGTAACCGGAACAGAAATGCTGGACTCTGTACAACTCTTTAAATGATCTGAGTGGCGAGACAGGTGAATTTGTCTCTTCTTAGCTATGCTTTCTAACATTTCCACAATGTACATGGGTAATGAGTGCAGTCAATAGGGACATAATGAAGTGACTGATTAGATGTGGTTGAGAAAGGGAAGGGTCTGGGATGCTGCCCAGATTTCATGTCCTTGGATGCTAGCAAGAAGAGGCTGTTATGTGTTGTTTCCCTTACCTCATCTATATAAAGGACACTGATAGGACATTATTTCTTGTTAAATAATTTCTTTAGAAATAGCCCCCAAACTGTAATAAAATGTGATCTGGTAATTTTCCACCCTCCCCAAATACTGCCAAGATTTAGAAGTTCCTTATCCCCTGTAACAAAATGGTTAAACAGAGGAGAGGCCCATCTGAATTCTATATACCCCACTCAGTGGTCCAACTGTAGACCACCTTTCATTTTCCCTGTCTCATCTCCTGATTTTGTGGTTGAATTGATACACATGAAGATTTAGGGTCTTTGTGACAAAAATCAAGTGAGTCAGCCAGGTAACTATGGCCCTTAGAAGGATACAAACAAAGCCATCCGACTAACAAGTAAGGATCAATTTGACTACTAGTTCACCAAAGTCAAAACATTACCATCCAGGAATAATACAATTGCTGGCATAAGTGCAGGTGCCAAGAGTTGCTGGTTTCAACTAATAGCATTCAGTAAATCATTGCAACTAGATGGCGAGGTGATTCTAAGTACTTCGTTTATCCTTAGTAAGTGAATATAACTTACTCTTCCATCTCATGGGGGGAAAAAGCATTTTTCATCTCTGAAATGGATTAAGAGGAGACCCCCACAGCATCAGCAGAAAACAAATTCCATGGGCAAGTCTCTCGACCATCAGCACTTTGAAATTATATTCTTTTGTTTTTTAAATGTTTATTTATTTTTGAAAGAGAGAGAGAGAGAGAGGGAGACAGCGTGAGTGGGGAAGGGACAGAGAGAGAGGGAGACACAGAATCCAAAGCAGGCTCCAGGCTCTGAGCTGTCAGCACAAAGCCTGATGTGGGGCTCGAACTCAGGAACCGTGAGATCATGACCTGAGTTGAAGTCAGATGCTTAACCGACTGAGCCACCCAGGCGCCCCAAAATTATATTCTGATGGTACAGTTTAGAAAAAAGAAAGAAGTAAGGTTTTACCTATATGATAAATTAGAGGCCAAATGGTTTCTTTCCATATTCTTATAATCTTAAGGGAGATAGTTTGTGACAAATCTAAAAAGTTCTATCTTGACCATTTGGGCATAAAATAGGTGGAGATTGAAGGCAGGAATGACAAGGCCTTGGAGGGATAAAAAATGAAAATAACCAAAATTACATCTTTGTTACATGAGTGGCCAAAACCAGAAAGCTCCATACAAGTTTTTTTGTCTTGGCAGAAATTATTGCCCTTACACCATCGAATGTCATTGCAATCATATGGTATCAATAACAAATGAATTGTGGCCAGAATGTCTAAGGTCTGTTCTTACAGACATTAGATCTGAATTCTCCTTCTCACAAATCTCAAAAGCTTTGTTCATTCTGAACTCTGGCCAGTTTTTTGACCTTTCTGCTGACCTGAAAGGGTTATGCAGCAAGGGTAAGACACAAACTAGTGCTTGGAACACCCCTCAGAGTGGCCAAAATATTTTCTTTATGACTATGAAGCAATTTCCAAATCACATTGCTTTCTGTTGCAGAGCTTTCTGGAATTGTACCGTATATCCCAGTATAATGGTTTTCAATTTCTGTCTCAAGACTTGCATTATGCTCTTTCAAGATGGCCTAAACACTCTACCAATTGATAGCATTATGCTGGGCCTACTGAATTAGATTTTATCCCAGAGGCTAGACATGGGAGCCTATGTCTATTACTTACACCATTTTTATTGGTCTTTGTGTGCAGCATGGTTAAGCCATAAAAACTTTCACCAAGGTGGTAGGAATGGAGGAGAGAAAATAATGTGAGAGCTTAATGACATTCTGAATGTGGGCTGAAGGGGAAAAGGAAACAAAGTTGACTAAGGCTTGTGGGTAACTGGGCTAATAATAACATACATTAGGTAACTCAGATGATTTAGTTTTGGATAGTCTCTTGCCAAACTAAAAAATAATGTATTATTAATAAATTTTATTAATAATAAATACTATTAACATGCTTTAGCCAGGTCCTAGATTTATTTTAAAAACATCCTTTGTATAGCAAAACTGTTGTCAAACACTGTTGTAATTTAAACACCTCCTTCTAAAACAGTGACATATATTTCATGAAGAGTGTATATTCCAGAGTTATTTCCTGCTGGATCTCAAAACTAAACCATCTCAAAATTAGGTTACTCACCAAGTGTTCTAAAACTCAGAGCCAATGAAAATGTCCACACTTCCAGCTTTTATAAAGGCCCCTTTGCTTACTTAGCAACCCCCAGTGCAGGAAATTCTCCTGTTACCACCAAAGACAAACCACTTTTTATTTATATTTAAAAATACTGTATTAAAGTGAAACTAAACATTTTTAAACTTACATTGATTTAAAACATTGATTAAAAGTCTGTTTAAACATCATACTTACTGGTGAATTATTAAAGGAATTCCCACTGGGAAGAGGAAAAAGTATGACTACTTTCACTGATATTCAATATTGTTCTGATTTTATTCCCAATGTAATATGACAAGAAAAATAAGGTTTATATTAGAATTAAACACAGGGGCACCCGGGTGGCTCAGTTGGTTAAGTGTCTGACTCTTGGTTTCAGCTCAGGTCATAATCTCATAGTTTGTGGGATCGAGCCTTGAGTTAGGTGCCACACTAACCGTGTGGAGCCTGCCTGGGATTCTCTCTCTCCCTTTCTCTCTGCCCCTCCCCTACTCTCTCTCTCTCCCTCTTTCCCTCTCTCAAAATAAATACATAAACTTAAAAAAAAGAGAATTAAACATAAATTACTTGGCACTGATATGATTTCCAGGATGTGAAAAAAGCAGTAAGTTAAGGGAACAGATAATACAAAAGTCAGTTCTCAGACTTCTGGGAACATGGAAGAGTAGGAGGATCCTAAATTCACCTCATCCCATGGACACACCTATATAACAGCCCCAGCAGTGCAATTAACCCAGAAAACAACCCAGAGACTGACAGAACAGACTTTCTACAGTCAGTCATAGAGGGGCCATGGAAAAGAGTAGGCGGGGTAGAGACTCAGTTGGGAACCAAACTCCTGGACAGAATAACCACAAATGGGACAGACATCACAAACATGGAGAAGGGAGAGGAGCAGACCTCACCCTAGGCACCCATGGTGTGGGGGAACTACACTGAGAAGATGAGCCCCCATAACATTTGGCTTTGGAACACAATGGGGCCTAACTTCATGAGGTTTCACAGTCATGAGGGCTTAACTACAGATACTTTAAAAATCAGCAGGCTTAACTCTGGGAGTGCTAGTGGGTGATAGGAAACTTAATCCTCACCCTTAAAGGGCCAGTATAAAAAACAACCCTGCCAAGATACAGCATAAAAGCAGAAGTTTGAAAAGTGCCTGGGGTATACATGAGGGAGATTTATTTACTAATCTCAGAACATTCACTGGATGGGCAGGGATCTCTAGGAAACTTTATCAATTACAAAAGAGCAGGTGGGTGCCATTTTTCCTCCCTTACCCTCTACCTCTTGCCTAGATAGCTGGATACTTGTGGGAACCAGCAGTAACACTCCCCACTGACCTTGCTAACAGTTGCTATACCCTGCCCTGGCATTCTCCGAAGGATGTATCCCATCCAACATGCCCCACTCATGGTGTATCCCTCCAAAGTGGCTCCTGCCCTGGGGAGAGGAGAAGATAACCACACACTGGTGCAACTGCAGCTACAGCAGACTGGGGATAGGCATCTGGTCTGCTAGCCCCACCCATCAATAAAAACCACTCAGGGGGTAACACAGGGAAAGAGCCCTGAAGTTTGGGTAATTGCAGCCCTGGCAGATGGCCTGAGGGCAGGCATCTGGTCTGACTGTTAACACCATACAACTACAAACCCATGGCATTCCAAGACTGGCCCCTTAACAGCACAGGGACCAAACTTGTCCAGTGTGCCTGCTAAAGGCAAACTGGGCCATTGCAATATATTGGACTGAAGATAGGAGACATCCCTAGAGCACCGGGTTCTGATGAACAGGGGACATTGTGCTACAGGGCACATAGAAATGTTTCTTTTTCTTTCTTTTTTTTAAAAAAATATTTTATCGTTTTTATTTTTTAAAGCTTATTTATTTTGAGAGAGAGAGAGAGAGGGAGAGAGAGAGAGAGAGAGGGAACATGAGCGGGGGTGGGGGCAGAGAGAGAGGACAGAGAGAATCCCAAGCAGACTCTGTGCTATCAGCATAGAGCACGATAAAGGGCTTGATTTCACAAACTGCGAGATCATGACCTGAGCCGAAATCAAGAGTAGGATGCTTAATTGATTGAGCCATCTAGGTATTCCCAGAAACTTTTCTTTATAAGGCCACTACTTTCAAGATCAGGAGACATAGATGACTTTCCTAATACATAGAAACAAACAAAGAGAATTAGACAAAATGGAGAGACAGAGGGATATGCCCCAAATGAAAGAAAAGGATAAAACCACAGCAGAAGAGCTAAATGAAATGGAGATAAGCAATATTCCTGATAAATAATTCAAAGTAATGGTCATAAAATACTCACTGGACTTGAGAAAAGAGTGGAGGATCTCAGGGTAATCTTCAAAAAAGAGATAGAAAATTAAAAAAAAAAAGAACCAATCAGAGATGAAGAATTCAGTAACTGAAATTAAAAATTCACTAGAGGGAAGCAACATCAAATTAGAGGATGGAGAATGGATCAATGAGCTAGAAGATAGTAATGGAAAGCAACCAAGCTCAACAGCAAAAAGAAAAAAAGAAGAATAAAAAATGATAATAGGTTAAGGGAGCTCAGCAACATCTCAAGTGTAATAATATTTGCATTATAGGGATCCCAGAATGAGAGGAGAGAGAGAGAAGGGAGCAGAAAATTTATTTCAAGAAACAATAGTTGAAGATTTTCCAAATCTGGGAATAGAAGCAGACATCTAGATCCAGAAAGGATAGAGAGCCCCAACAAAATCAACCCAGTGAAGTCCATACTAAGACAAATAATAAATAAAATGGCAGAAAAGTAGTAATAAAAAGAGAATTTTAAAAGCATCAAGAGAAAAGAAAACAGTTACATACAAGGGAAATCCCTGTATGTAAAATCAGCTATCAGTTGATCTTTCAGCAGAAACTTTGCATACCAGAAGCAAGTGGAATGATATATTCAAAGTACTGAAAGGAAAAAAACCCGCAACCTTCTTGGTTGCTCTATCCAGCAAGATTATCATTCAGAATAGAATTAGAGATAGAGTTTTCCAGACAAACAAAAGTTAAAGGAGTTCATCACCACTAAACTAGCCTTATGAGAATTGTTAAAGAGTATTCTTTGAGTAGAAAGAAAAGGCCATAATCAGGAGTAAGAAAATCAAGAAAGAAAAAATTTCACAGGTAAATGCAAGCATAATAAAAATGGAAGATTAAACCAGTATGGTGGTTAAAGCACAAAGCAGTAAAATCAATTATATCTATAAAAACCAGTCAAATGACTCACAAGACAGAAGGATGCAAAGTATGACATCATATATATAAAAAATGGTGGAGGAGTAAAAATTTAGTGCTATTAGAATGAGTTTAAACTTGGGGCACCTGGGTGGCTCAGTCGGTTAAGCGGCCAACTTCGGCTCAGGTCATGATCTCGCGGTCCATGAGTTCGAGCCCTGCGTCGGGCTCTGTGCTGACCGTTCAGAGCCTGGAGCCTGTTTCAGATTCTGTGTCTCCCTCTCTCTCTGACCCTCCCCCGTTCATGCTCTGTCTCTTTCTGTCTCAAAAATAAATAAACGTTAAAAAAAAATTAAAAAAAAGAATGAGTTTAAACTTAAGTGATCAACTTAATATAGACTGCTATATGCATAAGATATTATATACAAACCTAATAATAACCACAAATCAAAAACCTGTAATATATACACATACGAAAACAAATTAAAAAAGAAGGAAAGAATCCAAGCATTTCACCTTTTGTTTGGCTTTGTTTTGCTTCTTTTCTTTAATACAAGAGGTCTGGCAAGTTGACACTCAATGAGGAAACATCACTCATAATGTAAGTGGTAATATAGTTGGTACAACATTTTGGAAGAATGTCTGGCAGTACCTACACTTTAAAATGTTCTTAATTTTTAACCTAGCAATTCCACCTGTAGTAATTTTTTCCTACAAAATAGACACGGAAAAAAAATATATATATGGAAAGATGTGTAATCACAAAAATTGGAAACTAATTTGCATGTGTTATAATTCATTTCAGTTACAAGTGGCAGAAAAACAAATGTAGCTCAAAGACGAGGGATATCCATTTCTCACTCATGTGAAAGCTCAGGTAGACAGCCCAGGATAAGTCTAACACTTGATTATCTCAGGGCCCATATTCCTTATATCTTGTGGCTCCACTGTGTAGGCCTCAACTCAATATATTAGATGGCAATCTGAGATTACAGACCGCAGGATGGAGGAAGGGAGGTAGAAAGGCAGAGGTATAGTCATCCTGTCTCCTAGAAAGCGTTCTAAAATCGGCTATTTGATGCTCTATCTACACTATATTGTCCAGTACTTAGTCACATGGCTACATCTAGCTGCAAGGGAGACTGGAAAGCACAGTCTTATTCTGGGAAGTCATGTGCCTAGCTAAAAATGTGGAGGAAAAAAGGGATAATAGAAAAAAAAAAGACAATAGATTTTACGGAACGACTAGCAGTCTCTGCCACGTGACTGGATGACCAATAAGGGGGAAATATGATATAGAATATCATACAGTTAAATATTATACAATTATAACAAAATAAAGTAATTCTATGTGGATTGACATGGAAGGCTGTTACAGAACTGCATTAGTCAACAATTTCAAAAATGCTTGTGTGAGAAATGCCAGCATATGTTCACCCAAAGACACGTTAAAATGTTCATTTCAGCATTATTTAAAATAACCCCTCTGGGGAATAAGCTTAGGAATTCCCTGAGCTTGCATCAATGGGTTAACAAGGCATAAAGAATTAGAAAGCAATAGGGTGTACACACCCAAGTTTGGGTAAACAAGATTAGGTAAATAAGATTAGGTAAACGGGGCAAAGGCCCCCAGTATAGGACAAAGGTATAGAAATAGGAAACCTGTGGATGAAAACATCCAAGATTAGGTAAATAAGATTAGGTAAATGAGGCAGAGGCCCCCAGTATAGGACAAAGGTATAGGACAATAGCAGAAAGCTGCTTTCACAGGAAGGAAGGACCAATTAGGTAAATAGGGCTATAGATGGCAGCAGGGTGAAGTTGCCCAGAGTGGAGCTAATTAGCAAAAGAAAGGTGCCTTCTTGACCCTTTGGTAGCATGCTCTGTCTTTCTTGTCCCCTAGACCAGTTCAGATAAACAGAGGTGGCGCTGCATGTTTGCTGTAAACAACCTTCCATCCAGCATGAGAATCTTGTTTTCTATTGGCCCAAACCCCTAACACCACACATCTCCAAAACCCCCTTTTCCCCACACCCATGAGTTCATGGTTTCATTGTCTCTTTGTGCACATCCATCATGCTTATAAGCCTTCTATCATGTTTATAAGCCTCTGATCCTAATAAAAATGGAGCAAGGACCCTTACTTTTGTCTCCTCCCAGACATTAGCCTCTCTCACATTTTCAATCCTGCATCCTGCTTTCTTGCTGGACAAGAGAGAACCCCAGACCCAGAGTCTACAACAAACCCCAAAGTGAAAATGCTAAAAATGTCCACTAACAGTAGAATGGTAAGTATGGAATATTTGCCTTGTGAAATGCTATAGGTGATGGGAATGAACAGTGTTACCATATGCAAAAATATGGATGATTCTTAAGACACAATGTTAAGCAAAAGAAACCAGGCACAAAACACATAATGTATATTCCACGTTAGATAATTTCAAAATCAGGATAAAGTTACCTTTAAGAGATGGTAGTGACAAGAAAGGAGCACGAGGGAGACTTTTGTGGTGCTGGTAATATCCTATTTCTTAAACTGAATGCTGGTTATTAGGGGATATTCACTTTCTGAAAATTTACCAAGTTGTACAATTTTTGTGCAATTTTTAGTATACATGTAACATGTCAGTAAGATTTTTAAAAAGCATATGTATATTTGCACATTTGTAGAAAATCTAGAACAGTATAGGCCATATTAGATTAGAAGTTGACAAACTTTTTCCTTAAAAAAAACAGATAGTAAATATTTTAGGCTTTGCTGGCCATACAGTGTCTGTCACAACTACTTAGTTTCACCACTGTAGTGCAAACCAAGCCTTAGACAATACATAAATGAATAGGTATGGCTGTGTTCGAAAGACATTTATTTATTAAAAAAAAAAAAAAAAAAAAAAAAAAGGGGACAGGCTTTAGTTTGCCAGCCCATGTATGAAATTGTCCATAGTGGTTGTCTCTGGAGCTAGAGGAGAGAAGTATGCTTTTTTTACTCTTTTCATGTTTCTATAATGTGTAATATTTTATAATTAGCATTTTATTTAAAGCATCTACTTTTATTAAAAGCTCATTCTTACGAATGTTTTCCTGCAACAAACGAAAAGAAACGGATCTAAGTGCAACCAATGGACACCTTAAGGTAGCAATAAAAATCTGGTGCAAGTCAATCAGCAAAGTATTCAGCATATATTTGTCACCTAAAATGCCCACAAGGATATAGAAAATTTTGTTGCCAATTACTGACAGAATTAGCATCTGTTCATAATAACAAATCTATTCACCAAGATTCTTTATCTATATTTGTAACATTCCAGTGAATCACAGATATTAGCCATGACACTGCCATAGTGTCAACTTTCCATGTTGTAACAAGAAAGTCATTGCTTTTACTCTGTATTTGGAACATGTGTTTTGATCAAGGTACAAGCATGCCAGGAGCATCAATGTGCATATGCAAAGGAAAACTATGATTTATGGGCTAGAAAGTATTCACAAGTAAACTCACATTTGCTTTTGAACTTTGTCAAGGTACATTTCAACTATTTTGCCTTAGTAATAGGAAAACAAATGTAAGCCAGAGCCCATGGCTTCTAAGGATTTAAAATCCACTTACAGACCCAAGATATACACAGACAATAGATAATTAACCTTAGACAGTCTGTGCCTCTTATTTTGGCAGGTATATACCAGTACTATAAAAAACAAGAAAGAAAAAATATTGTGACTCAGTGTAGAGGAGACTGACTTTTCAAAGAAGCAAATAAGATTTGGGGAAAGGCAAAAGAAAACCTGATTCTCCATGCTGGGGGGAATAGCAGGGGAAACAAAGAATAAGGTTCCACATGAGCATGACCTCCTCAAAGGACAGTGAAGCCAGTTTGCTTTGGGGGAAAGCCAGTTTAAAGAATATAGATAGTCTCCAGAGTTCAGTGAGAAGGCAGTGGGAGATTGAGCAAGGAATTAATGAGTTCTTAAGAAGATTAATTTTGAGACTATGTGTACAGCTCATGACCTTCTCCCTCACTCCCTTCCAAATATCCAGCCCAACAACTGTAAAAATTCAGGCCAGTATTTTAAGCCTGAACCAGAAGCCTAGAGGCTCCAATCAGAATAATGTCAGTACAAATGGCTAGAAAGGGCAGGTAGTTTAATTTCCATGTCTAAATGACCAATGCTTTTAGCAAAACTGTCATTGGAGAAAGCAATAGTCCATGCTAATGCCATTCTTTGTCAACTAATTTATTTTGATGTAAGTTTTTTCATCTCTATGATTTCTATCAACATCTCTAAGTTTTATTCAACCTCAAATCTTAAGAACTTCTAACAGATCAGATCTCTAGCAAAAGCATTTCTTACGTACGATGGTTTTTTTGGTAGCAGTTCATTCTTTTACCCCCATAATATACTGTGTCCAGCCTTCTGGACCCGAACAACATTAGAACTAGGCATAGTCTCGCTGAGGCTTCTCTCCTCCCCAGGAAGCTGGTGTTTTGTTTCTAATGTTTTCAGGGATAGTTCTCTATGACAGTAGGAGAAGGTTAACCCAGCTGTTACCTACACTGATATTCTACCCTAAACTACTTAAAATGCCTATCATTCCTAACATGTTGAATCAAGCAAGACCCAGGTCAAGACATTTTGGGGAGGAAGAGGGAAAGGACCTAAAAGAATTCTGTATTCTCTCATTAATACAGATTAACCTTTCTCCTTAGAAGATAGAGGTATAAATACGAGGGTCAAAAATACAGAGGGAAATGGAGTCAAAGCATGGCAACAATAAACTTCAGGAAAGAGGCAGCGCAGCCTCTGCAGGGGGGAAGCATATCAAAATGAAGTGCCTTGGGCAAACAGATATGATAGGCTCAGGACGGCAGGGGTGAAAGGGACTGGGTGCAGTAGCATTTTTTTCGCCCATAGATAACACTAGTTTTTCAAATCCTGGGGAAAAAAAGGTTGTTTTATCTTCAAAGAGGAAGTCTTTTGGAAAGATGAGATGGTGGGAACAAGTCCAAACTGGTTTGCTGTCTTGAGAGACCATGGCTAAACCATCTATTTCAGCCAGCTTCCAGCTTCACATGGCCACATAATTACAGCATAAGGTGATGGTTCAGTTCTATGGGATCATAGCTCTGACCACGGCCCTCACTAACCATTCAACCTCTGGAGTTCCTGCCATTTCCAGGTCCTTATTCCCAGGCTCTCTGAAGGCTATTGTTCATTAGAAACATTTTCCCATTAAAGTTAGGATTGTTTGCATGATATACATTGTTCCATATTTTTACTATTAGATTACCTATACTATAAAGTGAGTTTCTTACAGACAGCATATAGTATTGTCACATATTTTTATCCACTTTAACAATCTCTGTCTTTTAATTTATGTGGTTAGACCATTGACATTTAATATAATGTTAGTATTTTTGCCATTTTAATTATTTATTTTCTGTTTGTTACCTTTTTATTATGGTTCCTCTTTTCTTTAGGGTTATGTGAACTTTTTTGGTGTTTAATTCCACCTATTGTGCATTTTACTCTGTCTCTTTGTATAGAATTTTTTTATTGGCTAATCTAAGGATTATAATATACCTACTTAATATTTCACAGTCTACTTAAAATCAGTATCTTATCACATCTAGTAGAAAGTAGAAACAATATAATAATATAGGTTTCACCCTCTTCTCTTTGCATTATAGCTGTCTTATGTATTATATCTACCTAATATTGAAAACTCCATCAGATAGTATGGATGGTCTCTCACTTATGATAGTTCAACATGCAATTTTTTTGACTTTACGATGGTGTGAAAACAGTATGTATTTAGCATAAACCATAATTAGAATTTTAAATTTTGATTTTTTCACAGCTTGTGCTATGTGTTACAATACTCTCTCATAAGGCTGAGCAGTGGCAACAAGCCACAGCTCTCAGTCAGCCACACAATCACAAGGGTAAACAACCAATATACTTACAACCATTCTGGAACCATACAACCATTCAGTTTTTCGCTTTCAGTATAATATTCAATAAATTACGTGAGATATCCAATGCTTCATTATAAAATAGCCTTTGTGTTAGGTGATTTTGCCCAACCATAGGCTAATGTCAGTGTTCTGAATATGTGTAAAGTAGGCTAGGCTAAGCAGCAATGTTTGATAGGTTAGGTGTATTAAATGCATTTTTGGCTTATGATATTCTCAACTTATGGCTTTATCAGGATGTAACCCCATCATAAGTTGCTCTCAACCATCAAACATATTTGAATGAACTCAAGAGGAGAGAAATAATCTATTAGAATTACCCAGATATTTACCATTTCTGTTGCTCTTCTTCCATTCCTGAAGTTCCAAGTTTCCTTCTGATACTATTTCCTTCCATCTGAAGAACTTTCTTTCGTAACTCTTTTAGTGTAGGTTTGATGGAAAAGAATTCTCTTCGTTTTCTCTCAGCAGATAATGCCTTATTTCATCTCCATTCTTGGAAGATATTTTGCTGCATGTTGAATTCTGGATTGACAGTTCTTTTCTTTCAGCACTTGAGAATTGTTAGGTCACTTTTGCTTGCTTTCTCCATGGTTTTTGATGAGAAATCCAATTATTAAAATTACTGTTTCTCTGTAGATGATATGCTATTTTTCTCTGGCTATTTTCAAGACATTTTCTTTGCCTTTAGTTTAAAAAAAATTGGTTATGTTGTGCCTGGATATGGATTTTTTTCTTTATCCTGTCTGTACTTTGCTCAGCTTCTTGATTCTGTACATTTATGTCTTACACCTAATATGGAAAATTTTCTTCAAATACATTATCTTCAGATGCTTTTTTTGTACTGCATCTTTCTCTTCTCTTTTGGTTTCTTCAGTGACATAAATGTTAGACCTTTTGGTATTATCATTCAGGTCCCTGCAAAATTTTTCTTTTCAATTTTTTTTCTCTTTGTTATTTGATCTGGATAATTACATTATTGTTTTATTTTCAAGTTAATTGTCTCTTTCCTCTGTCACCTCCATTTGACTACTGAGTTCATCCAGTGAATTTCAAAAAGTTTATTTTATTTTTAGTTCTAAAATTTCCATTTGGTTTTCCTCTGTATCTTCTATTTATTTGCTGATGTTTTCTATCTTTCCTCATTCTAAGAGTATTTGCCCTTACTTTCCAGAGAATTTTTATAACATATGCATTAAAGTCTGTGTTAGATAGTTCCAATACTTGTGTCATCTCAGCACTGGCATCTGTTGATTGTCTTTTCCCGTGTGAGTTGAGATTTTGTTTCTTCACATGCTGAATAATCTTGGATTGTATCATGAACACTTTGAAAATTATATTATAAAATTCTGGGTCTTGGTTAAGTCCTATGGAGAATGTTGGTATTTTGTTTTATTAGGCAATTGATTGGTTGGATTCATGTTGCAAGATCCAAGCAGTCTCCTGTGGTTTCAACATCAGTTCCATTTTTAAAGCCTTTGCAAAGCTATGTAGGTCTGTCTTGAATGTGTGCCACCCAGCGGCCAGTTTGGGACATGGGCAGTGGCCTATATCTCTTCATTCAGTTCTTAACTGAACAACTGTTGGTGGGCTATTTAGGATCAGATTCATGTATGTGCTGCTTGGGAATGAGCCCAGGAGTTCATAAACTTACAGGGGTCACTTACCCAACTCCTCCACCTTCATGATTTATCTATTACATTTTGGTCTTCTGTGGCTCCCTTTTCAGTCCTCCAGACAGAAATCCAGGGTTTTATCTTCCCTATTCTGCTGTACACTTTCCACAGCTCAACCATATTTCAGCTAAGAGGTAGGAGAACAGAGAATAAAAAAGCAATGGGAGTTCACCCCACTCTCATTGCCGGAATCCAGCTCCAGCAGGTCCAGGGGGTCCCGAAGGATGAATGGCATCGGCGAAAAAGTGAAAATAAAATAAAACAAAAATAAAATGGACACAGACAACAGCAGTGTGTTAGACTGGCCGCTTTATTGGGGCAAGCGTGGCATTATATGTGTTTGCAATTTCCTTGTAGCATGCGTCATCTTTGTTTTCTGGCATTACCTAATTCTAAAAATGTTCCTTTGTGTAATCACCCATTAAGGAACAACATGGTTATTTTCTTGTAACGTTCCTTCCTGCCCTTTGCTTATTGATTAATTTCTTTCATTGTTTTCATTTTGTATCTATGTTTATCTATAATCTATAAAGCATTTGCTTTGCTGTTTTCATGAAAGGTCATTTATCTCTCAACACCTCAAGCGGAACAGTTACAGGGACATGACCTCTTACTTGTTTCCCTGAACCACTTGTGGCTTGAGGAACAAAAGTGTTCACCTCAGTCTGAGGTTTCAGGAGGGAACCAAGAGGGCCTTAGGAACCCATGCTTTATGCATTCTTAGAGAGACAATGCACCTAGGAACTAATGAACCATTCTGTAGCTTAACCGACTAGGTTCAGTCATCATCTAGAATGCCTCCTGGGGGCCAAGTGGGCCTAGGGGCTGGAGTAACTTGTGCCCATAGATACACTTCTTTGCCAGAGTGGGGCTTTTTTTTTTTTTAATTTTTTTTAAACGTTTATTCATTTTTGAGACAGAGAGAGACAAAGCATGAATGGGGGAAGGTCAGACAGAGAGGGAGACACAGAATCTGAAACAGGCTCCAGGCTCTGAGCTGTCAGCACACAGCCCAACGCGGGGCTCGAACTCACGGACCACGAGATCATGACCTGAGCCGAAGTCGGACGCCCAACTGACTGAGCCACCCAGGCGCCCCCAGAGTGGGGCTTTTAAGTCCATTTATTCCTTCCTTGGCTGGGAAATGTATGGGGTTATCCTTCTTTTGGGTAGAAGAGTCTTTATAGGGGGTGGCGAGGGCTAGATGTAGGGCTGCACAATTTCCTTGCGGAACCTTATTTCCTTCCCCAATGGTTCCTTTCCCAGGGGACCTGTCGAGGGCAACTCCCCAACAGACAATTCCCCAGGTACTTTTATTAAGGCCAAATTACCTAAAAGCAGGAATCCAAGAAGCTTCACTGTCGGTGGGTCGCCTTGCAGTCCAGATCCATCCACCACCTGGGCCCTGCCATCAGGCTGGTTGGACAGCTCGGTCTCTGGCATCTCATGAAACCACAGGTCTTCTCATTGGAGAGTAACATCCCCTTCCCTCAGAATTTAAGACACTTGCAGGTCTCTGCTGCCCTGGCTGTCCCTACTGTCATTGCCATGGAAATGGGATATGAGAGAACCAAAAAATAAGACAAAAAGAAAGAAAAGTAAGGAATTTTCTCAACTGTCCCTGAGGTCTCAGAGATGCCTTTCTCATGTCTTAGATCAGATCTGGAGGATTTCTCCTGTAGCTCATTCTGTGTCAACATCCACCTCTGGGTTTTAGGCTGTCTTGAGTCCAGGCTGGGGGATACTGGAGAACACAAGAATTCATTACTGGTTCCATAGTATTCCAAATTTTGGTCTTCTCTAATCTGCCTGCCATTTTACACTTTTGGAATCTTCAAACAGCTGCTCCAGGCATTCTGTACAGGTTTTATGGGTTCATTCAGTTAGAGAGATAGGATGGATTGTATTTTGTCTCAGTCCAATATTTTTTTTTAATAACTAACATGACACAGCATAAAAACAAGGATGAAGTGAACAGTGTTGCATACCAGATTTAGTTGCAAGTAAAAAATTGACATTTTAGTTCTAGGTGCTAAAACTATCTTAATGTTCTGTCATCTGCACGGTAAGTGGTGACAGGAGCCAAATCTGGATTTCCTAGTTCCACAAGGCAGTAGAATTCTTTATAAAAACCAGCATTCATTACTCAGGCTTACTAAATTAATTTATTTGCTTAGGTTTCCTGAGCAGTTTAGTCTTGCTTTGGATCTGCTCTATGCTGGGCACTTTCACATGCCGGAAATCACTTGTTAATCACAACTCCCTGATTAGGTGGTGGGAATTGCCTTCAGATTAAGTGACTTGCTTATTAAGTGACTTATTAGGTGAAAAATGCTGTCAGATGGATGGGGGGGGGGGTGTGACTGACCTACTGAGTGGAAATGTGGAAACTAGGTAACTAAGCCTTTTTCTCATCCCCTGAATGAAGTGGGATTTACTTGTTGGCATTTACTTTCTATCATCATGAGCAATCCAGATGCTGCAAACAGTATAAATGGATAAAAAACTAACTACCTCTACAAGATCAGAATGTGCTGACCTTGCTCACCACCCCAACTTGTCCTTATGCTTCTAGACTCTAAACTTTCCATGTCTGCTAGCTTCTCTCTGCCTTAACTTGATCTGCCTTTCCAGGTGGTCGACTTCTCTGGCACTAAATGCTACTTGGTACTTAGCATTTTTTCATGGTCATTTGTGTTTAGTGTTTAATAAGAAAAAGAGACCACTCTAGGTTATAAGTAGGTGTTATGAAACCAATGAAAGCCTAAAGTAGCAAAAGTCAGTGGTTTTCGGTTTAGGGCTATAGACAGACAGCGTTGCTGCCAGTCAGCAATCTTCAGAAATCTGCCACAGGTTTCAGAACCCCTTCATGGCATCCACAATGGTGAATGCAGCTACAAAAACTCGTGCTTGGGAAATCCACCTGCACCCATGGTCACAGAGTAGAGCATGAAAATACATCTCATTGGTGGGATCTTCAATAAACTCAATACCCTGCTGGCAAGGGAATCTTGGAAGTGAAGCTCCTTCCCAGGGTTTCCAGTCCTGGCCACTCAAGAAGAGAACTAAAGGCATATGAAGAATATTGAGTGCCAGCAGTGAGTAAAACTAATAATGTTTAATTCCAGGATGCAGCATTCTGTTATTGGTATTAAATGATCTGTCTGCTACAAACTGGTGTAGAAGACCTCTAAAACACAAGGGGTCTATAATTGAAATTATATTTCTGGAAAATAGTGGGAAACACCTGAATTCACTGTAAATTGAGTTAATGTGGATATTTGTGATAGAGAGTTTTATTTAAAATTACTTAAAGAATAAAGTGCACCCAGAGTTCATAGTAAAATATGCTAATTATAGAAGTACCATAAAGAAAGCATGATGCATATGCACATGTTTTTCTGTAAATAAGGGCAGTATTTTTTTTTTTCAATTTTAAATATCTGAGCAACAATAAAAGAAAAATATTTTAACTTGTGGGTATTTTATTCCTATAGATGTGCAAATTCCAATAGATTTGAGTAACCCTCATATCACATTTGAATTTAACCATTTAAAATCTACCATGGTTTAAAATAATGATGAATTAAAAATAATTAAAAATTATTCTAGTGGCCTCAAAATGAGTATTCCAATCCTTTAGCAATCTTCCAAAACAGGACAGTTATTCATTTTCTATTATATAAGAGAATTATTGAAACATTTAGTACAGAATGGAATACATATGTACATGCAGGTGAAGCATTATGAAATTAAAATACCTTCTGGAGGAATGTTAATACTGAAAACAAGATGGAAGGATTTCACTTACTACATTAGAACAGTATAAAATAACATAAAGAGTGGATACCATATTACTAAATGTATAGGCACGTTTATTTTTTAAAAGGGATTATAGCAAAATAAAACACAATTTGTGTTTCTATAGGTCAAAGTAAACTAAGCAATGGACAAGCATGTAAAAACTGTAGTTTGGTGCAAATATGTTCTTAGACTTTAACTTCAACAAAACTATACACAACTTATATATTGACTTATTGATCTTGGCAGTTTGTTTATTCAACACGATCTTCACTGTAAAATTGCCTCCTGAAGTCATTTCATACTGTTTGCTCTAGCTACTCTACAGAAAGTGTTGAATGATCATTTTCTACTACACATTACTAAAAGACTAGGTGCACCATACCTTCAGCAAAGAGCTGATGACCATTACATAGAAACTGTTATCCAAGTTAGAAAAACAACAACAACAACAACAACAACAACAACAGCAACAACAACAACAACAACAACACCCTTCAGGATACAAAATATCAACCAAGACAGTACTAACTAAATCTGACCTTATAAAAATTTTCTTAAGTTAGTGTATCATAATTCATATTTTTTATTTTAAATTATTTTAAGTTTATTTTTTGAGAGAGAGATACAGAGAGAGTGAGCAGGGAAGGGGCAGAGAGGGAGTGAGAGAGAGAGAGAGAGAGAGAGAGAGAGAGAGAGAATCCTAAGCAGGCTTGATGCCAGGCTCGAACTCATGACTGTGAGATCACGACCTGAGCCGAAACCAAGAGTCGGACATTCAACTGACTGCGCCACCCAGGTGCCCCGTATTTCATATTTTGAACTTTAACTTATGCCTCCTAAATCTTTCCACTGTGGTTATAGCTTGGAAACAAGGTTGGCAGAGCTGCTAAGATGGCCTACAAAAGGTAACATGTTAATGCACAGAAATAGTATCATATTCAAAATAGAATCTAGTGGATATACTTAACTGGAACTACTTTTATGCTTCATGCTTCTTTAGTTTTCCCTGTGAAGAGGTCTACACATGCCATACCCACATGACTTGTGCTCTGTCTCTACTCTTCAATATCAGTGGATGGTCAACATCTCCCAGGGTTACAGAGCACGAAACTCAGAACTGAAGGGACTGAATCTTGAAGCTAAAAGTTCTCCTATGACACTCTAATAAATGGTGTGGGTAATCATTATTCCTTTAAGGATTGTTGGACTCATGAAAAAAATCTAGCATGGGCCCAACCTATGAATTGTGGTGTCAGTGGATCCCCTATACAAAATCATTATGTCCTTCGATTTATTGCTGAACCCAAAGACCTTCCTCCTTAATCTGTAGATCTTAGTCCATCCAGGTAGGCAGAGTCCCTCGTGGCCTTACACTATAGGCTTTTACAGCCTCAGCAGTCCTAGCTCTGACCCAGGTCTCCCAAAAGTTTGAAAGCTCTGTTAGCATTGATGGCGGCAAAGAAGAAAACATTTCCGATGAACCGTGTCCTGGTTTTTTCAGAAATATGAGCACATAGGTTTCAGTTTGAAGAGCCTTTTCCTCCCAGTTGATTCTGGAGTTGTGTGAGGCAGATGTTGGCCTGTTTGACAACTCATCCAAGAAAGAGCTGTAACTTAATTATCCTACATGAGATAGTAAATAATGGATGGTCTTGAACCCAGATCTCCTAACTCAAAGATCTCATGATCTGTCCACCACTGATATCGGTTCTCAAATCTTGTTTCCATTTTGTTGACTACTCCTATTGAAATCCATGGAAAAGGTATTAATATTTCCCTACTCTACCCTCAAAAATTCTCCTAAGAATTTCTTTGAAGCATACATGAAAACTATCCACAAGTCACAACGCCAATGAGGGATGCTGTTCTATCATATGAGGACACCTCTAATCATGCTTCCACTAGGGCTTGGGGAGTATCTGGAATGTGTGTGTAAAGCCAACAATCGTGGAATTACTGTGGCTAGCCTCTCAGACTTGACACATGATGACCTCCCACTCTACACTGTAAACAGTACTTCACTAAATTCCTGAGTGTCACCTCTTTCCTCTGTAGTTTTAGAAAGTCCTAGAGAGTTCAGAGAATTTGCTTCAATGACAATAGAGCTCCTCAGGAGCACTGTAATGACATAATCAGAAGGAGCTGACCCTCATAAGTAGTTACCTTCTTATACCACAGTGATTATGAATCCATGAACTCTTTTGAGTTTCCAGACCCAAATTAAGTTTTAGTCACGGCCTGCATTCACATCTTGTTCCTACCTTTAATGGGAATATTTCCAATATTTTATTGTTAAGGGAATACTGAATGTTGATTTAAGACTGGCTCTTTATCATGTTAAGAAAAGAGCTCTCCATTCCTAGCGTATGAAGTTTACAAAAGGAATGGGTGTCTTATCAAAGGCCTATTTAGGATCTTGACTGACTCACACATTCGGCTAATCCCTAATCCTAAACCATTTTAGTAGTAAACCCTTACATAATCTAATTTTCATTCTTTTAATATCCAGCCTCCTTTATGTCATTTGTGACAGCTTCATGAAATAAGTAGGAAACTTACAGATTTTTATATTCTGCAACATTGTCAACATTGGAATTATTACATAAACATTATGAAGAATTCATCATTAAATCTAACCTTGGTGTATTGGGTGTGCTTTTTTGCTACTACTTGTCCAATTTATATTTTCATCGTTGCTCATTATTTTCCCATATCCTTTCCTGATTCCCATATAATTTTGTTTTCTGAACCTTTTATTTATGCCTAGTTTCAGGCTCTTCTTTTGGGGGAATCCAGGCCAAAACAGTATCTTCCAACATACCACTGGTTATTTATTCTTTAGAAATAATTAAGCAAATAGCTTCCTCTGTACCCTGGCACAGTTGAGAAAAAAGTGAATTTCTATACAGAAAATAGGAGCTTAAATGAAAGTCAACATGATAAATGGTGAAACCTAGAGGTCTTCTCTTTAACTAGGTACCAGAATCTATTATCTTGGCTGATACACTGTATATAGAGGATTGAAAATTTTATTTTTAGGGAAGATTCTTTTTATGACTAAAGAAAAATGCCTACAGATATTGATATTGTGGATTTCTCCAAACACTGGCCAAATCCTGCTCTGCCACCCTTCAGTGAAACCCACATGTTAATGGGTCCTATTCTTACACACATAGCTCACAATCAGCTTTTTAGTGAAATTCCTAATTAGAAATGGATAGGGACAGACTATCAGGCTATGCAGCACCAGAAGGCAGCACCAGAAAGCATCTAATGTGAAAACAGAGATTAAACCCAACAAGAAAACAGGAAAAATGAATATGGAAGCTCATAGGCAAAATAGAGTGCCCATGGTGTGTGTGTGGGGGGGAAACAACTCCAAATAAAATCGTAACATTCTCAAAGATAAGAATATATAGGCACCTGGGTGGCTCAGTTGGTTAAGCATCCAACTCCTGATTTCGGCTTAGGTCGTGATTTCATGGTTCGTAAGTTTGAGCCCCAAGTTGGGCTCTGCACTGACAGTGTGGAGCCTGTTTGGGATTCTCCTTCTTTCCCTCTCTCTCTGCCACTCCTTTGCTCTTGCAAGTGCTCCCACTCTCTCTCTCTCTCTCAAAAATAAATAAACATTAAAAAAAGAATATACTGCATCCATAAAACAAGACATAGATGCTATACACATTTTTAGAGAATAATCAGAAATAAGTAAGATATTTTAAAAATTGGTTGTAATACAAACAGAGAAGAAGCGATATAGAAATTATGAATAGAGAATAGGATGGAAATAGAAATGGTAGGATAGGGGTAGGAGATAGAATAAAAGAGGAGGAGTCAGAGAAATATGGTTAAACAGAGAAAATGAGAAAAAGGGAGAATACAGGGATAGGAGAGGAACAGTGAAGTAATGAGGGTGTAAATCTACGGGGAAGAGAGGAAACAGAAATCAAATGAGGTAAAGAAACAAGAAAAGATAGACAGATGGAGGAGCTGGAACCGATGTGGGAGAGACAAGAAAGGGAGGCAAAACAGTGATGGGAGAAAAAGAAAATCAGGGAATAGAAATAAGTGTGTATCAGGAGGAAGGGCAGAAAGAGACAACAAAACATGTGGGAAGCAGAGACAGACATTGAAAAAGAAAGCATGAAAAGAGAAAGAAGCATGAAAACAGAGTAAGAAAAACCAAAGAAAGGGAAATCAGAGAGGGGAAGAAAACAAGTAAGGAAAAGAAAAAGAGAGGAAAATAGAGGGGAAAACAGATGGATGGGAACAGATTGAGGGGAGAAACAGAGACAGAACAGATTGAGGAAAGAAAGTTTTACACACACACACACACACACACACACACACCCCATATCCATATATTCTACCAATAAGACTAGGGTATTATTATTATTTTTTTATTAACAGAGGGTTGGAAGATGAAGCTGAGGAAATTTCACAAAATGTCCACAAATTGTCTTTGAAAAGACAAAGATAAGGAAAACAGGAAACAATTGAGATTACAAAGCAACCCATGAAGTGAAACGTGTGAATAATGGAAGTTCCATAAGAAAAAAAAATGTACAAAGGAGACAGGGAGATGAAATTATCAAAGAACTGATACAAGGTATTTTCCTATAATCGAATGACATGAACTTCAGATTGAAAGGGACCACCAAGTGCCTGATATGATAAATGAAAAATGACAAATAACTAGGAATGAATTAAGTAGATCCCTAAATCTTCCAGTGAGATAAAAGAGGTCAAGTTCAAAGCATCCAGAATTAGGATGATTTTCAACTTCTTAACAGCCATCTAGAAGAAGACAAAGTACAAGTGCTTGACAATTTGTGCAAGTGATTTCCAACCTAAAATTCTATGAGCAACCAATGATATTTTGAAATACACACATTTTGTAAGATTTACCTTCCATGTACTTTTTGTCAGAAAGCTACTGGACAATAAACTCCAACAATATGAGGGAATAAACTATGACAGAAGAAGGACACGGTCTAGGACACAGGGAATCCAACAAAGGAAGTAGGCATAGGGAATTTCCAGAATGTGAATGAAGGGAAGCCTTGGGACAACAGTTGCCTACTTGGGTTCTGGTTAAATTCTCCCAGTGGAATTTTAAATAGAGTATTTGTTAGAAAAGTTTTAGACTATAGAAGAACTGAGAAGAGAATACAGAGGATATCTATATATCTTATGCCCAGTGTTCCCTATTATTAATATCCTGCATTAGCATGGTATGTTTGTTATAATCGAAGGACCAATATTGATAACCTTGTTATTAAGCAATGTCCATATTTTTCATATTTCCTTAGTTTATACCAAGTGTCCTTTTTCTGTTTCAGGATAGCACATTACATTCAGTTGTCCTGTCTCTTAGCTATGGCAGTTTCTTGGACTTTCCTTGTTCTTGATGATTTTGACAGTTTTGAGGCATCCTGGGCAGGTATTTCATAGGTTACCCACTATTGCAATTTGATGTTTTTCTCATGATAAAATTGAGATAATGGGTTCCTGAGAGGAAGATAGCACAGGTGAAGTGCCATTCTTATCACATAATATCAAGGGTACTTATTACCCTACCTGTATGTTGTTGTCGATGTTGACCTTGATCACCTGGTTGAGGTAGCATTTTTCAGCTTTCTCCACTGTAAAGCTTCTCACACTGCCTCCATCTTTGGAAGGAAATCATACTATACACACCCTGATCTAAAGAGTGAGAAGATGCACTCTCTCTCCTTGAAGGTGGAGTACCTTCATAAAATATTTGGAATTCTTTTGCATGGGAGATTTGTTTTTTCTTCCACATTTATTCATTTATTTGATCATGTATTTGTATCAGTTCAGATTCATGGATATTCATTTTATACTTTGGATTATAATACAATACTACTTTATTAACTTTGTTGCTCAAATTGTTCTAGCTTTGGCCACTAGGAGCTCTTTTTTGTTAACTCCTGTGTACTTTTGACATACCCCCATCAATGCGCGCATGCGTGCGTGTGTTTCAACATTTCCTTACTTCCTTACTTACTGCCTCTAAAAATGCTTCAGGCACATCTTGTATATTTTCTGTCTTAGTCCAATATTCAGTCATTTCTCTGAGGAGACTTCGTTCCTTTTATTGGAGAATGTTATTAAAAAACAAGATCTGAGCACTAAGTATGCTTTTTGCTAGTGGGTTATCATTTATTTGGGGGCTTTTCAGCTAACAGCACAGAAATGTACATATGTAAACTAACCTGTTGTATATAAACATATCTGCGATTATGTTCTATTTAACTATCTGTATTTATAGTAAGTTAAACATGAGCTCATTCTGATGTCTCCAGCTCTACTCCATTACCACGTGGATCATTCAGGCCTCCTTTGGTTACTTATCTGTAAACTCCCATTGCAGCAGTGAAAAATCTGGCCCCCACCATCTGCCATCCACTTGTTCAATTGTTCAATTCCAGTATATATGGGTAGCAGTAAGGAAATTGGTAACAGATAGCCCAGTGGGAGAAAACTTCATCAACCGAATGAATATAGTTCTTAAGTGCTGTTAGTCTTATAGACTCCTCTTCCTACCAGAGTTACTTACATCAGCACCTGTCTCCTCCAGCCCTGCAGCGAGATTGTTTCATATGTTTTCATACAGTTAGTTGCTCTTGTCACAGTCTGAATTCCTTCCTAGCATCCCCAAACCTTCTAAGTGATTTTTTAAAAATATCATATCGAGGCGCCTGGGTGGCTCAGTCGGTTAAGCGTCCAACTTCAGCCCAGGTTGTGATCTTGAGGTTTGTGCATATAAGCCCTGCATCAGGCTCTCTGCTGTCAGTGTGGAGATACTGCCTCTGTCCCCATCTCTCCTGCCCCTCCCCAGATTGCACTATCTCTCTCAAAATGAGTAAACATTAAAAAATATTGTATTATTAATGTTCTTTGTGTTTTTAAGGTCCATGTATTTTGACAAAAGCATTCTCATGTGTCCACCTTACAGCATCCTACAGAACAGTTCTATTGCCCTAGAAATCCTTTGTGCCTCTCCTATCGTAGACCCCTTGGCAAATTCTGATTATTTTACTATCTATACAATTTTTCCTTTTCCAGAATGTCATATGATTGGATCATACAGTCTCCCTTTTTGTGGTTTGGTAGCTCACTTGGTTTTATTGCTGAATAATATTCCATTTTACAGATGTACCACAGTTTATTTATCCATTCACCTATTGAAGGATATCCTTCAGTTTTTGGCAATTATCAATACGCTGCTATCAACATACTCATGCAGATTTTGTATGGGCATAAGTTGTCAATTCAACTGAGTAAAACCTAGGAAAATAGCCAGGAGCATGATTGCTGGACTGGATTGTAAGACTACCATTAGCATTGCATGAAAGTGCCACACTGTCTTCCAAACTGTCTTTCCATTTCCAACAGGAAAGAATGAGAATTCCTTGTGTTCCACACTCTCACAATATTGTCAGTGTTTGCTACTCTCTGTTTAAATTTTTGCTTCTAATGGGGCATAGTGTTATTTCATTGTCGCCTTAATTTGCAATTCCCTAATCACATGCAATGTTGCATATCTTTTCATAAGGATTTGCCATCTGTGTGTCTGCTTTTTTGGTGACGCGTTAGTTCAGATCCTTTGCCCATTTCTTAATTGGGTTGTTTGGTTTTTTATGGTTGAGTTTTAAGAGTTCTTTGTATGTTTTGGAAACAAGTCCTTTATCAGATATGTGTTTTACAAATATTTTCTCCCAGTCTGTGGCTTGTGTTTTGATTCTCTTAAAAGTGCCTTTCACAGAGCAGAAGTTTTAAATTTTAATCAAGACAGCACTTTATTTTATGGATTCTGGTTTTTGTATCATATCTAAAAACTCATCATAAAACTCAAGGTCTCTGAGGTTTGCTTCTAGAAGTTTTATAGTATTGTAATTTATATTTAAAATCGTTTAATGTTTTTATTTATTTTTGAGACAGAGAGAGACAGAGCATGAGCAGGGGAGGGGCAGAGAGAGAGGGAGACACAGAATCTGAAGCAGGCTCCAAGCTCTGAGCTGTCAGCACAGAGCCTGATGCGGGGCTCAGACTCACAGACCATGAGATCATGACCTGAGCTAAAGTAGGCTGCTCAACCGCCTGAGCCACCCAGGCGCCCCTGTGATTTATATTTAGATCCACATTTTTAAATTTTTAGTTAATATTTTGTGGAAGGTGGAAGGTCTGTGTCTAGATTTATTTATTTTTGCCGATAATTATTCAATTGTTTCAGCACATTTTGCTGAAAACATTATTATTTCTCCACTGAATTACCTTTGTTCTCTTGTCAAGGATCAGTTGACTTTATCTGTGTAGGTCTACTCTGGGCTCTTTACACTGTACCACTGAACTACGTGTCTATTCTTTTATCAGCACCATGCTGACCTAAGCAAGCTTTGTAATAAGTCTTGACATTGGGTAGTGTCAGTTCTCTGACTTTGTTCCTCAGTATTGTGCTGGCTATTCTGGGCCTTTTAACTTTTCTATATAAACTTTATTTTTATTTATTTATTTATTTATTTATTTATTTATTTATTTATCATTTATTTATTTTTGAGAGACTGAGAGGCAGAGCATGAGTCGGGGAGGGGCAGAAAGAGAGAGGGGGACACAGAATCTGAAGCAGGCTCCAAGCTCTGAGCTGTCAGCACAGAGCCTGATGCGGGGCTCAGACTCACAGACCATGAGATCATGACCTGAGCAAAAGTAGGCTGCTCAACTGCCTGAGCCACCCAGGTGCCCTGTGATTTATATTTAGATCCACATTTTTAAATTTTTAGTTAATATTTTGTGGAAGGTGGAAGGTCTGTGTCTAGATTTATTTATTTTTGCCGATAATTATTCAATTGTTTCAGCACATTTTGCTGAAAACATTATTATTTCTCCACTGAATTACCTTTGTTCTCTTGTCAAGGATCAGTTGACTTCATCTGTGTAGGTCTACTCTGGGCTCCTTACACTGTACCACTGAACTACGTGTCTATTCTTTTATCAGCACCATGCTGACCTAAGCAAGCTTTGTAATAAGTCTTGACATTGGGTAGTGTCAGTTCTCTGACTTTGTTCCTCAGTATTGTGCTGGCTATTCTGGGCCTTTTAACTTTTCTATATAAGCTTTATTTTTATTTATTTATTTATTTATTTATTTATTTATCATTTATTTATTTTTGAGAGACTGAGAGGCAGAGTATGAGTCGGGGAGGGGCAGAGAGAGAGGGGGACACAGAATCTGAAGCAGGCTCCAGGCTCTGAGCTGTCAGCACAGAGCCCAACGCGGGGCTCAAACCCACAAACCGGGGGATCATGACCTGAGCTGAAAGACGTTTAACCAACTGAGCCACCCAGGAGCCCCGACTCTCACCACTTTTATTCAATATAGTACTGAAAGTCCTAACTAGAACAATTAGGTAAGAAAAAGAAGTAAAAGCCATACAAATAGAAAAGGAATAAGTAAAACTCTCACTATTTGCAGAGGATATGATTTCACATATAGAAAACCCTAAAGACTCCACAAATGAACTGTTAGAGCTAATAAACAATTTCAGTAAAGTTTCAGGATACAAAATCAATATACAAAAATCAATTGTGTTTCTATACACCAATAACTATTGGAAAGAGATATTTAAAAAAAATCCAATTCACAAGTGCATTAAAAAGAATAAACTCTCTGGGAATAAATTTAACCAAGGAAATGAAGGACTTATACATCGAAAACAATAGGACATTGATGAAAGAAATTAAAGAAGACACAAATAAATGGAAAGATATTCTGTGTTCATGAACAGAGGAATTAATATTGTTAAAATGTCTGTATTACTCAAAGCAATCTATAGATTCAGTGCACTCCTATCAAAATTCCAATGGCATTTTCCACAGAAATTAAAAAAAAATCCTAAAATTTGTATGGAATCATAAAAGACTCCACATAGCAAAAGCTATCTTGAAAAATAAGAACAAAGCTAGAGACATCATATCCTGATTTAGAACTATATTACAAAGCTGTAGTAATCAAAACAGTATGGTTTGGGGATAGATACCTAAATCAACAGAATGGAATAGAGAGTCCAGAAATAAACCTATACATCTATGTTCAATTAATTAATGACAAAGGAGCCAAGAATATACAATGGGGAAAGGATAATCTCTTCTTTAAATGGTGGTGGGAAAACTGGACAGCCACATGCAAAAGAGTGAAACTGGACCATGATCTTATACCAGACACAAAAACCAACTCAAAATGGATTCAATACTTGAACATAAGACCTAAAACCATAAAACTACTAGAAGGATTTTTAGGAAACTCCTGACATCAATCTTGGCAATGATTTTTTGGATTTAACACCAAAAGCAATAATAAACAAGTGGAACTACATCAAACTAAAAAGCTTCTGCACAGTGAAAGAAACCACCAATAAGATGAAAAGGCATACTACCAAATGAGAGAAAATATTTGCAGACCACATATCTGATAAGGAGTTTAATATCCAATATATATAAGAACTCATATAACACAATAACAAAACAAACAAACAATCCAATTAAGAAATGGGCAGAGGAAGCGAATAGACATTTTTCCAGAGAAGACATACAAATGGCCAACAGGTATATGAAAAGGTACTCAACATCACTAATCATCAGGGAAATGCAAATCAAAGTCACACTGAAATATCACTTCATTCTTGGTAGAATGGCTATCATAAAAAAGACAAGACAGTAGAGGGAAAAGGGAACTCTTGTGCACTGTTGGTGGGAATGTAAATTGGTACAGCCACTTATGGAGAGCAGTTATGTATGGAGGCTCCTCAAAAAATTAAAAACAGAACTACCTTATGATTTTGTAATTCCATCTCTGGATCTACCTCCAAAGGAAGTAAAAACAAGTTATTGAAAATATATCTGCACCCTCATATTTATTGTGGCATTATTCACAGTAACTAAGATGTGGAAACAACCTTAGTGTCTGTCAACAGATAGGTGGATAAAAAAGATGTAATACATATAATGCAATATTATTCAGCCATGAAAAAGAAGGAAATCTTGTCATTTTTAACAACATGGATGGACCTTGAAGGCATTATGCCAAGTGAAATAAGCCAGGCATAGAAAGGCATATACTATATGTGGAGTCTTAAAAAAAAAGATAAGTAGGGGCGCCTGGGTGGTGCAGTCGGTTAAGCACCCGACTTCAGCCAGGTCACGATCTCGCGGTCCGTGAGTTCGAGCCCCGCGTCAGGCTCTGGGCTGATGGCTCGGAGCCTGGAGCCTGCTTCCGATTCTGTGTCTCCCTCTCTCTCTGCCCCTCCCCCGTTCATGCTCTGTCTCTCTCTGTCCCAAAAATAAAATAAAAAACGTTGAAAAAAAAAAAATTTAAAAAAAAAAAGATAAGTATATGAGGTGATGGATGTCTTAATTAACTAGATGGGGGAAATCTTCCCATAATGTATACATCTATCACCATGATGCACACTTTAAATGTTATATAATTTTATATATCAATTATACCTCAATAAAGCTGAAATTTTAAAAAGAAAGAAAACTAGAGAATCTGTAGTGACAGTGCTTTTTGGAAGTATTAAGGAAGAGGTGCAAAAACTAGTACAAAGGGTTCATTGATATTTATAGTTGCAGAGGAGTTCTTTCAGTAGCCGCAGTAGGATGGTGTATCCATCCTTTGTCTTCATTTCTAATACCCAACTATGGGGAAGAGAGAATTCACAGTCTCTCATGGGTGGCCATGATTTTTCCTGTCTGGAGCTGACCAGAGCTGATCATCATGATCTAGAGATATAATTGTGATGTCTCTTGGGCTGGAGAGCAGTGAAAATTACACTGTTGCTAATGAGCAGTCAGGAAAACACCAGAGAACCAAGAAACATGTGTTTTCTCAGGCTCTAACCTCTGGAGAATGCTCCTAGATCTGTAATGTGGTGATCATTCCAAACACCCCAATATGCTAAAACCTCTGTCAAAAGTGGCTATTTACACATACTTCACATTTCTTGATAAGGCTCCTGGAAATCTAGAGCTGTGATGGTCTTACTTAGCTCATTCCAATGTTAAGATCTTTTCCTACCATACCTCTTTTATCCAAAACACTGCTGTACTGTCAGCTCATTTCCTTCTCTACCTTTGTGCTACCTGGAGTCTAATACATTTTTTTCTTAGTGTTAATCATGTAAGGAAAGTTTAGAAAACTAAGGTAAACCTGTATACATTGTTGCTTCTCTGAAATAAAAATCCCACACAGCCTGAGGCACACCCATTATCTGGTGTTCAGTTCATTCTTCCCAAGATCTTAATGTACCTCAAATATTGATCTCTGATTTGAGTAAAGTTTCTTCAGTCTGCGGTAACACTTGGCAATTTGTTTGTTCATTTTACAGCTTCTACATCTTATTCTAAAAAAGCCAACTCTGGAAGTGTGATGAGATAAAATTTAAAGAATCCCAAATACAATCCTGTCACATTCTTTTTATCATATCAAGATAAGTGTCTACTCTGGACTAGCTATAATAGAGAAGGTAGAATATTTTTCAACAAAGATGACATTGTTTCAAACCTTTTATCTTCTGTGTTCTCTTCCAACATACCCCTAAATCACCAGCTCACACACATCTCTTTTTTTTTGGAAATAAAGTTATGGTATAGGGCAGCCTTTTAGGTGACCATTGAATTTTCCTCAGTGTTTGATGCTTCACTGATGGTCTGACTCAGTATTCACAACGCTGTGTCAGTGTTTCAGGGTGTGTTTGGAAAAGAACTTATCCAAATTCTCCATTTTGCCTCCACTCCATTGCAGCTGGTGGTGTCATGGAAATTCTCTTCAAGGTAAACATGAAGAAACCCGAAGGCGATAATACTTGCCCTTCAGTTAGAGTAATTACCTGGCCTTTACCAATTGTAGATCTTGGGTGTTGAGAGGAATCATTCGGCAGGTTCTTTTTAAAATAGGCAATGATTCTTTAAAGGCTGAAACCCCATTTCATAACATGCAATTTTGTAAACCACTCTGTTTGGAAAACCGGGCTCCCTCTGGTTTCCCAGCCCCGGTAGCTCCTCTTGACGCATGAGCTTGGGGCTGCGTCGGTCATGCCTCTTTAGATTACTGGATCTCACAGGATGCTACAAGGCAGACACACCCCAGGCTGACTCATTGAGTGGGAAGTTTAAAAAGATGGTTTTCCTCAGCCATCAATTAGATAAACCACATTTTCCAGGAGAAAAACAGCATCTTGAAAAGTTCTTTACAAACAAAGCTCTCTTGGTCATAATGCTTTTGGTCATGTTTTCTTGTGAAGGGAAGTATAACTTTAACCTTAATTGCACTTACAAATTAGCAAGTAAGATATAATGCCACCCTTTCCTCCCTTCCTTCCTTCCTTCCTTTCCTTTTTTTTTTTTTTTTTTTTCCTCAGAAGGAGTCACTTTCATGATTTTAGCTCTGGTAAAATTAGAGCATTCTCCCTCTTTGCCTTTCCCCTCAAAGCTGTGGTTTTGACCAATCACATGGTGAATAAGTTATAGATGCAGGCCTGAGTTCTGTTTCTTCTCTCCTGATGACTCTCCTTTATACATTTTTTTTCTACCTTTTATTGCAACAGTCTTGAAAATACGCGGAGGAGAAGGCATTTATAGATTGTGCCTTTTTGAAAATGGTAGTTTGGATTTCAGATGTATGTCAGGAAGAATCAAGAACCAGATGGTGATTTGAACCTCCTTGTCTCATGTTTTTCCAGGGCTGGCTGCATATTTGGAAAGTTCTGGGTAAGAGTCTCCATTGTACTATAAGATTCTGAAGGACATAGGATATGTTTGTGGTTTCTATCTTCTGGTGTACAATGTACCTAATACGTATTGAGTAACATTCAGAAGCAGACCTTCTTTACCATGTAAACAAATAAGAGAAAAACCACACACCCAAATATTCTGCACAAGATAGGACATAGCAGGCACTGTCCCATTGGACGGTAAGTGGACAATACAGTCACCTGCAGTGTGTGTTTACCTAGAGGGAAGGGATGACCCAGGGGCATCAGTAGCTCTGCTCACAAAGGACTCCATGGTGCGATAAGGTCCTGATGGAGCAAAGGCTGAGCACGTTTTGGAAACCGATTCTGTTCCTCTCCTCCAAGTCCTGAAGGTCTCTCACAGGCTTCTATCCTACCTGTCTCCATCTTTCTCTCTCTCCCAGCTACAACAATCTACCAAATACTTATGATTAACTGCTACACACTTTCAGGTAGCTTTACAAGACTGTTTTAGAAGTCAATGCTGAACACTATTTTTGATGACTGTTTCATCACAATCATCCTAACATTCTCCAAGGTAATAGATGGATTGGGGGAAATTCATGAATGAGGAAAAGTAAAGGAAAAAAAATAAAGAAAATCACATTAATATGTTCTAAAATATCACAACTTTAGGACTCCAGCTTGGATCACAATCCAAGGCTCCAGAGGATCTTACCCAAGCTCTTTTCCCCAACACATTAAAGGATTTTGAGTAACATTATGTTAGCATCATGTTTTCAAAAATTGCTAGGTTCCCTCAGACTCTCTCCTGACTTTTGAGTTAGCATCAATAATTGGTTAAGACATCCACTAAGAGGTAACACATTTTTTTGTAAAGGTAACTAAGGCAATTTAGCAACGATGACAGCATTATTGGGTCCTTGACCCCAAAACAAAGTAGATAGATATATTATTTAATGCTTATGTCAAGGAAACAAAGGACCCTGATGAGTGACCTAGCTAAGACCTTAAGTAGCTAAGACCGCTGACTGGGTAACTTCTCTTGCTAGTTAGTTAATGGTTAACTTCTCTTCCTAAAGAGTTACCATTCTGGGTCCTAACCTATTTTGAGTTGTCTGTAGAGTAAGTTGTCATTTTTTTTTCACAACAGAATTTTGAAGTATCCTGAAAAGCAATACTGAGTAATAAAATGGGAAGAATGAAATAAATATCTGACTGCCCACTCCCCTCCTGGGATTTTTTTCTGTACAGACCCTCACCACTGCCCACCCTACCATCCCAAATCTCAGCTCCATCCAGTTATGTGCTCTTGGAAATCTACATAATCAAGACAACCTGGCCCAATTAAAGCTTCTTGTCCAACTATAGTTTGGTCCTGGATACCTTCTGGAAAAGATGCTCTACTCCCAACTTAGCATTCCTCCTTAGCCATCCTACTTGCCTGCCATGACTGCCATTTTGTTTGTCTTTCAGAATGTATTTTCTAACATGACTTCCTCATTTGTCCTGGAAAAATTGATATAGATAACATATAGTAAGCACTTACCATGCTCTAATAGTTATCATCACAATGATGCTTGAGATAGGAACCATTATACAGATGTGGATGCTAGTTTCTGAAGGGCACTAGTGAGCGGCAACTGTAAGTGGCAGAGTCGTTTTACTAACCATGGTGTCCCTCTCCAGGATCCCAAGCTCTAAGGCACCTATAAGCTCTACATATCTTTCTTTATTCTCTTCTGATCAAAATAGATATGTCTTCTCTGAGCCCTATAATTGTTACTTATATTTTTACTACACATTTGTTATCAGAATCCTGTTCTCTGAAATTCTTTGTAATTGCATTTGTCTTTCTCTGTGAAGTGATTTCTAATGAGATGCCAGGAATTCCGCCATAGAAGCAGAAATATTCAGTAATCTCTAGCCACTGTTGGTAGAAATTCAGTAAGTATATTCTCTCTCATAGATAATGATGTTGGGTGTAATTTGGTAAAGTAAAAGTACTATGATTCACCTGCCAGTGAATTAGTGTCTCAGAAAATACCAAGAAGCACGTATTTTCCCTGAGTAAAGATGATTCAAAGTCAATAAAAATTTTTCCACAAAGAAAACATCAGACCCAGACAACTTTACAGAGTAGTTCTACCACACATTCAAGGAAAAAATAATTTTAGCCTCACAAAACTCTTCCAAGAGAAGAGAGAAAGAGAAAATAACATCCCATCTCATTTTATGATGAGCATTTTGATGTTCAAACCTGACCAGAAGAGTCAAATAAATAAAAATTACATAACAACTATACTCTTGAACAAAAATGTAAAATATTAGTAATTAAATAAAATATTAGCCATCTGTATACAGTAAGATATGAGAAGTTAATACATCATAAGGAAAGCTTATCCCTAGATTGCAATGTTGGTTTAATACTAAATCAACTAATACAACTTTTCACATTGCTAAAGGGAGAGAGACAGGTTATTATCTTAATATATGCAGAGAAAACATTTAAAAATTCAATATTCAGGGGCACCTGGATGGCTCAGTCAGTTAAGCATCTGACTTCAGCTCAGGTCATGATCTCACAGTTTGTGGTTCCAGCCCCATGTCAGGTTCTGTGCTGACAGCTCACAGCCTGGAGCCTGCTTCAGATTCTGTGTCCCCGTCTCTCTCTGCCCCTCCCCCGCTCCTGCTCTGTCTTTCTTTGTATCTCTCTCAAAAATAAATAATAAACATTAAAAATTTTAAAAAAATTAAATATCCATAAAGACCTAACTGTGAAATCTAGGACCATAAAATTCCTAGAGAAAGCATAGGCAGTAATCTCTTGGACATTGCCATTACCAACATATTTATGGATAAGTCTCCTCAGGCAAAGGAAATAAAAGCAAAAATAAACTATTAGGACTACACCAAAGTAATAAGCTTTTGCACAGCAAAGAAAACCATCAATAAAAAAGAAAAGAAACCTAGTTAATGGAAGAAAATTTTTACAAATGATATATCTGATAAGAGATTAATACCTGAAATACATAAAGAATATACACAAGTCAACAACAACAAAAAAGACAATCTGATTAAAAAATGGACAGAGGAACTCAATACAGTTTTCCAAAGAAGACACACAGATGACCAAGATGCTCAATATCACTAATCATCAGGGAAATGTAAATCAAAACTACAATGAGATATCACATCAGTCAGAACTGCAAGTATCAAAAAGACAGAAATAACAAATGTTAGTGAGGATGTGGAGAAAAGGGAACCCTTGTGCACTGTTGGTGGGAATGGAAATTGGTGCAGCCACCTTGGCAAACAGTACAAAGTTTCCTCAAAAAATCGAAAATAGGGGCACCTGCCTGGCTCAGTCAGTTGAGCATATGTCTCTTGATTTTGGCTCAGGTCATGATCTTGTGGTTCATGAGATCGAGCACTGCATAGGGCTCTGCACTGACAGCATGAAGCCTTCTTGGGATTCTCTCTCTCCCTCTCTTTCTCTTTGCCCCTCTCTGCCACTTGTGCTCTGTCTCTCTCAAAATAAATAAAAATAAACGTTAAAAAAATTAAAAATAGAAATACCATATGATCTAGGAATTCTCCTACTGGGTGTTTACCATCAACCCTCCACCAATGAAAATACAATTTGAAAAGATATATGCATCCCTATGTTTATTGCAGTGTTATCTATAATAACCAAGACATAAAGCAACCCAAGTGTCCATCGATAAATGAATGAATAAAGAAGATGTAGTATATATACATACTGGAATATTATTCAGCTATGAAAATGAGATTTTGTCATTTGTGACAACATGGATGGAGCTAGAGGGTACTATGCTCAGTGAAATAAGTCATACAAAGATAAATGCCACATAACTTCACTTATATGTGGAATCTAAAAAACAAAACAAATAAGCAAACAAAATACAAATAACCTCTTTTTTTTTTTTTTTTCAAATAGACTCTTAAATACAAAGAATAAACTGAAGTTTCCAGAGGAGAGGTACATGGGGAGATGGACAAAATAGATAAAGGGAATTAAGAGGTACAATTTTCCAGTTATAAAATAAATAAGTCACAGATATGAAAAGTATAGCATCGGGAATATAGTCAATAATATTGTAATAATGTTGATTTATGACCGATGACTACACTTATCATGGTGAGCACTAGGTAATGTATAGAATTGTTGAATAGATATATTGTACATCTGAAACTAATATAACATGGTATGTTAATTTTATTTTATTAAAAATATTCATTATCTACACATGATCTAAGAAATATATTAGCAAACTAGAAAAGCATAAAAATTCACTAATTTTATAAAAGGCAAACATATAAATAGGGGAGGCTGGGTGGCTCAGTCAGTTGAGCGTCCAACTCTTGATTTCAACTCAGGTCATGATCCCCAGGTCATGGGATTGAGCCCCATGCCTGGCTCCACATGCTGAGTGTGGAGCCTGCTTACGATTTTCTCTCTCTCTCCCTCTCTCTCTCTCTCTCTCCCCCCTCTGCCCCTCTCCCCAACTCATGCTCTCTCTCTCTCTCTCTAAAAAAAAAAAAAAAGAAAACAAACCATACAAATAAAAAATGCATAGCAAACATCAAGATGAAGAAGAAAAGGATGCCTGTTACCATCACTTCTATTCAAGCCACTGACCGTGAGACCTACCTAGTGCAATGGAATTAGAAAAAAAGAAATAAAAGTAATAAAGAAGAAAAAGAAGAACAAAAAGTCTCATTTTTCTGAAGAGGGCATAATTTCTTTCTTTTTTTTTTTTTTAATATATGAAATTTACTGTCAAATTGGTTTCCATACAACACCCAGTGCTCATCCCAAAAGGTGCCCTCCTCAATACCCATCACCCACCCTGCCCTCCCTCCCACCCTGCCCTCCCTCCCACCCCCCATCAACCCTCAGTTTGTTCTCAGTTTTTAACAGTCTCTTATGCTTTGGCTCTCTCCCACTCTAACCTCTTTTTTTTTTTTTTTTTTTTTTTCCTTCCCCTCCCCCATGGGTTTCGGTTATGTTTCTCAGGATCCAGATAAGAGTGAAACCATATGGTATCTGTCTTTCTCTGTATGGCTTATTTCACTTAGCATCACACTCTCCAGTTCCATCCATGTTGCTACAAAAGGCCATATTTCATTTTTTCTCATTGCCACGTAGTATTCCATTGTGTATATAAACCACAATTTCTTTATCCATTCATCAGTTGATGGACATTTAGGCTCTTTCCGTAATTTGGCTATTGTTGAGAGTGCCGCTATAAACATTGGGGTACAGGTGCCCCTATGCATCAGTACTCCTGTATCCCTTGGATAAATTCCTAGCAGTGCTATTGCTGGGTCATAGGGTAGGTCTATTTTTAATTTTCTGAGGAACCTCCACACTGCTTTCCAGAGCGGCTGCACCAATTTGCATTCCCACCAACAGTGCAAGAGGGTTCCTGTTTCTCCACATCCTCTCCAGCATCTATAGTCTCCTGATTTCTTCATTTTGGCCACTCTGACTGGCGTGAGGTGGTATCTGAGTGTGGTTTTGATTTGTATTTCCCTGATAAGGAGCGACGTTGAACATCTTTTCATGTGCCTGTTGGCCATCCGGATGTCTTCTTTAGAGAAGTGTCTATTCATGAAGAGGGCATAATTTCTAATCTTAATATAGAAAATCTAAAGAAATTATAGGAAAATTAAGACATTTAATAAGAAAGTTTGGCAAGTTCTGAAACAAAAATCAGTATATAAAATTCAGTTGTATTTACACATTAGATACAAGAAGCTGTAAATCAGTTTTAAGAAGGGCATTTTCAGTGGCAACCAAAAATATAAAAGTACCCAAGGATAATTATATCAAAAGGCATGCAAAGCCTTAATGGAGCAAATTATTAAATGTTGATAAAAATCATCAAGGATAAGGAGCACCTCGCTGGCTCAGTTGGTAGATTGTGTGACTCTTGATCTCAGGGTTAGGAGTTTGAGCCCCACACTGGGCATGGAGCCTATTTAATAAAATAAAATAAAATAAAATAAAATAAAATAAAATAAAATCTTTAAAAAAAATCCTCAAGGGTGTCCTAAACAAGTGGAGAGAAATAACCTGTTCCTGTAGAGTCCGTGATTCCTAAATGATGCTATATAGATGCAGTGAACTTCCAATAAAAGTCACTAGATGTTTGTAGATGGCACTGTGGAGCCAGTCAGCATGTGTCACCAGGAGACACATGGAACTGGATTCTGAAGGTGCTGGTCAGATCATAAAATTGGATAAAGAGGAGTTTTTTGATTTGGGAGCACACTTCTACTGTGTAAGGTAAGTCGTGTAAGACTTAAACCCTCCACAAGGACTGCAGGAAACAGTGGTAATACACAGCTAGGCTAATTCTTGGGTGCCTGGAAAAACCAACAGCGCCCACTAAGTGAAATACGGGTGCCAGAACTGCCATAGCAGAAAGCAGAGGAAGGCATCAAAAGTTCACGGAAGTAGACCCTCAAAAGTAGATATAGTATAAAGACCAAAAATCCTGTCAACTGACTATTCTACAGGAGGGCCTGGAGAACACTCCATTTATTAGAACAATAAAGAATGTGCTAATGAGACAGAAACCAGCATCACTGAGAAGCTCTTTGATTTTGAGTTAGGAATTGTCACTACAGGACTGGGCTCACAGATAGCAATGGGGATGATCCCAAAATACTACAGGCTAGGAGGTGTGGCTTCACCATCAGAATGGAGGTGAGCACAATTGTCACAAAGGTAGGTTCCCGAGGCAGTCAGGAGAGACACGGAGATATTTAACAGAATATAGTTTCCCTAGGTGCCCGAGAGATGGACACTTCTCTGATCCAGACCCACTGGGCTTAAGCAGAGGCTAGATGGCTAGAAGATAGGACCCCACACCACCACAGCAATCAGTAGTCATTTTTCTAGGCTTCCCTCAAAGGATGTAAAAGCTATTTAGCAGTGGGAAAAGGGGAAAACTCAAACATATAGAGGTCTGTTGGGCACAGGGACTGAATTGATCTGAAGTGGTAAATGGTTCTCCTTTTGGAATGAGAGCATATAGAAGGGAAGTAATAAAAGGAATCTTGACCCAAGTCCAGCTCACAGAGTGTCCACTGAGTCTATGATCCAGTCAGCAGTCACTTCTCTCCATCCTGAATTTAAAATGGAAACAGTATACTTGGTACTTGGCATAACCTTCACATTTATTTTTGATCAAGTTGAAACCTCTGAATGTTCTCTCCTTTCTCCCACCAAAATAGTAAGTTACAAACAATATTGTGTCTTAGAATTGAGGGTGGATGCCAGACATGAGTGCTGCTCTTAAAATCCTAACGTGTGCAGAGTTGGTGGTCCCTGCCATACACTCATTTAACTCACCTTTGTGGTCCTTCAAAAACTAGATGGATCTTGGTGGATGATAGTTGTCTACTGTGAACTTAACCAAGGCGTACTCCCAGTCACAGGTGCTATGTCGGATGAGGTACCTTTGCTAGAGCAGATTAACACAGCCTGAGGTACACAGTATTTTAAATTCACGTGATAACACCTATCTGTGAGCATTCACAATATAAGAAATGCTAAATGGGCAACAGATGGATGGTGTGAAAAACTGACCACAGCCAGCCTCTGCCATTGGTCATGTCAGTGCTAGCACAATGGGCTCAAGAATGAAGTCGTTTTATGGTTGGCAGGGGTGGAAGCTGTGCATGGGTCCAACAGCAAGTGCTTCTACTCATCAAGGCTGAGCAAGTTACTGCTGCTACCAGATGCCCCACCTTCCAGTAGCAGGAAGCCATCCTGAGCCCCCTGATTCATGGACAACATACCATGGAAAACAAGCAGCCACTTGAGGGGCATACTGATTACAGCTGACCTGTTGTGGCTTGAATTGTGGCTCCCAAATATATATGTAGAAGTTCCAACGTGGTATCTGTATATGGGACCTTGTTTGGAAATATGGTCTTTGAGGGTGTAATGAAGATGTAAGTTAAGATGAGGTGGGGTAGAGTGCGTCCTTAACCCAGCATTACTGGTATCCTTATAAGAAGAGACAAAGAGACACAGAGGCAGACACAGAGAAAATACATGTGAAGACATAGACATATGGGGGTAAGATGGCTATGTGATGACAGAAGCAGAGATTGAGAGTTATGTTGCTGTAAACAAAAGAACATGAAGGATGGCTGACAACCACAAGAAGCTAGGAGATAGGGTGATGGCCCTGCTGACACCTTGATTACAGACTTGTATGTAGCCTGCAGAATTGTGAGAGAAGAATTTTCTGTTGTATTAAGCCATCCAGAGTGTGGTAATTTGTTATTGTGGCCCTAGAAAACTAACACAGGACCACTTTCACCCTTGGCTGGGGCAGCAATTTATCTCACCTAGAATTGATATTATGGGTACAATACCTGCAGGACTTTGGCCAGCACAACTGAAGGCTCACAGTGACTGGCCAACATAAAACAGAGAATACTATCCACTACTGTCATGGACCAAGGGTTCCACTTCACAGAAAAGACTTTACAACAATAAACATGTCCGTGGGATCCTTGGATCCGATCACAAAATACACCATCCAGAATGTACTGGCCTCGCAGAGCAACTGAATGGCCTTTTGAAGGTATAGGTGAAGCATGAACTTGAAGTTGATACCTAAAAAAGATGGAATGCCATCTTCCAAGATATATCTCTGCAACCCGTAGTTTCTGTTTCCCAAAGGAGAAGTGTTTCCACTACAAAAACAGCTAGAGCTTGATTAAACTTTAAACTATGGATACTGCCCAATCCCTGAAGACTTCTTGTGTCAAGAGAAAAGCAGACAAGAAAAAAAGGATAATCAGCTTTAATCATATGCAGGAGGAAGTAGGGCTGTGTTATACAGGTAAGAAGAAAGAACAGATTTGCACTTACGTAAACCACTGTATCATCTTTCGTGACCCCCTTGCCTAATTTTGACAGTAAATGGACAAGTACAGGAGCCATGTCCTAAGAAGGCCTTGATAATCACAGTCTCAGATATTTATGGGCATTAAAAGGCCTGGCCCCTTGGGGCACCTGGGTGGTTCAGTCAGTTAAGCATCTGACTCTTGGTTTTGGCTCAGATGGTGATCTCATGGTCCATGAGATTGAGCCCAGCATCAGGCTCTGTGCTGCTGGTGCAGAGCCTGCTTAGGATTCTCTCTCTTTCCCTATCTCTCTGCCCCTCCCCTGCTCTATCTCTCAAAATGAATAAATAAACTTAAAAAAAAATAAAAGGCCTGGCCCCTTTATCTCAATTTAGGACATCTCTGAAGGGAACACCCAGCTCCAGGGTCCCCAGGATATCCACTGAATCCTCTAACAAGCTGAACCACAAAAAAACTTCCCCATTTGCCCCATCTTGCTTGTCTCACTCTTTCTCAGGTATTGGCTATAAGGCATAAACTCCTGGACATGAATCCCCATCTCAGAGTCTATTTCCCAGGAAAGTCCAGACCAAGTAAAGATTTACTGTGGAGGAGGGAAAACAAATATTGTTAAAATGTCCTAATTACCCAAAGCAATCTATACATTTAATGCAACCCCTACCAAAATACCAGTAACACTTTTTCACAGAATTAGAACACATAATTCTAAAATTTGTCTGGAACCACAAAGACCCTGAATAGCCAAAGAAATCTTATAAAAGAATAAAACTGAAGGTATCACAATCCCAGATTTCAAGATATATTACAAAGCTGTAGCAATCAAAACAGTATGGTACTGGCACAAAAATAGACACATAAATCAATGGGACAGAATAGAGAGCCTAGAAATAAACTCACAATTATATGGTCAATTAATCTACAACAAAGGAGGAAAGAATATCCAATGAGAAAAAGACAGTCTCTTCAACAAATGGTGTGGGACAACTCGATGGCTACATGCAAAAGAGTGAAACTGGACCATTTTCTTATACCATACACAAAATAAACTCAAAATGGATTAAAGACCTAAATGTGAGCCCTCACACCATAAAAATTCTAGAAGAGAGCACAGGCAATAATTTGTCTGACATTGACCATAGCAACATTTTTCTAGACATATATCTAGAGGTAAGGGAAACAAAAGCAAAAAACAAAAATGAAAACAAAACTATTGGGGCTACATCAAAATAAAAAGCTTCTGCATAGCAAAGGACACAATTAACAAAATGATAACCTACTGAATGGGAGAAGATATTTGCAAATGATATATCTGATAAGGGGTTAGTGTCCAAAATATATAAAGAACTGATACAACTCAACATCAAAACACCCAAGCAAATTAATTACCCAATTAAAAAGTGGGCAGAAGACATGAACAGACATTTCTCCAAAGAAGACAGACAGATCGCCAACAGAGACATGAAAAGATGCTCAACATCACTCATCATCAGGGAAATGCAAATCAAAACCATAATGATGTATCACCTCACACCGTTCAGAATCTTGCCATTTGCAACAACATAAATGAATCTAAAGGATATAATGCTAAGGGAAATAAGTCAGTCATGGAAAGACAAATACTATCTGATCTCACTCATATGTGGAATTTAAGAAACAAAAAGACAAAGAAAAAAGTACTTCGTGAGTTTCTGCCCCTTCTCTGCTCCTTCTCTCTCTCTCTAAAAATAAATACACTTTAAAAAATACTTACTATAAAAATGTAGGAAAGAAGACAGTATAATTTTGCTACAAATAAAATCTAAGTGGATAATGGTTTAAATGCAGAAGACAAAGATATAAAACTTTCAGACGAGAACATAGGAGAATATCTTTATGAATCAGGGTAGGGAAGAGTTGTCAAAATAAGACATGAAAAGCATAAACCATAAGGAAAAGACTAATAAGTTTGACTATATTAAAATTAAGAACTTCTTGTCCGTAAGAGGCACATAAACAAAATGAAAAAGTAATTCACAAATGAGAAAAATATAGATGAATTCATACAACTTCAAAGGATTATTATCAAAGATATATGTAATATTATACATATTACATATTTACATAATATTTTACATATATACACATAGATATACATATAGATATATACACATATATGTGTATATATGTGTATATATATATACACCTCCAATTTGGAAACAAAAGATGAGCAGGTATCATTTACAACCTGAATATAAATCTTTAAGAAATAATTTACAATGAATTGAGAAGTATCTAAAAGTCTTTATACCACCCAGATATACACAAGTTTAGCCGAAAAGATGTTTGTTGGTTTTTGGACCCTGAATATAGACCACCATTCATTTATTTTGTTCATCTATGTACATTTCTTTATAATTTTCCAGTTATTTCAATCATCATTAAAATATCACCTTAAAAATATTTGTAATATATTATTTAACTGTTAAGCAAAATGTGATTCCATTTCAACTAGATCTCAAGTACCATTCTTCAATTAAAATTAATCAAAATTAATGTAATTAAAATTCTTAAAGTCTTTAAAATTAATTAAAAACTAACATTCTTTCACTGTGCTTACAAATCATATACATACATATGTGTGTGCATGTATGTGTGTATAATAGCTATGAAAATCCATTTTATAAGTTTATATGCTATATATATTAGAATACATGTTTAAACATCAGTCCACAAAGAATTCTTGATTCAGTAGATTTCAAGTATGGTATAAACTACCCAGGAAATATCAACGAGATATGAAGTATTTGACCATACCCCTCTCACTTCTGCACACAGTGAATGCCACCTTCGAATGCTAGAAGAGTTTGTTTTTGTAGAAGCCAATCTTATTTTAGTCCTAGTCACTTTAGTCACTGTAACCAAAATTATGTAAACTTTCTAAATAGACTAAATATTCTAAAAATACAGTGAAACACCAACCTCCACACCAACCAAGTCACAATATGGGTGTCTGGCCTAAACCCACAAAATGAGAATGATGGGAAGGTCATTTATCAAACAGCAGTGACCATAACGTGCTCCCACCACTGTGTCAAAAACAAAGGCAACCAAATGGCTATTACTCAAAGTTATTCCGTTATCGCTGGGAAAGCATTTCGTCCCTTCATACCCTCAATGCTTATCATATTAGACCTACAACTTAAGTTCAATAATTATAACCATGTGTCTTTGAAACATTTCCCCATACCTTGGAAAATGGTGGAACAGTTTGTAGCTTTGTTACTATGTTTTTAGGATTTCCCTTGAAATATGAGTGTGTTCTGTGCAAAAAGGATTTGTTCCAATCTGTTTGTTACCACTTATAGTGCAGCCTTGGGTATTTTGAACCCTAAATGAGCTGCTTTGACCATTAGGAAGAGTTGTGAAGACACATATGTCAAACGTTATGAAGCAGGCCCAGTTTGTCCACATTTGCTCCCCACCTGCAAACAATTTCCATAAGGCCTCTTTCTCTAAGCATTAACGCCATACCCATGAGCTTACGAACATATCCACTCAGCTGCCATATTCTGACTGCTGTCTTTTTCTTCCTCCTCTCCTCCTCTGGTCTTGGCTACTGGAGGTCCCACTACCGATGCATTAAAATTTTTGGAGCATATTCAGTAAAATAGAGAAATTAGTTTTCCTTTTTCTTGTCACTTGCTATTGGAAAAGCAGCCATGCCAAGCTGCTGCCTTTCACCTGCTGTACCATATCTATTTTAAAATATTCCATTTTGGATAATATAATGTATGTGTATAAGCCATCTGCAATCTACAACCTGGAAAAGTTGGTTAACATTTGCAGTTTCCTAACCCTGACTTCACACTTCAGGGTGGGTTGGTTAGCTTTTGAGAGACCCTATCAGGTATCCACTCTCCAGAAAACAATACACAGAATACTTTCAATTGAAGTCAGTTAAGCTTCTATTTTGGCTCAGGTCATGATCTCACGGTTGGTGAGTTCGAGCCCCGCATTGGACTCTCTGCTGTCAGCACACAGGCTGCTTCAAATCCTGCCTCCTTCTCTCTCTGCCCCCTACCCCCCACTGCTCATGCGCTTATGCGCACTCATGCTCTCTCTCTCAAAAATAAACATTTAAAAAATGCAGTCTAAATCTCGACTATTGCATTTGCTGATTAGAAAGGAGTTTTCACTGGTGAAACGACAGGTGATCAAGATGTGAGATCACCAAGGAAATTAGCGTGGGCCCCTCTACCCTGTCACAAATAGGGTATGAGAATCGGGTGAGCCCAACATACTAACACTTCTGCAGCAAACAAAGCCTTAGGACCGTAACTCCTTCTGCCACCACAGCCCCACCCTAACATCACAACCACTTAAGGGAGGATTTTGTCATCTTTGCTGATTGACGAAGAAGCGATCTTGTTGCCGAAATTTTTCTCACATTTCCCTTGCGATAGACCTTTAAAGAAAGGTGCTCTCGGAGTGTGGTAAGGACAGAGAGTAGAAATTTTAGATTGTCTACAGAACAGCTGCACTGTTCTGGTGACTGCTAATCAGTGCGCATGTGGAAAATTCAGTTCATGATGTTTTCATTGTAACAGGTCACCCTGAGGATGGAGTAAGGCAGTCATAGTTCACTCTCTTCTCTCTGGTTTAAGGCTACTCGGAGTTATCAAAGAATCAGAAATTGTCCCATAACAGTTCTCAACAACTCTTATATAACTATAAAAATAGAAAATGAGTAATAATATCTATTGATGACACAGATATGGTGGCAATATAAATGGTTACCATCTTTTGGGAAAACAACTGAAAATATCTATTAAAATTAAACCTTTGCATACACTTCAGCCCCATAGTCTAATTTTTGGGAATCGATTCCATGGGTATGAGTATCAGAATATATAACGGAAAATACAAAAAAAACAAATTACTGCAGCACTGGTTAAGGTGGCACAAAATAAAATGCAAGCCAGATGAATGCCAACACATGGAAAACACTTAAATAAATTATGCATGGACTTATAAAACATTAGCAATTATTATTAAAGAATAATTAAGTTCTGTGAACTGATGGGCGACTTGGGGGTATTCCAAAATGTGTTGAATGAGGAAAATGACGTGAATGGAAGAGTATTTAATATTCCACTTCTGTAAACAACGACAAAAAAGTGTATGGAATGTGTACGTACATTAAATTACAAAAGGATACAAAATGTGAGGAGTGAAAGGGACAATGAGAGCAAAGGATAGAGAAGGTGGGGAAGTAAGGTAAGCAGAAAATTAAAGTCGGGAAGAGACTACTAATGAAGAACCATAATACGATATGATGTGTGTGAAATTATAGGTGTATATGTATGCTTACAGAAATTAGAAGAGCAAGATGGATCTCTTATGAAGATGTCCATAACGTATTAAACAGAAAAAAGTAACAATTAAGTAATGGGTACTTTCTGATTCTATTTCAGGATAAAGGAAATAAATAGCATCTCTATACAGATATATCTATGGCTATGTGTTTGCCTGAGCAAGAATAAGGGTTTGGAAAGATACGGAATCAGATCTCCAGGGGATGACCTTGGGATGGGGTGGGTTAATTAAGAATTTGGGCTGCTGGGGCAGGTGAATGTTAGCTTTGCCCACTTTTGAACTGCATTATGTTGTTTTACTTATTACAACCCAAAAGTATTACTTTGGCAATTTGAAAAGAAGAAAACATGCAAGTTAGAGATTCTGGATAATTGAACAATTTTCTAACTAATTCATGGGGAAAAATAGTTCTTAAATATTTTTGAATTAATTTTTTTAAAATCATTTATTTTAAACTATTAAAGCTTCATTAAATTCACCAATGTACCGAATCCTTATTGGAAATCCTTATTTTGGTCAAAGAATTAAAGTTACTTCAAATATAGTAATGAAATTCTTAAGCATCTATTTAACTAAAGCTCGCAAAGTAAATCATATTCACTGTCATTTTTGCATAGGAGTAACAGTTCTGGCTTTTGAGAGCTATCAAAAATAGCATTTCATGCAGCCGTTACTATATGGCAGACATTATGCTTTTATTTTTTTTTTTTTGAGCTATAATTTACATACATAAATTTTACATAAAATTTCCCTTCTATTCCCTCAAGAAACAGATGCCAAGATGAGAATAAGCATGCATTGTGTTGGCAAAGGTTGTTGTCGTTTTTAATTTTAGCTATTGTAATAGAAGTTTAGTTACTTCCCATTGATAACTTTTACAAAGAACTACATGAACAGCCCTATTCAGCAGGTGAAATCTCCCCAATGGACTTATTTTAAATAGCTTGCCCATGGCAATTCAGAGCTGGTTTGATCTTGAAAATGCTGCCTGTAACCACATGTGACCTATTGTCTGCAAGGATCCTAAGTCTTTATTCAGTGATGGTTGGTTATGCAGGTGGCTGTTCAAAGTCAGTAAGGCACAGAGTGTATTTCCTGGTTATTTCCTCAGTTTAAGGAGGTGATCAATATCACCTTTTGAAGCTTTTTGCAGGTTTATCTTTGGGTAGTGGGAATACAGAAAATGCAAATAAATAGAAAATAGAGATAAAAAGTCATCCACACCCTATTTAGTAAGCATGTAAGTTTAAACTCAGTTTGATGGAAGTTGAGGGAAAAAAATTATTGAAAAGTAACATCAATCGTAAGCTGAGACTTGTATATAATGAGTTAAGTTTATTAAGGTAAATTTTCTCTCTGAAGTGCTAAGTATGTAGTGAAGACACATTGGCAAAAATCAGTTTTTGTGTTTTAGGACTCTAGCATAAAATGAAGAAGAAACAAGGATTGTGAATGATGTCCAGTCCTCCATCTTTATGATTCTGATTTGTGTTACATCAGTAGAATAATTCTACTGAAAACCAGCATGATTAACCACGATGTGACTTTTAAGGAATTCATTTGGTGGAAGGTGGGGTGAAAAGGAAGTTAAACAAAACCTTTGTGGGGTCTTCTTTGATGTTATTTTTTAGTCTTTTGTTTTTGGCAGGGGTTGGAGTGCAGTTAGGGAAAATAAGTGGTAGAGAAAGGGATTGTGTGATTTAGGAATAAATAACTGAGTAATGTGGCCCCAGTGAGACCCAGAGGTTGGGATTGGAGGGTGGGTGTGAGGGCATGTGAACTGAAAGGTAGTCCATTTTCATTTTTTGTATTTTTGCTTTTTAAATCTAGGGTTACATCCGAGGCTGTATTTATCTCTCTAGAAAATTATCAGTAGAATACAGAAACAAAGAATACAGAAACTAGGCTCTATTTCCACCCTCTTGTGTGTATGTCTGTGTAAACTGGCAAGCTATAAGCTTCCAATGAGCTTAGAAATGGCATACCAGCTTCTCTCCTACCATAGCATCAATGTTTATCTACCTCTCCCACAATTAAAATCAGATGTCCGACCACAAGCAAGAGTGAGGCTTTGCTTACCTTAATAATGACTGCTTGTAACCTCACTATTCAGCCACTTAACTACTGGCCCTATGAATCAAATCAGCAGAGAGGAAGAAAAGTGTCAGTGTCAGAATCCACTTTGGGCATTTAAGCTGACTCCACATTTACAAAAACATTCATAGAAACAAATTCCAACCTCAAATCTTTTTCTCCGACTTCAAGTCCATCAGATTGCACGTTAATTACTAATTCTATTTGACTGCATAAATCAACAGACCAAAAATGTGTAACCATTTGCTTAAAGGGCAAATGATTTGTGAAATTTCACCTAGCTGTTTTTATTCATGTCATGCAAAATTATGTATATTACCATTATTCACCATTTAATCATCAGCCACATTCTAAACAGTTTGAAATATCAAGTCAAATCTAAATTCTCTGAATTTTAAAGTGTTTAATTACACGAGGAATAGCAAAACAGGAAGAAATTATTCAAAGCTAATTTTGCAGATCCTTGCAAGAATGGAAATGACAACCGTATTTCCAATAGGTCCAAAACCAGAAGTTAATTTTATTTCTCAAGTCAACAAAACTCTTTTTATTGAAATGCCAATCTGTTCACAGAATTACAAACTTACTGTATGCTAGAAAAAGGCTTAAAGAATGAACACAAACAGTTAAAAGGAAATCGTTGACAAAATACAAAATGAATGCATTCTAGGTAAGTGATTCTATTCAATTGCACATCTAATTGAGATATTTTGGATTCCTAAGCATAAGCTTAATTTTTTTCCTCCCAAGTTTGGTCAACTTTGATTTAACAAGCACTGCGTGCCTTGTCCTACCTCTTCGCTCTACTCAGATATCAGATTAATGTAAATTTAGTATTTGTTTTAATTCTATAACACACTCTAACAATATCTTCTGTCTATGCATTGAGCAAGAGAACTATTTGCAGACCTTGATTCTTCATTAAGTGGATGGAAGCATTTCTCCAGAGGTGTCTGATATATGGCAATAATGAAATAATATGACCAATTTGGTAAATGTTCACCAAAAGACCTCGAGACATTTACACATATGCAAGAAAACACAATGCATTATAGAAGAAGAGAAAAAGTAAATATAATGAAACTAGCTTATATAGAAATAATTGCCTCATTGGTTTGTGTCTCAACGTATTTTAAGGAGGACACTATTTACAATGATAATATAGGATGCTAGCATTCTTTCTAAAGTTAGGGAACCCAGTTTTATTTTTAGCAGGCTCTTAATATTTGTAGAAAAAGAGCTTAGCTACACCCCCCCCCCCATATTACATAATCTAGACTTATAAATGGAATGACTTCATTTTCAGTGATTGAGGTCTGAAGTTAAATTCATCAGTTTGTTATTCATTATATTTTGTCAAGACAAAAGAAAAAAAAAAAAAAAGCTTAGTGTGCTGGGGCAGCTGCGTGGTTCAGTTGGTTAAGCATCTGACTTTGACTTAGGTCATGATCTCACCATTCCTGAGTTTGAGCCCCATGTCAGGCTCTGCGTCGACAACTCAGAACCTGGAGCCTGCTTTAGGTTCTGTGTCTCCCTCTCTCTCTGCCCCTTCCCCACTCACACTGTCTCTCAAAAATAAATAAACGTTGGGGCGCCTGGGTGGCTCAGTCGGTTAAGTGGCCGACTTCGGCTCAGGTCATGATCTCGTGGTCCATGAGTTCAAGCTCCGCATAGCGCTCTGTGCTGACAGCTCAGAGCCTGGAGCCTGTTTCAGATTCTGTGTCTCCCTCTCTCTGACCCTCCCCCGTTCATGCTTTGTCTCTCTCTGTCTCAAAAATAAATAAACGTTAAAAAAAATAAATAAATAAACGTTAAAAATAAATAAATAAGCTTAGTGTGATTCCAAAAGTAAATAACTCATTTTGAGGTAAATCACTGAGAATTTAAAATTAAACTAAAATAGACGCTTCTGTTTTATTAATGAAATAATTAATAAAGGAACAGTAGTTTTCACATTCTTTCTGCATCACAGATCTCTTTTAGAATAAAAATCTGATGAAATGTCTGGATTTTCCCAGAAAAAAAAAATGTATATTCTAACTAAATTTTGTATATGGTTTCTCTGTAAACTTGTCCTTTCACACCAAATTTTAAAAACCTTTAACTTGGGGTCAAGTTAAAGAATACCTGCATGCAATAAGGATCCTGTCATAATTATGTTTATTGTTACCAGACTGAGCCACAATTTGGCTCAGATTCCTAGCAGCCAGGGGGAAATAGAAAGCCTGGTTATGATGACCTCATTAGAAAAAAAGAAACAGGGAAAACAAAGTTTTGCCTAGCAATGAATTATAAATAATTTCCCCTGGAACTGTTTTTGTAAACTTTACTTTGGAAACTGTGCATAATCTCACTTGCAATAGTAAATTTCATGTAATTTCTTATTTTAGGCACTTAAGAAAATAAGAGGACATAAGATTACTAGGAAACATATAGCCTGTTGGTCGTCTGAACCATAGGAGAATATGCATTCAGTTCACCTGGTAGTTAGTCAATTCTATCCTTAGACTTTATAGACCTTAGGCTTACATTCCTTAACATTTTACTGCTCATTTAAAGCTGGGCTTTTAATAGGTACAGTTCAGGTATCAGCCCTCTGAAAATCTCTGATACATTCAGCCTTATGAAAGATAGGAAAAGAAGAAACAACATGTGTATAATAAAGTCCCCAAAGAAGAAAACCAAAACAATAAAATGAGATATTTTAAAAATCTATAATAAAAAAAACTTTCCTAAAATTAAGAATATATATGCATAAGACAGTACATGTTGAAAGGACACACTGTGTACCTGGGAAAATAAAATGAGAACACAGGAAAGTAAGGAAATTACTGGTTGTTGACAAAATTGAGTAAATTCTCTTGACATCTGGGAAACATCTTGAAATCTAAGTCACTTATAACTGACAGAAAATAAAATTGTGAGGAATTTTCAATAGCAACATTTTATGCCTTCTAGGATAAAGCAAAAATAAAATCTGGACCAACTGTTTTCTACTCAGATAAGTTGCTTTTCAAGTATAAAGCCAAACTCTTTTCAACATCCCATGAGTTATTCCTGATGTATCCATTCAAGAATAACCTTCAGACAATTAAAATGACTGGATAGACATCAATTTAAGGGCATTTGGTGAGCATTAGCATATAGTTAATTATAGAACAGTGAGTAAATAATGGTAATAAGGGAAGAAATACAATATGTAATAATTATAGGTACCAATCCTAATGCTGACATCTCCCCTAAGGGTACAGAGTGAATAAGATGAAGGAACAGGGATAGAAGGTAGACTTCTTTCAATATACCTTGTTCTATGGAATTGACTTTGAATCTGTGTAAGCATTTTATATAATAAAAAATTAAGTCCCTAAAAATTGAATTAAAATGAGAGAAGTGAATCAAAACCAGTAACTAGTGCAGGCATAACCCCTCAGAAACGAATCCAAATATCTTTTCGTTTGTATTTATTTTTTTAGAGACAGAGCAGGGGAGAAAGACAGAGGGAGAGAGAGAGAGAGAGAGAGAATCTTAAGCAGGCTTGCTCAGCATGGAGCCCAAAGCAGTGCTTGATCCTATGACCCTAGGGTCATGACCTGAGCTGAAATCAAGAGTCAGATGCTCAACCAACTAAGCTACCCAGGTGCTCCAAAATATTTTTTAAAAAACAGTTTTTGATTGTACATCCCTAATATATGCCTTAAGGACAAAAAAAAAGCTAGAAAAAAAATGGTAGTTTTCAGTAATCATAGTATAGGTGATAGCAATGATTTTGTAACTCAAAAATGTTGTATGCATAAAGTATAATTCTGCGATATTATAATCCTATTATCCAGTGTCCTTGACAAGCAAGATTCTTGACAAGGGAGAAAGGAAAAACTGATGTCAGAAAGAAGAGATTAATAAGAGCTTTTAGTCCTGAATTTGAAGTCTCAGTATAAACTGACATTTTCTGCTTGAAAGAAACTATTTGTAGTTTTTTCAACTGAAAAGTCTAAGAAACACTGATGCACCCAGTAGCAAAATGTCCTAGAAGCACTCTTGCTCCCCAGGATGTGGTGTTGAAATCCAATTTCCTTCTGAAAGGAACAAGAGATCTTTGGAGAGATGGCTAATTCTAGATTCAGATCCAGGACAGGAAATATACAAGCTTGTCTTGGAAACTCTTGTCACATCAGATAATGAGGAAGCTATCAAAGATTATTAAGTGTGTGTCAAAAACTTGAAAATCAGCTCTCAGAGACTGTCAAAGATGAAGCAATATGAAGATCAATGAGAAAAAAAAACCCTTCAAAAGATTGAAATTCACCAGGGGCTCCTGGGTGGCTCAGCCAGTTGAGCCCTGACTTTTGATTTTGGCTCAGGTCATGATCCCAGGGTGGTAGGATTGAGCCCTGCATTGGGCTCTGCGCTGAGTGTGAAGCCTGGGTTTTTTCTTTTCCCCTCCCTCTGGCCCATCCCCACTCATACTATCTCTAAAAAAAACAAAAACAAAAACATATTTAAATTCATCAGTTTAAATCCATGAGTTCATAATGATACTTAAAACAATAATTGGTCAGCCATCGGAAGACTCTAATGAACCAACTCATTACTTTGAAAATGTATAAGCAAAGAACCACTGAGTAAATTATGGTAGGTCAGCAAATAAATGAGAAAGAAATGACAGAATTGGAATATCATCCATTTGTAACACAAAATGTGTTCGTGGATGTAGGCATTAAGTATCAATTATTACTAATACCAAAAACAGAAAGAAAACCAGATATTAGGTGTCTCCTGAGAGAGGAAGGAATCTTTCCAAAAAATCAAACCTGAATCTGGTTAGTCTTCCTGATCCATTTATTAAGTCACAGACAAGTCAGAGGAAGAAGGAATATGCTAAACCCTGCTATGGAGATGTAATCAGGACAAAGAATTCTACAGGACACACAATTGAGTTTCTTCAAATAAAGTGAAGAGAGGAAAAATAGATGGAAGGGGAACCCCCCATAGGTGAGAAAGGAATATATTAACCAATAATAGCATGTAGGCCTTGTTTGGATCCTGATTCAAACCAGAAAACTTTCTGACATTAAAGATATAGTTGGAAATGTAGACACTGACCAAATATTTGATGGCATTCAGAATTATTTTATTTTTAAAGCTACCATCATGGTATTGTGGTTATGTAGAAAGAAGAGTCTTCTTCTTTTAGAGTTACACACTGAAATGTTTGTTGACAAAATGAAATGTCTGAAATTTGCTACAAAATCATCCTGGAAGGTGTACATGGTGAGAGGTTCATGTTACAACATGAAATCATTTTGTCGAAGCTGGGTAATGGCACAGGAGAAGTTTATTACAGTATTATATTTTATTTTTTAAAAAATGAGATGTTTAAAATAAAAATGTGCATTTGGTCGCTTTGCCTGAATGGCATTGCTTTGCTCTGATGGCACTTGAGAGACTTGAAATTTTCTGCATTAGGAGAGATTTCTTCTCCCTCCATTTCGGTGCAAAGCAGGCAGTGCTGCATGTGAGCCCAGTGAGAGTTAAAGACAGCTAGCAGCTGATACATCTGGGGAACATTAGCTATATTAAGGACAAGCCAGCATGAAAAGGTAACCGGAAGAAGCAGCTGAGTACTCTCTGGTCAAGCCTTGAGGTCATCTGAATTAAGGGATTGCGGTTCCCAGTCTAGCAAGGGACGTGTATCATTTCAGCTCTCTGTTTTAAGCCCCAGCACAAGATTCCTTTGGTTTGGAACTGCATCAAAACTGAGACCAAGACTTTTCTATTCTCAATAAGCAAGTTTCAATGTCTTGTATCACACAACACCTTTCAGGAAAGAATGAACAGGATTTACATTTATAGTAACAAAAACTCCATGTCTTTTGGATTTTTTTCCGTTGCAAAAACTTCTATTAGCCATATCTGTGTATATGACGAGAAACACTTCTTTTGATTGTTGTAGGGATCAAAAGAAACCTGCAGTATTTATTATGTGGTGGCACTGTAAAAAGCATAAGAATTCCTATAAAGGCATGGTAGAATTATCGGGGTCCTATAGCTTCAGGAAAGACAGGACTTTGAAATCAAACTGAAATTGTGTAAAATCTAACTGCCATTTCTCAGCTTGTTGGGTTAGGCCATGTCTATGGTTTAGTTCCCTCACTTACAGAACAGGATTGTAGTGAGGTGTAAAGATAATACCTAAGTTGGGGCGCCTGGGTGGCTCAGTTGGTTAAGCATCTGACTCTTGATTTTGGCTCAGGTCATGATCTCATTGTTGTGAGATCGAGCCCTGCATTGGGCTCCACACTCAGCGAGGAGCCTGCTTGAGCTTCTTTCTCTCTCCCTCTTCCTCTGCCCCTCCCTGACTCGGGCTTGCTCACTTGGTCTCTCTCTCTCTCTCTCAAAAATAAAATGAAATCTTAAGACAACAACAACAGGTAATACCTAAGGCAGCTACCCCAGAGTATACATTCAGTATGTAGAAGAACTGCCATTTTCACATTTGCTTTCTTATGAGCAGCAATTTCTGCCACTTGCCTTTGAATAAAAGCATGTTTGAGTGAGTATCAGGCATCTTTCTCCTTATGTAAACACCACTCCTGGACATTCCCCTAGCCTACCAGCTCAATCTCTCTTGAAGACAAACCTGAAACAAGCCAATAATTATTACAGATTCATTTTCCTTTTATGGTGAAACAATTTTTATTAAAAGTTGAAGGCTGTATAACAATGTGTCAGGAAGCCTCAAGTACTGGTTATTATGAAGACTCTAATACACTGATAATTTACTAATACTAACAGAGATGCAAAAATAAGTGTAATAGACATGCTGTTTGAGAAAACGTAGTCCTAATAAACACAGAATACTGAATGTGCCACACTTTGGCCATTTATAGTTTGAGCTAGAAGACGGTCTGTCTTCCGGGTGCCTTGTCTTTTACAATTAAAACAGCAGTGAATAATAAAAATGTATAAGCCATTTTGATGTAATCTTAAGGTACATAACCTGATGGCATGCTTCTAACCAGCCATATCTATATTGTAAATTTCACTTGAAATACATGATAAAATGAGCCCATTTCACACATGGTAAAAGCTAAGGCCAACAAGAGTTTTCCATCAACCTGTAAGGCGTTTAAGGTAGGACAGAAGAGGTAGGAAGCAAGAGAGCTGGTAGCTCAGGAACTAGTAAAAGACTGTGAAGTCACTACACAACACTGTGGACCTACTCTCGTTCCTACTAGTCATTTCACTGACTAGAAGCTGGGACATTGGGAAATATACTTTCTTGTGTTTTCAGCATGTTTATTATATAATCAATCCAAGTCCATTGTAGAAGAATTAGAAGTTGTAAAGAAAAACAAAATTGCCTAAAGCCCTACCATTCAGAGATAATCCCATTATTGCATATTGATGTATCTCTATCTAGATTTTTGTATGAACATATAAATAAATATATATTCCATAACTTATTTTTTGCAGTTGATATTCTTTTATGAATATTTTCTGTGACACTTGGTAAAGATCTACACTAAGAAGTGTGATAATATGGTATTGTTTTCTGTTGCATATTTGTTTTTGTTGGTTTTTTTCTTTTACAAACGTGCTTGAATATATATCTTTATACAAAGGAAATATGACGTGTGAAAATTCCCACAAGTGATATCTTAGCATGGTATAAATTTGACTTCCTAATATCTCAGCTCGTGCTCCTTGTGAGAAGTAGTCCTTTATTCACTTCCCATGGCAGACTTTATTTCCATAACCGACTTTTCTATGTTGGCAACATAGCAAATTAATGGAAAAGCCCACAGTAGGGTGATGGAAATAGGTATTATTTTTTGTCCATAATCCCTCTTGAGCAGGTTTCCTATTAAGTGAGAAAATATTTCTCCAAATACATGGTGTGGCCATTGGTGACGAAGCTAGGGAACAGACAAGGACACTGAGAGGAGATGCCTGCTGTCTTCACTGTGGCTTCACAGGAGCATCTGAAACCATCTCTGGGTTTAAGAGTGAGTCCATCTGACCAGATATTTTAGCAAGTTTTTCAGCGGCCAAAAGTCCAACTCAGATATAGCTTAGTTTTTCACGAAGCTGACGAACCCTTAGCCATTTTAAATTGTATCTATTAAATGCAATTCATCAGACCTTGCAATGGGTGCTTTGGCATTATACATCTTTGGTTCTTATTCATAAGCTTCTAACTTTCTAATTCTACTCTACCAAAGTCAGTCATTTCCCATGAAGAAAACCAGAATACGATGTCTTGTTTCAATTTCAGAATCAGGTTACATTTCTGGTTTCAGTGAGTATGCACAAGAAATACATTTTGGGTGACTGAAGCTCTGTAATTTTTAGTGACTAACTATAAAGAAAATATTTACAAAGAAAAGTCTTAGTGGATGTCTAAGTAGCTCATATACACTGATGGCCCCCAGAATCTATTCTATACACGTTCTCATGTTATAATACATTGCACTACCTACCTCGGGCACCTAATTCAGGAGCAATCCACATGTATAAGGAGTCAGCTTGTGGCCAAAATCAGAATGAGGCCAAATTCTCAACAGGCTGCTCACATGAGCCTCTCTGCTCATGGTTTTGATTCATCTGCATTTGGCAGAAGAAAATAGTGCCAACCCCAGCAGGTGAGGAGGTAAAGGAAGAACCCCAGAGTAGACAAGGATGTCAGGAAACCAGAATATCAGGACAGTACAGAAATGCAGAAACACACATGAACAAGGTCGATGCCAATGTCAGTGCAATCCAGACCTGGTGTCGGAACAGCTGCCAAGATAAAAAGGATCTTTTTTGGAAAAATGCTTTTCCCAGGTCTGCCCTACCTTGTTATATACCACATGAACGCTCAGGGAAAGTCTGACCAACCATTTGCTAACCATTTGTTAGTTGTGTTAACACTGATCACATACGTCCCTCTGACAATTACTGCTGGGTCATAGGAGGAAATAGAGATGCATAACTAAACCAAACCAAACCAAAACAAAACAAAACAAAACATCATTCCTCCTGCAAAGGCCAAGGTCCTTTTCAGTCCTGACTGAGTAGTGCACCGGTGAGCAGCTGGGGACACGGGCTGCTTAGCTACGGGAGTCTCTGGGTCTCCAGAAGCACCGCTGGTAGGAGTTTCAACAGAAGGAGGAGTCTCAACAAGTCACGTCAGTCGTTGAGTAGCCCTTGCAGCAGAGAGACACTGGTCATACCTGCTCCTGCTGCTGGCCTCACTTCTAGCATGGTAGAAAAGCAGCGACTTGTGTCAAAGAAAAGGTTAGAAGACATTCAGTGTGTCACCTGGGTAGGTGTGCTTGAAAGGGGGGTGTTGTCACAGTGCAGGCAGTGCTGCAGGTACCTGAACTGCAGGCCTTGGGATCGAGCACATGTTGACTCCATCGGTGGCAAGGGACCCACAGTGCGAGAAATCCCAGTTAACTATGGGACTGGAAGCTGCAGCCCCTGTAACTTGATGGGTTAACATCATCCTAGAACTTGCTACCAGCACAGAGAATGACGGTTTTGTCATTGACCCACAACATCATGGTGGCTCAAGAAAGGTAGTCAATGACCCAAAGAGGCAGTAGTAGAACTAGGTAAAAGCATGTATGAAGGGTTTTGAAACTGACAAATAATCTAGGCGGAGCCCCTAAAATATGTAATGAACTTGGTGTGCCAAACCCAATCAGGACTTACTTACTGTGCCTCCATTCAGCCCTGATGCCAGTTAGAGATCTGGAAAATCCCCTGGGACCTCCAGGGAGGGAGCTTTACGCCAAGGTAACCACCTGTTGAAATGCAGGGCTCAGTGCACTGCAGGTCAGTCTAGGATGACCCAAGTGAAGAAGGGTGTGGAAGGATACACACGAGGCTTTATAGAGACCAAGATCCAGGCTGCCACACAGGCTGGGAACAGATCTTACACTAGCATTGCTCTAGCGGGGTCAGTGAGCACTATTATGTAGCAGGAGTGGACTGGAGACAGCCCAGAGGAAGTCTCAGTTAGGGCAGGCCCTGGGGAGCCACAGCTTGTCCAAGCAGAAGAGAAAAATGGAGCCCAGTAGTCAACCCTCAATTTTAGTGGATATGGGGAAGTTAAAGACAGATCCATTTTTGATGATAAAATAGTGAGGATATTCTGCCATAATCTTCCCCCATAACAGCTATACCTCAGTGGGATGGTAGAGCCACCTGAGGACATTTTGGAAACTTTAGGAGGCTTGTATTTCCCTTTTGCCACACTGATTGGGAAATGCTGTGGACATTCAGTGAGATGGGTTAGGGATACAAGGTGTCCCGCAATCAAATAATTGTACCACATCCTGCCCAACCTTCACCTTGTCTCACTAGAAATTTACATAGATGAAAAATCTACCTAGAGCCTACCTTCCTTTATATTAACACAAAGTAGTTCTGTACCGTTTTAATATACATAGAATCTTTGGTAATAACTGTAACTGGAGAGAAGACTGCATTTGGTTTCACGGGAATGATTCCACAAACCGTTCCCCGTCTCAGAAGACCACATCACTAACAGTAAGGCTGCGCATGATTTTGAGGCCACCCTACACAACATACCTGGGTGGTCAGAGTCTGTACGTGTCACATTCATGATGATTCTGCACATAGTTGCACATCTGGATGCCTAATTATATGTTACGGTGCAGTCATATCTGAGTCATTATAAATTAAAAGTAACTAAATTAAAAGTAACTAAATTAAAAAGCAAACAAATAGAGAAAATAAAGCCAAAAGTTAATTTTGAGAAAAGATTAATAAAATCAATCAACTCCTAGCAGGACTGATGAAAAATAGAGAAAAGGCTCAAAATACCAATATCAGAAATGAAAAAGGAGTCATCATTAGAAATCATGCAGGCATTAAGAAGGTAAGAAGAGGCTATTATTTAGAACCCTAGGCAATTAATTTGAGATTTCATGTAAATCAGTTAATTTTTTTAAGTTTATTTATTTTGAGAGAGAGAGAGAGAATAGGAGGGGCAGAGAGAGAATCCCAAGCAGGCTCTGCGCTGTCGGCAGAGAGCCTGACGTGGGGCTTGATTACAGGAACCATGAGACCATGACCTGAGCCAAAACCAAGAGTCAGATGCTTAACCAACCTTAACCACCCAGGCTCAAGCTCTTCCTGACAATAGAGAAGAGGAACCCTTCCCAACTTCTGTAATGAGTGAGCATTTCCTTGGTCTCTGTAACCAAAGATCTTTGTTTTTCTAAAAAGGAAAATGTAAAACTAAGCTTTCTCTTCAAGTTAGGTAACAATTCTAAACAAAATAACAGCAAACATAATCAAGCTCTGTATAACAAGGATACTATATCATAACCAAGATGGAGTTATTCTAAAAATATAAGGTTCAGTTAACATTTGATAATCAAGCAAAGTAGGTTAGCAATTAACAGAAAAAGGGGAGAAAAATAATAGGTCATCTCAGTAGAGGCAGGGAAAGCACTTGGTAAAACTCAACACCCATTTGTGATAATGACTTCTACAAGAAGTAGAAAGGTCTTCTTTATCTGATGATATAAAAAAAAAAAAAACCACCGACAAATAATATAAATATAAACCAAAAAAAGAATCTTATCATATTTAGAGGTGAAATATTGAAAGCTTTTATTAAGAGACTGGGAATGAGACACGGGTTCCTCCTATCACCATTTACTATATTGGGCAATCATCACAAACCCCAGTGTCTGTAAGGTTCATGGCAATAGGGAGGGGTGGGGTCTATGGAATTTGAGAATCTTCTGCCAAAAGTCATTCAAATTCAATTACAAAGCAAAACCAAACAAAACCAAGACAAAACAAAACAAAAATCACTGAGCCAGCCAAATAAAATATCTGCAGGCCAGATTTAGTCTGCAGTCTGCAAATTGGTGAACTTGGTTGGGGTTGTTTTGGGCCCAGCTGATAGGATAATAAACTTCACGTCTTAAGTGAAAACAGTAATCAAGTATATTACTACCTGAAGGAGACCCTGTGTTTTAATAGATGTCAAAGTCTCAAGCTAAACTTTGTGTAATTTGGAGGAGAGCGCTGAAAAGGCAAGCCATACAATACTCAGAAGGAATAAACAATACTAGGGTGTCAATGGAAAGAGAGGCTCACATCGTGGGACTTCAGGAGTAGCGATAAACAGCAAAACCACTGGGTTATGAATTATTCCAAGATATCCCCAGGGCATCTCTGCTTGAATTTATCACATTGTACAAATGTGAAAGAAGACAGATGAAAAATGCAGTAGTGAGTTGACTGTTTTGGTAAATACTCCCATTAGAAGTACTTGCATGTAAGAGGCACTGGTGAAATCTTTGAATTTGAATAGTGTTCTTTCTTGATATCTGCTGTCCTAGAGGCCCTAGGACATGAATGAATGAATAGGATGAATAGGAATGGTCCTTTATGCCTTTAGACTGGTGTCATCAGCTTGCTCCTGGGCCCAGAGTTGCAGACACAGGAAAGCAGAAGGCAGGCAGGCCAGTTTGCTCAGCAAGAACCCCTCTTGGGTGGTCCATTTTGCACATGTGTTAAGAACTGGCTTGACCCAGAACTGCCTCCCTCATTTCTGCAGGGCGAGGTTTATGGAATCTTTGGTGCAGTGACTTTCTGAATCTAAACTGACCTTGGCTGTGTTTCCTTGGATAACCGTCTCTCCGCTTTGCAAAGCAGATGAGCTCTCTGCCTCCCTTCCAGATGAGGTGGAGATTGGAGAAGATAACTGAAAGTTTAAACCTGACACCCCTCTGGTGCCTTTGCTGCTTGGTGTGGGTTTCCCAGGTCAGCCAGTGAGACAGCTCCAGGAGCTCACCCAGAGTCCTTGAAGGAAATCTTATCCCTGAAGCAAGACTCATGTCAGTGGAGACTGACAAAACTGACTGCCTGCACAGTGGTCAGTCTGGCTGTCACCCACATGCCCAGTGCCCAGCATGGCACCTGGAAATGCCTATTTTCAGAAATGCCAGGGTTTGGGGAGTCCTTGACTGTGTTTGTATTTATGATCACAACTCTATGTTTTAGATGATGTGGCTTGGATTCGTCTTCGTAGTTGTCTTCAGACTTTTCTGCCCTTCAAAACAGGAGCTGCTACCAAGGGCCTAAGGAGGTGATACTAGGAGCAAAGGGAGAGCATTAAATGCTGTTTAAGTTGACAACTCCAACTTACCTTTGGACTCGGTCCTTATCAACCACCTCCAATCATCTCTAATTCATTAAGCTGCTTTTTGCTTCTTCCTGAAAAAAAGGGATAACAGAAGAAAAATATTTTTTTCTTTTACTATAAGTTTTTTCAAGAACAGTGCCAGGCAGCACTACCTTGGCTAGGGTTTCTGACACAAGTTAGTTTTAAGGAGTTTATCACATTCACTGTTTTTATTTTATTATTTTGTTTTATTTTATTTTATTTTATTTTATTTTATTTTATTTTATTTTATCTTATCTTATTATTATTTGATTTTATTTTAAGTTTACTTATTTATTTGGAGAGAGAGAGGCAGAGAGAGAGAGAGGGCGAGACAGAATCCCAAATAGGCTCCGTGCTGTCAGCGTAGAGCTGACGCAGGGCTCGAACTCATGAGCCATGAGATCATGACCTGAGCTGAAATCAAGAGTCAGTCGCTTAACCGAGCCACCCAGGAGCCCCACAACATTCACTATTTTAGTTTTTAGGTGGCAGAAACCTTGCCTGGGTGTCAGAGTTCATGTGCATGCTCTGTTTACTAAAACATGAGTCACAACTGAGGGTTTCTCGTTGCCCTTTGTTATGAACAGTGTCACTTGTATCAGACCACACTTTCTGGTTTGTGCCTTCAAATACAGCTTTGGTTACCATGAAATACTGAACTTTTGTCGGTGAAATTTAAATTTCTTACATGGGGGAAAGTCCAAATCACATCGGGGAGAGAAGAAAGAGATCTGAAGTTGGGGAAAGTCCAGAGACTTGAATTTACTTGTTAATTAATGTATCCTATGCCTAAATAGAGCATAACTTAGTAAATGGTTGTTGAATGACTTAGTGGTGGGGAACTTTACTTTTGGAATGAAGGTATCTCATAAAGAATCCTTTTGGGGATAAAAGGAGCCCAATACATTAGCTAAATAATTATGGGCCACATTTAAAAAAAATCACATGTATTAATACTTTATTAAATAGAAAAACAGAGATTTGAAAAAGAGCACTGGTTTTATTTTTTTTTTTTAATTTATTTATTCATTTTGAAAGAGAGAGAGGGTGCATGCTAGTGGCGGAGGGGCAGAGAGAGATGGGGAGAGAGAACCCCAGGCAGGCTCCACACTGTCAGAGCAGAGCCTGATGCAGGGCTCGATCCCGACAACCGTGAGTTCATGACCTGAGCTGAAATCAAGAGTCAGATTGATTAACCAATTGAGCCACCCAGGCACCTCGAAAAATAGCACTGGTTTTAAATCACCAAAGTTTCCATAGACGGGGAAGAAAACCCAACATGATACACCACAGATTCCAGTGGCCTCTACCCATCAGGAAGTGTGGGAATACCTGAAAAGGAGGCAGATTTCAGTAGTGAAGACAATCTGAGTGTCTTCCAGTTCTGGTAGCTACACAGTGGTGTCAGAAGCACAGCAAACACTTCCCCAGCAATAGATGTTTATCACAGCTCCACTGAGGAAATATTTTGCAATGTTCATCAGCATAGCACCACTTTGGGGAAAGCCCCTTCCACATTCTTTAGTCTATGTGCTTACAGTGGGGCTGACCCCAGCCCCAACTGCACAGGTATGAAAAACTAGAGTCAATCCAAAGACGTTTACCGATTACATCAGAAGAGGGGTGCATTTGTTTGCACTGCTAGGAGGGATCTTAAAAGTTCTCTTCGCAAGAAAAGCATCTGTGACTGTGTGTGGCAATGGATGTTAACTAGACGTACTGTGGTGAGCATTTTGCAGCATATACAAAATCCAGTCATTACACTGTACACCTGAATCTAATACAGTGCTGTAATATCAGTTATATCTCAGAAATAAGCAAATACGTAAAACTGAAAGATAAAGTAAACAAAAAGGAAAAGGAAAGGGGATGCATCTGTTTCACGGGAGTTGGAGGTAGGAGGAAGACTTGAGTTACTCATGGTCACATCTTATTACCAGGTGGGAAGAATCTTTCAGAGAAGAATGATAATGAAAAAAATATTCAGGGGTGCCTGGGTGGCTCAATCGGTTGAGCATCCAACTTCAGCTCAGGTCATGATCTCACAGTCTGTGAGTTCAAGCCCCGTGTCAGGCTCTGTGCTGACAGCTCAGAGCCTGGAGCCTGCTTCGGATTCTGTGTCTCCCTCTCTCTCTGACCCTCCCCTGCTTGTGCTCTGTCTGTCTCTCTTTCAAAAATAAATAAACATTAAAAAATTTTCAAAGATAAGATATGAATACAGATGGTTTTCTCATCATATTGTGAGAGCATCTAGATCCAGCTATACCTGAAGCATCAGATTTCTGTAGTTTTCATTTAGTGAAAAACTTTTTTAAATCCTTTTTTTTTTCTGGGATTACCCTCTCTGTTGCTCTTCCTCAGTTCTCATCCAACAAGGTAATGTTTTCCTTTAAAAAAAAAGTCAAAAATAATTTTTATACATTACTAACAAACGATCCATGTCTCCATTAGGTACCTTTAATGTTCTACTTTTTATTTTATTATTTTATTTTTTATTTTTTTGGAACGTTTATTTATTTTTGAGAGAGAGCAAGTGGGGGGGGAGGGGAACAGAGAGGGAGTGAGACAGAGGATCCGAAGCAGGCTCCATGCTGACAGCAAAGAGCCCAGTGTGGAGCTTGAACTCACAAACCATGAGATCATGACCTGAGCTGAAGTCAGAGGCTTAACCGATTGAGCCTCCCAGACACTCCAATGCTCTACTTTTTAAAACAAAATCTCAAGCAGCTCAGAATACTTTTATACAAACTTGTTAAAAATGAGAGTTTGGTCCAGTTCTTTTTAGAAGACGAAGAGCCGTCTGCAGGAATAAGAAGATGAACTTGCATGTAAAAATAGAGTTTTTCTGAATTAAAAGCAATAACATAGGCACTGAAAACATCATTTGCCTTGTAGTCAGCCTGGTATTTTTAGCCCCTCCTACACAGCGTTAGGTCAGGGGAACTGAGAGCTCCATTCTCTCATCTTCATGCATCCACAATTCTAGCATTCATTTAATTTCTGACTAAAAGACACTAACTGCCAGTCCAGCAGGCTCTTGAGAGAGCCTCAGACCTTGTTCTTCCCCAGTGTTCTCTAAGGTTCCTGGAGGTGGGACTTCCACTTACCACCCATAGATCCCAGCCTTTCCTCCCTTTGCTATTTCAGCTTCCTTTGAAAATTTGATTCATCTTTACAATTTGGCTGGCTTATTCTCAGCACTTGGCTATCAGACTTGGGAGCTGGTGGGGACGTATCTATTTCTTGTATCACACTGTGCGTCTTTATTTAACCCAAAGCCCTACCAGTTGAAATGAGGGATTGAATAGACAAATTACACTGACGTGACTTGTCTATAAAAATTGCCCCCAAAGAACCAGCTTCTTGCCTTTGGGTTATTGTGTCTAAATCTGTCATTCTCTGGTTCCCTCCTCCCCTTGAGAATGTTGGCATTTGCCTCCAATTCTAGTGAGACTGGTGAGTTCACACCAAAAACATTTCTGAAAAATATGTAAGATGAGCTAAAGATTTAAGTGGTCACGCTGATCAGAAGGAAGTTCAGCAAAACTTAACACAGCTTCTCTGACTCCTGGAAGCCGTAGTCAAGATCCTGCCCGTGCAAAGTGGCATCTAGCCAGGTCTGAGAGCTTTACTTTACACGTCTAGTTCAAACTAAAGCTTTATGATAACTTATGAGGACTTTGAGAATAAGTCCTCTTGTCTTATATTTCTTCTTTAAAAATCTTGGCTCTCTGAAGTCCTTTGCATTTGCTTATTAAGTTTAGATTCAGCCTGTCGAATTAAAAAAAAAATCCACAAGAGTTTAGATTGCAGCTGATTGAGTGTTTCAATCCCTTCATATTCTACAGCACAATTTAAATTTATTTTTTCTTCAATTTCTTTTAGTGTTTCCAGTTTTCTGCATCGAAGTCTGATACAACTTTAGTTAGATTTATTCTAAGTATATGGCATTATGATGCCATTATAAAAGCATTTACTAAATTTCATTTCCTAACACTTTCCAATATACAGAAATGAATGGATTTTTAAATATTGATTTCCTATATAGCAACCTAGCAAAGCACTCTTTAAGTCTCATGATATATCTGTGAATTATTTAAAATTTTCTTCATATATAAGCAATTACTTCATATAGAAGTTTGCTGTTATTTTTTCCACTTCCAAACTTCATGTCTTTTTTGTTGACTTACTATATTACCACGAACTTGAGCAATTTGTTGACTAAAAGTGATAACATCGTTGCCTTGTTCCCAATTTCAAAGGGAATAATTTCATTATTTCACCCATATGTATACTTGTTGAGGTTTTGTTTTGTTTTTTAGGTATTCGTCATTAGATTATTAAATGTTCTAACCTGGTTTCCTAAGAGTATTTGTATTCTTCTAAATCATACATGCGTGTTATAATTTCATCATGTACATTTTCTGCATCTGTCAAGATTATCATGATTTTGTCCTTCAATTCATGAACGGGCATGTTGCTAGAAGCCAGATACCACTCAAGTGCTGATGGAAAAGAAAAAAAAGTTCTGCAAAGGGGAAGTGCTCAACTTTGTCAAGGAGAGGCCATATTGTTTGCACTACTGGCAGTTATAAATAAGTGCATGTAAATCAGAGCATTGGTTAGTTACAAGGTACTTTTCAAACACCAAAGACCTGGATATATGTGTTGAGAGGAAAAATTACAAAAGCAAAAAGAATGGCATTTTAAAACATGTTATGAGAGAGGGCCTTACTATTATTCTAACTCATTAAGCACTTTCTACATGAATTATCTGACATATCCTCAAAACAACCCTATCATTTCCACTTAAGACACAGGAAACTGAAGCTCATGGTGGTTAAATAACTCGCCCAATGTTACATAGCTAATAAGTGTGATTGATGCAGTTCCAACTGGCTCCAAACCCAAACTCTTAAGTTTCTTTCAGAGGAGGCAACATGATATAGTGGGTAAGGATTTGCACAGGGTTTGGTTTTGATAAATGATGTTTTTTAAGTGACAGTTTTATAGATGGAAATAATAGACAAGAAGGAATTGTACTCTGAACTATTTTATAGAGATTATTTGTGTGCAGAATTATAAAGTCTGAAATTCTTTTATTCTGGAAACTCTCACATTAAGCTTCTCTAAATGAAAGAACTTAATGGTGTGGCTTTGGGCTGAGCAACGGGTCGAATGTTTGCATGTCTAGTGGTGAAAGAAATTCTTCAGTTTTCCTCATTCCTTCCTACGTGAAAACTCTAAATGTGCTCATAGTATTCCCTAAAAAACAGTGTCACTTAGGACACTGTTAACTATGCCAACACTGTGATGATGTTCTATGATAACAACGCATTCTTCTGCTTTTTTCAGCACTTCTGTTCCTTCTAACTTCTTTGTGGGCTGCTCCATCCATCTCTTAAATGCTGATTGATGAACACACTCACTTCCTGGAAATCTCATTATCTTAGGATCTCGTACCTTATCTATCTAGCAGCCGAAAGCAGAAAATAAAAGTGACGAAATTTACACATCATTAATACATATGTGTGTGTGTGTGTGTGTGTGTGTGTGTGTGTGTGTGTGTTTTCAATCCAAATGGTTATTTATTCTAAAACTGGAAGCTACTTTGCCTACATTTTCCCCAGAATGTTTAAATGAGAACCGGGAAGGAAAAAGTTACAGATGTAAACATTGACATAGTTGCTTTTTTTAAAAAAATATTAAAACCCTTTTTATTAGCCACTTCCATGAATGCTTTACAGGTTATGCAAAAACATTTACAGGCTCCACATGGTGTTTGCTTTTCTCGCAAGTTTTTCCATCTACTACAAGAACAACAGAGGTCTGATTATATGTGTATTACAACATATAATATAATTATATAATCTGTTAATTGTATAATTATATAAACATATAATTATATGTGTATTATATATAATTATATAACATATTAATTATATACGTAGCAATGTAGAATCAATATATAATATTATTATATATAATACTAATATATACCAACATATTACATACTGATATATACCTTATACTATATATAATCAGTATATAATATTATTATATATAATCAGTATTATTTTCAGAATTTTTTTTTGCTAATCAGGCTTAATTTTTTTGAATTAACTTTTTATTAAGATTTCATTTTTTTAGAGCAGCTTTAGGCTCACAACAAAATTGAGGGGAATATACAGAGATTTCCTATATAGCCCCGTCTCCACAAATGCCTGGCTTCCCCCATTATCAACATCCCCCACCAGAGTGACACATCTGTTACAACTGATGAACCTGTACTGACACGTCATAATCACCCAAAGTCCACAGTTTACATCATGGTTCACTCTTGGTGTTTTACATTCTGTGGATCTGGACAAATGTAAAATGCCATGAACCCATCATTATGGTATCTTACAGAATATTTTCACTTCCCTAAAAAGCTGTACTCTGCCTATTCATCCTCCTACCCCTCCAACCCCTGGCAACCTGTGATCTTTCTGTCTCTAGTTTTGCCTTTTCCAACATGCCATATAGTTGGAATCATCTAGTATGTAGCCTTTTCAGACGGGCTTCTTTTACTTCGTAATATGCACTTAAGATTCCTCCATGTCTTCTCATGGCTTGCTAGCTCATTTCTTTTTAGCCCTGAATCATATTCCATTGTCTGGATGCACCATAGTTCGTCCATTGACCTACTAAGAGACATCTGGATTATTTACACTTTTTGGCAATTACGAATAAAAGTGCTATTAACATTCATGTGCAGGTTTTTGTGCGGACATAAAATTTCAGCTCCTTTGGATAAGGAGCATGATTATTGGATCCCATTGTAAGACTATATTTCGTTTTGTAAGAGACCACCAAACTACCTTCCAAGGTAGCTGTTCCATTTTGCATTCCCATCAGCAATGAATGAGAGTTCCTGTAGCTCTATATCCTTATCAGCATTTGGTGTTTTCAGTGTTCTGGATTTTGGCCATGCTAGTAGGTATGCAGTAGTATCTCACTGTTGTTTCCATTTGCATTTCCCTGGTGGCAGACAATGTACAACATCTTTTCACCTACTTATCTGCCATCTATGTATTTTCTTTGGAGAGGTGTCCGTGGCCCATTTTTTAATTTGGGTTGTTTTTTTATTGCTGAGTTTGAAGAGTTCCTTGTATATTTTGGATAATAGTCCTTAATCATATGTGTCTTTGACAAATATTTTCTCCCAGTCTATGGCTGGTATTCAGTATTATTTTTTTATATTCTTCAGTATATAGAATTCAAATATTGCAGAAAATACAAGAATTACAAACAGAAAAAAGTTTAAGTGCATGAAAAATAATATTATATGTATAACTCTGAGGAGGGAGACAGAGAAATAGGGTCAGTGCATGGGGTTTTAAAATTCAGATTAAAAATTATTGACTAAAATTAGGTAACATTTTATATCAAGTATGTCAGATTACGTTTTTCTCCATTCTTTTCTATGTGTTTGAAATAGTTCAAAATTTAAGGAGGAAAAAAACTGAAATCAGACCAGGTTCTAGTGTTTTAATACAGATGACATTAGTGAATCCATTACTTCCATCTGATCTCTTTTCAGATGGAAAATAATCTCTTATAATCTTATAACTTTTATAATCTTATTTATAAGATTTCTTTCCATTATAATACTCTGAGAATGCTTTTTTGATGGCATGTCTCCCTACTTTCTTTGGTATATCCTAATTCACAAAATATGAAACTTCAAAAGATTTGCTTAAGCTGTACATTCAAATTAGCTCTTTTATAAAGAGGAAGGCAAACATATTGTTACTGCAATAATTATTGTCTTAAAACAAGTGCCCTCACTTGAATTTGGACTCTTCTGTTAACTTAGTCAATGAACTCATGGTCAGTAGCTTGAATCAACTCTAAATATAGGATGTTTACACCACACCCAGATTGGGTCAACACTAAAACGAGGTATATACAAAGGAATTCTTCCCACTTCTCTTGAAAACACATATTTCCATCGGGCTCATAAATCAGGATTTGCCATATGTAGTGCACTTAACCCCAAGCTAAGATTTCTAGAAAACATTTCGAAAATTATTTAGCAAATCATGATCACTACATTTCTAAGTGGCCACTTGGAGTGGACAAAAGAGAAAACATAGGCTTCTGGACTCTTCCTGTCTGAAGCCTCCAGCCATACTCCAGGGTAGTAGGAGCAATGAGCTGGGCCAGAACTTTCCTCCCCAACACCGACCCAAACTCAAATCACCTGCAGCAATTGAGCTCCTTAAAATATTCCCGAAAATGAAAGCGTACAAAAGGAATCTGGGATTTGAAACATTCTCACAGGCCCCAGAAGTGAGGGACTGAAGAATTTTTGGCCCTGCTCAGTTTCTCAGTGGACGAGGCAGTGTCAGGGCCTCCTGACTATGTGGGTCAGAACTCGCTTTCCACAGAGATACGAAGAAGGAACTGGTAAGACTTTTTTAATTGCCTATGTGAAGGAAATCACTGAGGACACTTGAGCTGAAAAAAGGGAAAAGGAGGGAAAAGAGAGAGGCTATGGCGTGAGAGCACACATCACTGCATATGCCTTTTCTCTGCTCCCCGTGTTCCCACTGTAGTGTGGATCTGAGATGGTTCATGTGCTGATCTCTGATTGTTGGCTCATCATTCCAGCAGGAACGAGTTCTTTTGAGGTCTTTGTTTCCTCTTTGCCCACCTCTTTCATCTCATCCTCCACTTCTTAAGTTCTCTAAACCATAAAACGTTGATCCTATCAGAAGTTTGGAGTGCCATGGTAGTCTGCAGATTCAGGGTAGGAGAAACTGTCTTAATTCCTTTGAACTGGGGTTGGAAATAAGGACGGGCAAGAGATACTTTAGGGACACTGAGCTAGTGATTGAAATGCTTGGGTATGTTATAATGGGGGTCTGGGCCCAGGACCTAAAGTAGACTTATGCGGACTTAATAAAAGAGAAATCCAATATTTTAAAGCATCACCATCTAATTCTGGGGAACCTGAATTTTAAACATATAGGACACATGCCCACCTACTACCTATTGACTATTCAGTAGGAAGAACTGTCTGTGACTCAAGACTTTGCACAGTCCTGTCTGAACTATCCTCAATAGGAACTTCCCTCTTTTTAATGGTCCAAGACAGCCATAAGGCTTCTTTAATAAGAGGCTGGATCCCTGACATCAAGAAGGGCAGTGGAATTTGGAAGGGGAAAGATGTTTATACGTTTTACTTTTTTTAGCACTCTGCACCTGTACATGGGTGGTACTATGAAGAACAAACTCTGGGCGTTCGCCTGAGCCAAGAGAGCAATGAAACTCAATCCTGATCCCATAGAGGGTCTGTCATCCTGCCTCCAGACATCCCACTGCTTTCACTATGCTGCTTCACTCAACCTCATGGCTCTATGGGCTTCTCTATGAGTTCCATGAATGGTTCATTGCATTTAGGTTAAAAAATATATACCCCCAAACTGAGAATTTCTCTCTCCCTTGAGAAAACTAGTACGTTTTTAATTTTTTCTTGGGAGTCTATAACTTTCTTCCCCAAAGTAAGTAGTGTAAACAAATTATTTCTGTCAAACCTATATTATTGGTATCTTTAAGAGGTTCCACAGGATAATTGTGAATTCAGCCTGATTCTACAGAAGTAATTCAATACTTCCTTCACTGCCACCTCTGCCTCTGCTGGTTTCTTCTCTCTCCTTCCTTCCTTTCCTTCTCCTTTCCATCCCCACTCAGCTCTTAGAAATTTCAGTACTGACAGTTGGTCTCCAACTCCGGCTTGTCTTCTTGATCTTGCCCTGTCTTCTCCAACTAGACCTAGTGTGTGTTCTCTATCCCAGCACTGACTCTTGGCAGACTCCTGCTTTTGAGTTGCTGGTGTTCTGTGGCCAGTACATGAGTATAATTTTAGCAAAGGCAGAAAGGGGAAAAGTTGTGCACCTGTTTTATTCTTCCTAATCTCTCCCCCAGGAGAAATAAATCTGGGAAAAAGAATAGGGAGGTGCAATGGAAAAGGTCAGCCCAGACTGCTGTGCTTTCTGAGAACAGAGAAGACAGCTGTACTGGTCCAGAGAAGCTGGCCCCTGAGTTAACCAAGAAAGGCCTACAGCCTTGTTGCTGTGACCCTTCCCCAGCCCACCTCCTTGAGTTGCTACTTCTGGCAACGGAGAGAGTCAAAGTGATCCATTCAGGAACTGTGTGGCCCTGGTTATTGATATTCCATCACCAGACACTGCATCAACCCAGACCTGGAAAGACTGGACAGATTAATAGCTTCTTCACATTTCTTTGGGTGGTAATACACAGCTATTCTTGGCTTACTGATTAATTACGATGTCAAATTAAGTTAGGATAAACCTTTCTAGCTCATATAAAAATTGGCCCCTACTTATTTTGTGTCCATACATCTCTATCAAATAATACCTGGCTACACTGTTATTCTCATCTCTGAGTTGTTCCTGTTTAAGCAGGTATTATGTCTAACAACACTAATAACAGCCAAATGCATAGGACTTTTTATGGGCCAGGAGGTGTTGGAAGTGTTTTACATAGACTAACTCATTTAATACTCATAATAACCCTAAGAGGAAGGTAATTTTATCCTCATTTTATGAATGACAAATCTTAGGAGAGAGGTTAAATAACTCCCAAATCTCCTGCCAATGACCAGTGGTGAAACTGGGATTCAAATTGAGATGGTCTAACTCTGGAGTCTAGATTTGTAATCATTAAGTCATTAAATTGTACTTATATAGTCATCAATGTCTAGCACAAAATGTTAAACAAATAAGTGTTTAATAAAAAAATCTGAGCTCATTATTCTAGTTTGGGGGTATTAATCCTGGGATCCATAGCAAGTGCTTTAACATGACAAATATTTTATTTCATACATTTTCCACCCATATGACAAAACTAAGACTTTGGGAGCTCCAGAGCCCTGACCCATTGGATGGGATTCAAAGTCATTGTCTAACTCCATAACCAGCACTCTGCCTACTCTGCCAAGTGATCTTTCTACGAGGCCCAAGGAGCTCTGGGATGTCCTGGCTCTTCTGTGGCTGCAAGGGCTGTCCTCTGAGGCTCTCACGCAGTGGATAAGCCAAAGAGCCCACCAGGCTCTCTTTGCATAATGAGGGATAAATGCAGAGGGAGACCCGTGGTTCCCATGTAACTGAGGTGGCCGCTGGCCCTCAAGTGGCCCTGCCTGAGCCTCATCCAGTGGTTTGACTCTCAAATCAAAGTGGGGAAGTCTGGGTTCTGTTCCTACTTCACCAATAATCCTGTGCTCTTGAATCACTCCCTTCTGAGTAAGAGAAGAGAGAAAGAGAAAAATCAGGGCTGGCTCTTCAGCCTCCAATCCTGTTTTTTGAGAACAGGGAACTGGACTACCTGGGCCCCTCAGGAAGGCTTGAACACAGAAGGTGAGACACTCCCTTCCCCTCTCAGGATCCTCCTGAAGACCACTGAGCTAGATGGTCATTTCCAATGACTGTTTCTGCTTTTCACTTAATGACAAACAAATCTTACCAGGCCTAGAGTTAAGATGTATTTTAAAAAATGTTTTAAATCTGTTTAAATCCTCAACAGATATAGCAGGGAGAGTTTCACCGTAAGAATAAAGGTACAAGGTTTCTAAGCTACCACTTTCCATGATTTTTGCCAAGTGATATCACTTAATTATTCCTATTTTGCCAGTGAAACTACAACCACCCTATGTACTGATGAGGGAGCATAAGGCAAGCCGACAGGCCACAAACACCCCCGACCCTGGTGGGATATGGGTGATATTCCTTGGGCATTCCTGGCTGCCCAAGAACAAAGGAAAGGGGAAAAACAAATGGTTAACTGATAGAGATCATAGTCCTGCAGGACCTAAGTCTCCATCACCCCTCCATAGTGATGTGGGAAACAAAGGCAGAAGGAAATGGCAGATAGAACTAAATTTCCTTATAACCTGCAGCCCACTGACAGATACTTGAGGCTGGCAGAGTAAAACGTTTCTCCAGGAACTCCTTACTGTCTTAATGTTAATGCTCTGCTAGAGGGAAAAACCACCTTAGCTTGACAATAGCTTGGCCTCCAGTATCCCATGAGTCTTCTTTAGCATATGAAAATCTCACTGGGAACTTCCCCTGGACTTTACCTCCCCCAACTGCACAGTATATAACCAGTCTCTCCTCATGGTCCCGGGGCAGCTCTTCCAGCCTATGGGTGTTTAATAAAATCACCTTTTTGCACCAAAGACCTCTTCAAGAATTCTTTCTTGGTCATCGGCTCTGGACCCCATGAGCCCCACAATCACCCCTAAACCTCATCATGTACCTCATGTGGCTTTAAGGACGATTGGAGGTGAGGCATTTAGTTAGCAGTATTGTTTTACCCTTCCACACAAACTCAGGTTTCCCTTCTCCCGGGTGCTCTATGCTCTATTCTTTAGTAAAAATGTTCCATGAATTTTTGTAAAATAGAGAGCCAATGGTTTTGGGGGATTTTATGAGGTGGCTTTCTAATCCAGGCACAGGACTCCAGTCTGGGTCTTTGTTTAGAGAGGAGTTTTTCACAAGCTTTTTTCTCCACAGACAGCACTTTGGTCACTTCACATGTAACCAAAGCTCTCTCTGTGGGGAGACGGATCATGTCGTGGCGCTTCCAGCCAGGCAGTTACATGGCCGTTCTTCCCACTGATTTCAGGGAAGGAAACTCACGTTACAGCTCGGTGTTTTCATTTCAGTCTCCCTACAGCCCCATCACAGGAAGTCTAATAACAAAGATGGGCTAACTGTTAGTTATGGAATGTTAGTTGTAGGAGAGCTAGAAAAGTTAAAACACCCAAATTCAACCACTGGGGGGATATTCTTATAATTTTGTAGCGTTGGTGACTATCAGATAGCATTCTATGTAAATAGTACTCAAGAGTATATTTTATTAAAAAAAAAATATATATATATATATACATACATACACACTGTATATACATACCAATCTGACTCTACGGGATCCAAAATGTGCTATGTCTCTGTGAGACAGATACATACACACACATTTGAGTGTCTTGTGTGTTTTACAAATACAAAACCTGTATGACCCTCTTATTTTATAGTTTTTTTCTTTTCACTTAAGAACACATTACATATTTCTTAGCCCGGGTGTCTGTAAACAGGAGAATGGATGAACAAACTATGGTGCATTTATACAATGGAGTAATCCAATGGAAAAGTATTCAGCAAGGAAGAGAAATAAGCTACCCACGCACACAACAATATGGACGAATCTCAACTAATGAGGAGTGAAAGGATCTTTACCTAAGAGTATATATTGTATGAATTCATTTATTCATATGAAGTTCTAGAACAAGTAAAGCTCAACTTTGATGGAAAAAATCAGAAAAGTGGTTGCCTTGGCAGAATGGGGCAAGGAGAGAGGAAGGGGCAAGAGTGAACTTTTGGGGTGGTTGTAATGATCTATGTCTTGATAGAAGTTTGGGTTACATAGCTGTATGCATGTGCAAAAACTCATCTAATGGTCCACTTAAGACTTGTACATTTCATTGCATATAAATTTTTACTTAAGGAAAAAAACAACAAATATCGAACTCTAGTTAATAATATGCATACAAAAGTACTTAGGGGAAGGGAACCGATGTCCGCATTTTACTTGGAAATGCATTTTGAAAAAAGATCAATGCTACATAGATGGACAAATATGATAAAGTGGGTATCGTAAAATGTTAATTACAGCATTTAGGTGGTAGTTCTTTGGGCGCTCTCTGCACAATTTTTTCAATTTTCTGTAGGTTTGTTCTTTTTCATATTAAAATGTTAGCAAGAGAAAGAACATATGACATGTTCTCATGTCCAATATGCTTCCACAGTGTTTTAAAGGACTGATTAAATCGATATCTATAGACTGGAATAAAATTCAATCACTGTAAAACATTTAGATTGTTTATATTTTTACAGTACAAGCTGTATTACAACAACTATCCTTATACTTGGATATTTGGACAATTGTCTTATTAGATACTTAGGATAAATAAGCATGATTGCCAAGTCTATAAGGAATTAAGGATTTGGGTTCCTATTTTGATCTAGAAGATTTGGCACAATTTCCTCTCTTCTAAAGAGATGGATTCTATTTCCTCATATTTTCTTAGAAGATGTCCATTTCCATAAGATTCAGGTCTTTTTTCATCTTTGCTAATCAATCCAACATCTTTAACGGAATATTCTTACAATTTATTTTCTGGTTCTCTCCCACAGCATTTTTAGATCAAGGGGAAAACACTTAAAAGACAAGAGGAGAATTTTCCATGCCCAGTTTTGAACTAACAATCTGAATCATGGACTCCAAACCGTGATATGTCTTCAGCCTATTTCCATGATTTGATTTGTACTTAATCAGAGATTGAAAGCAAAATCAGTTTCTGGGTATTCTATCTAGTCTTTTCTTTCTGTGAACATCCAATGAAAGTACACAGGATACAAGAACATGGGAGGTGTTTACTCTTCATGCCGTGACATCACTATGCTTTGACAAATTGTAATGTGGAGTCGTATGTTCTAACACCTTTTGGGTTATCGGCAAGTTGCATAAAAACCCAACATATGTTCAGGTTCTAAATGATGATTAGAAGCCCAAGAAATCTGCGCGGCAAATTGGGATGCCAGAAGGAGCAGCACACAAACAAAACATTCACTTGGCTGTTCTTCCAATCCCGCTCATTGTGGTGTGGACTACAGTCCTGTTTTATTCCTTTCTCTTGGCTCCTTCAGCAGTAGATGAAACCACTGAAGCCACTCAGCAGACAAACACGCCAGATCACGGGCCAGAGGACAATTTCCCTTTCCCAGCAGCAGCTCAGGGCCCTTCCCTGGACTTTCCAGATGACCTTTATAGCAGCAGCTGATTTCTTGAATAGTTTTTATTTTGATGGCATACAGCAAAATAACAATGCTACGTTGCCTAGTGGAAAGCCTGAGAATCAAATTTTGGGTCTCTCTCTCTCTCTTATGGCTTTGATTTGAATATAAGAGACTTTAAGAAGGCAGTAATGGTGAATATACATGTGTACTTAACGTCTCATGGAGGTTTAACCAATTGGTGAGCAACAGGTGCATTTTACAATTTCCAAAAATGATACGAAGTGTTAAACAAGTTCTTGACAGTATTCCACTCAGTATCAGCTTTCAAGTGGGTCAGCCCATCTCATCCATTTGAAACTCAGGTTAATGGATTCTTTATAGAAATTGCTACTGTTGAAATGCTGTTGGGATTCCATTTTCTGATTTCCTTAATATTGCACTTTCCTGTTTCCCACCTACTTCCTGCAAAGTCTCTCTTGACTGACTTATTTATTGTAGAACTTATAAATAGTTCTATCCAAATTTCAGTCTTTAGTTTTACATTCTATCTCTACTTTTTCCTATAACATTTTGAGAAAAAAATCAGTTCCACATTGTTTGGACGGGTTCCTAAAGGTGGAATTAAAATTTTAAAATGTTATAATAGGTATCTAAATTGATATAACTTGTTGATTCCCACCACCTGCAGATTGTAGCAATTTCCTTACATAGTTGTCAAATAAGTCCGTCCCATTCCCAGTGTTGGGTAGATTGATGGATAAAAAATGCTATCCCATCCAACCAGTTGTATGGACATTCAAGTTCTTTGTCCATTTTAAAATGGATATGTTTATCTTTTCTTATTTATGTCTATTTTTTAAAGTTTATTTATTTATTTTGAGAGAGCAAGCAGAGGAGGGGCAGAGAGAGAGGGTGAGAGAGAATCCCAAACAGGCTCTGCACTGTCAGCACACGGCCTGATGCAGGGCTGGATCCCATGACCCTGGGACCATAACTTGAGCTGAAATCAAGAGTTGGATGCTCAACCAACTGAGCCACCCAGGCACAAGATAATTTATATAACAGATTACGAAGTCTGATATTACTGAATTAGTTTCTTCTTCAAAATATAGGCAATACTGGGTGAATGACAGAGAACTAGACTGTGACTAAAATAGACTGAAGTCAGTTGCCCATCATATTATATGAATATTTTAAAAGGCCATTTTCCAAGTTACTAAAATGTTCCATTTCATTGAACTTCATTCCCATGAACCTTTATAAATGATAAATAACAACCACATCAATGACAACAATAGTGAGGGGTAGAAAGAACGCTATAACAAGATGCCAAAATCTCAAAATATGGATTTTTTAACAAAAAATTGGAAGAACAATAGTTTCTAAGTGTGGTTGTGAAACTAGGTCATCTATATCTTTTGGGATGTAGAAAGAAACTGTGTTTGTTGAAACAGAGCACTGTGGTGAGAGAAAGATATAGCTAATGCAAAGAAGCAATGAAATGGTTAATGGAAAAAGTGTATGTACAGGTTGAAGACATGGTGTATAGAAAAGTTACACCATGTATCACAGGTTGTTTTAAAATTACTTTTAATCTAGAAAGTTCAGTTTTGTTTTAATATGATTTACCCAGTTGTGATTTACTTGGCACATTTAGGACTCAGCATAATCTTTGAGTCTGAAAATTGATTTCTTTATTCTGGAAAATTCTCCTTCATGAATCATTTTTATACAGTGTATTAGCATTCTTTCCATTCTTTCGTCATGAAACACCTTCAAGACCTCAGTTGATGCCTCCTGTCCTATTATTTATATTTATTAATGTCTTTTTCATATCTTCTGTTGATCAATCTTCCGATATGTCAACTCTATCTAGCTGGTAATTTATCCATTGAGGGTGTTTAATTTACTGTAGTTTTCAGTTTTAGTGTTGAATTGTTTGTTCTCCCACTTAGTGCATCTACTGAAGCATCCTCATGGTGACTTGTTTACAAATGTGGTTTCTGATTTTTGACTACGTACCCCTCCCACAGAGGTTGTCCTACAGGTTTTGGAGACATTCTCCAAAGCCTTTGCTTTTATCAGGAGCCCTTATGGGTCAAATGGTTTTAATGTATTTTAATGTTAATTTTTTGGCTTGAGTTTACATGGGTACTATGTTTTATACACTATACCCTAGCATGGCACAGATTTTCTGTTTTAATGTCTTAAGGTAATTCCCTATTCTATAAGGCCTTAGGCAGATGATAAGAATCTTGTAGTTTCACAAGTTGGTAAGGTAAAATTCTACGAGGGCTTAGCCCTTGAAATAAATGGTCTGGCATGAATCCCACCTTTATGTAGGAACCTCAGTTCTGGCTTAAACTCCTATTCTTAAACTCTAGCTTTGTGTTTCCATTTTCCATTTTTAGGCACCTAAGAATTTTCCTTTCTTGCCCTCAAACTTTGTTAGGTATTTTTAAAAAATGTGTTATTCCAGGCTGTTGTAAAACTGGAAAGCTCTCCAAATAATTTTATGGATTCAGGATAACTTTAAAACTAAAGAGAGACAGAGAGAGAGAGAGAGAGAGAGAGAGAGAGAGATTGATCTTGTTTATTAATATAGACATAGATGCATAAATTGCACCAAATATTAGAAAATAAGTTTTTTAAATGTAGAACCACAACTACAGTCCTAAAATAAATCCTACTTACTTGAGTTTACTATTATTTTGATACATTGCTAGATTTTATCAGTATATTTTATTACATTAAAATTTTTAAAGGGAAAATTCATATGAATATAACAACTGGTGGTGAAAATATGATTGTTACAATTCAATAGACATTTCTTCCAGAAATTCTGAGTAAAATTAGAATGCAAGGAAAAGACTAAAATATGACTGATCCTGTAAGTGCATTGACACTGCAAGTATATTTTCCTCTTCCTTATGATTTCCTTAGTAACATTTTCTCTTCTCTACCTTACTTTATTTTAAGAATACAGTATATGATACATATAACACACAAAACATGTGTTAATCAACTTTTTATGTCACCAGTAATGCTTCTGGTCAACAGTAGACTATTAGTAGCTGAGTTTTTAGGAAAGTCAAAAGTTTTGTGCAGATTTTTGACTATGTAGGGAGTTGGCACCCTTAACCCCTGAATTGTTCAAAGGTCAACTGTATACGTATAGATACTGTATGTGTAATTTTCAAATTGTAATTTCCTATATAAATTATATTTATATTTGTATTTTACGCATTTTTGAAAATTTATAAAATCCAATAAAAAACACATGTAAAGGAAAACTATTTACATATTAATTGCATGGTGGGCATACTAATTTGGTACTCAAAATCCATACCACTATCTTTCTAGTGTGTTCTAGTTTGCAGAGTCTGGAGAATTAAAAACTACATTTTCACAATCCCTTGCCAAATCTAGGATCCTGGATGTGAGTTACGTTTGGTTGACCAGATATACTTGTGTAAAAGTTAGAATCTTCTTGGGATATCAGTTTTCTCTATATCTTTAAGTTTCATATATATATAACTTATTATATTACATATATTACATATCAGGTGATATTACTGTCACCCTGATTGCTATTCTCTGAGGTTCTTGAACCTGTGTTTTGGTATCTGTCATTAATTGTGGAAAGTTCTTGGCCATTGCCTCTTCAAATATTTCTCGTGCTCTGTTCTTCCTCTCGACTCTTTTTAGAAATCCAATTACACATGTTAGATCATTTGGTATTTTTGCACACCTCTTGCACACTCTCTTCTGAGCTTTTTACATTTGTCTCTGTGTTTTCTTTCCTTGGCTATCGAGACTATTGAAGACATTCTTCATCTCTCCTACTGTGTACTCATTTCTAGCTCTTCCAAATGATTGCTTTTTATTCTTTTCATCTCTTTGTTGAAGTCTCTCATCTGATTCTGCATATTCCACCCTTCCCACCAGAAATTTAAGACATTAATCTCATTATTTAAAACTTTCTATCTGGCAGTTTATAATACCAGTGCCATTTCCAAGTCTGGTTTTATTGAATGTTTTATCTCTTGAAAAGTGTTGTTACTTTCTTGATCCTTTGTAATTTTTGGTAGAAATATGTCCTACACCTTGTGTAGTACAGTATAGACTGAAGTAAACAATTTTTGTGCTGGGAAATTAGCACATTTTTTCTTCTACTAGGGACTTAATATGAGCCCTGTCAATTCTGTAATGAGTTGAGCTAGGTTTAATCTTTGCTGTTGCTATGGTTACTCTCCGTGCACTACAGATTTCAGGTTTCAAATACTTTGTTATAGACCGAATATTTGTGCCTCCACATCCATATGTAAAATCCTAATGTCCAATGTGATGGTATTTGGAGGTGGAGCCTCTTGGAGGTGATTAGGTCATGAGGGTGGAGCCCTATGAATGGAATTAGTGCCCTGATAAAAGAGATCCCAGAAAGTTCTCTTGCCCTTTCTGCCATGGGAGGTTACAGTGAGGAGATAGCCTTCTATGAAGCAGGAAGTAAGCTCTCACCAGAAACTGAATCTGATGGCACCTTGATCTGGGAATTCCCAGCTTCTGGAACTGTGAGAAATAAATTTGTTGTTTATAAGCCACACAGACTATGATATTTTGTGACAGCAGCCTGAACAGACTAAAACATACCAGCAGTGTTAATTTGTGGTTAGGATGGAGGCTGGTTTGCTACCTTATTTTCTCAATGTCTGCTATACCCTCAGTGTTAGTTCATCCCTTTATGTCTCTGAGAAGGTCTCCCTTCATGCTTCTGTCCCTCTTCCAGAAATAGACTGTTACTGATTAGACTGAATAGACTGTTACTATTAGAGTTCTATCAATAGGTTATGAAGAATTTTCATAATTTACTGTTAAGGGAGATAAGTAAGATGTAAAATAGGTGTACACAGTATGATCCAATTTTATAAAACAATGACAAAACCTGTATTTATGTATTTATACATCTATGCATAGTTATAGAGGCATGAAGGAAGTGCATACATACTAGGTCACTGCCTTAGTTCCTGGGAAAAGGAAAAGGCCTTTATAGGTGGAAGGGGAAAAAGCAGAAGGAAGAAAAGAGAGCTAGGAAAAAAACATGAAAAAAAATTTAATGAAAAATTAAACATGTAAGTTATAATCAAATGTTATTTAAAATAATATATATGTTGAAAAGTATGTGTGACTAATCTAACAAGATGTGCAAATGAAAGACAATCAGAATATTTAAAATATGTCACTGAGGCTGGGAGGCTGGTGGAGTAGGAAGCAATAGGAGTGTCTCCCCACACAGACAAAAGTTGTACTGGCAGAATGTGTCTGATGTAACAATTTTAGAACTCTGGGGTATGTTGAAGGCTTGTAACTTCCAGGGTGAGGCATGGATGGTAAATTGTGTTTAATTTCAGTCAATGTTAGCTCTTAGCAGCAATCACCCATACCCTACCTCACCTTCACACCCCCAGCACCATGGCCAGAAGTTATACACATGTTCCTGGAGTAGCTTGCATTAAGCTCGAGGGAGGCACACTTTATTTGTCCTTCAAACATCAGGGATCTATGTTCAAATATTAGAGATTATTGTTGCTCCCTGTTCCCCATTGTTGCAAGACCTCCCTTCTTTGGCTGAAGCAATTGTAAGGGATTTATAAGGCCAGTATCCATTTTTTTCCCTGCCTTTATATTTCTCTTTCCCTCCTTTTTAGAGACAGACATTAAAGAAGAAGTTGTTCAAAAAGCAACTCATATCCAAGGGAAGTTAAAGGCATTACACATGCTCAGGGAAAGTCGCAGGCTTGAGAGACCTGAGAAGACCTTAAGCTTACACATCAGGCTGATACTTGACATGGGAACAGCCTACAACAACCTAAAACCAAACCAAACAAACCCAGAAAGCAGAAAACCCCAAGGAAAGGGGAGAATCTGATTTCCAGAGTGAATTACCACACTATTAGATTCACATGTCCAGTTTTCAACAACTAGAAAAACAACAAAATCACAAGGCATGCAGAGAAACAGGGGCAGATAGCCAATTAAAAGGGAAACAAAATGAACCAACAGAAACTATCTCTGAGAAAATCCAAGTGGCAGACTTACTAGATACAAACTTTTAAAAAAAATTTTTAATGTGTACTTATTTTTGAGAGAGAGAGAGAGAGAGAGCAGGGGAGGAGCAGAGAGAGAGGGAGACACAGAATCCAAAACAGTCTCCAGGCTCTGAGCTGTCAGCACAGGGCCCAATGCAGGGCTTGAACCCACGAACCGTAAGATCATGACTCAAGCTGAAGTCAGACGCTTAACTGACTGAGCCACCCAGGTGCCTCATGGACACGAACTTTAAAACAATGCAAGGAACTAAAGGAAGATATGGAGACAGTTCAAGAAAACAATATATGAGTAAAACAGAAGTCACAATAAAGAGATAGAAAGCCAAAAGAAACTACAGAGCTAAGCAGTACAAAAACTAAAATGAAATTTTCACCAGAGGGATTTGAGTAGGCAGAAGAAAGAATAAGCAACCTGGAGATCTGGCAGTTGAAATTGTTGAGTCTGAATAATAGAAAGAAAAATGACTGAAGAAAAGTGAGCAGAACCTAAGGGACCTGTGGGGACACTGTTTGGCATACATTCATTTTGGGAGTCCCAGGAGAAAGAGAAGAGAAAGGGGAAAAGGGATTATTTGAACAAATAATGGCCCCAAATTTCCCAAATTTGATGAAATCCATGAATACAAACATGCAAGAAGCCCAAAGAACTTCAAGGAGGATGGACTCAAAGCTATTCACCACAAGACACCTTCTTTTCAAACAGTTGAAAGCTAAAGTGAAAGAGAATCCTGAGAGTAGCCAGAGAGAAGTGACTTCTCACATACAAGAGACCCTCAATCAGATTATCAGAAAATTTCTCATCACAAACTTTGGAGGCTGAAAGGCAGTGGACGAATATATACAAAGTGCTAAAAGAAAAGAAAAAAAGAAAAGAAAAAAGATCAACCAAGACTCCTATATCCAGGAGGAAAACTGTCTCTCAAAGGTAAGAGATAAATTAAGACATTTCCAGATATTTTTAAAAAACCCTAAAAAAAAAACAACTAAGAGAGTTTGTTGCTATTAGAACCGCCCTCCAGAAATCCTAAAGGGTGTCCTGCAGGTTGAAAATGAAAGAATAGTATCTTAGAGCCATATGTAGAAAATAAAGACATCAGTAAAAGCAAATACATAGGCAACTATAAAAGCTAGTATCTTGACAATTTGTAACTCTATTTTTGTTTTGTACATGACTTAAGAGACTAATACAATTTTTAAAAAATTATTATTCTAAAAGCTAGTATTATCATAACTTTGGCTTGTAACCCCACATTTTGTTTCTACATAATTTAAGAGACTAATGCATTAAGGAAACAATTATTAGGTTATGTTTTTAGACACACAATGCATATGTAATTCTGTAACATCAGTAACTGAAAAGGATGAAGACCATGCTATAAATGACTTGAGGTTTTCTTTTTAAGTTATTGAAGTTAAGTGGCTATAAATTTAAAGTAGAATGTTATACATTATAGGATTTTAAGTGCAATGGCCACAGTAACCACAAAGAAAATAGACAAGTGTTATAGAATCCACACACACAAAAAAAATAGAGAAGAGAATTAAAACATTTCACCATAAAAATCAACTAAATACAAAAGAGACATTGATGCAAAAAGAGAGGAACAACAACAACAAAAAGCTATATTCCATATAGAAAACAAATAGCAAAACTACAGGAGCCTCAGAACTACAGAAGTCCCTCATTAACAGTAATTACTTTAACTGTAAATGGATTAAACTTCTATCAAAAGAGAGGTTGGCAGAATGTATTTTTTTAATTGCACCTATACGCTATTTAAACATCCTCATTTTAGATCCAAATGGAATGAAAGTATGAAAAAAGATATCTCATGCAAATAGTAACCAAAAGATAACAGGGGTGTCTATACTAATATTAGACAAAATATACTTTAAATCAAGGAAATGTATAAAATATTTATATATTAATAAAAGCTTCACTACAGCAAGAATATATAACAATTATAAACATTTATGCACCTAATAACAGATTATCAAAATGTATAAAGCAAAAATTGACAAAATTGAAGAGAGAAATAGGTACTTGTATCATAATAACTGAATACTCCAATACCCCACCTTCAATAATGGATAGAACCAGACAGAGATAAGTAAGGAAACAGAGGACTTGACAAGACAATAAACCGCCATATACAGATCGAACTCTCTACCCAATAACACCAGTTTGCACATTCTTCTTGAGTGGACATGGGCTATTTTACATATTGACAATATATTAGGCCACAAATTAAATCTCAATAGATTTGGAAAGATATATGTCATATAAAGCATCTTCTCTAACCACAGTGAGATGAAGTTAGGGATCAATAGCAGAAGGAAGACTGGAAATTTCACAAATTTTTGGAAATTAATATAATACACAAACCACCAATGAATAAAAGAAATCACAAGGAAAATTCAAAAATATTAAGGCACAAATAAGAGTACAGCACACCAAAACTTACACAATGCAGTGAAAGCACTGCTGAAGGGGAAATGTATAGCTATAAATGCTTACAGTAAAAAAAAAAAGAGAAAGATCTCATATCAACAACCTAAGTTTACAACTAAAGAAATTAGAAAAAAAACAAACAAACAAACAAAAAAAAAAAACAACTAAGCCCAAGTATAAAAGGAAGGAAATAATAAAGATTAGAACAGAGGTAAATAAAATAGAAAATAGAAAAATAATAGAAAAAAATCAATGAAACAAAAAGGTGGTTCTTCCAAAAGATCAACAAAATTGGCAAACTTTAGCTAGATTGAATAAGGAGAAAAAAAAAAGAGAGAGAGAGAGAAAGCTCCAGGTACTAAAGTCATAAATGAAAGTGGGAACTTTACTACTGACTCTATAGAAATAAACAACATTACAAAAAAGTACTATATGCAATCACACTCTAACAAATTGTATAACCTAGATGAAATGGACAGTTTCCAAGAAACACAAATCCCACCAAGACTGAATCACACAAAAATAGGATAATCAAATTGGTCTATAACTAGTTAGGAGATTGAATCAGTAATTAACAAATCTTCCATGAAGAAAAGTTCTGGCCTTGATGACTTCACTGGTGGATTCTACTATTTAAGGCAGAACTAACAACACTTCTCAAACTTTCCAAGAAATTGTAGAGGAGAAAACCCTTCAATAAGGCCAGCATTATGGGTAGCAGAGGGATGGGGGAGGAGATCTTAATCCCAGGAAGCGAATCCCCCATACTGAATAGAATCATTACCAAACCCCTCTCCTCCACTCCAGGACTTGGTTTTTCTAACTTTAAACTCTGCATAACAGAGTTATTTAGCGGATTAAACTAGGAAGTGAATAAAATTCTAAATGCAGTGTCTGCCTAGAGAGGGTGAAGTAGCATTTTAGTAACTAGTAAAATTTTTATTTCATGTGTTTAAATAGAATGCTTATTTAAAAAAGTTTTTTTTTTTTTTTTTGCTTGTGGAATATCCAAACACAGAAAATAGTTTCCCATAAAATGTGACTGGCATAAAATGTTAGGCATAATTTTAACTGTCGTCTTCTGCTGTCCTTAGCAGAGGAACAGACTGCGTAACTTTTGAACGAAAAACGTCCCTTTAGGCGCTCCTTCTGGGCTACCTCAAATCCTCAAATTCCTTCAACACAGAAATAAATATGCCAGTTCATCTTCAAAACAGCACTGTGGTGAGATTAAAGGGTTAAGAGCTTCATAGGATATGGTTGACCTGAGTTTGTTATTAATGGCTGGTCACATGGCCTTTGGCAGGCCAAGTGGTAACACTGGCTTCCAGGAGAGAGGATGTTTTGGAAAATGATAATGTATGTGACTATCTGTTCCAGTCCACCCTGTGTTGGCAGTGCCTCCCATCCTCCTGTCTGCTTCCTTTGGTTTGGTTTAACCTATTTTTTAGTATCGTCAGTTCAAGTTCTTTCCTGGACTCTGGGAAGGGAGTTTCACTCTTTGCTTAGGATCATATGAGATTTTATTGCAAAACCTCAAACCATATTAAATTTGATTGTTCTGAAATATGCCATTGACTTTGAGTTCTGGGGATCTGCTTAAATATTGCCTCTTGGTTGAAACTTTTCCTTAAAGGAAGTAGACAATTTTTTCAGCCTCCAAAATGACAGACCCAAGTGGATAGGTCTTCGTGTAGAGGCTGCTGTTTATAGAGTTACTTTTGTAACTCTAAGATTTCTGTTAGTCAGAGACATGGTCTTTGGGTATAACATCTCCTACAGTCACCAGAATGTAATCTGGCACTATAGGATAGAAATTGTAGTATTTATAAGGCTCTGTAACAGTTTCCATTTTCTAGGAGCACCTGGCTGGCTCAGTGGGTAGAGCAAGTGACCCCTTGATTTCAGAGTTGTGAGTTCATGCCCTATGTTGGGTGTAGACACTATTTCCCACTTCCTTGTCGCCAAGGCTCATAGAAGATAGGCAGGGGAGTCTGGGAGGGCAATATGGGATTGATCACCTGTCCAGTTTTCATTCATCAACTTAACGACAAGATATACTGCTACCATCAGTATGAATCAAAGAGAAGGTGAAATTACACTTCAGTATAAGCCCCATCACCTGGACTTAACAATCAGGGTCCAGAAATAATTTCTTTCCCCACAAGTGTCATCTAGCTTAATTATTAGCAGTTTATATATTTAGCAACGACAAGGCACCTCCTATCCTTAGTCATTTTGAGATGAAATAGGCATATAGGCAGTCACCTCTAATATAACAAAGCTTATAAGAGATTGAGCATGACAGGCCTAAGCATGGACTATCATACTTGCGCAAATTTCTTTATCTCCGTGGAACCTCATGTTCTTCAACTGTGATGGTACCTATCATTTAAGCTTGTTAAAAAGATTTGGAGTAATATTTATTATTTATGGAATATGTATGAGGGTGTGGGGCATCTCAGCTTGAGTCAGAGGCTGACACATATGTGTGGTTGTTCCTGATGAATCTGTGGGGTAGGGCCAGAAGTAACCCACTGGAACAGGACCATAGTACCTTAAAAAGAGATTCTTGAAGGAAGATTCAAGAACACTCAGCTTGATCCAGTAAGGCAGCCTCAACACTGCATTTTCAAAATCACTTAGAATCATTGAGATACAGTTTTACCTAGCTCACACAGTGGACTCTTATCTAAGAATCTCACTGAGCTCAGGAGGGAAACTCAAAATAAACTGTATCCACTGTGTGCACTCTATCCACTAGTCAAGTACGGTGCAGATATATGATGCAGACTATTTGTGAGTGCACCAGAGGGACTCAGGATTCTCCAAATTACCCACCAGAGAATTTGGATAGTACTAGGTCCTGTGTTAGAGAGACAAGAACATTAGTTAGTGAAATGTGGGCTATCACTGTTTAAACTTATCTAATTTTTACCCATTGGCCAAAAGCCTGGAGTAAATTTTATTATGTGTAAAATACATATCATGGAATACCTTGAACATAAATAGACCATGGTATTAAAATGTCATTTCCCATTAATGAATATGTGTTTCATACATTAACTAAGAGTATTTACTCTCCTATAGAACACAAGATAAATGGGATGTATAAAACTTGAAAGTCATGCTAAGTATGGATAATAAATAAGTTAGTAGTTTTAAGACATAGGTGAGACTCATAAAATGTGCTAAATAAATAATCAAATTGCCTTTATAACATGGACAGGGGCGCTTGGGTGGCTCAGTCAGTTAAATGTCTGACTTTGGCTCAGGTCATGATCTCATGATTCATGAGTTCGAGCCCTGCATCAGGCTCCAGGCTGACAGCACAGAGCCTGCTTCGGATGTTCTGTCCACCCCCTTTCTCTGCCCCTCCTCTGCATTCATTCTCTCTCTCTTCTCTCTCTCTCTCTCTCTCTCTCTCTCTCTCTCTCTTTCTCTCTCTCAGAAATAAACATTAAAAAAAACATGCACAGAAGTCCTTAAGTGTCTCAACATAAATTATCAAGTTATTAACTTGTGAGACATGTTAGACCATAAATACAGTAAATAGGGACGGAAGGACCAAGTGGCACCTAATACTTGTGAAACACTAATACAGGAGACGTATTAAGCACTTAGTTATTCACGAGACCTTATATTGATCATCCATTGTTGACACCCATTCTGGCCCCGCTGGCCACAGCTGCTCATTGGGCTAACTGGTGAACTACAGCTGTGACAAACACTTGTCCTTGTGTCTTTTTGCTGGAGCAACTGTGGGTATGGTTAGCTCTGGGTACCTTCCATATGCTTAGCCCCCCTCGCTCAACCTTAATTCCGGTTCTCATAACTCCAAGATCAACAAAGACTGCTGATGCAGCTAAGGGAGGAGCAAGCCATACCAATGTCACTTAAATTAGGATCTAAATCGTGTGGTCGTTCTGCCCTGCTTACAACTTTATACTTAATGTGTTAACCTACCACTCCTTTTTCCTCTTTTTATGTTTTAAATAATTTAATAAACTGAATGATGCAAGTGTCTGAATTTATTCTGGGAGCCTTTTTGGAGTAACCTGATGAAAAAGTGTATTTGGAGACTACTGTTCATCAAGGCAGTTTTCCTCATGACAAGGTTCCTAATATGTGTTAGTAAGTCTCTCTTAGGAGGAGAGACTTAACTAGTAGATTAGAGAATAAACTACAAGTAACAAGAGTCACAAATCAGTCTGAGGTGAGACCATTGGGGTTGAAAAAAAACAATGTGTAGATGTCCTTGCTTCAGTATGCATTGTGGAGTTAATGCAGTAGAACAGGGAGTTAACTGGGGTTCTTTCTGGTTTTAGAAAAGGTTAGTAACTCAAATCCTCTGATTTAATCTCATATTCACTCATTCCCCTTCTGTCCAAGGCAAGCATTATTTAGATGTGTCTAATAGCATATTATGGCAATTCAAATAACTTATTAGAACAGGCAGCAAAGATGAACATCACTACTACAAATTTGTTAAATGAGGTCATTCTATCATTGAATTTGTTATATTTATTTATTATTATATTATATATATTTATATATATTAAATATTATTATATTTATTTATTACATTTGCAAGCTCCTCTTTGGTATTCTTACCTTAATCAACAAAGTAATTCATTTTTTGATCTTTAAATTGAGGTAACATTCGGTTTTAATAACTAACCATTTTAGGGGCACCTGGGTGGCTCGGTTGTTCTGACTCTTGATATTGGCTCAGGTCATGATCTCATGGTTCATGAGATTGAGCCCTGCATCGGGCTCTGTCCTGACAGTGTTGAGACTGCTTGAGATACTCTTTCTCCCTCTCTCTCTGCCCCTCCCCTGCCTGCTCTCTAAACAAACAAATGCATTAAAAATTTAAAAATACTAACCATTTAACAATGTGTAGTTCAATGGCATTTAGTATAGCCACAACATTGCATAGCCACCACACCTCCTTCTACTCCCAACACATTTCCATCACCCCATACTCCTAATCATAAATAATAATAAATCCCATACTTATTAAGCAGTCACTCCCCTTGTTTTTCCTCCCTCAGCCCTTAGCAATTGCCAAAATGCTTTCTGCCTCCAAGGGTTTACTGACTTTGGATATTTCATACAAATGGAATCATACAATATGTAACTTTGCATCTAGTGTCATTCACCTAGGATGTTTCTGGGTCATCTACATTGTAGCACCTACCTGTACTTCATTCCTTTTTATGGCTGAATAATATTCTAATGTACCTATATACCACAATCTGTTTACCCATTCATCTATTGCTGGATATTGGTTTTTTTCCACTTCTTGGCTACTGTGAATAGTGCTGCTTCAGATGAATATCTATGTACAAATATGTGTTTGAGTACTTGTTTTCCATTTGGGAGGATAAATAGCTAGGAGAGGAATTGTGAAATCATATATTAGTTCTGTGTTTACCTTTTTCAAGAACTACCAAACTCTTCCAGTGATTGCACAATTCTCTATTCCTACCAACAATGTACTGGTGTTCCATTTTCTCTAGCACTTTGCCAACACTTCTTCTCTCTTTTTTTAATTATTGTCATCCTAGTGGGTATGAGGAGGTATTTCATTGTGGTTTTGACTTGCATTTCCCTCATCATTGTAGTTTTGATTTGCATTTCCCTAATAACTAACTAATGATATGGAATACCTTTTCATGTGCTTATTGGCCATTTGTATATCTTTTAAAATTTTTTTTTAATGTTTATTTATTTTTGAGAGAGATAGAGCACAAACGGGAGACAGCCAGAGAGAGAGGGAGACACAGAATCTGAAGCAGTCTCCAGGCTCTGAGCTGTCAGCACAGAGCCTGACATGGGGCTCAAACTCACAAACCACAAGATCATGACCTGAGCTGAAGTTGGACACCTAATCAACTGAGCCACCCAAGCACCCTGTATATTTTTTTAAAGAAATGTCATTTCAAGTCATTTGCATATTTAAAATTGGGTTGCTAATCTTTCTGTTGTTGGGGTATAAGAATTCTTTATATACTCTGGACACTAGACCCTTATCAGATATGATTTGTAAATATTTTCTCCCATTCTCTAAGCTGTCTTCCCACTTTTTTAATTATGTCCTGTGATGGACAGAAGTTTTTAATTTTCATAAGGTCTAATTGATCTATTTTTTTCTTCTGTTGTTTATGCTCTTGGTGTCATGTGTAAGGATCCACTGCCAAATCCAAGGTGGATTGTTTTTTTTTCCAGTTCTTCTGTACTTTTTTTTAAATTAAGTTTAAAAATTTTAATTCCAGTCTAGTTAACATACAGTGTCATATTATTTTCAGGTGCACAATATAGTGATCCAAAAATTCTATACATTACTTAGTGCTCATAATGGTACGAGTACTCTTAATCCGCTTCACCTTTTCACCCATCCTCCCATCCACCTCCATTCTGGTAACCACCAATTTGTTCTTTCTAGTTAAGAGTCTGCTTTTTGGTTTGTCTCTTTTTTTCTTTGCTCATTTTTTTTTTCTTAAATTCGTATGGAATTTGTCTTTCTCTAACTTATTTTACTTAGCATTATACTCTCTATATCCATCCATGTTGTTGCAAATGGCAAGATTTCATTTTTTTCAATGGTTGAATAATATTCCATTGTGTGTGTATATGTATGTGTGTGTGTGTGTGTGTATGTATATATATGTAGTATACTAAATATACTACATCTTATTTATCCATTCATCTATCAATGAATACTTGGGCTGCTTCCATGATGTCAGTATTTAAAATTGCAATAAACATAGGGGTACATGTGTCCCTTTGAATTAGTGTTTTTGTATTTTTGGGGTAAACACCCAGTAGTGCAATTACTGGATGATGGGGTAATTCCATTTTTAACTTTTTGAGGAACCTCCATTCTGTCTTCCACAGTGGCTGCACCAGTTTGCATTCCCACCAACAGTGCATGAGAGTTCCTATTTCTCCACATCCTCTCCAAAATTTGTTGTTTCTTGTGTTTTTCGTTTTAACCATTCTGACAAGGTGATATCTCATCGTAGTTTTGATTTGTATTTTCCTGATGAGGAGTGATGTTGAGCATCTTTTCATGTGTCTGTTGACCATCTGAATGTCTTCTTTGGAGAAATGTCTGTTTATGTCTTCTGCTCATTTTAATTTTTATTCTTTTTAATTTGATTTTTTAGTGAGAGAGACAGAGAGATAAAGAAAGACAGAAAGGGACAGAGGGAGAGGGAGAGAAAATCTTAAGCAGACCCCACACCCAGTGTGAAGCCTGACACAGGGCTCCGTCTCACGACCGTGAGATCATGACCTGAGCTGAAATCAAGAGTCAGATGCTTAACCTATTGAGCCACCCAGGCATCCCTCTGCCCATTTTTTAATGGGATTATCTTTACGGGGGTGTTGAAGTATATAAATTCTTTATATACTTTGAATACTAACCCTTTGCCAGAGATGTCATTTGCAAATATCTTCTCTCATTCAGTAGGCTTTTAATTTTACTGATTGTTTCCTTGGCTGTGCAGAAGCTGTTTATTTTGATGTAGTCCCAATAGTTTATTTTTGCTTTTATTTTCCTTGCTTCAAGAAACACATCTAGAAAAAAGTTGCTATTTCTCATGTTGGAGAAATCATTGTCTGTGCTCTCTTCTAGGATTTTTATAGTTTCATGTCTCACATTTAGGTCCTTAATCCATTTTGAATTTATCTTTGTGGATGGTGTAAGCCAGAGGTCCCATTGCATTCTCTTGCATGTAGCCATCCAGTTACCTCAACGCCATTTGTTGAAGAGACTGTCTTTTTCCCCTTTGCATATTCTTTCCTCCTTTGTCAAAGATTAATTGACCATATAAATGTGGGTTTGTTTCTGGGCTTTCTGTTCTATTCCATTGATCTATATGTCTATTTTTGTGCCGATACCACATTGTTTTGATTACTACATTTTTGTAGTATAACTTGAGATCTGGAATTGTGATACCTCCAGCTTTGTTTGCCTTTTTCAAGACTGTTTTGGCTAGCCAAATCCAAGGTTTTGAATGAAGATTTACTCCTAAGTTTTCCCTTAAGAGTTTTATAGTCTCAGCACTTGTATTTACTACTTATATATACATTATATACATAATAATGTACATTAAGTTGTTTTAGCCCTTATATTTGTATTACTTTCTGGACTCCTCATTCTACCCTATTGGTCTATATGTCCATATTTATGCCAGTACTACAGTTCTGATTATTGTAGTTTGGTAGTAAATTTTGACATTGTGAAGTATGATTCTTATTTTTGTTCTTCTTTTTCAATATGTCTTGGTAACTGAGGGCCTCTTGAAATAGGATTTGAAGATCAGCTTTTCCATTTCTGAAAAAAAAAGACCTCTGAAAATTTGATAGGCATTGTACTGAATTCATAGATGGCTTGCAGTATTATTGTCATCTTAACAATATTGAATCTTCAATACATAGACAAGGATGTATTTCCGTTTATTTGTGTCTTTAGTTCCCTTCAAAAATATTGCTGTAGTTTTTCAGTGTACATCTCGCACCTTCCTGGTTAAATTTAATCCTAGGAATTTATTCTCCTGGATAGTGTTGTAAATAGAATTGCTTTCTTAATTTCCTTTTCAGATTGCTCATTGCTGTTTTATAGAATTACAACTGACTTTTGTATTGACCTTTATTCAGTAATAATTTTATCAAATTCTTTAATTAGCTGTAGTGTTTTTTAGTGTGTGGATTCTTTGGGTTTTTCTTTATAGGATCACGTTATTTGCAAATACAGTTTTACTTCTTCTTTTCCAATTTGAATGATTTTTATTTATTTTTATTGCCCAATTTTTCTGGCTAGAACTTCCAGTACAACATTGAATAGCAGTGGTAAAAGCAGGCATCTTAATCGTGTTCTTGATCCTGGGGGATATTTTTCAGTCTTTCACCACTGAGTACAATGCCAGCTGTGGGTTTTCTATAAATGCCCTTGTCATAGCAAGAAATGTCCCTTCTATTTCTAGTTTTCTGAGTGTTTTCTTTCTTCTATTTTTTAATATTGAATTGTATCAAATAGTTTTCCTGCGTCAACTAAGTTGATCATGTCATTTTTTTTTTCCTTTGTTGTATATATATGTAATACGTATTACACTGGTTGATTTTCCTGTATTGAAACACCTTTGCATTCTTGGGATAAATCCCACTTAGTCATGGTATATAATCTTTTCAATATGCTATTGGATTCAGTTCATTAGTCAGTATATTTGAGGAACTATATCTGATTTTGGCATCAATATTCATATGGATCATTGGTCTGTAGTTTCTATTTTGTTAGTATCTTTGGCTTTGGTATTAGAATAATGTTGGCCTCATAGCACAAGTTAGAAAGTATTCCTTTCTTTTCTAGGTTTTGGAAGAGTTTGAGAAGGACTGGTGTTAATTCTTTAAATGTTTTGTAGAATTTACCAGTGAACCCTTCTAATCCTGGGCTTTTCTTTGTTGGAAAGTCTGATTACTCATTCATTCTCTTTACTTGTTATTGGTATGTTCAGATTTTCTATTTCTTTCCTCTCGAGTCAGTTCTTGTAATTGTACATTTCCATCCATTATTCCTGTCCATTATTGAAAGGGGGATATGGAGTCTCCAACTAATATTGTGGAACTATTTCTGCCTTAAACTCTGCTATTTTGCTTTGCATACTTTGAGGCTCTATTGTTTGATGCATACATGTTTATAATTATTATGTATTCTTGATGATTTAAACTTTTTATTAATAGATAATATCCTTATTTGTCTCTTGCAATAATTTTTGACTTAAAGTCTATTTTGTCTGACATTAGCATAGCCATCCAGCTTTCTTTTGGGTACTATCTGCATGGAATATTTTTTACATCCTTTCATTTTCAACTTACTTGTGTCTTTGGATTTGTAATCAGCACACAGTTGATCTCCAACCACAAGAGATGATTTTTAAATCCATTCTACCAATCTCTGTCTTTTAACTGATTAGTTTAATCTAGTTAAAGTCATTACAGATAAAGAAAGACTTATTTCTGCCATTTTGCTATTTGTGTTCTATATGTCATATCTTTTTTTGTGACTCAAATCCTCCAATACTGCCTTATTTCATGCTAATTTGTTTACTGTATCCTTTTGATCCTCCCTTCATTTCCTTTCTGTATATTTTTTAGTTATTTTCTTCATAGTCACCTTGGAGATTACAACTAATATCTGGAAGCAAGTCACTACAAAATATAATTAAGATAAATCCCTCCTTTTGGAAATACTGTTCCATTTTGGCTTTCATGATACATTGCCTTTGGTCTATTTATTTTCATTTCTTTTAAGCAATTACTTCTTAACTGGACATTTCATTAATAATAACAATAGAAGAAGAATTAAGATAGACATTAATAGAGATCTGTCTACAGTGGCTTAAATGCACAAAGGTTTATATTTATATTTTTTCTTGTGTAATGAGAAGTCTAGCAAGGTTTGCAAATGCTTGCTGGCATGATTCAGTGACTCAGAGATATCAGGATCAAAAGTTCTGCTCTTTTCATCTTTCCCTCATGGTCCAAAAGGGTTCCTATAGGTCTAGTCATAATGTATTTATTCCATGAAAGGGAAAGGAGGAAAAAGCAAATTAAAAAGCATCCTAAATAGCCAATTTAGCCCTCTTAAAGAAATTTCATAAGTTACATCCAACAACGTCCTTTACAGATCATCTGCCATCCATATCTATAAGAGAGATTTGGAAATGTAATTTTTCTTTTAGCTGAGAACATTGCTACTCCTGACAACTCAGGGTTTCTATTACTAAAAAAGAAGGGGAGAATAGATATCAGCAAGGCAACTGGCACATAATTGGTTGTTAACATTTATATAATAGGTATTATGTGTCAGACATAGTTCTAAATACCTTATATATATATTAGCCCATTTAGTAATCACAGCAATCCTAAGGGATAGGTGCTCTCATTATCTCCATTGTACAACGACAAAACTGATTCAACAAAAGGATGTAACTTTCTTAATGTCTCAGACTTATTAAATATTTGAGCCAGAATTAGAACCCGGCTATCCTCTAGATCTCATTTTTGAAACTACTCTCCTATACTGCTTTGCACTGAATAGGAAACAAATCCAAAATCTAAACATCTTTTTTCCTTTTCCTTTCACAATCATCTGTTAATGTTTAGATGCCACCTTAAATCCAATATGATTAAAAGAGCCTTTATAGCTGGTTCCTTCACTGGCTTCCTACATCTGCAGCTTCCATTGCTATTTTCCTTTATGCATCATGGATTGCTGCCCAAGAATTGTAAGCAACGGTAAACTCATTTTAATGAAAAATGCTCAGGAAGTTGTGGCCCATTAGTTCTTCACTGGCTCTCTCATTGACAGTTGTATCTCTAACGTCTATCCTAGTATTTGATCACTGTGATGGCTTCCCACTGGGTACCCTCACCTCCATTCCTGGAAACTTATGTTTAGAACAGTCTAATATATACAGATTAGTTGCTGAGCAGTGGGAAGCCATTGAATGCCAGTCTGAAAGTGAAGGTCTTCAACTCTTTTTAAAGTTGATTTATTTTGAGAGAAACAGGGGTGGGGGGAGGGTGGAAGGAGGGAGAGAGGGAGAGAAAAGGACAGAAAGAGGGGAGGAGAGAGAGAGAGGAAGAGAGAGAATCCCAAGCAGGCTTCACAATGGCAGCACAGAGCCCAAGGTGGGGCTCAATCCCATGAACCGTGAGATCATGACCTGAGTCAAAATCAAGAGTTGGAGACTTAACCAACTGAGCCACCCAGGCAGACACCCCATCTTTCTTAACATATTTTGTAAATCCATCGCATGAAATGGATCCTTACTGCTCAGTCAAAATTCCTTGGGTTGAAATTCAATGTTCTAAACTAGGCTCAAATCTTTACAACTTTATTTTCATTCACTTATCTTCCTCTAATATATTCAGTCACCTAGCCTCTCCTAGCAAAAGCATAAAGGTAGAAAGGAATAATTACAACCTCCCCTGTCTGACAACTGCCCCTTCCTCCCAAGTTATTTATTGACCCTCTCAGGTCTTACCACGTCAGCTCATGGCAAAATAGATAATGGTGACAGAAATAACTAGAAAATCAGAAGATAGTCATTGACGCTTTTGAGGAAGCTTTTCACAATAAAAAGTTAGAATGAATTTTCTCACAATAAGGGAATTTTTTTTTTTTACTTTCTCTATATCCCCACTAAGAAATACCATTTTCGTTAAGTACTATATGTATATTTATTGTTTAAATTTAAGGTGAACTGTTACAGGTAACTACTGTTGTATAACAAATGCCCCCCCCAAAACTTTGTGGGATAAAATGATGATTTGTTTGCTCATAATTCTGTGACTTGAGATGTACTTGGCAGTGATAGCTCTTCCTGGCACCATGTAATTTTGATAAAGGCAGCTCAGCTAGCACGTAAGTCACGTGATCCTAGCTGCCTGGAAGGACTTGTGCTGGCCGTCCCTCTTTTTCTCTGTTTGTAATCTTTTTTCTTCCAATGGCTCTCTGTCCGTGTGGTTTCTCTCTATTGCAGTGTATTTGACTTAAAAAAAAAAATTTTTTTTAATGTTTATTTATTATTGAGAGACAGAGAGAGACAGAGCATGAGTGGGGGAGGGGCAGAGAGAGAGGAGGACAGAGGATCCAAAGCAGGTTCCAGGTTCTGAGCTGTCAGCACAGAGCCCGACACAGGGCTCGAATTCAAACCGTGAGATCATGACCTGAACTAAAGTCGGAGGCTTAACTGACTGAGCCACCCAGGCGCCCTTGACTTTTTTTTTTTTTTTTTAATATCATAGCTGGTACCCAAGAAGATAAAAATGAATGCTGCAAAGCTTCCTAAGGCCTATGCCCATAAGTCATACCAAACAATTTCTGCCACACTGAGCTGATCAAAGCAAGCCAAAGAGCCAACCTAAATTCAAGGGGAGAAAAAGGCTCTCTTTCCCTGGGGTAGAAGTAATCACTGACAGCCAACATTACAGACAATCTACCATACAAGTCCTTGCTTTTGATTTGCCTCAAAAAAGACATAACAAAAGTGTTTATCAACAAAAGAATGGTGTGAAAACCATTATCCTTGCTTTTTTTCTATAGCTACATAGCAGTTTGACTATCAAAGTATATCTTGCTTTGTGTTTCTCAAAATTCCAAATATGTGAAATTTTAGTAAATATTAAATCAGGTAGAAAGGATTCTTTCATGAGTTATGGTTTGAATAACAGCCCCTAAAATTTTGTGCCCAAACCTTAACCCCCAGGACCCATGAATGTGACCTTTCTTTTTGGAAAAAGTGTCTTTGTAAATGTAATTAAGTGAAGGATGAGAGGTCATCCCGGATTAACTGGGTGGGCCCTAAATCTAATGACAAGTGTGCTCATAAGAAGAGAAGACGACTCAGGAATACAGAGAGAAGAATGCCATGTGAAAACAGAAGCAGAGATTGGAGTTACGAAGCCAAGGAATGCCTGGAACCTCCAGAAGCTAACAAGGCATTCCAGGATTCTCCTTTAAAGCGCTGAGAGGGAGTGTGGCCCTGGTGACACATTGATTTCAGACTTCTGGCCTTCATAACTGTAAGAGAACAAATTTATATTGTTTTAAGCCAACCAGTGTGTGACAATTTGTTATGGCAACCCTAAGAAACTAATAGGTAGTTCTTTATCAAACTCTTATTGAAAATATTTTACAACATACTCTTTTGAAAACTTCCACTTCTAGTTCATCCAATTTCAGAGGATATTCATGTTGCAGAAGAGAGTGAAAGGCCGAAGAAGTTGCATTTATCTCAAACTCAATAAGAGCTCTTTTAGCAACAAAATTTAAATATTAACTCCTGAATCGTGCAGATTTCCCTCATTGGCTTTGTGTCTATAGATACAGTATTGAAATCATCTCATCATTTATATTGGCTGGATACTTATACTGATCCATCCGGACCCTCACAAAACCTTTCTTTGTCCCATATAGTATCTCTGTGGTCTCTAATATTTATGGCAAGGAATTAAAGGTAAAATATTTCATCGTTTTCATGGTTTAAATCGGTGGCTGTCAAAGAATGGCAGTCTTACCACCAGCAGCAGCAGCATCAGTTGGGAACTTGTTAGAAATGCAAATTCTTGAATCCTACCCCTGCCCTACGGGATCAGAAACTCAGCAATTTGTGTTTGAATGAGCCCTCAAGGCAATTCTAATACCACTAACATCTGAAACTGCCGGGGTTCTGCTACTTGCTAAGTATGTCTATTATTCCAATTAAACTTTCTGGAACTGAGGAAACAACCAGAGGATGAGACCAGGGACCTACTGGACCCACTGTGAAAGAGACTGGAGCTGAAACTCCATTGATCACTTGATCTCATAAGCCCCTGCTCTGACTGATGGACCACAGTGACATTTTGAGCCTCCATGAATTAATATCAGTTCAGAGGCAGTGTCCAGGAATCTTACAAAAACCTAATTATTTCCTTGTTTCCAATGCGCAGTCAATGCAGGGCGTGGTATCATAGTGGGGTCTGAATGTTAGTTCCTACCACTGGCCGATTGGGCACTCAGCAGTGGCTAAAGTCAGGTCAGTCTTGGTGAGTGGAAGTCAATGTCACTTCCAGGGATTATAGACTTCAAATTTTGAGTTATTACTATCTAGTAACTAATTAAATTTCTTATCTCTGGATATGCTGAACATATGTTTTTCCCCACTGATTTCTTCTTTTTAACCTGCCTCATGTACCAAGTGTTTTTGCTAAGTTATGGCTGCTGTCCAACATCTGGTTCTGAAAGAAAACTACAAAAATCCATCAAAACACATTTGCTTGATTCCTGTGGGTTTCTGGGTGGGGAATAAGTTTAAACTCTGTGTGAACCTAATGAGGATAAAATAAGCAAGGACAGAAGAATGAAACGTTAGGTTGGGACTGCAGAAAACCAAACTGTAGTTTTGTGCCCTGAGCCTTTCTTCTATGACAGCCATACTGTTGGGTCCAAAGGAACTGGTGCACTATGCAACCTATTTTCCACTGCAAATACAGGTATTCATTGTGCCATAAATATCTGATAAGCATCATTGAAACCTTTGTTTTTGCCTTTCTGGATGGAGAGACCTACCTAATTAACAGACCCGATCCCATTCACTAGGTGAGTCTACAAAAATAGACTCTCTCTCTCTTCCTCTCAACCCATACTCACTATTTAAGGAATGAAGCACAAGGCAAAATTTAACGGAAACTGGATTTAGAAGTATTGCACAGAAGTCTGACAAATTTACCAAAAAAGTTCCAGAATGTACTACCAATTATGTGAATTATAGGATTCTGTCACTCTTTCCACACTAGATTTTCAATCTAGTTGTTCTGCTTCTAAGAACATATATATAGGAATCATATATCTGAAGACTGAAATAGGAAAATTCATTTCTAAGCACTTGGTAATATATATATAGTCCCTTCCAAAGGTTAAAAGTTAATTGATGTTTAGTAATATGTAACAACAAGCTCCAAGTCTTCAGCAAAGAAACACTTCGTACTTTTTATGTCATCTCTTTATGTGGCAATTTTATGAATCACATTTCACTGAAACTGTGATGCTATCAATTGTAAAATGCATCATTGTTTTATGTGTCATTAGAAAGAAAAAAGTTGTCAATTATATCATATGTTATATTTTTATTTTACATTAATTGAAAGAACTCTCTTAGACATATTTAGAGGTAGAATTTTATCATATGTAACTCATGCTTACATCACAAGAAAATGTTAGCAAAATAAGTTGTTTCTCATTCCTAACGCTTCTTCCTCTTCAAGTTCAACTCTTCTGAATCAGAGGTGTTGATGCCCAAGCTTTCTCCCATACCACCTCGGGCCATCAGGAGATGTGCTGCTACATCATGTACTAATAAGAGGGTCCACTCTGGTCTCTAGGCTTTTCTTCCACACTACTGATGCTTTTCAAATATTTGATGATGATAGTAAAAGGTCTACTGGAAGAAATCAGTGGAAGGTTTTCAAACAATTGGGTCCCACATTACTTTTTAAATGAGCATTAAATATTTGTTGACTAATGTGTTCAGAGCCACAATTGTCTAGTCTTAATATTGGACATAGCAACAGAGTTATTGTACTTTGTGGTGAGCTTTTCCTTTTGCTCTCCCACTGCATATCAACAAAACTAAACAAAAAGCACGCTTGGGGTGTCTGGGGGCTCAGTTGATTAAGTGTCCGACTCTTGATTTCAGCTCAGGTCATGACCTCACGGTCCATGGGTTCAAGCCCCTCATCGGGCTCTAGGCTGACAGCATGGAGCCTGCTTGGGATTCTCTCTCTCCCTCTCTCTCTCTCTCTCTCTCTCTGCCCCTTCCCCACTTGCTGTCTCTCAAAATAAATAAATAAACTTAAAAAAAATGTAGCATGCTTGATCAGTAATGGAGGGCCTCTATCTCATCAATTTCATACTTGATAGGTAGGTATCCCACTTCACTTTCTCTCCCACTATGAACCCTAGAGGGGTCTCTTTCTGGTCAAAGAAATATGTTTCTTTTTTCTTGTTCCTTTGAAGGAGGGACTCTATTCTGTCCATTTTTTCTCCCCCTCCACCAGGCTTTTGACTAGTTGTGTATTACTGAAGTGACAAGGTGAACTGTTATGCTCAAGTTCATCCACATGCAGGCAATGACAATTTCTCACCTGCATCCTTGTCCTCAGTAACTATAAGTGACAAGATGTCACCAGCTAGATAGTTGGCATGACTGAGGGCTCCCCATTTTAGATATTAAATGTCAAAATGTGGGGGAAAGTATGAATTTTATATCTGAAAAAAAGTAATTGTTTGATCTTAGATTTCTTCAAGGGTGGTGATCATGACTTATATATCTCTGTATCCCTGGCATAATCACTGCTGTATTATTCAGAGATCAGTAATTTTATTTGTTGAATGAATTAAAGGTTCACAAATGGGCAGGAAAAAAGTTTAAAATGCGTACCAACAAAGCATGACCCTCCCTTTTGCTTCCCTAATGATAGAAAATAATGAGTATTTAAGCCAGATGTTTCTTTAAATAAGAACATTCCTTTCCTATAGCAGTTGTGAATTAAGAGTAGAGATTTATATATGCCATAAATACTATCCTCAAAATTAAGTGATGCAAAGACGTCTGTGAGAAGAAGCCCCTTCCTCTTACAGTGCCCTCCCCACCCCCCCATCCCCCTACCCCCTCCCCCAGCACTCTCCCGACAGGGCCAAACACTATCCAGCTGGCAAGGAGAAATGTTTACAGGGTCCAGCCCAGCATCACAAAGTGGGGCAAGTGGGAGTAGATTTGGAGCTGGCATAGCAGAAGATTATATTTTATTAACATATCAAAACAATCTGGCTAAATACAATTTGTCAAAATATCTCATATATCCTGTGAACTTTCAACCAAGTTGGACAGAGGCAGATTTCTGCAGATGTTTTCTCACTATTAATATGGCAAGAAAATCCACGTATAACAACGCACTTTTGCAAAACTATAAGCCACAATGATGGCTCTCCAAATCTCCTATGTGGACATTCACTGGTTCCTTTTACTTTTATTCTTAGGGAACCAGGCATTTTTATAGTCAAATAAAACAATATTTGTCACTGAGTGTGGGGAGAAATTAATCAAGTTAACCAAAACTCCCTGCCTCACCTTACCCTCAAATAATTTATCTCATTATCCAACCTTCTGTGAATATAGATTTTAACTTACTACAAATTGCTATTTTCTTTTTTTTTTTAATTTTTTTTTTAACATTTGTTTATTTTTGAGACAGAGAGAGACAGAGCGTGAATGGGGGAGGGTCAGAGAGAGGGAGATACAGAATCTGAAACAGGCTCCAGGCTCCGAGCTGTCAGCACAGAGCCCGACGCGGGGCTCGAACTCATGGACCGCGAGATCATGACCTGAGCCGAAGTCGGATGCTTAACCGACTGAGCCACCCAGGTGCCCCCAAATTGCTATTTTCAAAGAAAACATTCTCAATTAGTACAATCATTCAGGATGAAGTAAGAAGGTAAAACCACACCTGTGAACAGGGCAATTTTAATATAAAAACATAGTAATGGGATTAACTACGAAGAGGATTCTAAAAATAGGCAGTGTAAGGAACAGCCACTGATTTTGGGCTGTGGGAAACAACTCAAGAAAGAAGGAAGCTGAGAAGAGCACCCACCCCACCCCCAAGCACTGACCAGACTTTCCAAGAAGCCACCCACTGGGGCTGGCATCACTGGTCTCCAGCACACCCCTGACAGAGGAGCTGCCCACGTCCAGGAAGTGTCACTGGCAAAGAAGCCATCCCCAGCAGCAATATCCCAGGATCAAGAAGGAAAGCACCAGTATAAGGAGAAGAAGGCCCCTCCTCTTACAGTGTCCCACCAGCACTCTCCTGACAAGGCCCAACACCGTGCTAGCTGGTAGGAGAAATATTCAAGGGTGCAACGCCGGTATCGCAAAGGTCAAGAAGGATGGATTTGGAACGGAAAGACGATAAATTGACAACTGGCATAATTAGCTTACCTTTTTGTTGTTCTACACACGGCACAAAAACTCTACCTTTAGAGCCGTCCAGCACCTGGTGCATAAAGACTGGTGCGGGAGAAGGGGAGATGTCACAGCTTTATAGTTCATTGTTACTGCGACTCTATATACAGCATCTATTTCCCCCTGGGCCTTAGCTGCCCAGCAATGCTGTCACGTTCATGACCATCTCTTCCCCATCCCCTGAAAATATCCATTTTAAAATGATTTCCTCATGTCTCTACTGTTCAGCAAGACTGAGGAGTTTTTTTAAAATAAATGATCTTGTTGCTTATTCTAAAGAGAATTAAAGAACCCTTCAGAACGAACCGCAACAGGTTCTATTGCCGACCCGCTCCTTTCCTTGTCATAGAGGAGCAGGTGTATTCTTCCATTATGATGCTTATTCTACCACTCAGTCTCTGGACCCCACCCCCTCCCATGCCTCTCTGCACTAGGTCTTACCAGTTTTATTCTTGTTTACTTTCCCTGTGCTGAAGTATTTCTAAAACTCTGGTCTTTCCAATACACACCTCACACTGACCTGGCATACTTACTTAAACACAGATTCCAATGTTCCATCTCAAATCAACTGAGTCAACAGCTCTGTGAGGCAGAACCCAGAAAACTCTTTTATCTGAGTGTCCTTGACAATATTTGTGCATGCTACATCTTGGGAACTAGTGATATACTATCTTTTTTTTTTTTTTTTTTTTTTTTTTGCATGCTTACTGCTTCTAACTCATTAAAAATACTTCCTGGCTCTTCCCTCCTCTGATTTTTATTTCATCTTTCTTTTCCCGTTCACAACACAGACTCTTTTGAAAGGCTTGTTCATAGTGGGTTTCAGAGCAGACTAAGAATCACTGTCTGGCTTTCACTTCTGAGATGCTAGAAATATTCTCCCAGGTCATCATGACTTTTTCGTGATAAATTCAAAAGATTTTTTTAAACTTTTCAACTCTTCTGTTGAAGAAAAGATTTCTGCAGTGTTTAACACTGATCTTTCCTTTATCTTGGCTTTTACTTTATTTTTCTTAATTTCTTCCTCCTCCTTTATCTTATGCCTTTATTCTATGCTGAAGCTCAGACTTATCTGCCCATCTCTTAAATATGGATATATCCATCGTTCAACACCTGACAGTTTCCTTCTCTTCCTACACACTTCCTAAGCAATCTCTTAAACCTCTATTTCTGTACCTACCGTTTACATAATAATGTAAGACAAAAATCTCTCTTCTCAACTTCATACCCACATTAAATTCAACTAAATCCTGGATAGCTTAACCTAGATGCTCCATTTTAAGCTCAATGAGTTCTGGTTTTAGGCCTGGCTTTCTTCATTCAAGCCCCAATTTTTCTTCCTAGACCTTTGTGAATAATACTATAATCCCTTCAGATGTTAATGCAATCATTAATTATTTCCTCTCCCTAAGCTCACATCCAATAGTCATACAAACTATGAAATCTCTCTTTTAGCTAAGTTTTTTGCAATGCCACAATTTTATTTTAGACGACATCATGCGTGTTATGCAGATGCCTACTGAATTTTCTTGCTCCCCAAGCTTCCTGCTCTTCTACTTTTTCACTGTCAAGAATTTTTTCTAAATATCAACTGTGATCATGTCACATCCCTTTTTAAAAACTGTTTCCATATACTGTACCAACAACAAATACAAGATAAAATTTTGCAAAGCATACAATTTGCAATATAATTAAAAATATCAAATACCTAAAAATAAATAGTCTGAATGATGTGCAATATCTCTATAGAGAAAAACCTTATGTAGAGAAAACAGATAAGACCTAAAGAAATGGAAGCTATGCCACATTAATGGGTAGGAAAGTTCAATATTTTATAAGCTTGTCATTTCTCCCAAAATCAATCCATACATTCATATACACCCAATCAATACTGCAAAGTTGTTCTCTAAAAATTTTACAAGCTGTTTCTAAAATTTATGAAAATATAAAGACTCAAGAACAGTCAAAGCAGCTTAAAGAGCATATCGAGATGAGTTTTTCTACTTTTATTCAAACTCATAAAACTAGAACAAGACAATGGAATGTTAGTCAAAGGACAGAGAAGTATACAATTATTATTTGATGATAAAAACATTTTCATTCTTTCCCGTTCTTAATTTTGGCTAGTTCTGCCTCTCTCTTCCTTTTTTCTTGATCAGTCTTGCCAAAGCTTATCAACTTTATTAGCCTTTTTAAAGAACAAACTTTTGGTTTATTTACTTTCTATTTTCTAGTTTATATTTATTTTCTAATTAATTAAAAGTGAGTTTAATTTGTTGTTCATTTTCTACATTCTTGAAAAAGATACTTAGCTTGTTTTCAGCTTTCTTTTCTAAGTTATATATTTAAAGCTACATCTTCCTCTAAACTCAGTTTTATGTATATGCCATAAATTTGAAGATTTTTATTAAGATTTAGTTCCAAATACTGTCCAATTTCCCTTCTGATTTCTTCTTTTGGTCAAGGTTATTTATAAGTATGTTAACTGCACTTCTAAATATTTGGGGATTCTATAGTTACCTTTTGTTATTGATTCCTAGAGTACCTGCAGTGTGGTAGGTGAACATCCTCTGAGATTTAAATCCTTTATAATTTGTTGCAAATTGTTTTATGGCTTAGCACATGACCAATTTTGCCAATTTTGGTAATTGCTTCCTATGCTCCTGAAAAAGAATATGCATACTGTCCTTGCTGGGTGCAGTTTTCTGCATATTAGTCAATATGGTTCATCATATTTTCAGATATTTATATGCTTACCAATTTTTTTAAGGCTGGTCTATCAGCTATTGAGAAAGGCACGTTTAAGTTCACCACTGCGACTATAAATTTGTCTTTTCTCCCTTAAATTATAACCATTTTTGTTCTAAAGCTTTATTAGTTACCAGATACCTACAAATTTTGAAATGGTTTCTTCCTGGTGGATGTACCTACTTAGCAAAATCAAATGTCTCTCTTTGGCTCTATTGATATTTTTTGCCCTCAAGTCCACCTTGTCTGGTATAAGTAGAGCTACACATGGAAAATCTTTTCCTATCCTGCTGCAATCTTTTTATGCCTTTACATTTAAAACTTGTATCTTGTAAGGAATATACAGTTTTATGCTATTTTCTTATTCAGTCTGAAAATCTTTGTTTTTTAGTTTGACTGTTTAGTCATTCATTGTTTAGTCACATTTATAGTGCAATTCATAGTGTAATGATTAACAATATTGTTTTTATATCTACCAACTTGCTGTATGTTTTCTGTTTATACAATTTATTTTATGTTCCACCGATTATTTTATTATTCTAATTTTCCCTCTATTAACCTGTGAGATATGTAAGTACATGAATAGATGTATATATTTTATATACCTCTATATATCTAAATATATTTACATATAGATATATAGTTATGCATTTATGGGGAGAGAGGTATAGTTACACCATATAGTTACACACACATATATATATACACACACATATATATACACACACACACATATATATATACTTACCTATACATATACCATACATATAGTTATCTCAGAAATTACAAAATGCATCCTTTGAAACCTTCATTCATTATCACCTCATATAATAATTTTTACTACTTAACAATGAGAAAAAGTTATGATTTTTTTAAAGTTCTTTTAACACCCTCAGATATTTTGTTATTATTATGCATTTAATTCTATGTATAACATCACAAAATATTACTATTTAATTTTTATTATAAATATCATTTTATATTTATACATGTCTTGCTCAATACCAGTGATATTTTTCCTTCTTGCATTTCTGTTTTTCTGTGTCAGGGATCATTTTACTTCTGTCTGAAAGATCTCCTGTAGTGTTAAAAATTTTTTTCTTAAACATTTATTCATTTTTGAGAGATGGAGTGAGACACAGCATGAGCTGGGAGGGCCAGAGAGAGAGGGAGACACAGAATCCGAAGCAGGCTCCAGGCTCTGAGCTGTCAGCACAGAGCCTGACACAGGGCTCAAACCCATGAACCGTGAGATCATGACCTGAGCCAAAGTCCGACCCTTAATTGACTGAGCTACCCAGGCGTCCTTCCCCTGTAGTGTTTAGTGTAATATTTGCTGATGGTAAATCCTGTTTTTGTCCACATGAAAACTCTTTATTTCACTTTCAATTTATAAAATCTATTTTCATCTGGTGGAGAATTCTAAACTGGCAGTTATTCTCTTTCATCGTTAAATATGTCATTACATTGTCTTCTGGCTTCCATCATTTCTGTTAAGGAATCAGTTGTCCATCATATTGGTACTGTTTTAAAGGTAATGTATCTTTTTTCTTTGCATACTTCTAATATTTTCTTTCTTTCATTTTCAGCAGTTTTATATGCCAAAGTGTGGCTCTCATTGTATTTATCCTACTTGGACTTCATACACTTCTTGAATCTATTATTCAGTATCTTTGGTCAGATTTATAAAATTCTTGAAAAAATATTATTTCTTCCCTATTGTCTTTTTCCCTTCTGGAACTCCAATTTCTTATAGGATTTACCTTCACTGAAACTTCTTTTTAAAAGATGTGCTTCCAGAAGAAGGAAATGCAACCTAAAAGAAGAACTTCAAAGTAAGAACCAGCAGTAAAATAAAGGAACTGACAAACATTGGGGTAAACAGAAACAAGAATTTATTACATAAAATATTATCATTATTATTTACAACTTACTTGAAGAATATAACAATGGGTCAAAACTAAAATAAGGAAATGTTAGATCTGGGGAATGTGGCATTTAAGTGTTCTAAGAATATGTGCTTTTTGGGGCGCCTGGGTGGCTCAGTCGGTTAAGCGGCCGACTTCGGCTCAGGTCATGATCTCGCAGTTCGTGGGTTCAAGCCCTGCGTCAGGCTCTGTGCTGACTGCTCAGAGCCTGGAGCCTGTTTCGGATTCTGTGTCTCCCTCTCTCTGACCCTCCCCATTCATGCTCTGTCTCAAAAATAAATAAACGTTAAAAAAAAAAAAAAAAAGAATATGTGCTTTTCAAGTGAGGGATAAAAATGCTGATTAACATTCAACTTTTCAGTCACATATGTGTGTTTAAAATGTAAGACTGTTTATTTAAAGAAGATAAGTAGAACACAAAGCTTTATAAATATTATTGGAGCAATAGGGTTTTTAAATAAAAATAATCTACTAAAAGGTTGAAAGGAGGGGGGAAATGGAGCACAGCGTAAAAGCAGATAAACAAAAATCACAAAATAAGATGGAAAAAATAAAGAATGAATACATCACTTTAATTGAATTTGACAGTTAAATAAAAACTAGGGTTGGATGAAATAAAATGGAACAATCTTCTGTTTAAAAGAGACACATTTCAGTGTGCAGAAAGATTACAAGTAAATGGATGATAAAATATATACCATGCAGTCAGTAATCAAAAGAAATGTTCTACATTTTTGCAAGAATCAGCAAAATTTTTCTGTAAAGGGACAGATAACAAATATTTTTGGGTATATGTCACAACTACTGAACCCTGCGATTGTAGTAAGAAAGCAGCCATAGACATTACGTAGACAAATGAGCATACATGTCTTCTAATAAGACTTTATTTACAAAAACATGTGACAGGCCATATTTGGCCCACAGGCCGTAGTCTGCTGACCTTTGGTCTATTGAAAGGTCACAATCATGGGCCTGATAGATATACAAAAAAATATTTTAAGATATCATGATTTTATAAGAAAAATCAATCTCAGAAGCTGGACTAGGTATTCAATAAAAATACAGAAAAAGGAATTGAGCAAAAATGGTAGACAGCCCAAGTTTTTACTCTCTTATTCATCTTAACCCATCATTCCTTTTCTTTTACCTCACTCCCACCTCATACCAGTTCTAGACAAAGTAAATATTAAGACAGAGGCTTAGGAAAGTGATATCAGATAGAAGAGTTTATCGGAATAGAATCTCCAAAAAGTATAGGATGGAATTTAGGTGATCTTCTGGCTGACAATTCTGAGGCAGTGCTTCTGAAGCCACCTTTATGATATCACAACTTGTGTTAAAGAGGTTCCCAAAACTGAGCCCACCAGCATCTATGAATAATTATTTAGGAAACTATTAGAGGACACTGATCACCCTTTATACTTTGAATTACAATAATAAATCCTTGGAATAAGTAAGCAGCAAGACAGTATAAACATGCTGTTTTACAGTTTATTTATTTACAGTTACTTACTGCCTCTTAATTATAATTATTACCACTAGGTGGCACTCATCCAAAGCTGTATTTACCCAGGAAGGTGAATTAGACGTTGCAAACTGACATGGCCCGACTCTAGCCCACATAATGTGTTTTGATTGGCCCATGATGTTTTCAGAATTTTGTATTACTGGTATATGTTTAATTCCATATTATAAAACTGTATTTCTTGCTTCTCCACCTGCCAGCAGCCAGCTGACTCTACCAGGCCCTTTCTATAGAGACAGTATGCACTCTCACATGAGACCCTGCTTAGTTTTCTCATCTTGTCTGCTTTAATCATTTCTAGTCCCATCTGGCCCCTATAGGTGTTTAACTGTGTGATCTTTACCCTACAGTTGCACCAGAAAATCTCAAGCAATGGCTGTTTATTAAAAAAAAAAAAACAACCTAAGGAAAATATAATTTAATACTGAAATGTATCCTAGAAATATAGATGTAAAGAGAAAAGATATAAGACTGACATTAAGATCTGGTTTCTACCTTACAGAATGAATACTGAATTGGAGAAAGTAAAGGACACTTGGAGTGAGGTAAGCAGTAAGACAGTATAAAAAGGTAAAAAAACCAATGGCATCCAGCAAATGTCAGTTGACTGGGTCCAGTACTGGGCTAAGCAACTGATTTAGATTCATGCATTAAATTCTCAAGATCATTCTATGAGGTGTGTTCTTCCTTCCCATTATACAGATAAGAAAGCTGAGGCCCAGAGTTACATAACTTCTCCAAAGTCAAACATAATAAGTGGCAGGAGTGTGTTTACCCCCAGATAGGTCTAATGCAAAGCTCAACCTCTTCTATTCTAAGGTCCTTGATGCAGACAGATTATTTGGTAATCAGTTTGGCATATAGTTTGATTTGTTCTGCCATTCATACTGAATCTTCCTGAGTCTTAAAACTGATTATCCTGATGTTTCCTGTTGAGTAAGGAGATCGTTCCTGAAGGAAAACAGTCAATGAGTGTGCTCCCCTGTCTTCTCCTTTTGAAGAAGTGCCATGGTCCATGTAGACTGCAATCATTCTCTCCCTTTTCTTCCAAGGATTTCCCCTCCTGTGAGATCTTGAGAGCTCCCAGGGATGTTTACCCATGCTTGAAAGAACCAGAAAACCTGGTCCTTCAGGGGCAGAGGCCATTCCTTTTTATAGTTGCTGCCGCATGGTGTCGCTATTGAAACGCAGGGAACACAGCCACCCAGGTAGGGTCCCTGCTGCACAATGTTGTTGCTGAGTCCCAGGCAGGTGCTGGGGCTGGAGACCTCCGCAGAGAAAAGCCTTGGTGACTGACAAGCACCATTGCCATCCATCATTTATCTATCATTTTCCTTCTCTGCAGGGAGAAGGCTCTCCTTAGTGTCTCATACAACTATGATGATTCTATGCCGTTGTAGGCCTGTGTGCCCCATGACTTCTGTCTTATTTATAAGAGACTATTTCAGTATACACATAAAGACATTTTTACAAGATCCACACTTAATCTCCAGGGTGGCTGAATTTGGAGGTGTTCTCAGTCTCGGCCATGTAATTGGCCAGAATTACCACTCCTCCCTCCCCCATTCTTTACCAACCCCTAATGTGAAAGAACTTCTCCATCTTTGTCCCAGTGACCATCCCCTTTTTTATACAAGGGAGAACAACATTCCTTTATGGCAATAGTTCACCTTGTTGCAACAGCATGGTCCATTTAGACTGAGTGACCTTAATGCCTGTAAATCTTTCTACTGCTCATAGAATTACTCTGCATGGATTAAATCACCTTGCATGCATTAAAGCAACATATTTTGCTTTCAGAGATTTGACGTTCACTGACCGTGTGAAGCATCCTCAGCAGTTCAATACCAAGTGGATGATCCCCAAATCCTTTCTTGGTAAAAAAAAATAACTGGTGTCATTATTATTTGCCACTTAAGAGCTAGGGGAGCATGCAATGGAACAACAAATGATATTTAAATAAAGTTTCCAATTCAGCAAAATCTTTCCCTCTTATAATTCAATTGTATGCCAGTGTTGTTTCTCATGAAAGTATTTCTGTGTCGTTAAGTACAGACATGAGATAAAAGAATAAATACGAAGACAATGCTGAACATAGAGTTGAGGATTGCCACATAATTAGATCAGAAACAACCTTGGTAAATTATCCATTTTGCTGTGGACATATAGTAATATAGACATCTGGTCATTCAACTCTCCACTAATCTGAACAGAGAGAAATTCACAAATAACCCAAAGTCAAAGTTCAAATAAACTTTGCGTCATCTTCTGCTGCTTCCCAACTCCCTTCAACTGACCTATAAGCAGCCGATCCCCAAGGTCTGGCTCAAATTTTCCTAAAGCCTCCACCCCAGCTCTGATCCCCTGGGGAAGGGAGAGGGAGTTCCAGCGAACACCAATGATAACAAGCAATAAATAACCACTGCCTAATTCCTGAGTCCTGCCTCATTATTCCCATAAGTAGGAACTCAATTACTGTATCCCACTGCAAGTGAGAAGTACCTGTATCCTAATTTCTAAGATCTTGCAGGGAGTAGAATTGCATATCCCCTCCCGTCAATCAGTTCTAGAGGTAATTAGCCAAGGAAATCATTTTTTTAATGTTTATATATTTTTTGAGAGAGAGACAGAGTGCGAGCCGGGGAGGGTCAGAGAAGGAGACACAGAATCCAAAGCAGACTCCAGGCTTGAGCCTGAAGCGGAAGTGGGGCTCAAACCCACAAACTGCAAGATCATGACCTGAGCCAAAGACAGAGGTTTAACTGACTGAGCCACCCGGACGCCCCTCAGGGAAATCATTTTTTAAAAAATTAGTATGGTATTAATTTCCCTAAGAACTAAGAAAAATAATTTCCTGACAGGTCATATATTTTTTAAATGGAGGGTATTAAGTAACTAGTAGTTTCTACACCAGTGATATAACCCCTCTCTAAACAAAAAGGAAAAGTTTAGAATTTTAGGAAGGTCTTATTGACCATGAAATTCAAACAGTGACTTTTTCACTTACAGATAAGGAAACTCCTTGCCATCAACATTAATTTTCTCATCTGCTAAATGAAGGGCTCCAAAACAATTTGACCTCAATTGCAGAGTTACTTACTGGGGTGAAGAAAAAAAAGCTAAAATTCCTATCTAAGGCACTTTCTATCACCACACGCTGCATTAGAACTAATCAGTCGTTGTCTTCTAAGACCACATGCCCCTCCCCCCGAAGTCAATGGTCTTCTACATCAGAATTCCAGGATGCAGCGTTTAGAACATTTGGCTGGAGCGGAGAAGGAAAGTTGCTGGCATCGTGGCTATTCTTTTGTGGTCTACAGGCAATCCAAACAACAGTTGTGTGCTGTTATGTTTCAATTCTCAAAGACTGGTGGGATCCCATGTTATGGTATGCTTAAAATAAAAACAGAGAGACCTCCTTTCTGAGGCTGTGGGTCGACATGCAGTTTTGTGCCACTTCATCAGAACTCGGTCTTTTGACCAGAGCGTTTATTACAAAGTGCAGCAAAGCACAACACAACCGCAAGAGAAACATTAGAACTCTCTCCCCCTTGGGAATTAGTCTGAAGAGATTTTCCTTCAGAAATCACATGTCTGCCTCGGTGCTCACTATGCCCTGAACTCTTTTCCCTGCATTCATCTCCCATGGGCTTCTGCAAAGAAAAAACCTTGGTGAATTGGGAACCAGGCTAATACACATTTTATGGCTTCTTTCATTGAACGTCCACCCTTCTTTGGAATGCCAACTATCTCATCAAGTTATCTTTAGGAGTGAGAGTTGGGTTGGCACAGAGGCACTCTTAGTCCTAATGAAGTTGAGATGTGGGACAGAATATATAAACGAAGATATCCTTCGGCGACTGGGAAAAAAAAACTGAGCAAGTCTAATATTTTGAAATTAGAAAAACTGAAATAAGGGAATTTATTGTATATGGAGTTAACTCACCTATGCACAGAAGGCTTCTGAACGTCTGTCACTGGCTTCCCAAACAGCTCCTGTCCCCCTCCTGTTGGTTTAGGTTCAGGACAGCCTACTTTGCATCTCTATTCTTTTTCTGTGATCCTGAGAAGGTTAAAGATAGAAAAGGATTTCAATTTGCTTTTTTTATTTTTAATCTCTATTTTCCCTTCTTAAAAAAAGAAACGTTGTACTTGGCTGGAACTTCTATTCCATAGTTGCCTGAGGCTGGGTTGGAGCTGCAAAGTTGCAAAATAAATCAGAACAAGCTGTGCTCTGGTGTTTCTAAATTATTAAACATTTACATTTGACTGGTCAAACAGCGTCTTTTTTCTAAATGTATACACCCTTGATTGAGCGGCAAAGTTTGGTGTCGGTAATTTGGAGGGTACCTCATTCTATCAGAAGACATAGTTTAGGCCCAAGTCAGCTAAACTCTGCTGATGGGATAGAAAATTTAAGTACAAGGGTGGACTTTTAAAAAAAACTTACACCCATAGAGTACATAAACACTCTAAACCAGCAAAGCAAAGAAAATGATGTGTTTATGATGCTAATTACTGAACTTCACCAGCTCAGTTCAAGATATATTAAAAAGTTGCTTAGACTGGCAACGCACCTTGTTCCATTGTTAGGCTTTAGCCTTATTTCCCCACTAAGGTCAGAGCACTAGCCCTGAAGGAAGAGGCTAGGAAACCTGAATAATGTTATGAAGTGATCCAAGAATAAAAGAATGCTTAAGGTAATTTCTAATCTTTCGGGATCCTACGGTCATACGCTCTTTAGTTTGAAAAAAGTTCATGAAGCTTTCCAAGATGACAGCTTTGTAACCAAAAGAGAAATGGAGTATGGTGTAGTCTAGTGTCTGTGTGAGTTGTAGGTGATAATATTTAAGGGTACACTGTACATGATGGAAAACCAAAGTAAATGCTAATAATCTGCTCTGGAAGAAAACTCATTTAGATTATCTACTTTCTTGTTGCCATTTTCCAAAAACTTTTTTTGTGAATATTCTACAATTTGCATACTTTGCAGATTGGGAAATATAGTGGTTATCCACAATAGTTAATGAGAACAACCCAAGATTTCCATTTTTTCCATAGTGTTTCAAAACCTCTAGGCTAAGTCATCCTCTCTTTGACGTATCTTTAAACACTACACCTAGTATCAGATTATTCCATCACATAGCATTTTGTTAAAATATATTGAAACAAGTATGTAATATGATATTTCCTGCGGTACAATATTCCCACCTTGCAAATGTTCCCACTAGCGACCACTCGTAATCACATTATGTCCGAGTGGTGATTGAGGGAATGTCTAATAGATTAACTTTCCCATTCTCCTGCACAGTCAGCTGTTCCCAGGCTCCCATTAATGGTATGCTTTTAACCAGATTTCTCTTGAATGATAAGATAAAAAGGGGCAGGGACCAGAAAAGTTGTGAATTGATAACCACTGTACTGCTTTAGCCCCAAGTATGGATCCAGGGCATTGATGAAGAGACAGTTATATGGGACAGAAATAATTCTTTGGGTCTTCATCTTCTGTCCTTAAGCCCCAAAATCAGTCTGTTCAATTTTGATCTGAAGAAGGCACTCGGGTCTCAGAAGCCATAGATTCCAATATCTCACCCTACCACCACCTCCTGACTTTCCTTTTCTCAGAAGATCTTGTTTTTACCCCAGAGACCTCCCTCTCCTTCATTCCACATCTCCCCTCACCCAAGTGTGTGTGTCCTCTCAATAGTAGCTTTCCTACTGACACTGAATGTCATGATTTACCTTCTCTACCTTCTCACCAGCACCTCTGTTTACCTCCAATCTATCCTCCCACTACCCACTCTGCATACCACCTGATCCTTAGATGAAAGACAAGAAATAATCCACCTTTTCTCCTATTCTATCTAGGGGACTGAGCCCTAAATTGAACAACACTGAGAGTTGAGGAAACCAAACTTCTGGGCTCTGACTTCACAAGCCATGGGTGCCTCCTATCTGCACTTTTATTAGCTAATGTAAGTTTTCCCTTCCATTCCATGCAATGGCTCTTCTCAATGTACACCACCACTTTTCTGCCATTAAATTCACAGCCTAACTCCTTGTTCTCATACCTCTTCTCAATGTTACCTTCTACTCAGACCATGCTCAAAGCTTTCACTGGTTTGTTTGCTTGCTCTTTAGTTTTTTTTCTTCTCATTCTGAACTTTCCATCCTATCTGCAAATGTATTTACCACCAATCCATTTTTACCTTTTTTCCTCTGGTCTAAGTTCTCCCTATTCAGGTGGTCAAACACCCAGCCCTTGACCTCATACACTTCCTTCAATCATCTACTGTCTCTCTTATATGTTCCACTTCTTCTGTTCTACCTGCCTGTTTACCACCCCCCCCCCCCGCCCATTACCATAATTAGTTAATGATCCACAGATCCCACATTGAAGGGTGAGATGTGCAATATATTTGCCATCTAGATCTGCTGAATTCTGGCGCCCCCTCTCAGCACTCCACTGAATTTGCTCTTGTCGGGGCCCATAATAACATTTTCACCAAATTGAATAGTCATTTGTAGTTTCTATCTTACTAGATCCCTCTACTTTAATAACACTGCTAATCCTATTCTTTTTAAAATGTGTTATGCCCTTGTTCTCCAAGACATACTACTTTCTTACCTCTATCCCCATTTCTGTAAGTGAATCTCTTTCTTTTACATATTCTTTAACTTTGGATGCTTTTCTCAGTTCTCTGACTTAATCCCAGACTCAAAAAAAAACTATGTAAAATTAACTCATCTTATGTCATTTTTAACTATCATCAGAATGCTTTTGACTTCCAATCTGTATTTCCAGATTTCCAACTTCCTCCCCTTCTTGTGATTTTCACTAGCTAGCTGAACCTGATTATTAATTTTTGAGAGAACCTAAATCCAGTATTTCTAAAACTAATCTCTTCCCACTGCCCTGGACCCTTTCCTCAAGCCCTTCTGCATCCCCAATACGCACTGGCTATACGGCAGCCACCCTAACTCAAGCTTAAAATCTGACGTACCTTTCAGTCCCCTACTCCCTAGCTGTTTACAGCACATTCTTAACTTAGTCATGGATTATACCTCAAATATTCTGGTACTGGAACCCTCTTCTCCAACTGCACTGTACCTGCCAGGCACCAGGCTGCGATCACAACCTTCTCAGAGACGCAAGAGATTCCTTCACGCTCTCTCTGCTACTCGTTTTGTCCCTTCGTTTTCACTGTCCACAAGGGTTCCAATCACTCTTCTTAGATGAAGGCTGATTACATCATTTTCGTGTTTTGTACCCTTCAGTGACTGTCTATAGAATAATGCCTGGGCAACTTACCGTGGTACTTCTTTAGGATCTAACCCTTGCCTACCTCTTCAGCAATGAATGTCAGAACCCCCTGCCTTGAACCTGCTGCTGCTGCTGCTGCAACGTGGAAATGGATGGTATTTCCCATGTTCTTAAAACTGTTTCTCTCCTTGTTGCTTTCACTCACATGATGCTTTTTCCTTTTTTCCTTTGAGTGGAGGATTTCTAAGGAGAATATCTGGTTGAAATTGTATTGTGAACGATTTCCATAAACAGTGGGAGTTAGAGGTAAATGTTCTCTGATAATTTTTTCCCCTTTTGTCCTCCAGGATTCAATTATATACCAGCCCTCTATTATTCTTTTTCTGTAAAATGAAGCTATTCAGCAAAAGTTTGTCCATCATTTATGTTGGAATAATTTCCCCTAGTGGATATATAGAGTACAGTAATTTTGGCACACACAGGATCTAATACTGATTCAGAAATTATAATCCTCTTCTGAGATGTCTGCTAAAGTACAGATTCTTCAGTACTTGTGGGAGGATGCTAAAAATCACAAGGAGCTAAAAGAAACTATGACAGACTTCCAAGGACAAACGTCCCCGCTATAGGTGAAGACAACACGTGTTACTTGTCCCTTCCCTATCTCCTAGTGCTGGTCCACTTTCTCACCGCCATGTTGTGAATTATAACAGCGTTGGATGGATACTGAAATTTGGAGGCAATGCCAAAAAATGGCAATGAGAAGGGAGTTTTGTGTGTTGTTTTTATATCTTGGTCTAAAATGTATTCCTTTGAACCAGATTTAAGTGTCGTGAGGAACTGTCATCACCTGAGGCTCATTTGGATGTGTTCTAGTCCTTGTAAAGGCAGGTAACAGCAAGCAGGACCTGTCTTTGCTTTTATTAAGCTTCTCTTGTGTCTCGTAGGAACCATAACTGTGGAAGGAGTTTCTCTAATGTCTTTTGCCTGAAGTTTCCTACCTCATTCTCTGTATCAGATGCCACTTGTGCCTGCCTTACACCTTCTCAGCCTCATGTCTGATTTCAGCCATGTCACGGCAAAGAGCTCTGTGAACATTTTGTCTCATGGCATACTAACAGGACTAACACCTCAAGCACCCAGGACTTCTCGGTGTCACAACAGATGACACAGAAGACCACTCTGCGTGAATACATTTGCAGCCAAAAGCTCAGGGAAAAAAGCCAAAGTTCCTGTTGAGGAACTGTCAACCAATGGGGGTCAGGGAGGGATGGTGAATCGCTGCTCTCTGTTACTCCTTAGGAGGATAATTCTAAGAGGCATCTAGCACTCCTCAGGGATCCAGCCCCAGTAACTCATGGAGATGACTTACAAACTTTTGAGCGCACAGCAGGAGTGAATGAAAAAAAGAGTGGTGGGACTTCTGCTAAGGATCAGTTGGTGCCATGCTGGCAAAACAGGAAGAATGGGGGGAAACCACATAAAAGAAAACCAGCTATTAGCCACCCCATCTGTCAGTACACTGCATCCTTCCCTTATAATCAAAAGAGAAAGACTGCAGTAAAACATGCTATGTCTACTGAAGGCTCACAGGGAAATGCAAATGAAGATGAGTACACAACCAGTAATCACGATACATCTGTGGAAAGACTACAAGGCAACGGAGTTAATACAGCAAACTACATGGAACTTTGGAAAATGTATAAATGGAGACAGTTTCGTCCCAGAGAGGCTCAGGAAGACTTTGTACCCCTCAAATATTCAAATAGAGATTTACAGTATTTAAAAGCTGATCATTACTTTAAAAGAATACTCTAGAGATTGGATACCCAGAAAAATGAACAAAGCTAAAAGACAATTAGTGAGCTAAAGATCAAGCTAAGGAATTCTCCCTAAATGAAATCCAAAGGAACCAACTGATAGCATGGAAGAAAGGATAAGAGACATAGCATGTACATCTTTAAAGATTCCAGAGGCACTTCCAGAAGAAGACAGCACAGAGGACAAAGTGTGTGTGGTGGTGGGGGGGGGGGGGGGGGGGGGAGAAGGGGGTGGGGGGGGTGGCACATAAAATAAATTAAAAGAAATAAAAGAAGACAATGTGTGAGAACTGAAGAGGCTTGGTGCAAGATTGAACCTGTCTGCTTAAGTGTCAAGATTAAAAATCTTGATTAAAAATAGATTAAAAATAAATCATACAGAAAGCTCCAGCTTTTGTACACACAAAAGTAAAATATCAAAGCATCAAGGAAAAATTCTAAAATGTAGAAGATAAGGAAATATAAAATATTAGTTATAAAATAATAAGGATTAATTTTCCTAGATGATGAGAGGATTGTGCCTCCTAGAAGACTGTCCTTATTCTTCAGAGAAGTATCCTGAATAATTAAAGGTGAAATCCCATGATGGCTGCAACTCACTTTCAAATAAATGGTTAAGCAAAAGAATGCACACACGTAGAGAGAGGGGGACACCAGGCAAATACGGCTAAATGCTCATGTAGGTGGCAGGTACCTGCATATTTCCTATACTATTCTTTCAACTTTCCTATTGATTTGAACAGTTTACCACTATGAAGTTAGGGAAAAGTTCTCAAGATCTTGCTGACTGTCAACTAACCAAAAATTATCTACCAACAACCAGGTGTCGGATTGAAATTAGGCATCTTTCTAGTAACACTAGATACAAGAGGATAATGGTGTGGTATCTCTGAAGTTCTGAGGCAAATATCTTTTGGCTTTCCCAGCTAGAAAAACTGTTATTCAAATATAAAGGTGAACTATATTTCAATACAATTAAAATTAATGCAGGTAAGATAAAGTCAAATTAAGCACTAATATGTGGAGTCAGTAAACTATTCATCTAATATCCCTCCTAAAAATATCCTAAAAATAATATTAGAGGAAAAAAGGTCTAAACTGACAAATACAAAGAGAACATGGGAAGGGGAAGGGGGACAGTAACGGAGGAGGAATTTCCAATCAGTTTCTAGAAAACAACATCTATGGATTTAATGAGACTGAGGAAACTATGGTCACAAAGCCAGACGGTGCATGAAGAGCAACAGTTCACTTGCTAGTGCTGGGAGAGGCTTAGGGTTAGGAGAACCAAAGTACAGAGGCAAGTGATGAGGACACGCAGGGCAACACTGAATTTTTGTGGACACCACAAAGGTTGTACACAGTTAACTCCTCCATCCTCCTTCCTGTGCAACCCAGTGAGCTAAGCTCCTCCCATCTCCCGCCTTGGGCAAGAGACAGGCAGTTTCTTCTCTGCAGAGCTTAGGGGTCCTTGGGATATACCTCTACTAATGGTATTTTGTGGAACAAGAAAAACCGTCAATGAGTGAGTAGTCTTCAAGCTAAACCACACGTGGCATCCAATTGGCTTTTCAGAGTCTCTCTATGAAATATTCATGGGAATAAAATTTTAGGAAGCATTTGAGAAAGATGAAAATAGGGAAAAAAATTTTCATATTTTCCAATAGGAAAAAAAAAATCTTAGAGCTTTTTAAGGTTTTCTTCAAAACTGTTATCTTTATTTAATATCCTCAGAGCAATCCGAGAAGATATTCTATAAAACAAGAACACAATGCTATGGAAAATAAATTGAAGAACAAAAAAAGGGCTCCTAGAAATAGAACTATTTAAGGACAATCACAGGTTTAACTGAAAGATGAAAATTATGTAAATCTCACAAAAAAGCATGGCCAAAACCCTATGATGAGTGGGGAAACATGATAAAAAAGACAATGAGTTGAAGAGGTCCAATATCTTACTAATGACACGTTCATAAAAAGAGTAGAGAAAAAGGAAAGGGATAAAATTTTAACAGAGTAATGAAATCAAATTTCCTGAAGAAATTTTCCCACATCAAAATGGCCACAAAGTATCTAGCACAACAGGTGGCCTTTTATTTACTTAATATTTTATATTCAATTAATATGTCAGCAGATATAAAGGAAAAATATTAAGTACATTAAATAACTAAATTTGAATCACTGTTTGTAACAAACTGCCTATGTCTCAAATTAAGAATTATGGTATTAAAAAAAAAGAATTATGGTATTTTAGCTTTGAATATCAAAAATTTCAGAAAACTCTTCCAGAGTTAATGAGCTAAAACTTCTAGTCCAAATCCAATCTGCAGTCCTTGTCATACAGCCTAAAGCTAAGAAGGGTTTTTACATTTTTAAATAGAAAAAAACAAAGAAGAATATATGACAGAAACCATACGTGGCCCATAAAACCTAAAATATTTGCTACCTTGCTTTACTGACCACCTATACTAAGCATAACAATGAAATCTATCTGCTGTCTTTCCATTATGTTAGTCCTCTTCCAGAACATGAAAGAGGTTCTAAAAGACTCCATCCCTAAGACACTGAGAAATAGGGGTATCTGAGATTCACGGATGTCTAAACAGCCTCTGCCAAGTGGTACCTTACACCACAGGGGGTCTGAATACAAATGATTTGGTGCTGGGTTTGTTAGTTACATGAGAAAACACCTACGGTTGTCAAATGCCCAGGAGCAGTGGACTGGCCAGTAAGGAACTAGAGAGAACATACCTGAACTAAAGACATTCACATTAAAAACACACAAAAAATGTGCTGTTGCTGACTAATCAACACATCCTATTTGTATAAATTGGTGTGATTTGTACTAAAGTCATTGCCATATGGATGGATGTCAGGTTCTAGAATTTCTGCTGCCTCTGTAACTTAATTTGCTCATTTTCATTGATACCTAAGAATGAAAATTTTGCTTATACTGAGACAATCCCCTCTTCTCATATATTTGTAAATTTCTTGGATTAAAATATTTCAGGATGAAGATTTTCATGAGATGTGATAGAAAAAATATCTTAAGGCAAAAGGAGATGTGGCTTTGGGCTGAAGCTTATTAAGATCTAATGCGATAGACCAACTTCCCGATGACCCCCAATAATCTCTGCCCCATGCTAGTCACATTCTGAGTAATGTCCTCTGCTGGAATGAGGGCTGGACCTCTGACTTGTGCCCACTAGGCATGGATTAGGTTACAAAAATGATGACTTCTGTCTTGCTGGCAGACTCTCTTGCTGGCTTTAACAATATGTCTGAGAAGCCCACATGACAAGGAACTGTGGGCAACCTCTAGCCAACCATCAGGGGAGAACCAAGGCTTTCAGTACAACAGCCAGTGAGGAAGTGAATCCCACTGATGTCCACTGAAATAGCCTAGATTCAGGCCTGTCCCAGATGAACGTGGGGATGGCTGCAGGCAACATCATGATTACAGCCTTGTGAAAAAAAATGGAACCAGGGGACCTAGCTAATCTGGGCCCAGATTCCCAAATAGAGACTGTAAGATAATCAGTACGTGGTGTTTTAATTTTGTAAGTTTTGGTGTGATTTGTTACACAGCACTAGATGACTAATACACATTATCATAGGAAGAACATGTTTTGCGTGTTGTTCTAGGACCAGTTTGTGATTCTGCCAGTGTCTCAAGATGGTGAATATTCTACAGTACGTGTGAGGAGCTGTGCCACACCAAGTCTTTAGTTCAGTTAAATTCTGCACCCACACATTACTTCCTCTTTGACTTACCCATTTTCTTATTACTATAACCCACATATCTAAAATTAAAAAAGTAAGATTATCTCTAGTCTCGGTGGAAATTCATGTCTCTTTGGGAGATGAATTAGTACCTTGCCAGATACCCCTTACCAATAACAGATCCTGTGATATGTAGAACATTTATTTTAGAGTATTTTATTTCTCTTCAAATAAATAAGGAGATAGTGTTATCAAGTAATATTCATTCAAAACATTTTAATACTGAAAAGTGTTCAGTAATTTTTATTTCCTCAATCACATATTTGAGAGCTTAATAAGACTCATGTGACAAAGAGATAATATTATTTTATTCTTTTCTTCTGTTTTAAAAGATTACAGTCCACAGTGTGAGACTTCACATGGTTTTGCTTTTTAGATCATGTTTATGTCAGTTTCATATCCTTTAAAATGATATTTTACCTTATTTAATAAGATCCCAAAGTTGATTAAAATTTTATTTAGTGATATGATTCTGTAATTTGCTACAAAATAATGCATGTGGCAGAGGAAGAAAAGGAATGGCTTGGGGGCTAGGTTGTTGAAGCTGGTGGTAGACACATTATACTAGACTCTCTAGTTTTGTATAATATTCATAATTTTCCATGTGTGTGACAAACTTTTATATAAATATTTCATTTTTCCCAAGGATCCTCCTATTGTAGTATTATGTGGTTTTGTTTTTCTATAAAACCACATGCTGCTTTCAAGTTTCTTGCTACACCAACCAGCAAAACAAACACATTTAACATTCTCTATTTCCAACAAGACTGCTCATTTTGCAGGGGACATGCTGTAGAGGCAGTTTTAGTAACAGCTTTTAATAATGACTAAATTTTATTGGTGACTAACAATGGAACAGACACTATGCTATATGCTTTACATGAATTATTTCACTTGAATCCACAAAGGGATAGATTTATCCCAGGGGTGAGAGGTGACTAGGAACTTACCTGTGTAATTTACCTGAATAAGTTACTAGTATAACTTCTACGTGAGAAACTTATCTCAGAAGCTGAGTATAAGTCAGAATCTCTGTGAAAGACAGTGTACATTGTAAAGCATTGTACCCTCCACTGTGGCCTTATTTTCTCCTATCGTATAATGCTTCTCTGGAAAGTTCTTTGATGTCCTACCAAGTTTGATACCTTTTCTTTAAATACTTGGCCACTGCGCCTCAAAATACTTCCTGGCACAGATTCTGGTAGATGTTTATATTTTATCTTTGAAGGGCAAAGAACATAAATGATTCAGTAACTATTTTCACTGAGATCCTGCCTAGGGTGGTATTAGAAAATTATACACCTGAATAGTTTGATTTAACATTGGTTAAAAGTCTAGTCAACACAAGAGACCACTAGATTTCAAAATGGTTGAAAAGAAAAATCTGCAACAATAAGAAGGTAGTTGACATGAGGATCTGTAGAATTCAAAGCAGTGAGCAAGCTATTTGGAGAAGCCACAGAATACTTAAATCCTATTATTCTGTATACTGGCATAAAAATTTTGAGTTTGTTTTTCCAAGAAGTTTTCCTATGGTCTGCTTTTGCATAACAAAACACCAGAAAACAATGATGTTTATTTTGTTTTTGTGGGAAACTGTATTGATTCATTGTTTGTTTTCTATAGTTAAACTTACTCATCACCCTTGCAGAATTCAACCCACTGTCCGTGACGTCACTGGTGTTGCTATAATCAACACAACCGCCAATACAAAAGCAGTGTAGATTCTCTAGGAGTTAGAATAAGCACTTGTAAGCTTTTCCTTTCTCGCATATATTGTGACAGATTTGTTGTTTTTTTAAATTTTTTTTTCAATGTTTATTTTTGAGAGACAGAGGGAGACAGAGCATGAGTAGGGAAGGGGCAGAGAGAGAGAGGGAGACACAGAATTCAAAGCAGGCTCCAGGCTCTGAGCTGTCAGCACAGAGTCCGATGCGGGGCTCGAACCCACAAACTGTGAGATCATGACCTGGGCCGAAGTCGGACACCCAACCGACTAAGCCACCCAGGCGCCCCATGACAGATTTGTTTTTAAAATACAATGTAAGTTCTCAAACTTTCGTCTCCACTTAGTTACAGAGTTTGCCGTCCTAATAAATTATCTGGGTTTGGATCCTGGCCCACCTTATACTCTATGGCCATGGGAAAGCCTCTTGGCTTTTCCAAGTCTGCTTTTCAATCAGTGAAATGAAAACCCGGGCCTTGATGTGAAGACAGTTATATGGCATATGGCATAAGAATCATAGTAAATGCTCAAAAAAGATCATTTCCTGCCTTCATATAAGGGGCATGTTAATTTTCCTTTTATTTCTGTAGAAACCTTTCTTTTAAAGAAATAATAGCAGTGTTTAATAAGGAATTAGAATTCTCATTTAGTTAAAAGATGCTGGGTAGGCAATTCAATATGATTATATTATTATTACGGAAGATGAGGCAGAGGGGAAACTTAATGGGTATGAATCTGATAAATCATCATCCTCAAACTTAAAAAAGATTTAAGGTATCAACTAGACATTCCTTACTTTAAAAAATGGGATAGTTATTTCTAAATACATGTATAATATTTGTAAGTTGAGTGCTCTATTACTTTTTTTTCTCAGAAATATTTCCCTATATTAGCTCCATGTTTCCAAACTTGCCTGATCATGAGGCTCTCCTAAGTTAAAAATAGAGGTTCAGATCCCCTCCCCCGGAGAGGCTGATACATTGGCGTTGGGGCAGGAATCTGTACATTTAACTGTGGTTCCAGGTGGTTCTTAGGCTCAGGCAAGGATAGGAAAGAGTGCATCAGCTGATCTTCCCATTTTGCTGATTGAGGGAAAGTGTATACGTGCAAGTCAACCACTAAAATTATATTTTTCCTAAGTCATAGCATACTTAAATTCAAACACTGATTCCTCAGAGTTAACAGCGGGTTAGCAGCCTGCAGAGATGAAAACTTAATTACAGTGAAGACTGAGAAGGTGATTTTGCCTCACGGTCTTTCCGAGCCAGGGTTAGATTTCAGAGTTAATGTACGTGCTTTCCAAGCAATTCTCCCACCCAGGGCTTTCTCACTAGTACACTGAGGACCTCTCTTCCTCCGTCCTAGCCTCCTTTCTTCCCTCTGTCCTTCCTTCCTTCCTTCCTTCCTTCCTTCCTTCCTTCCACCCACCTATTCACCTACCTAGCAAACACTAATGTAGAAATAAAGACTAAAAGAAGCTGTCTTAGTCTGTCTGGACTGCTGTATCAAAATACCATAGTCTGGGTGGCTTATAAACAGAAATTTATTTTTCACAGATCTGGATGCCAGGAAGCCCGAGATGAAGTCTCCAGCAGATCTAATGTTCGGTGAGGGCCCGCTTCTTCATAGGCCACCATCTTCTCACTGTAACCTCACATGACAGAAGGGGCTAGGGAGATCTGAGGGGTCTCTTTTATAAGGGTACTACTCCCCTCCATTAGGACTCCACCCTTATGGTGGAAGCACCCCCTAAAGCCTCGACCCTAACACCATCACACTGGGCATCAGATTTCAGTATGAATTTTGGGGAGACACAAATATTCGGGTTGCACCAGAAGGTTTTGGCTTCCGTGTCACAGTACGGTCAGGAGACATGCTTACCAAGATGAGATCAACATACAAGAAAGAGACAGGAAGCCAGATAACAAAAGGGAATGGGTAAAGAGTGGCAGGCTCACTGAAACAGAATATATATCCTCTCAGGGCACCTGGGTGGCTCAGTCGGTTAAGCATCCGACTTCGGCTCACGTCATGATCTCATGGTTCGTGAGTTTGAGCCCTGCTATGTGCTTATAGCTTGGAGCCTGCTTTGGATTCTGTGTCTCCCTCTCTCTGTCCCTCCCCTGCTCACACTCTCTCTCTGTCTCTTGCTCTCTCAAAAATGAAAAACATTAAAAACTTTTTAATAAATAATAAAAAATATATGTTCTGTCAAGTCATGTTGTCCCTCTCCTCCATTCGATCACATATTTATGCACCAATTACCAGTCTGATTGCCCTTTATTAGTAACACCTGTGTATAAATGCTGTATTTGTGTCTTGCCAAAGTGCTAGAAAGCCCTAAAGGACATGGCGTCTTCCATTATTGTATCTGCCTATTGTAGCTACTCGGCAGAGGACCTGGCACATAAAAGATGGTCTTATGTTTTTGCAAATTTTAAAGTGCTACACAAAGTGATTCACATCATTAAATGTGAAACAAAAATGTTAATGATTAACCGTGCCTATCTGGCTCTCACCCTCCACAATCCCCTCTCTTCCCAGGACCCCAATATTTATGGCACTAGAATAAATTTTAACCCTGGCCACAATTCCTTATCTCTTTTGCTAACAGTCTGCTGTGGCAGTTAAGTGATCCTTGATCTTGCTTTGGTTCTGACCTTTTGTCCTGATTCTTATAACTAGACTCCTGTCTTATTCTTTGTTCCCTAGAACATTTCTGTGTAAGCTGACCACTACTTCTCTGGTAACTCTTAGACTGGGTTTAGTCTTTGTTATGGGTTGAATTGTGCACCCTCTAAAGTTATGGTGAAGTCATAACCCCCAAAACCTCAAATGTGTCACCTTCAAGTGTGACCTTATTTGGAAATAGGGTATTGCCAGAATAAGATGGGCCCTTAATCCAGTATGATCAGTGCTCTGATGAGAAAAGAAAGATGACTGAAGACAATACAGAAGGAGAGCACAATGTGACGACAGAGGCGGAGACTGGAGTGACACAGTCACAAGCTAAGGAACACCAAGGACTGTGGCCACAGCCAGAAGCTATGAAAAGGAAAAGAAGGATATTCCCTAAAACTTTTGGAGAGAGCATGGTCCTGCTGACACTTTGATTTCAGGTTCCTAACCTCCAGAACTGTGAGATGAGAAATTTCTATTGTTTGAAGCCACTCAGTTTTGGGGGTACTCGGTTAGGGGAGCCCTAAGAAACTAATGGAGTCTTGTTGCTAGTTTCTTTGTAGACGCTACCGACAAGTGCTGAGTGTTAGCAATTGCTTATGCCTGCTGCATGCACATACATCAGAACACCCATAACTAATGGAAATCTGGGCAAGAAACCTTTATTCATAGGAGTACTCCTTAGATATCTGCTGGGCAAAATACCTTTTCTTCAACTTCCGCGATGATTGTGTTCTCCAAGTATGTCACAAATTCCACGGCAGGGCGGGAGGGGGGCAAGGTCCAACTCTAAGTCCTCCAAAACATTAAAATAGTGCCTAGCCATGTATCAACACATTTTCTTTTTCCTTGCTGATGTTTATTAGTAGCTTTAAAGTTGAAAGAACAGGAAGAAAGCACACAAGAAAAAGCAACAAATATAAAGGCTCATCTACATGAATGGAAGCCTACTTAGCCAAAGATGGATTGATTTGTAATTCAATAAATAGCTGTCTGTCCTCTAACCTGTCAAAATGTGATATGTAACATCTTCATGAATAAAAGTGATTTCAAAAGAGAAAAAAAAAAGGAACACTGCATCACTATCTTTGAGAGAATGGAAAGTATTGTATTTTATATGCAGGGAAAATGATAAATAACTATTGCATAGATGTGAAAAATCACAATGCATCTTTTTTTTTTTTTGATAGTAAATCGAATGCTCCTAGTGAAGTTGATAAATTGATGGCTCAGCACATCTAGGGACTTGTTTACTCTAGTCTGCAATTGTCCTTGCCACAAAGGCTAAATTTTGCTCGCTCATGGTTTGCAGGATATAAGGACATAAAATAGATTTGTAACTCCTGGGTCACAGAAATCCCCTCATTCTTGTATCTAACTATGAAACCCTTAGGACTAGGCTAGTGTGCAATACATTCAATCAGTCATGTACATGTGTGTATACATACGTAAGTGCACACTTGTATATGTGTACTGTAGTGGTAGCGGGATAATTTCTCTCTTTTTTTAAAAGTTTATTTCAGGAGAGAGAAAAATGCATGCATGCAGAGGGAAAGGGCAGAGAGGGAGAGAGAATTCCAAACAGCTGATGTGGGGCTCAATCTCACGTGAGATCATAACCTGAGCCAAAAACCAAGAGTCCGACGCTTAACCAACTGAGTCACCCAGGCACTGCACCATTTTTTATTTTAGAGAGAGAGAGAGGGAGAGAGAGAGAGAGAGCACACAGAAGCAGGGGAGAGGGGCAGAGAGAGAGAGAGAGAGAGAGAGGGAAAATCTTAAGCAGGACTCATGCTCAGCACAGAGCCTGATGGGGAACTCGATCCCACGACCCTGGGATCTTGACCTGAGCTGAAATCAAGAGTCACATGCTCAACGGACTGAGCCTTTGAAGCACCCCGGAATAATCTTTTTTTTTAAAAAAGTGTTAAAATATATCAACATATAAACATTATATTACATGAAATATAAACATGCACCCAGATGCACACTAACACATCCCACCTACACATACATATGCTGCATGCAGCAAGAGTAAAATTATTATTTGAATTTAATATTATAGTAAATAACTTTTTCATATGAAGAAGACCATGAAGTGATAAAGAAACCAAAGCAATTCCTGTAGAACCAATTTGTCCCACCTGCGAGAACTTCCTCACTGTTTTAAAATAATAGACAAGTTCCTTATCTGAAGACTGACTGAAGGATACCATTCTCACTCTAAAAGCTGACCACATGCTTCTCTGTCCATTCTAGGGCTGAAAAAATGCTTGGAAACTCCTAAAAAGTGGAAGCTCGAGAAACACAGAATCATGTATATTAAACTTCAGGCAGAGAGACTAGTTGAATACCATCCCCCCACCAACAAATCTTCTTGGGCAAATTATAAGTAAATTGTGGATGTACTGCTAGTCATGTTTGAGAAGAGATACATGGGTAGGGAGAAGTAATTGAAAAGGGAGGTAATGATATTGTGATAGATGGATATCTGAAAGCCTGAGCAATGTCAAAAACCTAGAGGTTAAAGCAAAATGGAATAGAAAACTAGAAAGGACCTAGCCTATGATGATTAAGATTTAGTGGGAAAGATGGTCAGTCAAAGCATATATATGACTTCTCTTCTCTCTAATGGCATTCTTCTAAAAGTACCCAAGAAGTGTGTGTGTGCATGTGTGTGTGTGTGTGTGTGTGTGTGTGTGTGAGAGAGAGAGAGAGAGAGAGAGAGAGAGAGAGAGAGAGAAAGAGCAAAAGAATAACCTGAATTATTAGTACAATAAGTTGATAAGAGATGCCAGCCCCAGGGAACAGACATTTGCTAACAGTCACCCTAGATCTAGAAACCTCAAGAATATTTACTGTACATGGTGCCAATAAGACCAGATTGGAACTGAAACAAATAAACAGAAATGCTCTTGGGTTCCAAAAATGTACTCCAGTTATGAAGGCAAAGGCTGGAGGCAGGGTTTGAAAGACTGAGAGAGACTCAGAACAACTGCCTTGGCCAGGGAGAAGGGGAAATTCAGGGACGACTGGGTAATGAAGTCAGATGCAGCAGAGGCTTTCCTGGGTAGCAGGCAACGGGGGCAGCAGCTCCGGGGTAGTGTCTCAAGTGTCCCTCATTGATTCACTGGCAAGCGCCTTGTTGAAATCAGACCCCAGGGAACAGGCATTTACTAAGAACAGCAGGCCACAGACAATGTACCAATGACTTTGAGGTATGGTTTTCCCAGGTGATCAGGCTATTTTGCTAATATATTGAAGAACTTCTTGGTAAATTAAGCAGGGGGCTGAGTATTATGTGTAGTGACATCATAAAGCAGGCCATCAGTGGTGGCAGAGTGAGGACCACCTTCCTCAAAAGACAGGGTTGTTCTACACGAGCCAAGAGGTCTGTGCACACTGGGCCTAGGATCTGGCAAGGTAACATTGCCAAACAGGAAATGGGTGGCTGGAAAAGGACAAGAACTAACAGATGCATTAATGGTATGGGTCTCTCTCCTACTTGTCCAGGCAATGCTGGAGAACTAAGAGAATGCCTAAGATAGCATCAAAATGGAAAATGAGAATCCAGGAAGAATCCACTCACCTGAGAAGATCAGACCAGGGTAGAAAACTCCCTGAAGAATAATTAGGGGGAAAAAGCAGCCTATGGAAAAGGTTTTGTGGCTTAAAGAGCACTTAGAAAAGGAGATAGAAATGACTAAAGAAAACAAAATTTTAAGAATACCTTCTCAGTATTAAAAGTCTTTCACAGGAATTACAGAGCCCTTTGTGGCTTAGCACCGTATACTTTCCTGATCTCACCTTGTGCCACACTCAGTCACTTCTGGAATTCTGTCCCCCACCCAATAATAACAAAGCACCCCTCCTTATTCCATAACCACGTAGTGTCAGAGAAGACCCACCGGGGAGTTAGACACTCATCAATTGTGAACGCAACTCAAATGGAATGAAATTTGGAATGAAAGAGATAGTTTTAGCAAAGAAATAGAAGATATAAAAGGGTGGAAACTTTATAACTGAAAACCACAATAACTCAGTGTGTGGGATCAACAACTATCCCTTCTGAATAACATACAGAGAACAGAGACTGAAGAAAAAATGATAAATTATTACAACACTGTGGGACAAGATCTTACATTGCTGTAATCAGAGTCCTGGAAGACGAGGAAAAATGTGCAGAGCTGAAAAAGTCAAGAAATAATGGCTGAAAACATCCTAAATTAAGCAAAATACATACTTCTTACACATCTGAGAGCTGAGGGAATGCCAAAGAGAATGAACCAAAAGAAATCCATACCAAGATATGTCACAGTCAAACTTATAAAAACTAAAAACAAAGAAAAAATCTTGAAAGCAGCGAGAGAGAAGTGACACCTGACTTTTAAAGGAAAAACAATTCAAATGGCAGCAAATTTCTCATCAGAAACAAAGAAGGCCAGGAGGAAGAGACACAACACTTTTCAAGTGCTAAAAGAAAACAACTCAACTTAAATGGCATATCCAGAGACAATATCCCCTTCAAGAGTGAAGGGGAAATTAAAACATTCTCATATGAAGGAAAACTAAGAGAACTGCCCACAGAATTATCCTCAAAGAATGGCTAAATAAAAAATAGAAATGAAATGATAAGAGAGAGAACTTTGGAACATCAGAAGGGAAGAAAGAATACAATAAACAAAAATGTGGGTATGGGGCATCTGGGTGGCTCTGTTGGTTAAGTGTCTGACTCTTGATTTTGGCTCAGGTCACGATCTCATGGTTCTGTAAAATCAAGGCCCCTGCTGGCTTGGGATTCAGCACAGAGCCTGCTTGGGATTCTCTGTCTCTCTCCCTCTGTTTCTGCCCCTCCTGTGCATGCACTGAATAAATACATAAACAAACATTTTTTAAATGGGTAAATACAATAGACTTTCTTTCCTCTGAGTTTTCTAAATGATTTTTGTTGGTGTAATCAAACATAACATCAATGTGCTTTTAAATGTGTATAGAGGAAATGTTTAAAGCAACTATATTATAAATGGAGACAGTAAAGGGATACAAAGAGAAGTGACTTTTATATTTCACTCAAAGTGATAAAATGATGACACCAATAGATTGTGATAAATTATGCACAAATATAAAGTAATACCTGGAGTAACCACTGTAAAGGCTATACAAAGAGCTATGCCCCAAAGTACTATAAATAAATCAAAACAGAACTCTTAAAAATGTCCGAGTCACCCACAAGAAGTCAGGAAGAAGGAAACAGCAAAACAAAAAACAAAAACAAGCATAAAACAGGAAAACAGAGTTACAGACTTAAGCCTTACCATATCAACAATTAGATTAACTGTAAATAGTCTAAATAGGCCAATTGAAAGAGAGATTGTCAGAGTAGACTGAAAAACTTGTCCCAACTGTATGCTGTCTGTAAGAAACTCACTTCAAGTATTCGAAGATATGAAGGTTAAAAGTAAAATGATGAAAAAGATATATTCTCCAAATATAAATGGAATAAAAGTAGAAGAAAAATAAAAGTGACAGCATTAAGTGGACTTCAAAGAGAAGACAATTAGCAGAGATGGAGAGACACATTTACAAATGATAAAGGGCCAAATGCCATGAAGACATAGCATTCCTAAATGTGTGTGCACCAAGAACTGGTAGAGCCAAAATGAGAGATAGATAAGTCACAAGAATCATTTGAGACTTCAACATCAATCTCTCAAAACTTGACAGAATAAATAAAAAAAAAAAAAAATCAGCAAGGATCAGGAATAACTCAACAACACCATCAACCAATGGTATGTAACCAGCATTTAGAAATGACTTGCTTTCAAAAACACCAGAATGCAAGTTCTCTTCAAGTGCACAGGAATCATGTATCAAGATAGACCACAGACTGTAAAACAAATCCCAACAAATTCAAAAGAATTGCCATCATATGGAGTGTGCTCTCTGACCACATTAGAATCAAAGTAGAAGTCAATAACAGGAAATCTTGAAAGTCTTGAAAACTAAACAATACGTCTAGACAATTCGTAGGTGAAAGAGGGAGTCTCAAGGGAAATTAAAAAGTGCATTAAACTGCATGAAATGGAGATGCAGCACATCAAAAATTGAGGGACATAAATAAAGTAGTGCAGAAAAGAAAATTTATAGCATTAAATAATATTAAAAAAGAGGAAAAGTTTTAAATCAATAGTCTAAGGTCCTTCTTCAAGAAACCAGGAAAAGAAGAGCAAAATAAAACTGAATCAAGCAGAAGGAAGGAAATAATAAAGGTAACAGCAGAATTCAATAAAACTGAAAACAGAAAAAGCAATAGAAAACACCAACAAAATAAGAGATGGTTCTTTTAAAATATCACTAAAACTGGCAAACTTCAGCAAAGTTGATAAACAAAAGAGAGAAAAGATACAAATTATCTGTATCAGGATATCTCTACAAAAGGATAATAAGGAAATACTACAAACGACACTACACTCATAATCTTGACAATTTAAATGATATGGACCTATTCCTTGGAAATACAAATTACCATAACTCACCATTATGAAAGAGTTTGAATAGTCCTATAACTATTAAAGAAATTGAGTGTATAACTTAAAAGAAATATCCAGATCCAGATGGTTTCACTGGAGAATTATAAAGCTACACCAACCAAGACACTGTGTTATTTGTATAAAGACAGACATACAGATCAATGGAGCAGGATAAGGATTCCAAAAATAGACCCGCATAAGTAGAGCCAATTGATTTTCAACGAAGGTGTCAAAACAATTCAATGTGGAAAGGATAGTTCTTTCTTTTTTTTTTTAATGTTCATTTGTTTTTTTTTTGGGGGGGGGGAGCGAGAGCGGGGAAGGGGCAGTGAGAGAGGGAAATGCAGAATGCGAGGGAAATGCATAAAAGCCCAAGCAGGCTCCAGACTCTGAGCTGTCTGCACAGAGCTTGATCCAGGGCACAAACCCATGAACCGCAAGATCATGACCTGAACTGAAGTTGGACATTTGACAGACTGAGCCACCCAGGTGCCCCAGGATAGTTCTTTCAATAAATGGTGGTGGAATATTTGGGCATCCACAAGGAGAGGAATCTTGATCTATAAAAGTTCTAGAGAAAAACACAGGAGAAAATCTTATTGACCTAGGGGTAGGCAAAGATTTCTTATATAGGAGTACAAAGTGCACAAACAAAAAAAAATAAGTAAATTAGACATTATCAAGTCATAAAGTTTGGCTCTTCCAAAGACAGTCAAGAAAAATGAAAGGCAAACCACAGACAAGGATAAATTATTTGCAAAACCTATATTCAATGAGGAATTTATTTCCAGAATATGTATAGAACTCTGACATCTCAGCAATCAGCAAAACAACACAATTAAGACTTGAGTAAAAGATTTAAGCAGACACTTTAGAAAAGAAGACTCAGGGGTGGCTAATGCTCGCCTAAAAAGAAGTTCAAAGTCATTAGTCACCGGGGAAATGCAAATAAAACCACAATGAGCTATCACTACATGCGTATTATCTTGGCCCCAACAAAAATAACCAACTATCAAGTGAAGGAAATAAAAGATTAGTATAAATTCTTGTCCACTGAGCAACTGCAATGTTCACAGATTGCTGATGAGAATATAAACCGTACATTTTGAAAGTTTGGTGATTTTTTATAAAGTTATACAGACAGGCACTATATAACCCAGCCACGTACTCTAGGTATTTACTCACAGAAGATGAAAATTTGTGTTCACATAGAAACCTGCACGCAGATGCTTATAACAACTTTAATAAACATCCAAAGGGGAAACAACACAAATAACCAAATGGGCCTTTATATACAATAGAATACCACGTAACAAATAAAAAGAGACAAATTAAGGATACATAAAACACTGTGGATTCATGTTTAAAGCATTATGCTAGATGAAAGAAGCCAAATAAAAAGTAGTACATACAGCATCATTCCATTTTTATGATATTCTAGAAGCGAAAATTATGGTAACAGAAAGCCAATCAGCGGGCGCCAGGGACTAGGGAATGGGAAGAAGGATTAATCACAAAGGGCATAAAGAAAATTTTTGGGGTGACAGAAATGTTCCGTGTTATGATGATGAATATATTTGTTGATGTAATCAAGCCTGCACTCACAAGTTGTAAATTTTATGTATATTATATCTCAATAAAGTTAACTCTCTCCAACACAAAACAAGTGAACCAAACTCTTCATCAATTTAAAAAACACAACCACATGGGAAAAATATAATCATTTCAAATAATTTTGTAATATATTACTCTGACCAAATACACTGATGCATAAGAATAAATCTTAAACATCATATTGAGTAAAAAAGAGCAAACAGAAAAACAAGTAATTCACTTATATTACCTTCAGAAACAGAAAAAAAACTTAGTTTTGTTAAAGGCTATAAACATAGGGGGGATAAAAAGTAAAAATAAGGAAATAAAGAATTAGTATAAATTCTTATACACTGATAATTGCTAAAAAAGGAGGGAAGGAGAATAATCCAGGAGGGCCCCATAAAAAGATTCTGGGGTGTGATGATATTTCTTTTTTTTTTTTTTTTTGGTCTTGGTATTGGTAAAGATGTGGACATTTCATAACTTTTCTTTAAAAGAATGAATATGGTCTCATAAACTTCACTGTAAGAATGTCATATATCTCTGTATTTAAAAAACTTAATTATAGCCATTAAAGAATAGAGATACAGGGGCGCCTGGGTGGCGCAGTCGGTTAAGAGTCCGACTTCAGCCAGGTCACGATCTCGCGGTCCGTGAGTTCGAGCCCCGCGTCAGGCTCTGGGCTGATGGCTCGGAGCCTGGAGCCTGTTTCCGATTCTGTGTCTCCCTCTCTCTCTGCGCCTCCCCCGTTCATGCTCTGTCTCTCTCTGTCCCAAAAATAAAATAAAAAAAAAAAAACGTTGAAAAAAAAAAAAAAAGAATAGAGATACAATCAATAGCTTCCAAACTAATAAAGGGGAAAAAGTATCATAGAAATTCTATTGATCCAAGGCAGGGAAGGATTAAAAAAAAAAAAAAAAAAAAAGACACAGCTGAGACTGAAAACAAGATAAACATCTCTTTGAAACAGAAACTGAAAAAAATGCAAGCGGTCAGCAGGGCTGAGCCTACGGGCCTGCTGAGCTCTGGGTATGGAAGCAGCAACTGGGAGTTTCAGCTATGTAAGGTGACACACCAGAAAAAGATCCATCCAGCACAAGGAATTAGAGAGCTAGAATCACAACTCAGTGCCAGGGACTGGGGTGGAGTTGCCCTGGTCATGAAAGGGCACTGGGAAGAAAAAAATCAACAAACTGTGGCTGACCAACACAACATGTGGCTACAGCTTTTAAGAAGCTACGGGCATAAGGAAATGGGAAGACACATAAACAGCCTCGTAAACAAGAATGGAAACCAACCACCTGCTGGCTCAGATCATGATCTGCATTCTGTCTATGCCACAGGAGAACTTGCGCATTAAGCTCTCATTATATTACATAAGACCTGGTTCTGGACTGGGAAGCCATATGATTCTAGTGAAGGCAACCAAACATGTGAGACTAAGAGACTGAGAGACAGAACTTCCCACTCCAAATGAAGCTGCAAACTACATCCCAAAACATATGAAATAACTACACACAGTCAACAAAATCACTAATTAGAGTGTTTTGACAAAAGCTTTCAAATCAGTGGGTTTTGAATGTACCTGAAAATAAAAAGGAATGAAGTTCTCATACATGCTACAAAATAAACACCCCAAGACATTTTGCCAGGTATAATAAACCAGACACAAAAGGACAAACACTGTAGGATTCCACGTAGGTATCTAGAATAGACAAATTAATAGAGACAAATAGCAGATTAGTGATTATCAGAGCCAGGGGGAGGAGGCATAGGGAGTTGTTGCTTAATGGTTACAGAGTTTCTGTGTGGATTAATCAAAGTTTTGCAAATAGCCGTGATGGTTACATAACACTGTGAATGTAATTAATGCCACTGAATTGTACTCTTTGATACTGTGAAAATTGTAAATTTTATGTTATACATCTTATCACAATAAAAATAAAATTTTTAAGGCAAAATAGAGCTCAAGGAAGATATACACATCCACAATTATAGTGGGGGGTGCTTACATGCACATTACCTGTCATAAAATGATAGAACTAGTGAACAAAAATTAGAAAGGTTATAGTACACTTAAATAACAGACCTAAACTGCTTGATTTGTGTAAACTGCTTACACACATGTGTATATAAAGATTGCTCCCAAGAAATACATAAAATATATTATTCTAATGTGTACATAGCATATTTAGAAAAGTTGCAATGCTTTGGGTATTCTTTCTTGGTATCTGGTCAAAAGAATCAATAGTGTATAAATTATAATCTCTGCAATAAAATTAGAAATAAATTTAAGATTGTTTAAAAGGAAATTTGCCTATAACCTTTCATATTTGAAACCTTTAAAATGTAAAGAGGATATCATAATAGAAAAATCATAAATGAACACATGTGAAAGTGCTACATATCAAAATTTATCAGATGCAGTTAACTGGGATTTAGAGGTAAATTTACACAATTAAATATATATACATATATACTATGTATAGGTGCATAGTATATACATATATACCTACATATAATCAAGTGATTTTAGGGTGCCTAGGTGGTTCAGTTGGTTAAGCATCCAACTTCAGCTCAGGTCGTGATCTTACAGTTCATAAGTTTGAGCCCTGCATCAGACTCTGTGCTGACAGCTCAGAGTCTGGAGCCTTCTTCAGATTCTGTGCCTCCCTGTCTCTCTGCCCCTCCCCAACTCTCTTTCTCTCTTTCTCTCTCAAAAATAAATAAACTAAAAAATTAATTTAAAAAATGAAATGATTTAAAATTAATTAGTTCAACATCAAGATCAAGACATTAGAAAAGGAACAAGAATAATCTGAAGAAAATAGAATATAGAAAATAATAAATATGAGATCAAAAATCAATGAAATGGAAAATAAAAAAAAAAAAACAAGAGGGAATTCACAATCTTTTTTTTTTTTTTTTAGTTTCAGGTGTACGATTTAGTGATTCATCACTTATATACAACACCCAGTGTTCATCACAAGTGTCTTCCTTAATACCCAATACCCATTTAATACCCAACACCCCTCCCACCTCCCCTCTAGCAACCCTCAGCTTTTTCTCTACAGTTAAGAGTTTGTTTTATGGTTTCCATCTCTCTCTTTTTCCTTCCTCCTCCCATATGTTCATCTATTTTGTCTCTTAAATTCCACATATGAGTGAAGTCATATAGAATTTGTCTTTCTCTGACTGACTTATCTCACATAGCATAATATTCTCTAGCTCCATCCATATCATTGCAAATGGCAAAATTTCATTCCTTTTTATGGCTGAAAGTAGATTTATACTTTTATTATGGTAACAAATAGTTGTTGAAGTGAGATCTATAAACATATACAGAATTATTATATTTAAATTCATATAGAACAATATTTACATTTTTAAGTTACAGCTTTGAAATCAGAAGATGAAGTACAGCTTAAGTTTGCAAGAAAGAAAGAGAAAAACACAAAATAAAAATAGACAAAGCAGTAAAAACATAACTATCTGTTTCTGATACGTAGAAATGCTCAGAAAGCTACATCTTCTTAATCTTATTGTCCAAATCATTAAAATATGGATGATTCAGTGCCATTGTGCCAGAAATTCATTTGGCAGGATCATAGACCAACATTTTTGAGAACAGATCCAAGCCATTTCCATCCAAGTTTTTGACACGGGATGCCAGACTTCCTGGTTTCCCCTTGGGGAATGTATTCTTATAGTCCTATAAAGATTCCACCTCTGGCCACCCTTCATTATTGGGGGTGGCCAAAGCTCTGAAAATTCTGAAGAGTTAATCAATTTCTGAATCCCCATGGAAAAGTGGTTTCTTAGTTGTTAATTCTGTAAACATGGTGCCTAAACTCCAAATGTCAACTGGAGTTGAGTAGTGAGCTGACCCCAGCATTACTTCTGGAGATCTACACCAGAGCATCACTACCTCATATGGTATATTCTAACAGGTATTCCAAAAGCTCTGGCAAGGCCAAAATCAGCCAGTTTAATTGTTCCTTTGTCATCAATCAATAGATTTTGAGATTTTAAGTCTCTGTGCAGAACTCTTCTGGAGTAGCAAAACACAGTCCCTTGTAGGATTTGGTACAAGTAACTCTTAACAAGTGAAGATTCCATGAATTGACCAGGAGGGATGGAATCTAAGTATTTCTTGACATCCATGGAAGAGAATTCAAAGATGAGATATAAGCTGGAACCTTGCATAAGCACGTCTTGAAGACTGACTATATTTGGATGACAAAGTTCTTTTAATAGAGAAATTTCCTGAATTGCAGTACTAGAAACCCTTCCTCTTCACTTTCTAGTCTGATTTTCTTCATGGCTACCACTTGACCTGTAGTTTTGTGTCTACCCTTACACACAACTCCACAGGTACCTTCTCCAATTTTTTCTATTTTGGTATAGTCTTCCATAGTTAACCAGTGAGGTGGTACGTCCCGGCTTTTATCCCATGACGAAAGTGGTGGTGGCTACCACATCGGCATCACTCTCGCCTCAACTTCCAAGAGCCAGGTTTTTCTTTTTTTCTTAAGCACTACGTTTTTAATATAATTGTTTAATCACGAATAGAGCTTAGTGATTGAGAGAAAAACTGTGCCACTGACTAACAACAAGGAAAAGTGTAATTCAGACCTAAAGGGAAAAATACAAAAACCTTAGCATCAAACAGACCAGGAGTCAAATCTGGACTCTACCATGTCCCATTGGCGTGACCTTTAGCAAATATCATTTCTCTGATTCGGAGTTTCCTCCTCTGCAGAGTAAGGATCACACTGCTCACCTCACAGAGAGCTGGGAGAATTAAATGAGAAATCAGGTGTTCAGAGGTCAGCATTACTGCCCAAATCATGGTAGGGGTTCAACAAATATTAGTTCCCTCCTACTGCCTCCCATGCAACTTTTATCAGCAAGCATCATAAAAGGGTTTGGAAACTGCTAAAATGTATTTCCTCGTGTCTGGATTCACATTATATATATATACCACAATTTCTTGATCCATTCATCGGTCTACGGACATTTGGGCTCTTTCCATAATTTGATTACTGTTGATAATGCTGTTATAAACATCAGGGTGCATGTATCTATCCCTTTGAATCGGTATTTTTGTATCCTTTGGGTAAATACTTTGTAGTGCAATTGCTGGGTCGTAGGGTAGTTCTATTTTTAATTTTTTGAGGAACCTCCATACTGTTTTCCAGAGTGGCTGCACCAGTTTGCATTCCCACCAGCAATGCAAAAGGGTTCCTCTTTCTCCACATCCTCACCAACATCTGTTGTTTCCTGTGTTGTTAATTTTAGCCATTCTGATGGGTGTGAGGTGATATTTCATGGCAGTGTTGATTTGTATTTCTCTGATAATAGTGATGCTGAGCATCCTTTCATGTCATATGGCTTTTTAACATTAGTTCGCTAGTTAAAACAGTAAGGAAAAATAAACATAGGATATTAGAATTGAGAAATAAGAGCCCAAACTGTTTGTATTTCAGATTTGACTATTGTCTACATAGAAAATTCAAGAATATCTATAGATAAACCCTTAGAATCAGTAAATGTGGTTAGTGATGCTACTAGATACAAAGAAAAGAATCTACAATCCTCATATATCTCCAGTTATAAAGTAGACTTTTTTCTACTACTATTAGGGTAGTAGAAAAAAATATTCCATTTATAACAGTGACCAAAATTTATGGGTGTCCACAAAGAAATCTAAATGATTTTTTACAAAACAAACTACAAAACATTATTGAAGGATGGAAAAGAAAACATAAATTAAGAGGAAAAAATGCCAACTCCAAAAATTGGAAGACTCTCCAGCAAAGACGGAAATTCTCTTCAAATAAATCTACAAATTAAATATAAGCACAAAGCCCCACCAGAGTTTTCCATGGAAATTGACAAAGAACCAAAAATCTCAAAGACAAATTTGAAGAACAGGAAGGGAGACATGTTATAAAGCAACAGTATTTAAGACTGTCTAGTATTAGCCCAGGGACAGATAAATCAAGCAAATAAAACAAGTGAGCAGTAGACTCAAAATAGCCCTGCTCACATATGGAAACCATATATAACAAGTATGTTCAAATGGATACACCATTCAATAAAAAGTCTGGTCCAACTGATTATGAATACAGAATAAAATTAGGTTACTACCTAACATAATATACTGAAAAAATCCCAGTTGGATGAATATCTAGCTGCAAAAGACAAATTAGTGTTTTAGAAAAAAAAAGTAAGGTAACATCTTTATGACATTATTGATATTGATAGTTTTTATTTACATTACAAATAAAGACTTGGCATAAACCAAGAATATAAGGTAAAATGACATTCTATTGACATCTCACCACTTGCAGATTTACTTTTGAACATGTGGGCTTTAAAGTTGCCAAGAAAGGGGAGTGGAGAGCTTTCAACTGGCTTGGAAGTAATATGTAACTTCCACTTAACACTCAATTAGCCATGATCAGTCCCAACTTAATTGCAAGGGAGCCTGGGAAACATGGGGGTGCACTTGGAACCTGGGTGGTAGGGGTGACTAATACTTGGCTCTTCCACAGGTTCTTGATCTATGATTTCTATATTTCATTTAATTAAGCCCTTATTAATTTTCTATTGCTGCTGTAACAAATTACCAAAAACTTAATGCCTCAAAACACCTTCAATTTATTGCATTGCACATTTGGAGGTCAGAAGTCCCACATGGATTTCACTGGGCTGAAACCAATATATTGGCAGGGCCATGTTCCATCTAGAGGCTCTATGGGATAATTCATTTTTTCTTGTCTTTTTGATCTTCTAGAGGCTGCCAAAATTCCTTGAACATGGCCCTGACCAACAATCAGATCATTTCAATCTCTGCTTCTATCATCAACTCTCCTTCTCAGACTTTCCTGCATTTCTCTTTCACTTATGAGGAAACTCATGATTACATTGGACACACCCAGATAATACAGGATAATCTCCCCGTCTTGGGATCCTTACCTTAATCTCATCTGCAAAGTCCCTTTTGCCAGATAAGGTCACATATCCACAAGCTGTGAGCATTAGGATGTGGCCCTATTTGTAGAGCCATTATGCTGCCTACCACACATGGAATGATCCAATTCTTGTAAAACATACAAACACACACACATAACTAGAAATTTATATGTGCCTATAAATGCAATTCTATATGTGTAACAGGATGTTAAATTTAAAGATGTAATAAATTATATTCTAAATGGCTTACTACACTATATTCAGAATTTGAAATAGGGTAAGTAAAACTGGTTGAAGCTAAGAGATTTTATGAGAAAGATTTCTTTAGAACAAACTATGAGTGTTTGTCACATACACACCGAGGGGAAGGGTGGGGGGGTATGTTAGAGGGTACTAACTTCTCTCAGGAAGGAGTCCTGTAAGAGCACTTAGAGGGTATGACATAAGTTTCTTGGAGGTGTGGGGCTGGATGTTACAGAAAACTAATATGTGACAAAGGCCTCAGGATTCTAATGGAGAGGGGCTGTCGCTGTTATCCTGGGGTGGCAGAAGACAGAAAGCGAAACCGGGCTCTGTTGGGAACATGCTAAACTTCCACTGACGTGTGGCAAAGGATACAAGAGTATTTCCTGTGGATCAGAACACAAAGGAGAGAGCTAGCCCGGAACCTTTACAACTCTTACTCATGAGGTTGACATTGAGATGGGACCCCAGAAGAACATCGGAATGGAGCGCACGCTGAAATAACAGAGACTGAGTAGTATAGCTATCAAGAGATGAGAATGCAATTTTATATGTGTAAACAGGATGTTAAATTTGGAGATAAAAAACAGGTATATTCCAAATTACTTACTAAGCTATGTACAGAATTTGAAACAGAGAAAGTAAAACTGTCAGTGAATGAAGAACATGTAAAAAAACACCCACGCCCAGGAGTGACACCAGCATGAAGGTGGAACAGGAAGTCCCAGTCTCTTATTTCCCCACAGAGACACCAACTCAATGATATACAGACTAAACTGCCTTTGTGAGAACTCGAGAAACCAGTTAAGAATTTGCAGCACCCCTGGGGAGGGCAAAGTCAAGAAGAGCCACATGGAAGCTGGTAAGAAAGTTTGTTGCATTGACCCGGCATATCCCCTCCCCTTCTGCAGCACGGAACATTGGTAGAAAATGCCCAACCTGTGGCTTCTCCCTAGGGAGAGACAAAGAAAAGTGGAACATCTATCAAACACTCTGGCCTTTCAAAAGGCTGTCCCAAGGACTAGTTTTTGTCTCATTTAACTCAGTTCTGACAGGAACCAATATAGTTTGGATGCCTAGGGGCCACTGAGAACAAAGGCTAGCATGGTGGCTTGTTGCAACACCAGAGAGATTGAATTACCACGGGCAGTCACCAGGGAAAGGAAATATTATAAGCTCCTGAAAAAGAAACAAGGCAAGCTTCTTTAACACAGAAATCACATGCACAAGCTCAGAGAAGTCACATATGCATAAGTGAGTTGAGATGCTCCAGAATCTCTAGCCAGCTTGATTTTTGAAGATCTTCCCAGTACAAAGCCAGTCCATAAAGACCGGGAGAGATGGCTATTTTTTCAAATGCCCAAATTTCAATAAAATCACAAAGCATGCAAAGAAACAGAAAAATACGGCAAAAATCAAAGGAACAAAATAAATCTCCAGAAACCATCCCTAAAGAAATGGGGATCTATGAATTACCTGACAAAGAACCATTAAAAACAGCCTAAAAGATGCTTGATGAGCTAAAAGAGAACACTGATGGACAACTAAATGAAATTAGGAAAATAATGCATGAACGAAATGAGAGTATCAGCAAAGAGATAGAACCTATTAAAAACAAGATCAAAGAGAAATTCTGAAGCTGGAGTATACAAAAAGAGAATTGGAAAATTCACTCGCAGGATTCAACAACAGACTTGATCAAGCAAAAGAAACAGTTAACATGAAGACGAGTCATTTGAAATTCTGAGTCAGAATTATAAGAGAAAAAAGAATGAAGAGAAGTGATAGGAGCCAAGGGACTTATGGGACACCCTCAAAAGTATACTACTCAAAAGTGGTAATATATGCATCATGGGAGCCACAGAAGAGACAGGGAAAGGGGTGGATGGTCTATTTGAAGAAATAAAGGCCAAAAATGTCCCAAATTTGAGAAAGGTAATGGATACACAAGCTCAAGAAATAAAAAGAACTCCAATTGGGATAAATACAAAAAGGCTCATGCCAAGACACATTATAATCAAATTGTTAAAAGTCCCAAAGAGAATCTTGAAAGCAGGAAGAGAAAAGTGACTCATTACATATAAGGGAGCTCCTATGAGATTATCAGCAGATTTCTCAATAGACAGAAATCTTGCAAGCCAGAGGACTTGGGATAATCTATTCAATGTGATGAGAGAAGAAAACTGCCAAACAATACTGTATCTGGCAAAGCTGTCTTTCAAAAATGAAAGGGAAATTAAGATTTTCCTAGACAAATGAGGGCTGAAAAAGTCCACTGCCACAAGAACTGCCTTACAGGAAATGCTAAAAGGAGTTCTTCAAGTTAAAGCAAAAAGACACTGGATAGCAAATGAAAACAAAATTATAAAGCTCTCTCTCTGGGAAAGATCAATATAAAGACAAACAGTACTGTAATGTTGGCACATAAATCGCTTTTAATTCTGGCATAGAATTTAAATGACAAAGGCATTAAAAACAACTATAAATCTATGTTAATTGGTACACAGTATAAAAATATGTAATTTGTGGGGCACCTGGGTGGCTCAGTCGGTTGAGCGTCCGACTTCAGCTCAGGTCATGATCTTGCGGTTCGTGAGTTCAAGCCCTGTGTCGGGCTCTGTGCTGACAGCTCGGAGCCTGGAGCCTGCTTCAGATTCTGTGTCCCCCTCTCTTTCTGCCCCACCCCTGCTTGTGCTCTCTCTCTTTCAAAAATGAATAAAAATAAAAAAAAAAATTTAATGTAATTTTGAGACACTGGTAACATAAAGCTGAGTGAACAGAGATGTAAAGCAATAGAGTTTTTCTACACAAGTTAAGTTAAATTATTATCAGTTCAAAACAGATTGATACGGGGGGGGGGGGGAATGAGTGAAATAGGTAAAGGGGATTAAGAGTACTTTAACTTGATGAGTCCTGATAATGTATAGAATTGTTGAAGCACTATATTGCAAACCTGAAACCAATGTAACACTGTGTGTTAACTACTGGAATTAAAATTAAAGAAAAATAAAATAATAAAGTAGATTGCTGTAATTTTAAGATGCTTTTTGTAATATTCATAGTAACCACAAATAAAATACTATAGAAGATACATGAAAGAAATGAGAAAGGAATCAAAGCATATAACTACAAAAGAAAATCAATGAAACAAAAAGGAAAGTAGCAAGCCAGGAAGAGGGACAAAATAGCTACAAGACACATGGAAAATCATTAACAAATGGCCATAGTAAGTCTTACCCTATTACTAATTACTTTAAATGTAAATAGATTAACCTACCAATTAAAAGACATCAAGTTATTGAATGGGTTAAAACACACAAGATCCATCTATATGCTGTCTACAAGAGACTTAGCTTTAAAATCTAAGAGCACACATAGGCTGAAAGCAAAAAGAGGGAAAAGACATAATGTGCGATAGTAAATAGGGCAGGGGTGAACATAATCATAACATAAAATAGGTAAGTTAAAAACTGTCACAAGAGATAAAGAAGGACATTTTATACTGATAAAAGGAACAATTTATCAGAAAAATGTAAGAATTATAGATATATGCACCTAACATCAGAGCTCCTCAATATATAGAAAAAAGTTGACAGGATAGAAGAGAGAAATAGACAGCAATACAATTATAGTAGGAAATTCAACAGCCATCTTTTAATAATGGCTAGAATAACTAGACAGAAAATCAATAAGGAAACAGAAGTCTTGAGCAACACTACAGACCAATTAGATCTAACAGGCATATACGAAACATTCCATCCAAGAACAGCAGAATACACATTCTTCTCAAATGCACACGATACATCCTCCACAAGAGACCCCATGTTGGGCCACAAAACAAGTTTTAACAAATTTAAGAAGACTTAAGTCATGCCAAAGATCTTCTCCAAACACAATGAGATGAAACTAGAAATCAAGAGCAAAAGGAAAATTGAACATTCACAAATACGTAGAAATTAATACTCTTAAACAACCAATGAGTCAAAAATGAACATAGTATCTTCAGACAAGTGAAAGTAATAGAAAAACAGCATAGTAAAACCGATGGGATGCAGGGAAATAGTATTAAGAGGGAAGTTTATGTCAGTAAACAGTTACATTAAAAAAGAAGAAATATCTCACATAAATGACCTAACTTTCAACTGTAAGGAACTAAAAAGGAACAAACTAAATCCAAAGTAGCAGAAGGAAAAAAAATAATAAATTTTAGAGCAGAAATAAATGAAATAGAAAACAGAAATACTGAAAAAAATCAACAAAACATAGAGTTGGATTTTTAGGAAATCAACAAAATTGGCAAACTCTTAGCTAGACTGAGAAAAAAAGAGGACCCACATAAATAAAATAAAAAATAAAAGAGGAGATATTACACCTGATGCCAGGATTATAAAAGAAATATAAGAGACCACTATGAACAATTATACACCTACAAGTTGGATAATCTAAAAGAAATATATAATTACTAGAAATATAGAACCTAACAAGATTGAATCATAAAGAAAAAAAGTCCAAACAGACCTATAATCACTAAGGAGACTGAATCAGTAATCAAAAATTTCCCCCGAAATAAAACCTCAGGGCCAGATGGCTTTTCCAGAGAATTCCACCAATATTTAAAGAAGAAAATACCAATACTCTTCAAACTCTTCCAAAAAATTTCAAACTCAGGACTCCAGCATTACCCTGAAACCAAAACCAGAGAAAGACATTACAAGAAAAGAAATCTAGAAGCAAATAACCTTGATTAATATTGATACAAAAATAGTCAACAAAATACTAGAAAACTGAATTCAACAGCACATTAAAAGCATTCCACATAGTTACAAACAGAGAGGGAGGGAGGCAAACCATAAGACACTTTTAAATACAGAGAAAAAACAGAGGGTTGATGGGAGGTGGGGGAGAGGGGAAAATGGGTGATGGGCATTGAGGAGGGCACTTACTGGGATGAGCACTGGGCATTGTATGTAAGCCAATTTGACAATAAATTATATACAATAATAAACAAATTAATTAATTAAAAATAAATAAATAAAAGCATTCCATAGTGACCAGGTGGGATTTATTCATAGAATGTCAAGATGGTTCAACACATGAAAACCAATCAATTTAATATACCACATTAACAGAATGAAGGGAAAAAAACACATGATCGATTAATGAAGAAAAAGCATTTAACAAAATTCAACACATTTTCACAATAAAAACACTCATAAAACCAGGAATCAAAGGTTATTATCTCAAATAATTAAAGGCATATATGAAAAGCCCGCAACTTATACTCAATAGAGGAAAACTCAAAGTTTTTCCTCTCAGATAAAGAACAAGAGAAAGATGCCCATTTTCATCAGTTCTATTCAACATAGTACTAGAAATCCTAGCCAGAGAAATAGGTCAGGACAAAAAAAAAAAAAAAAAAAAAAAAAAAGACATCCAAATTCTAAAGGAAGAAATAAGATCATCTCTGTTTACAAATACATGATCTTATATGCAGAAAACTAAAGGTATGCACACACACACACACACACACACACACACACACACACGAATGCTGTTAAAATAAACAAATTCAGCAAAGCAGCAGGATTCAAAAACAACAACCCAAACCAGTTCCATTTGTATACACTAAAAATGAACAATCCAGAAAGGAAATTAAGAAAACATTTCCATCTACAATAACATTAAAAAGAACAGAATACTTAAAAGTTTTATTTATTTCCATAAATAAATGGAAAGACATCACATGTTCATGAATTGGAACACTTGATAACATTAAAATGTCCATATTACCCAAAGCAATCTACATATTTAATGCAATCCCTATGAAAATCCCAATGACAATTTGCAAAACTAGAAAAAAAATTCTAACATTATATGGAATCTCAAGGAATCCCAACTAAATCTTGAAAAAGAACAAAGTTGGAGGCTTCACATTTCTTGATTTCAAAACATATTACAAAGCTACAGTAATCAAAACACAGAGTTGTACCATGGAAAGACAGACATATACAACAACAGAAGAGAACAGACAGGCTAGAAATAAACCCTCATGTATTTGGTCATATTACCTTGGACAACATGGCCAAGACCACACAATGGGGAGAGAACAGTATCCAACAAATGATGCTGGGAAAACTGGACATTCACAAGGAAAAGAATAAAGTTGGATCTTTACCTTATAGTACACACAAAAATGAACTAAAAATGGATTAAAGACCTACGGGTAAAACATAAATCTGTAAAACTATAAAAAAATATGGGAATAATTTCATGGCAATTGATTTCGCAATGATTTCTTAGATATGATACCAAATGCACAGGTAACAAAAGCAAAAGGAGATAAATGGGACTACACCAAACTTAAAAAAACTTCTGTCCATCAAAGGAAACAATCAGGGTGAAAAGAACCTACAAAATAGGAAGAAATATTTGCAAATCACAGATATGATAAGGGGTTAATATATACAATATGCCAAGAACTCCTATAACTCAACAACAATACCCTGATTTTAAAATGTGCAAAGCACCTGAATAGACATTCCTCCAAAAAAAAAAAAATACACCAACAAGCTTAAGAAAAGATGTTGACCATCACTAATCATCAGAGAAGTGCAATGAGGTATCAAAAAAAAAATAAACCAGAAATAACAAGTATAGGTGAAAATGCAGAGAAATTGGAACCCTATGCACTGTTAGTGGGAATGTAAAGCTTCTCAAAAAATTAAAAATAGAATTACCACATGACCCAGCAATCACACTTCTGGGTATTTATCCAAAAAAATTGAGACAAGGATTGAAGACATTCGCACACTCATGTTGATTGTAGCATTATTCACAATGACCAAAAGGTGGAAGCAACCCAAATTTCCACTGAAGAATGGATGGATTAAAAAAAAGGTGATATATACATACCATGAAATATTATTCAGCCTTAAAAAGAGAAGGAAATTCTGTCATATTCTACAACATGGTTGGGACTTAAGGACATTAAGTCAGTCACAAGAAGACAAATAGTGTATGATTCCACTTACGTGAAATATCCAAAGTAGTCAGACTCATAAAACAGAAAGTAGAATGGTGGTTCCCAGGGGCTGGGGGAAAGGGGAAATGGGGAGCTGTTGTTCAATGGGTACAGAGTTTCAGTTTTGCAAAATGAAAGAGTTCTAGAGAGCAAGTGCACAACAGTGAGAACACGATTAACCCTATGGAATGGTACACTTAAAAATGGTTAAGATGGTAAATGTTACTATTTTTTAACCCCAATTAAAATAATACAAAACACCCAGGCCCAGAGACCCTGAAACCTTCTTATAAAATTCATTAGAGTTTAACACTTTCCTGCCTACCTCCCACACCCATCTCCCCTTCTTCCCTATTTCCCATCCCTTTAGATTCAACTAGAGTGGGTCAGATACCACTGCTAGTGACAGGGAAAGAAGTAGCTAGGAAGAGGGAGAAAAGGGGCAGGTGGTCTCCAGCAGCAGGTGGTCCATTTATAGTAAGCCCTGGGAGGGGAAGGAGGGATGGCTTGAATTTGCGAGATTGAAGTGCTGATCCATATATAGCATTTAGCATTCTAATTTCTAATAGAGGACTATAATTTAGAACTTAAGAGTTAACTAGGAAGGAGCAGATGAGTCAATAGATATGCCCAGCGGTAACCTACTGGCAGAAGAAGAAATTTCCCACTGAGCCTGTTGAAAGAGATAATGGAAAGCAAAAATAAAAAATGTTTTCAATTTATATCCAATGCATTTTACCTGTCCAGTATACTGGCTTCAACTGCTAATGTACATAATGTTAACGTAGAGGAAAAAGTTGGGAAGGCTGTACACTAAATGATTAACAGTAGCCATCTGTGGGACTGGATTAAAAAGGGGAGCATTTGGGGGCACCTGGCAGGCTCAGTCAGAAGAGCAAATGACTCTCGATCTCAGGGTCATGAGTTCGAGCCTCATGCTGGGTGTACAGATTACTTTAACAAATAAATATTAAAAAATTTAAAAATGGAAATGGGAGCATTTGAAAGATTTTTATTCTTCACTCACTATACATCTATAATATTTTAATTATTTGCAAGGAGTATATTATATTATTTATGTAAGTGATATGTAATTTTTATTTATTTTTTATTTTTTGATATGGAATTTTTAAAGTCAGAATTTGGAATTAACATATTATGCAGGTTTATTTCATATATAGGTAATTGGTCTGTCTAAATACTGTCTACTTTGTTATAACCAGACACTAGTGAACCTCTTGGGAAAGACAAACTTTCTTTGAAATTGTTGGATCCAGCATTAAAAATGAGGCCAGATGTGGGGCACCAGGGGGGCTCAGTTGGTTAAGCATCTGACTCTTGATTTCAGCTCAAGTCATGATCTCACAGTTCATGAGACTGAGCCCAAGTTGGGTTCCATGCTGACAGTAGGGAGCCGGCTTGGGACTCTCTCTCTCTCCCTCTCTCTCTGCCCTTCCTCTACATGCACCCTCGCATGCTCTCTCTCTCTTTCTCAATAAATAAACATTTTTTAAAAAATGAGGCTAGATGTGAAGACTGGGTTTTCTATTTTTTTTTCCTTTTTCTATAGCAAAAAGAAGAAGAAAGAAGGAGGAAGTAAAGGAAGGAAGGAAAGAAGGGAGGGAGGAAGGGAGGGAGGGAGGGAGGAAGGAAGGAAGGAAGGAAGGAGGGAGAGAGGGAGGGAGGGAGGGAGAGAGGGAGGGAGGGAGGGAGGAAGGGTGAGGCAAGTCCAATCTCCTTTTCCTTATAAATTCTTAGAAAAAACTTACTAACTCTTATCAGTTACTGCTCATAGTGAATTTCACAAAGAGTGAATATTAGCATTATAGTGTTCTCTGTTTGTATTATTTTTCTCTTTTAAAACATCTTTATGGATAGCACAATCTTATGTTGAAATTTTGAATCAATATGGTGCTTTCTAAAGTTAAGAGTTACTAACAATGTCTTTACTCTTTTTTTTCTTTTAAACACAGAAAGGACATCAGCTTACAGACACACACAAAGACTAGGGGAACCTCCAATTGGTCAAAAAAGCAATGTGGAAAACTTTCTTTGAAGATAATTAATGACAAATGGTAAACATTACTTTCCTGGATATTCTGCCATTATTCTGGCCCTTCCTCATATGCTACCACTAGAATCTTATAGGAGCTGCTTCCTGCCAACATAAGCATTGTGTGAAAACTTTACAAACATCACTGGGAAGAATAAACCAATGACCTCTGTATGACTTCTTAGCAACTTTGCAAGCCAGAGGCCTAATTTGACATGTGGATTTGGTGGTTTGACCATCCTTGGCTAACATCAGGTCCACATGTAAGAGGGGTGTGCAGTGGCTCCATACCCCAGGGAACCAGCTCAGTCTCATGCGCCATGAGTCACAGTGGAGAGGAGAGCCTCCTTCCTGGCCGTCTTGACTCACTGCGGAGCAGAAGAGGATGCTCATTGGGGTTGTGGTCCCGTTACGCGAGAGACCGCGGTGAGCTAAACAACTGCACCAAGATGCAACCAAATCCCTCAAATTAGGAGAGAACAGGATGAGAACGACCAAATTCACTGATGGTTTGAGTTGGCAAAATTCTATGAAGTTCTAACATTAGCTCTACGCTCATAAATCATGTTTTCCTTGGTCTTCTCAACTTCTAGTAATTAAACTGCTGCACCTCAAGTTGCCTTTTCAACAAATTCTATAGGAATTTGTATTCTGCTTAAGAGTGGATTAAATTTAAAAGTCTATCTTGGATCAGACTGGATCAGTCTCAACTTGTCTCAGAACCCATGTCTCTTTGGACGGTACCTATCCTGCCCTTCCCAACAGCCATCCACCATTGGGTTCTTCTCTAGGGTTGGTAGTGTGTTGTTTGTTTTTAATTGAAACCTTGAATCCCAGGTTTTTAACTTACTTACCTATAAAATAGCATCGTTTTATGGGAACTAAACTGTAATGTATCCTAGTGATTTGCCAAATTCCTAAATTACTAGAAGGATTGCCCCTTTCAGATAAACTCTGTACTGTTTTAGTTGCAAACTAATAAAGGGAATAGAAAGAAAACATTAGAAGAAAATGTGTTAATCCCTCTTCATCATATGACCAAACATAGCCTCTCTTCGAATCTAAAGTGACTTATCAGCTTAAATCACTCAGGGACCTATAGTTTCATGTACCATTCACTCAAGGCTTCCCTCAAGGCGGCTCACACACTGCTACCTCGACTTCTTTTCCTATAATGCTTGCCCTTCTCTATCTTCTGCTTACTTTCTTACTGCTCTACACCACTCACATCCTTAAAGATACAAGTTACAATTAATCTTGAAGTAAATATTGCCATAGATGCCTCACTCTGCTGGGATTTCTATTCTGTAGTCACTATTTATTATTACTTTTGAAGTATAATTACACAATGTTATATTAGTTTCAAGTGTAGAACATACTGATTCAACAATTCTATACGTTACTCAGTGCTCAGAGAATCACTAGACATATTATTACAATATTATTGACAATATTCTGTGTGCTGTACTTTTCATCAATATGACCTATTTATTTTATTACTGGAAGTTTGTATCTCTTAATCTCATTTATCTGTTTCACCCCTCCCCCAAACCCCTCTCTTCTGACAACCACCAGTTTGTTCTCTGTAATTAAGAGTCTGTTTGTTTGTGTCATTGTTCATTTGTTTTGTTTTTTAGATTCCACTTACAAGTAAAATCATATGGTGTTTGTCTTTCTCTGACTTATTTCACTTAGAATAATACCTTCTAGGTCCATCCATATTGTCACAAATGGCAAGATCTCATTCGTTTTATGGCTGGATAATATTGCATTGTGTGGTGTGTGTGTGTGTGTATACATATACATACACACACACACAAAAATAGACACGCAGATAAACAGAACAGAATAGACAGCCCATAAATAAACCCATGTTTATGTGGTCAATTAATCAATGATAAAGGAAGGATGAATATACAATGAGGAAAAGACAGTTTCTTCAATGAATGGTGCCAGAAAAACCAAACAGCTACATGCAAAAGAATTAAACTGGACCACTTTTTTTTGTTAACTTTTTTCATGTTTATTTATTTTTGAGAGAGAGAGAGACAGAGAGCGACAGAACATGAGTGGGGGAGGGGCAGAGTGAGGGATACAGAATCTGAAGTAAGCGCCAGTCTCTGAGCTGTCAGCACAGAGCCTGACACGGGGCTCGAACTCACAAACTGTGAGATCATGACCTGAGCGGAAGTTGGATGCTTAACCAACTGAGCCACCCAGGCACCCCTAAACTGGACCACTTTCTTACACCATACAAAAAAATAAACTCAAAATGGATTAGATACTTAAATGTAAGACCTGAAACCATATAACTCCTCCAAGAAAATTTGGGCAGTCATCTCTTTGACATAGGTCTCAGCAACATTTTTTTCTACGTATGTCTCCTAAGGCAAGGAACACAAAAGCAAACATAAACTATTGGGACTACACTAAAACAAAAAGCTTTTGCACAGTGAAGGAAACCATCAGCAAAATGAAAAGGCAACTTACCGAATGGGCATCTGTATATATATGCAAATGATATATCCAATAGGGGGTTAATATCAAAAGTATGTAAAGAACTTACCTAACTCAACACCAATAAAAGCAAATAATGTGATTAAAAATGGGTAGAGGGCCTGAATAGACATTTTTTCCCCAAAAAAGACCTACAAATGGCTAACAGACACATGAAAAGATGCTCAGCATCACTAACCATCAGGAAAATGCAAATCAAAACCACGATGAGATATCACCTTACATCCGTCAGAATGGCTAGAATCAAAAAGCCAAGAAATAACAAGTGTTGGTGAGGATGTGGAGAAAAAAAATCCTTTTGCACTGTTGATGGGAAGGTACAGTGGTGTATCTACTATGGACAACAGTATGGAGATTCCTAAAAGAAATTAAAACAAGAAAAACTCTATGATCCAGTAATGCCACGACTTTGGGTATTTACCCAAAGAAAACAAACACTGATTTGAACGGTATATTCTGTATTCTCTTAATTCTTGCTGACTTTGACTTAAATCTTTACCACTCCATCATTTTCAAGACATGGTTTTCTCTAGTCACTCATGACTCTTCTCCTGGCACTCTTCTGAGCTTTGAGTTCACTGTGTCTAAGTTTCTTTTTAGTCTCTTCTGCTTCCACCTACTCCTTAAATGATGATATTCCCTAGGATTCTGTCCTGGGTTCTCCTCCTTTCTCAATCTGTATTCTCCCTGAGTGATAACAACCTGAAGTGTCTATCCTAAACTCTTTAAGTTTATAATCTATATGCCTACTAGACACACAATTCCAAACGAACCACACCTATTTCAAACACAAAATGTTCAAAGGGGAGTTTATAACACAGACCCTGCGCAATCCAACTTTCCTCCTGAATCTCTAATTTAAGTTAATGGTAAAATTCTCCAACCAATCCCCCCTTCTCTATTCTTATTTTTCCAAAGACAATAGTCAGATTTTGTCTATTTTATCTTTTTAATAGCTTACATACATATTCATTGCTTACTTTTCAATCCACACTAATGAATATTACTGATTTCCATTATAAACATAACTATTGCAAGCCTACAGCTTTCATCACATCTCATAGAGACTAACTCATAGTGTCACTCATAGTGACAGTATAGAGGACAGTTTAGATGAGAGCACTGTATTTGCATGAGCATTGTAAAATGCTTATTCATCGTGTCATCATTCAACAAATATTTCTAAGTACCTGATCTGGGACAGAAAAAAGGTATAGCTAGCCAAATGCAAAGCTGGAGGGGGAGGGGCAGAAGAGTTGGGCATATAATGGTAGAATTTTCTGCATTAACTTCTATTTTTACACTTACATAGCTTAAGTAGAACAGTGTAAATATGTTCCACGTGATTTAGATAATTCTTCCATATTTAAAATAGCTATAGGTTTCCCTACTACCTCAAATCCATGGAAGTCTGGGAAAGAGAAGAAAACTCATTTAAACATTTTTCTTTGGGATGGAGACAGGTTACTAAATTGTTAATTATTGAACCAAAGAAAAGTTCACATAACATAAAATTACCATTTTAAAGTTAACAATTCCGTGGCTTTTATTTGATGCATTTCAAATGTTGTGCAACCACCGTCTCTATAAAGTTCTAAAACACGGTCATCACCCCAACGGAAAATCTCTCATTTTCCTCTTATTTCCTCAAGCACTTGTTCCTATTCTACTCCTCCTCCCCTAATAAGCATAAATGTACATTCTCTCTATCGATTTACCAATTGTGGAAATTTCATATAAATGGTATCATATAAACCTGATCTTTTGTGTCTGTATGGTATCATACAGGATCTTTTGTTTCATTCACATTGTATCATGTTTCAGTACCTTATTCCTTTTTATGGCTAAATAATATTCCATTGCATACATATACACCAAATTTTGTTTATCCATTCATCCATTGATGGATGTTTGAGCTGTTTCCACCTCTTTTTTTAAGTTTATTTTATTTATTTTGAGAGAGAGAGGGAGAAAGAGAGAGCGAGCGAGCACAGGAGGGGCAGAGAAAGAGGGGGAGAGAGAGAGAATCCCAAGCAGGCTGTGCACTGCCAGCACAGAACCTGACACAGGGCTTGATCTCACCAGTTGTGAGATCATGGCCTGAGAGGAAATCAAGAGTCAGACGCTTAACCGACTGAGCCACCCAGGTGCCCCAAGCTATTTCTATCTCTTGGCCATAGTGAATAGTGCTGTGGTGAACATGCATGTACATGTATTTATTATCTTTCTTAATTATTATTTTGTGTCTACACCTAAAAGTAGAAATGTTGGGTCACACTATAACTTTTTGAGGAATGCCAAACTGTTTTCACAAAAACTGAATCATTTTACATTCCCATCAACAATGGACAAGGGTTCCAATTTTTCCACATCCTTGCTAATACTTTTATTTTCCATTTTCATTGGGGGAGTTGTTTTGTTTGTTTTGTTTGCCATTCTTGTAGGTGTGAAGTGGTACTTCACTGTGTTTTGATTTTCATTTCCCTAATAACTAATGATGGATGTTGAGAGTCTTTTCACGTCTCATTGGCCTAGTATGTATCTTCTTTGAATAAATGTCTATTCAAGTCCTTTGCCTATTTTTTCATTTGGTTGTCTTTTGTTGCTGAGTCATGAGAGTTCTTTATATAATCTGGATACTAGATTCTTATCAGATACATTATTTGCAAATATTTTTTTCCCATTCTGGGGTTTTCACTTTCTTCTCTATTGTTCTTTCAGGCACAAAAGTGTTTAATTTTGATGAAGTCCAATGTATTTACTTTTGTTGTTTTTCATACTTTTGTTGTCAAAGCTAAGAATCCACTGCTAAATCCAAGGACATAGAAATTTACCCCTATGTTTTCTTCAAAGAGTTTTATGGTTTTATCTCTTATCTTTAGACTACTTGCTCCTTTTGAGATATTACATCTGCCTACTATCTATATATCATCTAACTATCTATATCTATATCTACCATTGATGTAGGGGTCCAATTCTACTCTTTTGCATACGTATGTCCAGTTGTCCCAGCATGATTTGTTGAAAAACTATTATTTACCCTATTGAATGGTCTTAGCATCTTTTTTGAAAATCACTTCGCTATAGATGTTTGAGTTTATTTCTGGACTCTCAATTCTATTTTATTGATTATACATCTCTATTCTAGTATCACACTGTCTTGATTATTGTAGTCTTTTATTAAGTTTTTTAAATTTATTTTGAGAGAGAGAGAGCACACAAGCAGGGGAAGGGCAGAGAAAGAGGAAGAGAGAGAGAGAGACAATCCTAAGCAGGCTCCACACTCGGCAAGGGGCTGGATATAGGGCTTGAACCCACCAACTTTGAGATCATGACCTGACTCAAAATCAAGAGTTAGACACTCAACTGATTGAGCCACCCAGGCACCCCTATGGTAGCCTTGTTGTAAGTTTTAAAACCAAAAAATATGGATTCTCCAACGTTGTTCTTTTTCAAGATTGACTTGTCTGTCTGGGCCCCTTGAAATTCTATGTGAATTGGGAGATTAGCTTTTCCCTTTCTGGAAAAAAACACTATTGACATTTGGTAGAGATTGTATTGAATCTGTAGATGGCTGTGAGAAGTACTGCCATCTTAACAACATTAAGTTTTCAATCTATGAACATGAGATGTCATTCCATTTACTGAGTTCTGAAATTTCTTTCAGCAATGTCTTATGGTTTCCAGTGTATAAATCTTTCACCTCATTGGTTAAATTCATTCCTAGTTTTTTTCTATGTTTGTATAAATAGAATTCCTTTCTTAATTCTACTTTCATATTTTTACTTCCGGTGTATAGAAACATACCTGATTTTTTGTGTTGATGTTGTACCTGCAACTTTGTGAAGTTCATTTATTAGCTCTAGTAGGGTTTTTAAAACATTCTTTGTATTTTCTACATATAGGGCTATACCATCTTTGAATACCTATAGTTTTACTTCTTCCTTTCCAATTTGGATACCTTTTGTTTCTGCTTAGTTCCTTCCCTACCCAGGGACCAGGGTCACCGACTGGGAACACAGGCTGCCATCTTCAACACCACTACAGAGCCTGGAGGGGCCTGGTCAACGGCAACTAAAAGCACCCAAAACTATTTTATTATTCAAAGTTGCCCCTTCCTTGATTCAGCACATGCTTGTTGCTGTAAACTTTTATCTGTTTTCCAGACTTCTCAGAGAGTTTATTCCAATAGTGTTTGCTTAATTTTTTAATGTTTCTATGGAGGAGTAGGTTATTGGAGCTGCCTGCTCCACCATTGTCACCAGTGTCATCCCAAATATTTTTCTTGTGGTGCATGGCACTATTCTAGGCTAAGGAACACCAAAATAATATTATTCACACCTGTCAACATGCTTGATCCATTTTGAGCTATAATTGACTATTTGGTATTGGACCAACTTCCTACCAAGGATAACCACAAGTTTGAAAAGAAAACAGTTGCATCTTAGAGTAACCAAAATAGCCAGGAGAGAGAGTTTAGGTATCTCACCTTAGATAGCCTAGTAGAGATTTTTATCACCAGCAAGTATACTCTAACAAAGAATGAAATAATTTCAAATGTAATCCCAGAAAAGCAAAAAGTACTAGAAGGCAAAGTAAAGGGCATATGCATATATATAAAAACATATACATATACATATATATATGTAAATAAATAAATAAATATATATATACATATATATGGGTAAATCTAAATTTCTCTATATAAAGCAAAATACTATTTTGTTGGGTTTTTAAATTTAATAAAATTAAAATACATGACAACAAGCACTCAAATCAGGAGTTGGATAAATGAAATTAATGTTCTAAAGTCCTTGAATTGTCCAGAAACTAGAAAAGTATTAACTTGTAGTACATTCTAGTAAGTCAGAGATTCATTTTGTAATAATAAAGTAAGCCACAGAATAAGAAAAATACACACAACACATATAACTGACATAGGAGTCATATCTAAAGTATAGAAAAACCGGGGCGCCTGGGTGGCTCAGTCGGTTAAGCATCCGACTTCAGCTCAGGTCACGATCTCACGGTCCGTGAGTTTGAGCCCCGCGTCAGGCTCTGGGCTGATGGCTCAGAGCCTGGAGCCTGCTTCCGATTCTGTGTCCCCCACTCTCTCTCTGCCCCTCCCCCGTTCATGCTCTGTCTCTCTCTGTCTCAAAAATAAAATAAACATTAAAAAAAAATAAAGTATAGAAAAACCTCTTAGAAATCAATAAGAGATGGATAGCCTAATTTTAAAATGGGCAAAGGACTTGAACAGGAATTTCACAAAAGAGAATATCCAAATGGCATACAGACATATGAAACAATGCTAAATTCTTTTTTATCATCCAGGAAATGAAAATTAAATCAACAATGTGATACCTTACATATGCATCAGAATGTACAACATCACAAAAAAACCTTCATGCTCTTTTCCACAGTGGCTATGCCATTTTTACATTCCCACAAACAACATACAAGGGTTCTAATTCCTGCATATCCTTGTCAACATTTGTTATCTTTTACTAACATCTATCCAAACTGGTATAAGGTGATATTTCATAGTGGTTTTGATTTCCATTTCTCTGATGATTCGTGATGTTAAGTAGCTTTTTATATATCCTGTTCGCTATTTATATGTCTTCTTTGGAGAAATGTCTATTCAAGTCCTTTGCCTATTTTTAAATGGGGCTATTTGTGTTTGTTCTTGTTTTCTTTGTTAAATATTTGTACAAGTTCCTTATATATATTTTAGGAAGTGGGGGGAATTAATATCTTATCAGACATGTGGTGTGCAAATATTTTCCTCAGTTTTTAGGTTGCCTTTCCATTCTGCTTTCTCCCTTTACTGAAGGAGGCTTTAGTCTGATGTAGTCCCACTCATCTTCTTTTGCTTTGGTTTCCTGTGCTTTTGATGCCATATCCATATATTCATGAAATTATTGCCAACACTAACATCATGAAATTTTTACCATTTTCCTCCAGAGTTTTTACAGTTTTAGGTCTTATGTTTAAAGCTTTAATCCATTTTGGGTTGGTTTTTGTGTATGCTGTAAGGTAGGGGGTTATTTTCATATTTTACATGTGGATATCTAGTTTTCTCAACCCCATTGGTTGAAGAGATGACCTTTTTCCCATTCTGTATTCTTGACACCCTTGTTGAAGATTAGTTCCCTATATACATGTGGGTTTATTTCCAGGCTCTCTATTATGCTCTATTAGTCTGAGTCTGTTTTTATGCCAGTATCATACTATTTCAACTATGGCTGCTTTGTAATATATTTTGAAATCAGGAAGTGTGATGCCTCCAGCTTTGTTCTTTGCATTGGCTATTCTAGGTCTTTTGCTCTTCCACATAAATTTTAGGACTATTTTTCCATTTCTGCATAAAACGCCCTTGGAATTTTGATGGGAATAGCACTGAATATGCAGATTGCTTTGGTAGTATGGACATTTTAATGATATTAACGCTTCCAATCCATGAACACAAGGTGTTTTCCACTTCTCTATATTTCCTTTAATTTGTTTTATCAGTGTATTATCGTTTTCGGTGTACAAATTATTCACCTCTGACATATTTTGGTTTTGATGCTAATGTAACTGAGAACATTTTCCTAATTTCCTTTTTGAGTAGTTCACCGTTAGTGTATGGAAATGCAACTGATTTTTGCATGTTGATTTTATATCCTGCAACTTTTCTGGATTCACTTATTCATTCTAACAGGTGTGTGTGTGTGTGTGTGTGTGTGTGTGTGTGTGCGCCTACGTACATATGTGTGTGTAATCATTAGAGTTTTATATATATGGTTCATATTATCTGCAAACAGAGACAATTTACTTCTTTTCAAGTTTGGATGCCTTTTGTTTCTTTGTCTTGTCTAACTGTTCTGGCTAGGACTTCCAGTATTAAGTTGAACAGAAGTGGTGAGAAAGGGCCCCTCTGTCTTGTTCCTGATCTTAGTGGAAAGTTTCTAATTTTTTACCACTCAGCATGAGGTTAGCTGTGGGCTTGTCATATATGGACTTCATTACATTGAGGTACATTCTTTCTATACCTGATTTGAGAGTTTTTAACATGAAGTGATGTTAAATTTTATCAAGTACATTTTCTGCATTTACTGAGATAATCATATGATTTTTATGCTTCATTCTGTTCATGTGCTATATCATGTTTATTGATTTGCATTCTGGCATCCCAGGAATAAATTCTATTTGATCACAGTATATGATCCTTTTAATATGCTGTTGAATTCTGATTGCTAGAACTTTTGTCACAAATTTTTGCATCTAGGTTTTTTTGTTTTTACAGACTTTTGCATCCATGTTCATCAGAAATATGGACCTTCAATTTTCTTATCTTGTAGTGTGTTTTTGTGGTTTTGGGAGCAGTGTAATGTGGGCCTTGTACGATGAGGCCTTGTACCAAGCAAACTACTGCTTCTCTTTAAGTTTTCAGAAAAGTTTGAGAAGGATTAGTGCTAAGCCTTTAAATGTTTGATAGAATTCACCAGTGAAGCCATCTGATCCAGGGCTTTCTTTTGTTGGGAGAACGTTATTCATCCTTGAAAAAAGAAGGAAATCCTACCCTGTGTGACATCATGGATGGACTCATTTTTCAAGTGTTTAAAAAGTAGAAGCGAATATTACCTATACCTCTTCATTTGTATCGGAACTTATTTTTCATTTTAAGTGTCCTTTTATCTAAGTAACAACTGCTTTGAAGCAAAAGCAAAAGTGCTAATCCATGCATTTCTGGCCTTCCAAATTTAATTGGGTAACAAATGATCGCATTATCTAGTTCTAATTGCTTAAAAGGCATGGGATAGACCAGTCGTACAATCAGAGACATCTTCCTCTGACGCTGTTTTACTTAGTTCAAGCATCACCTTTTCTGTATAGCATCTGTCTCGCTCAGACCATTCCTAGGGATTTCTGGAATACAAAATCCAGGGCCAAAACGTATCCTGGCCATCTAGGCAAACATGGATCCCCAGAGCCTGAACCTGGAGGGGGCAGAGAAGTTTTCGGGTTCAGGTTCCAGGTCTGGGGACATCTGAAGCGAGGTCTGAGTGGGGATGCACAAAGAAAGGAACAAAAGGTGACTCAGAGTCACTGTAGCACCTCTTACCTGCTTGTGGTCCCCTCATGATGATTACCCTCAGGGCAGACACTGAAGACCAGACCAGCTTGGGGCGTTCATGAAGTTTGGTGTGAGGAACAGAAGACATCGCATTGCCACGGAAAACATTATGCCTGGAAAAAAGTCAGTCACAGAAGAACAAATGCTGCATGATTCCACTTATATGAAGAATCTAGAATAGTCAAATTCATAGATGCAGAGATTAGAATGGTGGTTGCCAGGAGAAAGTGGGGAATTTTGTAATGATTATACAGTTATGGTTATATACAAGATGAATAAATTCTAGAGCTCTCCCGTATGACATAGAGCCTACAGTTAACAACAAGGTGCTGTACACTTAAAAACTTGTTGAGAAGCGGGGCGCCTGGGTGGCTCAGTCGGTTCAGCGTCCGACTTCGGCTCATGTCATGATCTCACGGTTCGTGGGTTCGAGCCCCGCATTGGGCTCTGTGCTGACAGCTCAGAGCCTGGAACCTGCTTCAGATTCCATGTTTCCCTCTCTCTCTGCTCCTCTCCTGTTCACACTCTGTCTTTCTCTCTCTCAAAAATAAAATAGACATTTAAAAAATTTTAATACAAAAAAAAAACCTGTTGAGAAGGTAGATCTCACGCTATGTGCTCTTAGCTAGAACAACAACAAAGGCAAGGGGACGTACATAGATGGAACCTTTTGTATATTCAGTTTGCCTCAATAAAATTGAAAACAACAACAACAAAAAAAAAAAAAAAAGAAAAAAGGATGAGCACAAAAGAAAACTGAGAATATCAAGTGTTGGCAAAGATGAAGAGCAACAGGGATTTTTCATTCTCTGCCAGTGGGTTGTAAATTGGTAAACCAAAAAACTACTTGGCAATGTCCACCAACAGTGGACATATGCACATCCAGTGCCATAGTAAGATTACTCCTAGGGATATACCCAAACCAAACATGTAACTATGTGCAAACACCTAACGTCAAGCAGTATCAGAATAAATGGAGACATCTTGGAAGTATACACAAAAAATAAACTACTACATTCTTGAATATGGATCAATGTTACAAATATATTACTGAGCAAAAAGGGCCACATGAGAGTACACACTGTCTTTGTCCATTTACAAGTGTTCAGGCAGGCAAAACTAATTTTGGTGGTAAAATTCAGAATCGTGGCGATTTGTGTGTAGGAGAGCAATGACCAAGACGAGGATGAGGAGAGAGTCTATGTTCCTGGTGAACTTTTAAAATCTTGGGCTAGGGAATGGTTACAGAAGTTCATTCACTTTGTTACCAAGACATGGACACATGATGACTGCACTTCTTTTGCACACGTGTCATCCTTCAAAATTTTTCTTATACTCATCAATTCAGAAAATTTTTTTAATCTTTTTTTTTTTTTTTTAATTTTAGCAAGGATGCAGGGAAAGAGTTGCTCATATATTACCGGTAGGAACGTAAGTTGTAACAGCTACGTAAAAGGACAAATGAAGGGGATCTACTATGAAAATTTAAAGTGTGCATTCTCTATCCAATACATTCACTTGCTAGTATTTCTACCCTAGAAAACGCTTGGGTATAGGTTCGACTTATGCTGAAGGTAGCGATGCTTCTGATAGAAAAACGAAAAGAAAGGAATTACATATCGAAGGGTAAGGAAGTCATAAATTGCTTCTATTGGTTCTGGACTATTGGTTCTGAGGACTAACGTGCAATAGTTTAAAAGAATGTTGATTGGAAAAAAATACCTACACAAAATGCATAGGAACTAGGGGTCATCCTATAGGGACTGGGTTTGTAATTAATGCCTGAAAAAGATTTTATTCTAATTTGTAATGTTTCCATTTATTATTCTGTGTAACTTAAAATTAATAATAGCACTTAGAATGTCTCTGGAAGAATATTCACCGAGTAACACTGGTTGCCTCCAATAGGTGAACTGAGTGCCCGAGGAACTAGTAGTGGAAGAATTTTCACTCTGTAGCCTTCTACATCTTTAAATACTTGAACGTTATAACTGTAGCATCTATTGGTAAAAAGTTCAATTTAAACTTAAAAGTAATTTGAAAAATAACAATAATTAAAAGATGCTCAGTCTCCTGGCCAAACATACAAATATAATTAAATGTGACTACTATTAAGATCCAAGTGTTAGATATGCGACAGGAGCACAGAGAAAAGGTCTCCTAAATAGGTCTGGGGGCCTGAGAATTCAGGGTGAAGGTGACGCTTGAACAGAGCAATGTAAGGTCCTACTTTTTAATTCCTGGAGAGCTCAGTGCGAGGTGCCAGGGGCCCTGAAATCCAGGCCACGACTATTTTCCACGAGCCGGAACCTAAATCCCCACCAAGAGACAGGAGGAAAGCGGAAGAAGCAGAATCGCCAATAACGGGAAAGCAGCCTCTTAATAAAACGGCAAGGGACAACACTCGGGCAAGTCCAACCAGCCCGCAGCTCTCAGAGACCGAATTTCAGATTCCCACCCTCTACACGGGCGAGGCGAGCCCGCCCTCTCCCGCCTTCCGGCGTTGCTTACTGGGCGGCAAATGATCGATAGACCCATTCACCAATCGCTGGCTCTGTTAACGGGAGGCAGGCGGGCCCCAGCCCAGTCTTTGGTCCCTCGGGCGAGATGGGCTTCTGTGCGTCGACGTCAGCGTGTTGACGTCACGGGCCCGGTACAAGAGGAGGTCCGGGGGCTGCTGGCTGCGGGCGGTGGGCTGCGCGTCGCCTGCTGGGCTTGGTCCCCCGTCCCCGCCCCGCCAAGCCCCGCCCCTCCGCCCGCTAGGGCTTCCGCGGGCTCAACCGCGGAACCGCTGTCCCCGGGCCAGCCTGGGGCTGCCGGCCCGAAACCACCCGATGAGGTAGGCTGGGTTTCTCGTCACCCTATTTGACAGATTGGAAAACTGAGTCACCCGGGATCAGATGACTTGCCCGGGGCTCAGGGGAGACCCGTGAACGGAGGCCAGAGCCCGGGCGTTCGGGTGTTTGCTGAGCGCTGTGCGGTCCTCCGGGGAGGAGGAGGGGCTAGGCGGGCTGTGTTTATAAAGGATGCAAAAGTGAAGTTGCAGAATGCCGAGCCCCACCTCGTTCCACTGCTTGGGCTGGGATTCGGGGGATGGATACAGGTTGTGAGTCTCCATTCCTTCACCCTGCGGACCCCGAGGAGCCCTCGGTGGGGTCCCGCCCCGTGCTGGCGCCATGGGCCCTCCAGAGTCACCAAGAATGGTGACTGGGGTGATGCGTGGGTTATACAGACAAGGTCGATCATTGACCTCTTTTATTCATTAAAAAAAAAAAAAAAATCTGTGTTTCAAGCAGAACAAAATGGAAAAAGCGCAAGTTATGAGTGTTCTGGCCACAGTTTCATTTCACTGCTTTGCCCACTCATGGTATCCGGCCATATTTTGAAATCTCAGCAGCATGCTTATTTTTGTTTAGGATTTTCTAGAAAGATCCCCCCCCCCCCCCTTTTCGTCCAAATACGGGTTAACATTGTGGAACTTTTCCTTTACCATCCCATTACTGCACCAGTTATTCACCATGTCATTTGTCTTCTGTTTCACAGATGGAATCACTGAATTCATCACTTGACTCAGTAATAGTTGGGATAAGTTTAGCAAGGTAACAAAGTAACGGGTCTGATCTCAAATATACTGGAATTAGTTCGGTTTGTTTACCTCACAGTCATTGTTGAGAAGGGTTCTGAAAGATAATTCCCATCTATATACCATCTACTCATCCACCCTCTCTTTCTAAAAGCAGGATCTCGAAAAACAAAACTTACAGTACCTTTGCTTTACGTATGGATTCATGCTCATAAAGTGAAAAAGTGTACTGTACAACATATGCATACGTATATATTTTGTATTTTCATAAAAATGGATTATTCCTTATGTTCACAGAAGGATGGCAGTTTTAATCATCGGAGTTTATTCTTTGAACAAGTTCATCAGATGAATACATCTGATCCTACATCATCTCTGTGCCACATTTTGGTTTAAGGTGTTGGGGGATTGAGTGCTGAAGAATTTAGGTCAGCTTCCTGCCCTCACGGGCCTTCCATTTTGGTGGAGAAACGATAAACATGTAAACAAAAATGACAATTCTAGATAATGATAAATGCCAGAAAAAATACTGCAAGTTAAGGGGGTAGAGTGTGACTGGGATGTGGGAGGGTGGAGGGAAATTTAGATATGGTGGACGCGGAAGACTTCCTTGAGGAATTGACAGTTTGGCGAGACCTGAGTGTGTGGAATGAGGCAGCATGGGAAGATCTGGTAGACGTTTCCAGGCAGACATAACAGGGCAAAGGAACTAAAGGAAAAATGGGCTTAGCATGTTACAGGGGTAGAAGAGGAGCCGTGCGGAGTGCGGTAAACCTAGGAGACAGTGAGGTGGGGTGGGGCAAATGAGGTGGGCAGGAGCCACGGGCAGGATCATCTGAACCCTGAGTAAGGATTGCAGACAGGCAAAGGAAATAGGGCTTGTGTATTGCCAAGACCCGCTATTTAGTGAGACTCATAGACTGTAGCCAGCTCTCTGCTTTATTTTGGTTATGAAATCATCGCAGTAATTCATTATGGTTTGTTTTGTTTTGTGTTGTTTCACCAGTAGTCCTCTCTCTCGCTGAAAATCTGTCCTCTTGCCTGTATCCCATGCTGTTGTGTTCCTGGTTGTCATTATGACGTGCAGGACTCTAAGCCTCTGCTGCTTATCATCAGCTCCCTGCTTTTATCCTTCCTTCCTATGAGTCCTCCAGTATTTATGTGCTCACCCTTTGCAAAGGACTGGCACTCAATCCCTGCCATTCTCCACGGTGAGTTTTAGGAAACTGTGTTGTCAAGTGGATTACCGTTTGCCATCAGGACTTTCATCACTGGCCAGGGACTTAACGTCCACCTTTATTTAGTGCCTATAATGTGCCAGGTGCATTACGTACATTCTAACCCTTCCAGCATATTGCAGAGGTAAATATTATCCCTTCTTGAGCAAAAAGGAAGCGTGCACTGAAGGCCATCCAGCTAGTACTGAGTGAGCGTAGATTTGGGCACTCCAGTAGGCCTGCCCACAGAGCCTCTTCCGTGCCACTCCGCCTCACTGCTTCCCTGGATATGAAGCAGCAGCTATACATCTCCACTATCTGAAATTAAATTTTTTGAAATGGCATTTCAGAGGTCATGATTCAACCCTCTCAGTTTAGAGGTGGGCCTGTGGAGGGCCACAGATGTTCAGTGATTTTTTTTTTTTTTTAATTTTTTTTTTTAACGTTTATTTATTTTTGAGACAGAGAGAGACACAGCATGAACGGGGGAGGGGCAGAGAGAGAGGGAGACACAGAATCGGAAGCAGGCTCCAGGCTCTGAGCCATCAGCCCAGAGCCCGACGCAGGGCTCGAACTCGCGGACCGCGAGATCGTGACCTGAGCTGAAGTCGGACGCTTAACCGACTGAGCCACCCAGGCGCCCCTGTTCAGTGATTTTCAAGACTTAACTGCCACCAAATTCTCTCACCTTCCTGATTCGCAGCCTAATTGTTTTTCTGTTATACTACATAAGATTTCTGCATCTATGAAAATACAGTATTTCAACATGACGGGCTTATTGTCCAAAACTCATACAAGGTAGTAAGCTCCTTGGGATAAAATAATCCATTGTTTTCTTTCCCTTTTCTCAGCGGCGAGCAGGTGCAAACTTGCTGGATGAATCTTTGCTTTTAGTTAGGAGAAAGACAGTGGTTTCAAAATGACTTTAAAATTTAAGGTTTAATTTCACCTGTCTCTGAAAGGGAACTTAAAGCTTGTTACTGGTTTCCCAGCTTTAATGTTGTGTTTAACAGTATGGGAACATTGCCTAGAGTGGCCGCCTCATAGTTTCTGTTAGCAAGTGGAGTTTCTTCCTAGAATGGAGGAAGCCCTTGGGTTAGCTCAGGGATATAACTTCTCTTTCTTGGTAATTATCATTTGTAAAAATAAGGAAGAATCAGTTCGTGAATTCTATGGTTCAAAAATGTTCCTACAGTTTAAAAAATACCCATTATTTATTTCCAGGCTTTGCTTCTCAGTTATGATTGGGATATGGTAGGTGAATAATAATAAACTCGCAAATAGTTAAGTTCACATTCTTGTGGCTTTTTGACTCTCTAGCTCAATAGAGATTGCCTGTCATCAGTCAAATTAGAATTATGTTCATGGAATTGCCTTCTTTCTTACATGTGGAAACTACTTAAATTTAGGCAAAAGAGAGTTTTTGCTCTTTAAGCCAATTGCTGGGTATTTTGACCGAGTATCTCCATCCTTCAAGATTGTTGGTGCCACTGTTGTCCATGTTCTGGAGATCTGGGCTGTCATGATTTGACTGTAGTGCCTCCCCTCCACCATGAGCCCACTGCCCCAACTGGACTCCTGGCCTTTCCAACTTTGGTGTCTTTGCTCGTGTTCTGCCTGGAATGCCTTCTAGATGGACAGATCCAGCCAAAACTCTGCCCATCCCTCTGTGTCCATCTGTGGTGCTTATTTAACGAGATATTTCCTGTGTCTTTAATGGAAACCTCTTTCCCAGCTCCTCTGGGAGTATTTCTCTGACAGTTTACCAATCCTGGTATCTTTGGTAATACATTCTTTTATATATGGGTGTTAAATATATATTTCTTTGAGCTTAAAAGACACTTACCAATTCGTGTTACACATGCAGTTTTTTGTAGATTGTAGAGACCTTTGGTTTTGTTTACACGTTTACGATTTCATCTTTGAGAGAAGCACCATTCTGCTTTTCTTGGCTTTGCTTCAACGGAACCTCTTTCCTGTTTCAGTTAAGGGTCTGACTTACCAAGGGATCCTGTGAGAGGAACTCAGATCTTTGGGTTGTGAATATTTAAGGCACACTGTCCCCCCAGAAAATCATTCTCTGTGTTTATGGTGTTGGAAAAAGTAAAAGCAACTCCACTTGTTAATGTTAAGATGAGAAAGGGCCAGAGAGGCCAGCCTGGGGCACCTGTGGTACTGGGCTGAGAAGCCTGGTTTGTACTCCTGGTTCGCAACAGCCACGTGTCCTGGGTTCTGATGCCCGGCATCAGAAATCCTGGAAGCCACTTATGAGCCTATCAGCGGAGCTTTGGAGCAGAGTTTTGGAATGATTTCAGTAAATAGCATTCAAAATACATTGGAAAAAGAGATGACCAAATTAATTAATGTGGGGCATTTTGATTAATTGTTTTGTCAGTTATAGTTCATTAAAGATGGAATATTCTTGGCTCATTCAGTATCATATATTGAAATGCCAGACGTGTGTAGACTTGCTTCATTTTGGTTAACAAATACCCAGATCCCATACTTTTATATGATGATATTTGTAATTCATGAATTGAGCAAACAAATCTAATGCCTAACATGTGGCCAGGCATTTCCCTGCCTGCGAAGAATATAGACAGGTCTTCTGGGAGCTTTTGGTATAGTACTGAGAAAAAGACATGTAAGCAATATGTGAAATGTATATGAAAAATTTGAGGTGCCATTAAAGATATGTGGCATGTATGTTATCCAATTGGATTCAGAAGGTTTCTTTGAGGAAGTGGTACTTAAGCTTCCTTGAGCAATGAATAGGCTTATTATTGCTGTTGTTGAAGTGCTTGGAAGAAAAGGCTCTCTAGGAAGAGGGAGCATGAAGGAAAAGGTATAGATGGTGAAACCTCCTCCTGTACAGGGAACTTAAAATACGTCCGTATGGCTAGAGCCCTGGGTGTGAGAGAAAAGGAGTTTTGAATAGAGGGATGAAATGGTTCATTCAGGTTTTCATTTTTAAAAAACTAGCATGATACCAGCATGGAGGATG